>NW_017729006.1:20153881-20165219 GCF_001723915.1 Gavialis gangeticus | reverse complement strand
GGGGGGGTTGTGTGGCATTTGTGGTGTGCGGGTGTTTGGCTTTGGAACACACTGGTCTCTGGGCAGTCAACACAGGCAACACTGCAGGGTATGTGGTGTTTGTGGGGACTGAGGGAGGGTGGGAGGGGTTTGGGACCCCCCCACACTCACCCCATGGTGCAGCAGTAGGCAGGGACACTGGCACCTGGCTCTGCCCAGCACTGCACATCTCACTGAGGAGCGTAGTCCCTGCTGGGCAGTCTCTATCATTGGTTCTCCCCAGCATTCAGGTGGCAGGGTAGGGAAGCCTCAGGCACTGGGCCTGGCTGCCTTCCCCACCGCAGCCAGCTCCCATACCTGGGGCTTCCTTCCTGTGCCATACCAGTGCGGGGACCTCTGGCTGTACAAACTTCCTGGCAGGGGCTGCACTCCTCACCACAATGTGCAGTGGTGCCCCGCCCCCCACCCCCGAGTGCTGGGAAGCACCAGTGATAGAGACTTCCCAGCGGGGACTGTACTCTTCAATGAGATGTGCAGTGCACTGGCCAGAGCCAGGCAACAAGTGCCCCTGCCTGCTGCTGCACCATGAGGAGAGTGTGGGGGGGGAATCGCCACCCTCCCTCACACCCCACAAATGCCCCCCCTACACACCCCTCCTCCCCACCCCACAGTGTTGCCTGTGTTGACTGCAGGAGAGACCAGTGTGTTACAAAGCCACACCCTCCACCCTCCCTCACACCCACATGCTACCCAGCTGAGCTCTGCGCTGCTGCCACCCCCCGGGCATGGGCTCCACACTGCAGCCAGCCCTAGCCCCAAGCTCTGTGCTCCCATCCAGCTGTAGCCCTGCCCCCATCCCTGCTTCCCTACCTGCTGCCTGGAGGGAGAGGGATGCCTGGGAAACCAGCAGCAGCAGCCCTTCCCAGTGCTACTGGGACCAGGTCCTTCCACCCACAAGGGTGGAAGCAAGGCATAGTAGGGTATGTTGGGGGCAGGTGTAAGTGCCTCACTCCCACCCTTGTGGGCAGAAGGGCTGGGCAGGCACAATTCATTGGTGGGCATCACAGGCCAAATGAAAGTGCCTCCCTGATTTAGGGTGTCATTATCTCCAGTGATGCCATCATCTGAATATCAGTCAATTTTTATTCCTCGTTTTGACATTTACAATGAGCAAAATCCAATTATGCAGGCACATGACACTAGACTGTCTTACTGATATATCTGGTGGGTATTGTTACTACTTAAAGGCTTAATCATTCTTGGTTTGTTCTACTCTCTTGCTGGAGGGGAGAAAGGAACGAGTAGGAACCTTCAAAGCTTTTTGCTCTGTCCTACTGCTGTCATGTGTGGGCAGCAAATGGAACAAATAGGCAGCAGTGGTCCCGGTCTTGGCAGGAAAGCAGTATAAACAAGACCTAAGTGACTTAAAAGTCTTGCTGCACTGATGTCAGTGCACCTAACTTACTCAAATTGCTTTTGAAAATGCTATGAGGAGGCAATTAAATGCAGATTTAGAACTCAACTTCAGGCTGGAATTTTTAAAGTTTTGGCCAGAAAGAAAAATAGAACCCTCAGATCTTATAAGCTTGGAGTATCCTTATGGTCCAGAAGAAATCAGCATGCTTGGTCGCAATATACAGATATTGTCCAAATGATATTGCTTATAGATATTTTAACATCTGAAATTCTTGTGAAAAATCAAAGGAAAAATACTACATCATAGTATTGCATGGTTGCCTGGAAGAAAGGATGTTCTTCTGTATGCATAACGATTGTCCTTTGCATGCTAATCTCTTAAGATATGTAAATGGAGCTTGTCAATAAGGATTTAATTAAAAATAATTTTAAATTTAAATGCAGCCCTTAAAATACACACATTATTTATTTATGACTGTGTTATGGTGGCTTTAAATATATTCTATAAGCTATTTATGAGGTGTTTAGACATTGCTGCACATTATCCACAACTTACCTATAAATATGCTATTAAGTCTTTATGACTCACTCCCAGGCAACTATTTTTGGCAAATAATGGTCTTGCTCTGAAGCTATTTCTGCCCTATGTTACTGTGGGATACAACTGCATTATGAAAAATATTGTTCTTCACACCACCTTGCTGATGCCAGCTTTCACGTTCTCCCTTTGTCCCTTGCCATTTAATGATTGTTTTCCCCAAAATGACTGATTTCATTACTCCAGAACTGTATAATATTTTCAGGTAGCCCTCTGACATACAAAGGAAAAAATATTCAAAGAGGATCAGCATACACATCAATGAGATATATCTGCAGTGCTCAGCAATTGATTTAACTTTGCTCCTATTAATGCTGTTGGCAACTCTTTGGACATTTCACTCTATTAACTACTGATATCCTTTTCAATCCCAGGCCCTTGAGATACCCAGCTTCCTCCCCCACTTACAATTCATTTGTATGCTATTTCACTATGGCTTCCACAGAACCATTTTTGCCTAGATGAGGCCTGATGCTAAACAAAGAATTTCAATGGAGCATCAAGATCAAAAACCTATCTTAAATGTAAAAATTTCTACCATCTCCCAACTACTGCTTGTGTGTAAGTTCACCACCATGCCCTAGAAAACACACTTCTGAGGCACCAGTGACTTAAATCTAGCAGTTTCCTGTATCTAGAAGGCTGAAGAAAAGCACAGTGAAAAACAACCTTGCAGGTACCCAGATCAGATTTTGATAGGCACAACCGTTCTACAATTCAACTATTCAAGAAACATCAGCCTGGCAAGCAGTGGCTCCTATTGAATTAGTTTACTTGAGGTTACATAGGAAGAATTTCACAGTAATACAGTGGTCACTGTATTATTAAGGGAAGGAGGGGAAAAGACAATAAGATGGTCAAGTTCTAAACCCACTCCATTACGGTGACTGCAGTTTTTTTGGGTTTATACCAGTGTATCCAGGGCTAGGACTTGTCCCAGAGAAGCCATGAATCACTTCCCTATTAAATTTTATCCTAACCAGGGCAGCAGAAAGGCTATGATGGGCTCTGACCTAATGAGGGCCTTCATTACATTGCAATTAATTTAGTTATATAGAGAGTAGAGGACCAAAACTTAACCTGTGGTTCAGGATGCCCGAAAGATAAACATTGCCATTGCTCCCAGTGAACTCCTTCCTGGGTTTCTTCCTGGAAAATCAAACTCACTTGCCCAAATCCAGAAACCCACCTCTTAGGCTTCTTCCAAACTTTGACCTTTTAATTTGGTTTCACTGTTTCCATCACATCCCCCATTAAGGCTGTGCAAAGCTTTGGTCGCTGATTCAATCTGGCAGAGATTCAACCCGATTCAGCGGCTGAATTTCCAAATCTGAATTGAATCAGGAGACCCTTTAATCTCTCTGAATTGAATCAGATCCCTCCAAATTGATTTGGAGAGGTTTGGAAAGATTCAAGTATTCGGACACAGGCACAGCTTTAAGTGTTTTTTCTACATACCTCAAGGTACCAGGCAGCTCGTGAATGCTGTGATGGTGGGCCAGATGGAGCATGGGGGGTCCCCAGTGCACTTAGCAGCAGACCTGAAAGTGGACCAGAAGCACTTCCAGTCCACTTCTGGGTCTGCCGGGGACTGTCCCCCGCACCCCCCCCCCCCAGCTTGGCAACTGGTACCTCCTGGGTCTGGGTGGGGGCGCACAGGGTCCTCCCTTGGCCAATTTCTGAGCTAGGAGGGCGTGCCCCCCCCCAATATGCTTCCTGGTGGACTTGGAAGTGGACCGGAAATACTTCCAGTCTACTTCTGGGTTCGCCACCAAGCATGCAGGCCCCCTCTCCCCACACTCCTGTGGGACACTCCATCCACCCCACCATCACAGCATTCACGAGCTGCACCTGGTACCTCAAGGTATGTAGAAAAACCATTTAAAGCTGTGTCTATGTCCGAATCAGCATTGACTCTTCAGATTTGGATTCAGCTGAATCAAATCAGGGACAGTGATCTGAATCAACTAATCAAATCGCTGTCCCTGATTCAAGCCAACTCCGAATTGAATAGGGCCCATTTCGCACACCCCTATCCCTCATCACATTTTATGGCAATAGTTCTCAACCTTTTTAGGCTCAAGGCACCTCACATTAGGCTTAAAGCACCACTCAGAAAATGCCACCTCTTATTTTTCATTCCTTTTTTGACTACAGAAAAGTAATACAGAAATTCTTCTGTTGCAAAAAACTAAAAAAGATTACAACAGGTCAAAACATTTTTTACATGAATTCCTATTTGCAATATCTGGATTTAACTTGTGAATCATGTAGGTGTTTGTCTGCGTAACAGTGCTAACACTGTATGGCACCCTTGAAAGAATCTCAAGACAGATGAGGGTACCGCAGCACCCTGTTTGAGAACTGCTGTTGTATGGGCTTCAAAAGATATGGAATGTGTGAACAAAGTGAAAGGGGTAGTGGCCATTTATAAATGGTATGAGTTACTTCTCTCACCAGTTTTGTTTTGTTGTAGTTCAACTGAATATAAAGGGATAAGGTTAGGGATAAAAGTGAGGCTTTGAGAGAAAAGCAGCAGTTAACTGGCTAGGAAGTCAGGAGCAAAAACCTAAATAGACATCAGTGGGGTTATGTCTGTGAGTGTTTCACATTACCTTAACACATTTTTTTCACCTGTGTTATTCACAGTTGATTCCAAATTGTCACAAGATCTACCAATATAAGCATTGGGAAAATTTCATTCCATTACAAAGAGAGCATCCTGTTGGTTTTAATACGTTTTTCAAAATATGGTGGTGGTTATTCTAAAAGCTCCCATGGTTTCAGTACAACTCTTTGCTAGTCACTGTGACAATGCATCAGGAAAAAAGCAAAAAATCAACCTGTCTCTCTAAATCAGACCTCATTTTCTCAAATCACACAGGCAACTCTTAACTTCAAAAGCCATCTCTCATACACACATCATTAACTCTGGTAAGCAATTTACTGAATTGGGGCTACAAGGCCAATGGTCCAGTGCTATAGGAATATGTTGGGAGGTACTGCACTTTCAGCTGTCTGGAGCAGCACTGGAAATTTATGGTGATCATAAACTAAGTGAGCTCACTGAGACTGAATTAAGTACTTGCAAGAGGAGTTCTCCATACAATTTTAAGGCCCTATTTGTGAATTTGGTTCACATTATAAACAGAGCTCCATCATCCCTTTCTTTTGACCTGTTCCAACAAGGAAAATATATAATTAAGGGAAAATGAAGAGAGATGTACAGTATTGTAGACTATAAATATGTCTCCATTAACTTAAATCAGGTCTTAATGGGAATGCCTTATGGAAGTATGCCGAGAAAAACTGTACCTAGAGCTGAACAAGCAACAGCCATGGATTTTTCTGTCCTTTGGGATTTTGAGGTAAGAACTAAATATTCATTTACCAGAGTAAGCAGGCCCCAAAACATTTTGGAGTGAAATTTATTCTGCACATGCACTCATTTAAATATTAATTTGGTAAACATTCACTTGCAATATATTTGTAGCACACATCTTGGGTACATATGCAATTGCTGGTTCTGCCTGAAAGGAATAGATACATTTTACTGAAAGTGAATATATAACTAGAGAATCTGCTTGAAAAATGTGTCTTCTCAAATTGTAGAAATGGTTTTGTTTTGTGGCATTGTGGTCAGTAGTGGTGCAAGAAGCCTGGTCCTTCAGGTTTCAGAATAGGTTACACAAGTAATTATAGTACTTTAAACTTACAATTTAGCTAGGAAGACCTCCTGAGGTCCCTTCCATCCCTGCTTCTTCATAATATCACAGTCAGATACCTATTTTTCATACCTAAAGTTGTTTGTACACACTTTTTGCTGTTTCTTGAACTGCAGTGATGTGACTGTTTGCATGAGCCTGTTTTCTGGACGCTTTAAAAGTCTTTCTGGTGAATTAAACTAAAACTCCTCAGCCATAGTTTAGTTTGGCTCACTGCAAAGTAAAGTGCTGCTTCCATGGATTCATTACCTGCAAACACAGAGGCACTCAAAGACGTGTAATGAGCTGCTTTATCTACCACATGGCACTGCAACTTTTTGTAATTCACTGCTTCAAATTGCTTCCACTTTTGAATTGCTGCCGCTTTATTTTTCTTGTGCTGTGTGCCAGCTCCCTGTTCCCACAGCTATGTGGCAGGGCACAGGGTGGGGAGCCCTGAGCCAGGGGGGGACAGTACGGGACTGTCCCACTCTCCTGCAGGGCAAGCTGGGGACCGGGTTTCATTCGTTCAAAAACCTAGTACATGCAAACATTCATGCAACACTCCAAAATAAACAAGTTTAAATTTTATGAACTTATTATTTTAATAAGGATTAAACCCTGTGACATATACGGGCACCCTAAAAGTACTTTTATCCATATAGCCCTAGAAACAAAAGTCCTATATATCTCCATGCATAACTTCTTTGATGAAAATGAGAAGTCGAACTATTAATTTGATTTGCAACAAGAATTTTATAACAGAAATAATAGTCCATCTAGAAATGAACAGAATTTACTTAGGTTGGGTTTTTATACGTAAGGTCTCCAATCAGGCAAGGAAAGGTTCTGGATAAACAAAGGAAGCCTAATAGTTCTGCATCTTAAAAATGAAAGAAACCCAGAAGCCAATTACATATGAGCAAACATAAAAGAAATTTGTTGCAAATCTAAAGTGGGTGTGTTTATTTACGGTATCTAATTTCTATATGTAACACCAAGGAAGTCTGATTTGGGAAAAGGTCATAACCCTAACCCTAATCCTAACCCCCCACCACGCCTCATCCCCTGCCTGCTCCCCAAGCCCCTCCTGAGTGCCCCGACCCCTGCCCAATCTCCCCCCCCCCCCACCTCCCTTGGCTGCCTTGCCCAGCCCCAGCTCTTTAAAAAAACAAAAAAAAAGCCCCACTCACCAGCTGCTGCCAGGCGGGGGAGTGATCCCCACTGTCCTTCACTGCTCTGTGGGGGGCTCTCCTATGAGCCCCCATCCCTTGCCCACTCTCCCAGCCCCACCCCATGGCTGCCCCACCCAGTCCCAGCTCCTGGTTCTTTAAAAAAAAAAAGAAAAAAAAGAGCCCCCACTTACTGGCTGCTGCAGTGGCCTCAGGGCTTCTGGAGGCTCATGGCAGAGCCCCCAACACAGCGTGGGGTAGTGGGGCTCACCCACCTGCTTGGCAGTAACCAGTGAGTGTGGGGCTTTTCTTTTTTAAAGAGCTGGAAGCTGGGGCTGGGTGGGGCTGCCATGGCGGAGAGGGGGCTGGGAGAGTGGGCAGGGTTTGGGAAGCAATGGGGATCACCCCCTCTGCCTGGCAGCAGCTGGTGAGTGGGGGCTTTTTATTTATTTTTTAAAGTGCTGGGAGCTGGGGCAGGGTGGGGCAGCCATTGATGGGCTGGGAGAGCGAGCAGGGGATGGGGCCTGTCCAACTTGGAGATTCGGCCGATTTGGCAGTGGCCAAATCTCTGAATCAGATTCAGCCAAATCAATTTGGGACAGTAATTTGAATCACCAAATCAAATCACTGTCCCCTTAATTGGCTGAACTGGAATCAGAAGCAAATATTAGCTGTTTCACACAGGCCTCATGAATACCAACAAGTAGGTTACATAATTGATGACAGCAGTAGAAAACAATACATCTCGTTTGGACTTCAGACACAATATCTCATTTCCCAGATGGAAAATAAAGAGCATACTGCATTATGTTTGGTAGACTATACCTTTTAGTCCTTACAGTATTATAAACTAGATAGACAGAAGAATAGGACTCCAACCTGAAAACAGTCTTTCTAATGAATACCAGAAGTGTCCTTTTTATATTTTATAAGGCTTTTTTCTTTACTCCTCCCCAAAGCACACTATATAATCTGCTACAACTTCCAAGTTTCTGTGTTTCTGCCATAAAGCTGCTGTGCTGCTGGCAGTAGACTGAATTGCTGCTCAGTAATTCCAGAGAAAAGTGAATGATCACTTTGCACCTCCAACATAAGGTTTAAACTTACAGTGTTTACACCACTGGAAATCATGCAAAAATAATAATGCATCCTACATTATGTGTTAAATTAGTAGAAGCGTTACATAAATAAGGAAGTGTTTAAATAGCAACTTAATCAGTACATTTCACCTGGGCATTTACATAGGGCTGGAAATTGGTCTGGCATATAGCCTCACATATGGCCTTCAAGTGATGTCTTAACGTTGGTTTCTCCAAAGGGCTGATCAGAACAGAGGAGGCTTCCAAGAATGTCATAACCCTGCTGCTTCAGTAAACTGTAAATAGGCAGCAAGAGGCCAAAATGCAAATCAGAAGAGAAACACAACATGCTGTAATACACATCAATACAGATGAGATTACAGAAAAATGGAGAGGGATCCATCAGTGTTCTGAGAAATAAAATGAATGTCTATGCACTTCGTGAATGTTCACTTGTATGTGTGTGCACATGTGCATGTATATGCAACAAAACACAGCTCCACCTCAGAAGAGGGAGATGATTTTCCATCAGAGATCTGTTTTCTATGAGAAAGGTTAAAGATAATTGACTTTGATCTTTTCCATTACAAGCAGTGGACCATAAAAGAAATGAATCTCTAATGGTTTAAAAGTGCTTCATTTTCCAATTAGAAGAAATCATTTTGTACTGGTTTGATAAGACCTGGAGAATGTAAAGGTTGTTTACGTCAGATTTACCATAGTGTTTGAGAGATTTGGGAGTTTAGTCCTGGGGTAAGGACCAAGAAGTTTGTAACTAATATGGTAAGTTGTATTAATTGTAACAAAAGAGAGGTTTAAGACAAGGAGCAGATTGTGATGCCCAGGTGAAAAGTTAGATATCAGTGAAGGGGCAAATTCAGTTTAGACTGCGCATTTCACTTTCTCATCAGCTTCCCTTCATCTTGAGAGATTCTTCCAGTAAGTGGAAGAGCTAAGAGCATATTATCAAAGGCATTTCAGAATGACAGAAAAGTTTAATAAACTGTTCACTAAATACAGAGGACATGCAACTAAAAAACACAATCCAGTTGTCTCTCCTTTTTCAATCAACAACATGTACAAAATATATATATGTATTTTGAAATAAACACAATGTTGTGACCTTTCTTCTACAGAAAAATGCACATAACTTTGACTGGAGATCTAACTTTGGTGTTTTGTATGTTTCACCAGGGGTATATTAAGTACTCTGCTCTTTTTTACGGCTACTACAACAACCAACGGACAATTGGATGGTTAAAATACAGGCTGCCAATGGCATATTTCATGGTTGGAATTAGTGTATTTGGCTATAGCTTGGTGGTTGTTATAAGAACGTAAGTGAAGTTCTTCAGGTTTTTTTTCTTTTCTTTTCTTTTTCTTTGAAATTCAAACAAACCTCTGTTGCATTTCAACTCTCCCCTCTATGGAACCTTGTTCAGATAGCAAATTCTTGTATTGACTTGGCACTCTCAGTCCAGTTTTTCTGTGGATCATGATCCACATGACAAAAGCCACTGCAGTTGCCAACAAAAGCCCTTGTATGGCAGCTTGAGCAGAGACAACAAGGACAGAATGCATTTGGAGACTGGAGGTTTCTTCTCCAGTCATTATTGAAAACCTTGCGCTGCAGCAGTCTGCATAAAATCAAGGAGTTCACTTTTCAGGGCACTCCCCCCCCCGACGTGTGTGTGTGTGTGTGTGTGTGTGAGAGAGAGAGAGAGAATAGTATGTGGGGAAGAGCCCTGAAAAGTGAAGTCCTTGATTTTGTGCAGACAGCTTCAGTGCTGCTGCTGCTGTGTGTGTGTATACATGCAGTTATTGCATTAATTTGAATGTGTGGGTGCGTGTGTGTATACACACACATACATGCATACATTGTAATAATAGTAATTGACAATCGCACATCTGGAAACTTCTGTTAATAACTTCTATTAATAACCTTGACAGAGACTTGGGATTAGGGTCATTTAGTCCATCTAACTGTGCTAGTTCATGATGATCCTTGGAACTAAGCCCATAGCTATTTTACCTACTGCATTCCCTCCCCCAAACACCTCATGCCTTGACTTTAATGTCGGCTAAGTCAAATGATATAAGGTCCTGTCCTATCCCCTTTGTTTTCCCCAAAATTGGACATTTCTAAGGAGGAATTACAGCAAGTGGCTGTGACACTACATAACAGGTGAAGTGGGAGTATTTAAGAGAATCCTGATTACACTGAGTTTCTAAAAGGTCTATTTCCACAATCCTGGCACTTGAAATGCTTCCATAAAAAGCAACAAGAGTTGCTGGCATGAACAAGAGTACAGATCAGATCCAAACACTTAAGTATTGCAGAAACAGCCTCAAACCAGTGTGAACTACATAGAATAATAATACTTTGCACTAATCTAATGACTTTGTAGTCAAGGATTTCAAAGCATTTCAGAGGAATTTAATTTAGGCTCCCAAACCATCTATGAAACAGATGATATTGCTCTCACTTTTTCCTTTACAGAAATTGAGGAACAGAAAGCTTAAGTAACTTGAATAAGGTCACAGTGAAAGTGTACACAAATCAAGGGATAGACCTTCTATCTTTTGGCAATGCTCTATATGCCATAAATGTGAGACCATCCTTCCTCACAATAGGAAAGGGTACACAAAATTCATTTTTATTTTTATTGAAACAGACCCATTGCTCTTCGTTGCACCTAAAATATTGAGGCTTTTGTTGAAGTGGGACATAAGGCTTTGCTATACATTTTCCATGAAAATGCAAAATCAGTAGTCTTATCTCTGCTTGAGGAATTTATGCTGGAAAATTGAATGGCAGTTTAAAAAATATTTTTGGGATCAAACATGAAAGAGGAGACAATCGAAGACGTATCTGTTCCTGAACTGATTCTTTGGTTTCCTACAACTTCTTTAATCCAGCACTGTTTAGCCACTGATTCTCACTGGAATATTGTGTAGCTAGTATACCAGACAGCACCCAAGATTTGATTTTATTTGAGTTAAATAACATGCTAAGAAGAGCTACTGTTATTACGATTCATTATTAGTATTACCAAAGGAATTAGGAGCCATACTTACAGAACAAGACCCTATTCTGCTAGATATTGTATGAGCAACTCCTCTCCTTTTCCACTTTGCTGAGGGTACTGTGAACCAATTAAACAATAATGTATCCTTTTGTGATGAACAATTATTTTTCTCTTGCATATAAAACCAGTCCTTCTTAACAATAGCTGCAACAACTAGAGCCTCAGGTCACAACTATCTTTATTTCTATACTAGCAAATTACCTGTCATGAATGATGGGGTGGGGGGAGGTGGGAATGGAGCGCCACACCCCAGCACCCTGTAGGGCCGCCACTCTGCCTCTGGCCCTGTATGCCCCCCACC
>NW_017729006.1:20153208-20153475 GCF_001723915.1 Gavialis gangeticus | reverse complement strand
TACCCACCCCCTGCCACTCCACCCTGCCCTGCCACCAGCTCTCAGGAATGGGTAGGGAGGGGAGTTTGCACACAGCGGCGGCTGCCAACACCCAGTGCCCTGTGCTGTGTCCAGCTGCACACAGCAGTACCCCCTCCCTCACTCCTTCCTCCCCCCCCCACTGCCTTCCCCTCTCTGCTGGCTGTTGTCAGAGCTGGGCGGCAGGAGCATTGGTAGCGGGGGGGGGGGATGCTGCCACTGGAAACCACCCCCCATTCACCATCCTGC
>NW_017729006.1:20146550-20148208 GCF_001723915.1 Gavialis gangeticus | reverse complement strand
GGGGGGGATGCTGCCACTGGAAACCACCCCCCATTCACCATCCTGCTCCTCTCTCTCCCTTCCTTCCTTCCCTCTTCCCCACCACATCCCCCTTCCTATGGGGGGAAGGGTGGGGATGGAGTGCCGCTACCCACCATGCTGCACTGCCACCTGCCAGGAGCAGGGAGGGGGGAAGCTTGCTCTGCTGTCCCTGCCTCCAGCACCCCGCGCCACTGCTGCTTCCAAGGGGAGGCCTGCCCCCCCCCCGACCCTGCTCCTTGGAGGTGGTAGTGGTGCATGGTGCTTGTGGTATGGCACTGGCCTCATCCCCTCGCTCTGTCCCCTCCATCATAGTGGCACTCTGCTGTGCCAGTCCGCGTCCCTTGCATCCCCCTCTGCAGGAGATGGAGTGCCACCACGATGGCAGGGATGAAGCTGGCCAATGCCACTGCTGCCTTCAAGAAGCATGGCTGGGTGGGGGGAGTGGGCAAGGACACCCCTTGGATGTGGCAATGACACTGGAGCAGGGGGGTAAGGTCAGTGCTGCACTGCAAGCACACCATGCTGCTGCCACCTCCAAGGAGCAAGGGGGGTGGGGGGGACAAAGCCAGCATTGCTCCTCCCCTCCCCCCACCCTCAGCACTCTACTATGCCAGTCTGTCCCTGTTGTCCCTCTCTGCCTCCAAAGTTAGGGCTGGGGGAGGCAGGGTTAAGGTTAAGGCCCATTGTCATGGTGATGCTCCTCTGTGTGTGTCTATCTGTGCAGAGCACTCTGATTGGTTGTTTCAGTCAACATTGTTATTGGCTGCCAAGACGACCAATCAGAGTGCTCATAAAATGTTATGGACAGACAGACAGATGGACTAAAGCTTTTGTTATACTAGAATACATATATCTAGTGGCTGCTTAACCTGTTACAAACCAACACATTACAATTTGTATCCTCATGCAGGATGGCCCGCAATGCCAATGAAAGCACAGGTGATGGGGATGACAATGATTTCATTTTCAGCTGGAAAATGTTCACTAGTTGGGACTACCTCATTGGCAACCCAGAGACAGCTGACAACAAGTTTGCATCTATCACAACCAGCTTCAAGGTAAATGACATATTTCCTTGACAGGGAGCCTCATGCTTCTAGACATGCTGCTAGAATCTAGCTTAGCAGATTTGCAAAAGGAAAAAAAAAAATACTTGGGATACTTATATGCCATCTCAAGGACAATTTAGGATGACATAATTCAGCCCTTATTCTAGGCAATATACACTTGGTTGAACTCATACGCATAGTTAAGAGATGTACCACTGCATTGGATTTGCCTTTATAGAATTGCTAGTTAATAGAATCAGCTGCTTATTTGAATCAGTATGGGAAAACCAAAACCATTTATATATTATTACACATAAAAATCACTCATATTAGAATCGCAATTTTTGGTTTTTGGAATCATTTTACCGGAGAAGCCCTGGGATTTTGCAGTTTTGTGAGGAGCCCTCTGTAGGCTGGCAGAGTTCCAGCCTGGAGGGAGCGGGAGGAGGGTGGTCAGGCAAGGGGTGCCATGTGCATGTACATGCACATTACCTTAGGCAGCTTGGAGAGCGGCTCCTGCAGGTAAGTGGAGGGGGGGGGCGGGAAATTGAGCCCTCTTAGGGAGGGAGGGAGGGGGGTGGGCAGGAC
>NW_017729006.1:20145365-20145719 GCF_001723915.1 Gavialis gangeticus | reverse complement strand
GGGCAGGACTGGGGAGTGGGAAGGGGCTGCAGGCAGTTTGTCTGGGGGCAGGGGCCAGGCTCCCTGGCAATGTGCCCCCTGCATGCACAGGTCTGGGGGCATGGGTCTTCCCCTGCCACTCCAGGAGTGTGTGCCATGCTGGGGACCTGGCCCCACCCCCTGTGCCAGAGCCCGCAGCGGGCAGCAGCATGTGGAGAGCTGGGCTCTACTCCACTGCAGCAGCCACCACCTCCTGCTGAAGGAAGGGGGCTGCAGACCTGGGTCCCTGGTCCTGTAACCCTAGCAGTTGACTGGGGGCCCTCTGGCGGGGGCGCGAGCCGGGGCGGGCGCGGGGCTGGCACGAGATGCGGATCA
>NW_017729006.1:20123961-20145341 GCF_001723915.1 Gavialis gangeticus | reverse complement strand
GTTGGTGGGTCAGGGGGCTGTGGCTGGGGCCAAGGGGCACCAGCAGGGCTGGGGAGGCTGCGGGGAGGAGGGGGGAGTGAGAGGCACAAGCAGGGCCAGGGAGCTATGGGGGAGGAATGAGTATCTGTGTTCTTAAAAAAAACAAAAAAAAAAATGGGTCTCCTTTTAATGGAATCATCCAGTTAATAGAATCAAATCACCATTTCCTGAAGTGATTCCAGTAAGAGCAACCCACTGTATATACTTTTGAAATTTCCTTTTAAGCACTGAATGAAAAATATCAATTAGGGTCAATTTCCTATTGAACTTTCTTTCCTTCCCATTAAGGATGAAGTAGGTTTAGGAAATTTGGATCTATATGCTAATTTTCATGGTCAAGAAAAAGATGATGTCCCACCCCCAAAAAAACCCATAAGCAGTCCAGGCTTATTCCCTGCCTAGCATTGTTTTTTTTTCCCTGCTGCATTAGAGTCTGTTTTAGAAATAAGACTGTGATTATAGCCACTAAGTCTATGCACCATCACATTATAGTTATTTCCTGGGCTTCTCCTTGCAGGACCTCTTGCTGCTCCTATTTTCTCATCTCATTTAAAATCCCCTTTGCTAAAATGAGACCCACCTGCCTGTCTGCCAGAAAGTTTCAGCAGGTTAACTCATAAGCCCAAATTCTACTTAAGTTACAGTGTCTTGAGCCTACAATCATTACATTAATTTGAACATGAACGGCGGGTGCCCCCAGTGGCTGGCGGGGCACGGCTGCACTGGCAATGGCAGGAGCATGGTGGCGAGAGCCTGGCGACAGTAAACGTGCAGCTCCCACAAACACCGCTGGCACTGGTGGCAGTGGGGGGGAGGGTGGCAAACACTGACCAGGGGTCAGCAACCACCCGCAGCAGCCAGCGGCGATCGTGGACCCCCACAGATGCTGGTGGCCTTTTTGCAGGAGGTGCACCACCATGCTCAGAGGGTGCATGTGTACCCCTTGTGCATCGCCCTTGAATTTGCATGTGTTCTTTGTTATTTTACACTGAATTCAGTTTTTCTGCTTAGCTGAGAACAGAATTTGACCCTTATTAATTCCCAAGAAAGTTGCTATGGAAAAGAGCAATCTATAAAAAGATCAACTATAGTTAATTTTAAAATGGCTATTTCAGCAGACAATTTTAACCAGTATCCAAGGGATTTTTTTTCATAATTCATTGCAAATCCAGAAATCAAGCAGAAAAGTCAGTTTCCAAGAAAAGTCAGTTTCCTTCCAAATCACATTTTTTCTCACTGAATGAAAACAGCAAAAACCTTAAGGGAAAGCCATGCCAATCATTTTTTAACCTAAAAAGATAGGGGCAGGGTTTCTAGAATTTTCCAACTAGTAGTTTTTTTGGTTAAGAAGCCATTTTTCATCAAATATTTTGAGTGTGACCAATATTAAAAGATTAGTTTGATGAAGTTAAGGACTCTATAATCGATATTGGATTCAGGTCAAGAGTTAAAATTCTAACTAATCAAAGTATCCATTAATCATCGTCTTTTCCTCCCACTATTTTGTGTGACTTGGTGTTGGAATATGTACCGATAGCCAAATGCTTCTTTGCTCATATAAAGAATAAAAATATATTCTATTGGAGATTACGCTACTTATTGATACTTCAGATTATGAAGTTTAATCAAGTAAACTTTATAATTTAGTAGTTAATCATAAAATAGTTGACTTTTTGTTGTTAAAGGAAAACCAAGGAGAGAGGACACAAGTGCACCAAGTATAGATAAAACCAGGACATTTGATAAAACACATAAGCTATTTCCAAATGTTCTAGAGTTAGTGTTTACTCTGGTTCAGGAAAAAAAAATGCCACAGGTGGTTCAGGGATAGACAGAATGACTTATGTGAGTGACTTAATAAATTATTTAGTTTATAAAAAAGAAGATTAATCATAGCATAAAAACTTTCCTTCACTGGGATAAAAGAAGGCTCTATAATCTATGCGAGAGAGACATTTGACAAACTGATGGCTGTAACCTGAAGCTTGGCCAAAGCCCCCCACCAAATATCACTATAGATATCTGACACACATTTTTAAGAATGAGGCTAATTAAGCATTGAAACAAACTACAAGCGAAGTGTTGGATTCTCCATCTCCTGATGTGTTCAAATCCAGACTGGATGTCTTTCTGGATATGCTTTAGTCAAGAACAAGTCATTGAGCTCAGTGCAGGGATAATAGTGAAATGTAAGGACCTTATGTTTTAGATAAAATAATCTTATATTCTTTTCTGGTCTAAACCTCTGAATCTATGCACATACTACAATTCTTCACCTATTTATTAAGGAGTCTATTGTGGATGAGCAAGAAAGTAACAAGGATGAGAACATTCATTTGAGAAGATTCCTTCGAGTTCTGGCAAACGTGCTCATCATATGCTGCTTATGTGGAAGTGGTTACCTCATTTATTTTGTGGTGAAACGGTCTCAGACATTTTCAAAAATGCAAAACATTGGGTGGTATGAGAGAAATGAGGTAAGAATGGTTTGTTTCTGACTTTCTAGCTGGAGGGTTGTAGGCCTAAAATCCCATATCAAGATTGAGGGTAAAATTTTAAAAAGCACATAAAGCCATAACTAAACTGTCTGCCGGCTGAATGTGAAACTATCATGAAAAACAAGCTCCACCCATGCATAGCCAGTTAGGTAGCTTAAAAGAATTTGCCCTAATCCCACTCCCTGGTTTCTGAACAGTCTGTCTTACTTAACTGCTGAACTAAAATAGAGTCAGAGTAGAAGTGAACGGGCAAGGACTATTTCTTGGTGGATGGTCTGAGCATAGCAGCAAGCCAGGATAGACATGACCTAAGTTATTTAACACTTGAAGCAGGTCAATCAGATTTCAATACCTGCATCCTTTCAGCACTTTTGAAAATCCCTCTCCCCTACAACAGCTAATATTGACACACTGATTTGGTGAAGGCTCCTTGGGTGTTAGAAGTGCCCTCCACTTCAAACACCACCACCACCACCAAAACTGTTTAGCACATCATGGGACTCTTCAGCCTGGAAAAGTGCAGGCTCAGGGGTGATCTGGTGGCCACCTGTAAGTTTATCAGGGGTGCTCACTGGGATCTGGTGAGCGCCCCAAGGGATGACAAGGTCGAATGGTCACAAACTCCTCCGTGACCGTTTCATGCTGGACACAAGGAAGAACTTCTTTACTGTCTTTACTGCCTTTTGGACTTTACTGCCTTTTGGACTGTAGGACATACAGTATCCAAATAAGATTAATCAGAAAATGAACTTGTGATAGCTCAAACATGTTCAAAAAGCTGTCAGACCCCAACCACTTGCTGTTCATTGTCATTTGCTTGAAACTGTTTTTCTCATAGTTGGAAAAAATAGAGATGAGTTTGGCCATATACAGTCACAGGATTGGTGTCATCCTGGCAAGATGTGGGCAGCGGCGTACCCCAGGGGTCAGTACTTGGCTCAGTGCTGTTCAATATCTTCATCAGCAACCTGGATGAGGGGGTGAAAAGTCCATTGGCCAAGTTTGCGTACGATACCAAGATAATGGGGTTGCATGGACACAC
Organism: Gavialis gangeticus; assembly: GCF_001723915.1. NCBI lineage: Eukaryota > Metazoa > Chordata > Crocodylia > Gavialidae > Gavialis > Gavialis gangeticus. The sequence goes on along the minus strand of NW_017729006.1, from coordinate 20,141,762 downwards.
CTGCAGATAGGCTGCAGATACAAGCAGATCTGGACAGGCTGGCATGTTGGGCAGAATGGAACCAGATGAGGTTCAACATACAGAAATGCAAAAAGTGCTGCATCTGGGAAGGAAGAACCCCCAGCACACCTACAGGCTGGGCATTGCTAACCTGACCAGTACCACAAACAAAAGGGAAATGGGGGTAACAATAGACCCCAGCATGAATATGAGCCGGCAACGCAACGCAGTAGCCATTAGGGCCAACAATATCTTGGCATGCATCAATCGGTGCATCTCCAGTAAAACCAAAGTAGTGATTCTCCCGCTTTGCTCAACTTTGGTGCAGCTGGAGTATTGCATCCAGTTCTGGGCGCCACATTTCAACAAGCATGTGCTAAAGCTCGAGACAGTCCAGAGAAGGGCCACGTGTATGATCAGGGACTTGCATGGCAAGCCATACGAGGAGAGGCTGAGGGATCTTGGACTCTTCAGCCTAAAGAAAAGAAGGCTGAGAGGGGACTTGATTGCGGTTTACCACTATATCAGAGGCGTACATTAGGGGCTCGGTGAACAACTGTTCACGAGGGCGCTCTGGGGTAAAACTAGAAACAATGGTCACAAACTCCTGGAAGATAGTTTCAGGCTGAACATTAGGAAAATCTTCTTCACAACTAGGGTGTCCAGACTATGGAACAAGCTCCCCCCAGAGGTGGTGCAATCATCTCCCCTAGAGATGCACTGTGCCACTGAAAAGCTGAGCCAAGTCGCCCGGAGCTGTGCTGTGGCTGCCAGCCAGGCTCTGTGAGCAGGATCACCACTGTTGCAGCCCCAGGAGGCCCCCAGGACCTCAGGTAAGGCTTCAGGGGCCAGCACAGTGCTGGCCTCAGCCTCCCCTACCACCCCTGGGGTAATTTGCTGTGTGCCAAAGCACGCGTTGCATGGGCGTTCCCTGGGGACAAGTAGCATCAGTGCAAGGGCACTGCTGCTGCTTGTCCCTGGGGCACCAAACATCCACACTCATCTGCACGTGGCTGTATGGTCCAACTGCATCAGCATGAACTGCTGTTACTGAATTTCCTAAGATACAGTGATGGAGAATTGTTTGCAGATGCTGAAAAATGTTGCTGTTTTGTTCTTCATTAGAAGTAGATCTTAGTGCCTTAATTTGTGAAACGCTGTCATGCCTAAATGCTGATAAGAACTCCAAATGGCAACATCGCTGTTCTTTCTACTAACCACTATAACTTCATTTGACAGGTTGAAATTGTGATGTCTTTGCTAGGAATGTTTTGTCCTCCACTGTTTGAAACCATTGCTGCCCTAGAGAATTACCATCCTCGCATTGGACTGAAATGGCAGCTGGGACGGATCTTTGCTCTGTTTCTGGGGAACCTCTATACCTTTTTACTGGCATTAATGGATGATGTCAATGAAAAGGTGAGATGAAACAGAAAAACAGGATTCCTAATAGATTTTAGAATACAACATGCATAAGATCATAATTCTTATAACTACCATGACCTAAACGTTCACTTGTGATGTTATATGAATGAAATGTTTATATTCCAATATATATAAAAATACTTAGCCGTCACTTATTTACAACAAATGGTTGTATTGGTGCCACACATTTATAATGCAGCCCTTCATTATTAAAAACAAGAGTTTTTAAAGCATGTTTTGCAACTTGAGAAATGACTAACCTGAGCAACCCTGCTGAGTCTATGTAGGCTACCAGCCTGAAAAAAAAACAACAACGCCTTTTTGTCCTCTGTCATTATTGAATATTAGAACAATTTGAATATTATTTTTTATTTGATAGTTGCTATTAATGCATTCCCTTCTATTTAGTTTATACACCTCTGTTCGAGCTTTGCTGGAAGGTTAAATGCATATAAAGAACAGGTGTTTTATGGGTACACTGAAATGCACTTGATTATAAAATGAAGAGTAAGAGATAATCAAAATAGCTTGTTCTACCCTGAAAAACAATACACAAAGTGAATAAAGGTTCTTACAAGATAAATCAGTGAAGACTTCCTCTGAACACTTGTAAAAAACACATATAACTATTCAATTTTATCTATTCACGACAGGCCAGATTCTCATGTCTTCAGCAAGGTGAATACAAATGTTGATCCACTTGTAATCCCTTTCACATCCATGAGAAAACCTATGGATTACACTGGTATTGAGTATCAGTAGGGGAAATGAATTAGGCTTAATATGAGCACTACAATAGTAGGTATTGAAAAGGCAAACTGTTATTAATTCCAACGTAATCTGTTGAAAAGGATTTTCGTCAAGTGCAAACTCCCTCCCTTTCCTGCAATACAGGAATGATTGATGGGCTATTACCTAAGCCCTCTGAAAGATACCCAGCTCTTTTAAGCAGGCAGTTTATATTATCTCCATTTTACAGATTGTGAAATTGAGGCATAGAAAGAAATGATTTATTTGAGGTGATCCAACAGGCTAGTGGTAGAGCTGGGACCCGAGTCCAGAGCTTTCAATGCTGCATCTCTTCCCAGCTGAACCTCTCAGTTGCTGTGTTGAGCAAAGTTAGTGGTTTCCTGAGATGTCATGATCCATTAGGTCAGAGGAGACTGTTCCACCTCCTGATTTAAGAAGTAGAATGAAATTGTGAATCCATAGGCTTCATCTCTCATAGCAATCAAGTTAGGAATGGCACCTTCATACCATGCTGGTAGCCACACTAGAGAGAAAATGAAATGCCTGTAGCTTGGACCTGTTTGAATTCAGGCTGGAGAGTGCATTTGGCCACCATGGAAGTGTTTTCTGAGCTTCTGGGTTAATTTGGACCCATTGGGATGTTTTCAACTGGATATATTTCTTCTGTTTTAGCTAACTGAAGAAGATGTAATAAAGAACATAACACATTGGACCCTGCTTAATTACTACAACTCATCTGCAGTCAACAATAGTACATTTAGTCCACCTCCTATTGACCCAGCAGATGTGCCAAGAGGACCTTGCTGGGAAACAACTGTTGGCATTGTAAGCAATCTGAGTATCTTGGATAAGAAATTTTTAAAAAGTTTCTGGTGTGATTATTTTTTTTATGTATGCTGGTAGAAGCACTGCCATGCAGCATAGAGTCATGATTCTGAATCCCTCCCAAGAGCTCAATAATTTCAGTTGCCACTGTCATTAAAAGGAGATACAGGCATTCATCATTGCACAGAATGAAACTCTTGGAAAGGAGGCTGGTCCTATTGAAAGAGTATGGCATGTCAGGAGACTTGATCCATATTCTTGTCTCTCTTACCAACTCAATGTTTTGTTGAAACTATTTAACGTGAAATTTTCAGAAATGGCAATCCACTTGAATGTTGACTTTGTGGGTTTTCCAAAATGTTTGGCTTTCATAAATACTAGCCACCTAGTTAAAGCTCTTTCTGGTTACTTCAGTCTGTTATATAAACCTTATTACCAGATAGTACATTACTTTATTAAAGAGCTACTTTAAATAACATTTTTCACAATGTGTCACCTTTCACCCAGTAGGTAATAAAAAGAGTAGATATAGTGCTATGTGGGAGGCTCTGAATCAATCAACAAATTGAAAAGAAGTATTAGCAAAACTTGTTCAAGAAACTGAAACTGATATACTGACAATTCATACGGGTGAGCTACATGGGCAAAATGTATTATTATGCAGAGAATTCTGTGAACAAGTTTGCTATACTGTAATCTTAGATTATCACTGGGTCATATCCTGCTCCAATAACCTTAAATCACAACACATATTCACAACAGATCAATGGAGAATATCCCCTTTATATGTGCCACTTAAATTATAGTAGCTAATTGTTCTTTCCTTGTGTTCAACTACAGGAGTTTGTGAGGCTCACTGTGTCTGACATTCTGGTGACTTATGTAACCATCCTTGTGGGAGATTTCCTCCGTGCTTGTTTTGTTAGATTTATGAACTACTGTTGGTGCTGGGATCTGGAGGCAGGATTTGTAAGTCAATGTCTTATGCAGACTAGAGAATAAGTGTTTTCTACTTTCTACTTTATCTGAAGTTTGGGATGCTTTCAGCATGGCATTTAGGACAAGGTTGAGTCAGGACTTCAAAGCATACCTCAACAAACCTACCACACTTTTACCTTAGGTCTCTTTTTCTTGTTTGTTGCCCATCCATTCCCTTTCCTCTATTATTGCACCTTTGAGGAGGAGAGAGGGGCAAGGAGGAAGCAGCAAGGAGGGAGTGAGGGGTGGAATTTTGCCTGGGCTATAGTGCTTTATCCTTGCTACCACTTTGAACCTTTATCCTGTGATAGAATTTGGAGATTTACACAACCTGAAGAAACCAGACTATGCATTAGGGGTGTGCGAAGCAGGCTTATTTGATTTGGATTTGGATTCAGCCCGAATCAGGGCCAGTGATTCGGTTCATCGATTCAGATCACTGTCCCTGATTCGATTCGGCCAGATCTGAATATGAAGATTCAATGCTGATTCAGAGAATCGGTGATTTGGACATAGACACAGCTTTAAAAATTTTCTCTAAATACCTTGAGGTAGCAGGCATGGCTCGTGATCGCTGCGATGCTGGGGAGCATGGAGTGTCCCACAGGAGTGCAGGGGGGCTGGTGGCAAACCTGGAAGTGCTGGGGAGTGAGCTGGGGGGGCCCCCTGTGCCTCCTCAGCTGGGTGATCGGCCTCAGGGAGACCCCGGGTGCCCCCCGGGCCCAGGAGGCACCATTCACCGAGCTGGGGGGTGTGTGGAGGACCCCCCTGCATGCTCCCCAGTGGACCTGGAAGTGGACCACAAGTGCTTCTGGTCCACTTCAGGGTCTGCTGCCGAGCACACTGGGGACCCCCCCGTGCTTCTGTGGGACACTCCACATGCCCTAGCATTGCAGCACTCACAAGCCCCTGCTACCTAGAGGTATGTAGAAAAACATTTAAAGCTGTCTCTATGTCTGAATCTCCAAATCTTTCCCAATCTCTCCAAATCGATGCGGAGAGTTTAAAGGGTTCTCTGATTCAATTCAGGTTTAGAGATTCAGCTACTGAATCAGGCCAAATCTCTACCCAATCAAATCAGGAACCAAAGCTTTGCACAGCCCTACTATTCATGGCTCCTCCTCCAATTGCTAGTGCTTATGAAATTTCCTTTTCTGAGAATCATTTTTCTCCCAGGCCACAACCCCATTCCTGATTTTCTCTCTGTTAGATGCACTTGACTTTCCTGGATGCTTTCGTCAAACAGCCTCTGAGAATGCTATTTTGGCATTTCTTTTATGCTTTGTGGCTGCTTCATGAGATGCCTTCAACAAAGTAATGCAGATGCCTGTAGGTCTCTTTTGTCCCCAAGGCCTGTTTTGCTAAATAAAACCCACTCCTTTTACATCCATTGTCTGTTTCAGTGATATTTAACGAGTGCTGCTTGTAGGGCTTATTTTATGCTTTCTCCTTTTCTTCTCCCTGGCCCTGACAGTCACAGTCAGGTTGCAAGGTCATTTTGCAACCATAAATCACATTCCAAATTTAATCACAAGCTTAACAGGCGAAGCAGGCTAAGGCCTTGGGACCTAATCCAGTTCTGTGGAAATTCTGTTGGAGTGGAATGAAGCCCCTGATTATCAAGGACTAAGTTGTGGCTTCAGGCAGCAGTGTCCATTAGGGGAAGACACTGCTTTCTCCCCATGGCCCTGAACCGTGCACACTGTGCTGTATAGAAGCTTGATACTGGAACAATATGTTTCTCTCAGCTAAATAAAAGCAGAACCTATGGTTTTTATAACCCCAAAATGGTACAAAATCCAAAGCAAGTCCTTTTGAAAGTCTGCATGTCTACTTAGTTAAATTTCCCCTCTTCCTTCTTTTCACACCTCCCTGAACATCCTACTTTCATTTGGTTCCTACCATACTAGTCCTCATAGGACAGGCAATCCTCACGGTTTCTGAGCTAGCTAAGTAACATCGGAAAAAAAAATCTTGCAAAAAGCCTTGTTCTTAAAATACAGCCTCCCCAGTTTCTATTACCAGGAACTGCTGGTAATCATCCATACAAATCCAGTATTTGGGTCGATACCATTAATGTTCATATTTTTCTGTCACAGATTGTGAACGTGCCCTTGATGCAACCTCGCCTACCAATTTGAAAGTGCCCAAAGCTAAAATTGACCACAAGACAGCAGTCTACAAAGGTTGCAGCTATTTCACTGAAACAAAAAGCCACTTAGGTGAATGGCAATATATTAGAAATGGACCAGAACCACAAGTGTATGCTGTGCCCATTTTGTCTAAAACTGTGTGCATTTGGATAAACAAAACACTAATCTAAGCCAATCCTGGTACTCCAAAAATACTTTCTCTCATACATACATTATATAAGCTTGTTTTGTGAAATATTTTTGAAGATATGAGAGAGAGAGAGTGTGTGTGTGTGTGTGTGTGTGTGTGTGTGTGTACACACACATACACACACGTCCATACATTTTCCAAATTTTATATATTCTCCAAAAATATTTTATAAAACCAGCTTCAGTTTTGCCATCGCTGTTTTAAATCTTGACTTAACAAAATACTGTTTCTGTGAAATGAATGGAAATCACAAGCATTTAAAGTTGTCCTCCCTTATGTCTGAGACCAAGCCTTCTGAATTAATGCCTGTTGTAGGACTGCTGTTCCTCTTGTTCCTGCATAGAAAAAATATGTGGGAATGTCATCTGTACATAAACAAAACAATATTGCTCACCCTACTTGGGCTGCATGTAGCATTTTGCCAGATAGATTTCTCTTGCCCACCTTCCCTCTTTTCCTGCCTCAACCCACTTACATTACAGCAGAAAAAAGTGCTTCACAGTAGGTTTTTCTAAAAAGAATCTTACACACACCGAGAAAAGACTAATTAGTTCATCTGTTTCATTTTACACTACAACCCCTTTGTTAGTCAAGATGAGGGTTATTCCTGTGCATATTCTTCAGTTGCTTATCCTTTCCTTTTTTTAAATGTCCCAAGAGCTGAGGCTTTTGCCATGGCCCCTTAAAGATCAATGCTATATTCCAGTAAGATTTTAAAAATATTTGCCCATTGTAAACTTCGGCACTCTTGACTTGCATAATATAGCAGTAAAGTCATTTGACCTTTAGGTTTTTGCATAATTCAGAACAAAACAGCATCACACTAGTCATGCCACCATCTCCTTCAGAAATATATCTTTCTCTCTACTTTTACCCAATCCTTATCTGTAAACTAAGTGGGAATGGATGTAGCTGGGAAATTTTCACATTCAAACTAGTTGTCAGAAATGTCAGAAACGTAAACCAGAAATGCTTTGTCAGGATGAAACCAAGCCAGTGGCTAGATACCTCATCCAGGGCGCATCTACACGTCACCCTATGGCAATGTCATTACTGCGCTGTGCTTTAGTACTTTCTTTTGGAAGTACTAAAGCGTGGTGCAGTAACCACCTGTACTGCATCGTACAGACAGCGCACAGTTATTTTTAGTTGCTACTTTGCTGTAGTGGCATGCTAAAACAGGGGAGCACACTGCTACAGCAAAGTAGCTGCTGGTGATGTGTAGCTGCATGTAATTGCTATGTCACTATAGTGCATTGCTATGGTGATGTAGCACATCACTGCGGCCATATAGCATGAGGTGTAGACGTGCCCCCAGAGAAGAAAAAAAAATCAGTCCCGCAGATACAGGCTCGTTCATCATAGTTGGTTTTATTAACATAGAAGACTTGAAAACCAAACACTTGAGAAGCACCTCCAGCAAACCAGAAGAGGAAATAGCCAACCATGCATTAGTTTCCCCCTTTGTTTTCCTAGCTCCATATCAAATCATTTGGGCAATAGATGTAGAACATGAGAGCACCCTGAAATATCTTATCCACTCTGACTAGGCAGGCCCTTTTACACCTTGTCACAACAAGCATCAGAATATTTATTGCAAAATTATTTTCACCTCTTTTTGTATAGCCCTCTTATGCTGAATTTGATATCAGTGGCAATGTGTTGGGCTTGATCTTCAATCAAGGAATGATCTGGTAAGATACCTTTTTCCATTTATAGCCTTTGAGCAGAAAGTCTTTAATGGTATTAAGTAACCAGAAGATTAGCAATGCAGCTAGAATTTGAAAACTAGAAGGATCAATTTTTGTATTTTGTTAAAAAGTACTATTCCTTGTTAGGAAACAGGTAAATAAGATTACAACCCAGTCCTCAGATACAAAGTAAAAAATATTTGGAAAATTTTAGATTAAAAGAACAAGAGGCACAACTCAGTGGATGTTTGTTGCCCATCTGAAGGATGCACAAGTGACAATAACATCTCTTGTCTTAGCTGCATTGGAAGCGATGACAAGGTCACCCCTCAAGTGAGCACAGGGGTCTAATCTGCTCTAGTGTGGAGTGGCTTCCATTTTGTTCATGCAAACAGATGTTTCTGCATTTCTTATACTCCATTTGTACTCGGTGGCCATGTCTACATGAGCAACGAGCTGTGAAGTTGTTACTGTGCAGTCATTTAGTACTTGCACAGGTACTAAATGACTGCATTGTACCTGGCATTACTGCACAGTACCATTGCCACATGGTTTTTTTCAGATGCCACTCAGTAGCAAGTCTGCTGTGCAGTAGCTCATTGCTACTGCTCAGTAACATCTCATGTAGATGCACCCAGTTTGTATATTCAAGCTTTTTTTCTCAGCTGTAAGGGCTAGATTGTTTTTTAACAATTAAAAATCTCAAACTACTCAGAAATATTCTCACAAAACAAAAGGTTGTTAGAAAATGTCCATCCCCTGTGAGCCTGAACCACATCTTCTATAGAATCCAAGGCAGGGACCCTGGACTGGCCCAGACCTTAGTGTCTGGGGCTTCCAGGGTTTCCCAGCTCTGGGACATACCCGTTAAGTGAACTGGCGTAAGGTCAGGGATACCAAAATTATAAGGCTCATGAGTCAGGGGCACTAACCATGATGGTGTTTCCTAGTTCCTGACTCCAAACAGAGTCACTGACTAATATCCTAGACAGCTTTTCTGGTAAACTGTTATTAGCAGAGATGTCACCTTCGTAGTCTGAAGAACATATTTTAGTTTGAAAACACTGTGTAGTCAGGTTTTCAAAAGCCTGTTTTCTTAAAACTTCTGGTTCATGGGTAAACCACTTTTAATATATATGAATTGGACTGAAAGCAATTGAAAAAAAGATCATTGGATTTAGAAGTGAAATCCTGCTTTTCAGACAGGTGCAATTTTGATGTACTTGCACATCTACACTGGGCTTTAGCCCAGCTATAGGTGGATGGAAATTCATCCAGGATTTGAAATTTCTCCTCTGAGTGAGTGAGGGGATAAGAGTAACATCGGCTGACGCCATTTCTAGGATGGGGTTTGGTTAGATTCCATTTGCAAACATACTCTATAACTATGCTAACATATGGTTTGCAGCTCTTAACGCAAATGACCCTTCTGACCTTAATAAACAGCAATCTCTCTTCCTCCTTTTCTTTCTAGGATGGGATCCTTTTATGCACCAGGGCTTGTTGGTATAAATGTGCTGCGTTTATTAACCTCCATGTATTTTCAATGCTGGGCTGTTATGAGTAGCAATGTTCCTCATGAGCGTGTTTTTAAAGCATCCAAATCCAACAATTTTTATATGGGACTCTTACTACTCATCCTGTTCCTAAGCCTACTGCCTGTGGCCTACACCATAATGTCCCTCCCTCCTTCCTTTGACTGTGGACCATTCAGGTATGACCAAAACCCACAAAAAAAGATTTATTAAAAACAAAACAAAACTTTGTTGCTGACAGTTAAGAAGTTATTATCCAGTGGTGACTGGACAATGCTTTCAATTTTAGTCATATTATAATCTTCTTTAGAGTATAAAGAAAAGTTACAAGCTGTGATTTGGAACCAATAGTGAATGGAGTAGGGTGGGGCAGGTTACTTACTCCTAGGAGGAACTTACTCCTAGTTTTTGTCTGCTGTCTTCCAGTGATGTTATCTTTCAGTGAATTCACTTTATTCAAGCACTAGCTGCCTCCAATAATAGAACATCATTGGGGAAACAGGGAAAATTTAGCTTGGAAATTAGGCGGGTGGTCAAGCATTGAAACAGGCTACCAAGAAAAATTGTGGAATCTCCATCCCTGGACAATTTCAAGAGAAGGTTGGACAGACATTTGGCTGGGATGGTTTAGTCAGATATGATCCTGCTTTGAGCAGGGGACTGGATTAAATGACCTCATGTGGTCCCTACCAGTCCTACTTTCCTATGATCTCATGAAACTCCTACACCTAGATTAACAGAGCAATCCACTCATTGGATTGTGTAACACTTACCTAGTGTACACTTTTGTCTGACTCAGTGAGTGCATCTACACAAGATGGTAACTGTACAGTAGCCTAATAACACTGCAGTAGTGCTGGTGCACGGGTTTTTACAGACAATAACTGCACAGTAGCCTAATACTACTGCACAGTTAGCATCTGTAAAGACCTGTGTGTCGGCACTACTGCACAGTAGCACCAGTTATTGCACATTGTTTTAGTACTTGGTTTTGCAAGTACTAAATTTAATGCACAGTAACTATGGTGCATTAATGAACATGTAGACACACCTAGTGAGCAATCAGATTGGGACAGATTGTTTCTTTAGTTGCACCGCCTTAGGCTTTATTTGTAATTAAAATTAATGGTAGAAATTTCTGAAGAGTTTAGAGACAAGAGGAATACCAAGATGTGCTTAACTGTATGGACAGCACTTGCAGGATTTGAAGCTCTTATTCTTTGAAAGTATTCCCCAGTACCCATCTCCATAGGCTCAGCCTTGTCCCCATATCCACAAGTACCCATTATTATGTAATTTGTATAATCAGCTACAATAAGACTGGATGCCTGAGGGGACCTGGAGAGGTGTTGCAGAACCTTTCATCTTGTCAGGTCAGGCTAGCACAGGGAGCCGTGAATTGTGAATTAACATTGGAACGTTAAGGAGAGTTAACAAAAGGCCCCTGGTAGACAGCACACTGTAGTCTGTTAATTGCATCTCAAACAGTAACCCACCCACATGTTCAGACACTTAATTGTGCCACAAAAAAGGAAAACAGCCACAAAAATATCACACAAAAAGCATGTAATATTTTGTGGTTGGTCTTCATTGCACCTTAAACTGAAGGTGTGGCAGCGTTAGAATTGCATCAGGTTTCCAATCAGGCCTGGTGTGGTCCCCACCAGCCAGCGATCGGCTGATCATTGGCTGGATCAGGACCCCACTGAGGCTTGAATGTGCCCTAGTGCAGTTCCCAGAGCTGGAGGACAGTCAGCTGGTCATCAGCTAGATCAGGGACTGAACTGGAATTGGGTCTGATCCCAGCCAGAGGAGGATCTGCTGATCATTGGCTGGACTTGGAACTGCACAAGAACTCCAACCCACCCCAGTGAGGGGACCTAAGCAGGGTGGGTTTGAGCTCCCATATCAACTCAATCTGTGTGAACATCAGCTGACCATTGGCAGGCTCCAGAGCCTGGGGCCAGTTTCAGCTCCAGTGCCATCCCAGAGGCAGCCGGCTTTCAGCCAAGCATTAGGCTCCTAGCTTTCAGTTTAGTGGTGCAAGGAGAGCCCAGGATTATGATTCCAGACTCCTCCTTTACTGGCAAGTAGGATGTGATTGGGATCTGATCCCCAAGCCCCAGATTAGACATCCTCCCATACCTGTGTAGTCAGCGGTCTTACTCTCCTTCCCACCACAGAGGGTCCATATCTTAAAAGCTAACTGGTAACTCTTTGTAAGTCACAGGAGACATGTCTTTGCTCTCCATTGTAAGAGATGAACCCTCTCCTTTGAAGCAATGCAAGGAACTTTCTGTTCTTCATACTGCACTTGTTTTAAACAGACAGGCTTCAGTCCCAGAGCTGTCAGACCAGCACCTTTCAGAGACATTGTAGTTTCAGGTAATAAAAACTTGCTAGCTAATAATATTAAATTGTTGAGCTCCAACCTTCCACTTAATGTAAGCATATGTGCCTGGTGTAGCTGAGTGATAAGAGACTTTCAATGCCATAAATAAACTTCTAACATTTCACAGATCTAAGTTTTGCTTAAAGCACTAAAGAACAGATATTTTAATCTTGCAGTCTCTCAAAGTCATTTATATCTGCTGCTTTTACGTGCTCCCCCTTTCCTCCCAAGCAAATCCTTCCCATGACAATATTGAAGGATCTTGATAGAAACTTAATGCTACTTGATTAAGGAAAGCTGGCAAACTGGCAGTACTGTCTAGTCGAGTCAGTCCCTGTTGGAAATAGAATCTGACTTTCCAAATCAGAATTCAAAAGTGTTTTCTATTTAATAAAAATTATTAAGCATTCAGCAATTCTGTAGATGAGGACTGAAGGTGAGGAGAAACATGTCCATTGTACTGATACAGTACTCATTAGAGCATCTAACTCAAGTCTAGGTCTGTGGAGCTTTATTCCATTTGTTTACAATTACATTTAATTTTAAAATGTATTTAAAAATGACTCCTTCAGTAGCCTTACTATTATGTTAAAATGATTCTTTCAATTTTTACTGTTTCTCAGCTGTTGTTGACACTGGTTCATATTTTTGAAAATAACTGATTTGTGTAGGAAAAAGCATGTCCACAAGGAAAAGGCCAATATGATATTAGAATCAGAAGTTTATGGGTTGAAATAAGTTATCCAAGTAACAAAAATAATATTTTGCTCATTAAAGAGAAGTAAATCTTGAGAGCTTATTTAGTAGCTTCAGAAGAGAACACACACAGACCTACACATCTTTGAAGCTGGTTAGTTTTTGTAGCTGTCATTCACATAATCAAGATTCCTGGGATTCAGTGAAAACTGGATATAAGATATTTGTAAATGAAATCATTTAAAAACATTTTAATGTCAACATTTTTAACAGGAATCATCATGTTGGCAAACAATGAAGAGAGATTTCTTGATTATTCTTAAAAAAAAACAAACCCTAATGAGTTCAAGTTGTTAAAGAAGGCATAATAGCTGCCTTTCATGAGCCATAAACAGTATTTAATTGATGGTTTTATCTTTCCAGTGGAAAGAAAAGAATGTCTGATGTAATTCAAGAGACCATTGAGCTTGATTTCCCAGCTTTTGTAGCCAAGATCTTCAGTTACGTGGCAAATCCAGGACTGATTATACCTGCAATTCTGCTTATGGTGTAAGTTATTTGCAATAATACATATACAGGGGACAAAAGGAAGATTTGAGGAATAATACAATTTTAATTAGATATAGAAATATCGCTACTTCGTTTATGGCACATCTGCAGCAAAAGGAAGTCATTGGTTTATATATGTTTCATAAGCTATTGTGAATTACTCTGGTTATTTCACCCTCACTGTCTGGGACATTCAACAGATTTTACAGTTGAAATCAGATAGAGTTGGCTGCATCTTGGAACTTACAAATCAGAGTTATAAGCAAGGACTCCTCTTGCTGAAATTTTCTTACTAGTCAAAATGAAATCGGTTGCCCGAAGACTAAGCAACCAATTATTGACACACAAGATTTATAATTACAGAATTGCCAAGATGTCAAAAATCTTGACACATTTCAAAAATTGCTCCACTTTTAAAAAATAGCATACCTGTGTATGTGTGTATGCTTGTGGTTTTTCCTTCTGATCCTTTAAGCTTCCTTTAAGTTTGCAAGCTTATCTCCACAACCATGTTAACTTGTTAGTTTCTGCACAAGAATTTGAACTGATGTGATTCCCATTTCACTCTTTCTAAATACATTTATGAATTGTATAACATGCTGCTATTCTAATTTTCAAAGCCATGAAAGCCCATTGGAATGAGTGGGTGTTCTGTAGCTAAATTTCATAGTGAGCTTTGAAAAATCCTTCAATCTGAAAGAATTAGTGGAGATAAATTTAGGCCCAACCACTACATTTTAGTTGTATATTTGTTGCGGGGGTTAGTTGTTTTGAGGGGAGAAGGAGGGCAAACAGCAGAGATGACCTGAGCAGGGTACGGGGCCCAGGGCAAATCAGCTTGTGTAGCACTGCACCCCCGGATGTGAGGAAGCCGGTGGTGGGGGGGGGGTGTCAAGTGGCCAGATGTGAAGCCAGTGGCAGCGCCAAAGTTGCCGCAGCTGCTCCACTCAGCTCTTTGGGCCCCCAAAGCACAGGGCCTGGGGCAGTCGCTGCGATTTGCGCATCACTAGGGACAGCCCTGGCAACCAGCTAAAGAAAATCCCAAATATTTATTCAGTTTCAATGAAGAATAAATCACCTTCCTGATACCCTGTGCCCTCTGATCTGAACCAAATAAAAATGATCATCAGGGATCCTGGTTTTCTCTCTTTAAAAATCCAAAATCCCCTGATTAAAACTCCCCAAATCCATATTTTTCCATGATTAAAATGAAATGCCACTCTACGTATAGGTATCAGTTGAACACACAGCTTTATTGAGAGATTTACAATTTTAAAGCAATTTGGAAGCCTAACAGCACCTCAGTCATTATAATAAAATTAATATCTATGTATTTTGGCATTTGATTTTGTTTTTTTTTATCATAGAAAATCCCCCTGCACCCTTTGCTTATCAGGATGCAGGCCCAGCTGCAGCTGTCCCCCCCTCCTGCTTTGTGGCACTGAACAGCCTTGATATGCCAGTGCTGTGCCCCTGCCCATACCTGTGCCCCTGACTCCCTACACATAGTCCTCCACCTTCCCCCTAGCCCTGTTGATGCCCCTCACTCCTGACCCACTGCTTCCCACCCCCAGACTCCAGTGTGTGGGGCATAGGGTGGTGTGTAGATGTGGCAGGGCACTGTTTGTGCCTGCCACTTTAAGGCCCTGGAGCTGGCAGCCTCCAGGTGCCTAATGAGGGCAGCCATTTTAGGTCCAGGGATGCCTATATAAACAAGGCAGTTTGGCTGCTGGAGGTCAGGCAACAACACTGCCTGGCCAGAGGGCTGCTGATTTCTATCTGGAGGTAAGGGAGGAGCTGTAGGGGATGGTCAGGAAGCTTGTGATCCTGGGCATGACCTAAAACTGCACCCTGCTGGGAGTGGGTGGTCTGGTGGGGCTCTCAGTGGCGTGGTATTTCCCCCAGGAAATACCAGGCCAGTTACCACCCTGGTGAAAGGCGGGTCAGGGTGCCTTAACCCCTAGCCCCCACATCTGGGTGGGTTACACCTTTGTAGGTTCTGGAGGGTGGACCCCCAGAAAAAGAGAGTGAGGCTATAGACTCAGGCCTGTCTGGACTTCCCCTGACTGGTCAATGCTGGGGCCAGGACCAGAAGGGTTGAAGGGCCAGGGGCCCACTGTGAGGAATGCCCAAGAGCTGAGGGCCTGGGGTTCTGACTAGCTTGGAGGTGGGCCAGGCCTAGCGAGCCAAAGGTCCCAGGAGGATCACACCCAGAAGGGGAAGCAGTTCAGGGAGCTATGCTGTCCAGGATGAAGGTGGATTTGGCTGCTGGAATGGAGGGATCATAGAGAGGTTCAACACTAGGAATATGGGGCCCAGCATGGGGCTGATGATTGTGAGAACATCTAGATGCCTTCTGCGAGGCTTGGGCTGCGGTGTAGGGGAGGATCAGACCCGCAGATAGTGCCCCCTGGCATCAGGGCAGGAAATGGGCAGCCTCCAGCTTTATTAAGATCAATTAAATAATTACCAACAAGCTGTGGTGGGCGAGAAGGCGGGTGGTTAGCCCAGAAACAGGTGGGCAGGCCACTGGGAAGGTGGCCCCAGGAAGACCCCCTGTTACAGTAGGGCAAGAGGGTGTGTGGGCATAGGCAATGCCATAGTGGGGGGTATGAGGCAACATGCCCCACCAGATTTCTGTGTCCACAGGAGAGATCAAGGCTGCAGCCACAGAGGTGGCATCTGCCTGGTGCCAGTCCAGCCAGAAGGTGGCTCCACATGCTGTGCTCTGACCACCACTGTGGACATAGAAATCTGGGGAGCATGTGCCCCTCCATGCCCTTCCATGCATCACCTTTGCACCCCCACCTCTCCCACACATCTCCTATATCCCCTCTCCATGTGTTACCTATGCTCCCCCCATAGACTTACCTGAAGGGAGCTGCAGAAGCTGCTCTCCTGGTTGCAGTGCTGGCCACGTACATGTCCACATGCACATGGCCCCCTGCTTCTAATCGCCCTCCTGCCACTCACCCCAGCCCCAAGCAGCCCCTTGCAGGCTGGCACCCATGGTTTTCCAGGTTTTTCTCCTTTAAAGAGGAAAATCCATGATTTTCTGGAGAAAAATCTGTATTTTTCTGTGTTTTCTGTGGGAAACAGCAAACCTGGATCCCTGGTAATCATGCACTTTAGTCAGAACTGAGACACCATATGTACACCCGGGAGTGCCAAGTACATGAAAAGGAAAAAGGTTTCATGTTGAAGTTGGGCCACAGTTGTGCATTCTTCTATTGTACTTCTGCACAGATAATTCACACTGAACATTCAGAGTGCTCAGTGATCCCACCCAAGCACAGCCTGGACCACAAGGTTCTGCTCTACAGATGTCAAATCCAGCAGTGAGGTGGTGAAGCTGCCCAGGGGATGCCCTGCTGCCACTCTCAAGCATATTGGAAACCAAGCATCCTTACAGCTACTTCACCATCTTATTTCTACATCTGCTGTGTGTGGAGCAGAAGCATGAGTGAAACCATGTTTCTCAATGGCGTGATCAGGAGTCCCAAAGGAAGCAACCTAGATGGGCAGACATGTGCTTTGTGTCTTTCATCTGAGACAAAAAAGAAAGAAAAAATCCCCACCAAACCAAAACTCACACAGTAAGGAAGAGGCTCTTGCCACCAAAGCTGGTGTGGGGGTGCAGGAATTGTGTGCGCTGCAGAAATTATCATAATTCTGTGATTAAATAAGGTATTTCCTATCTACCCAACCAGCTTTGGTTTTCCTCCTCTATGTAGCCCTATACTGTCTCCATTTCTGCTTTTCCCATGAGCCACCAGAGTGCCTTTTCTACAGCTCTTATGCAAACTTTCCACATAGTTTTGGCTCTCTCTCTCGCCTTCCTCAAGACCTTCTGTGCAGATGTTCATCTTATGTTTAATACCATACCTTTTGACTTCCAAGAATCTACAAGACCTTTTTCCATCTTAAATGACTGATGCAAAATACACACAAAAAATGCAACCACATTTAGTGTAGGACATGCTTACTACTGAATGCTACAGAGCAACCATGCACAACTGGACAGGAAGAGAAAATTCTAAGTCCCTCTGAAAGTGCAGAGAGTCTGAATTGATTACCTGAAGCAGAAATTTGTTAGGACACCAAGGTTAATAACATAGTTCTTACCAAGCACGCTATAGTTATTGGCTGCAAGTAATAGGACCTTGGTGTTACATCTCACCTACCTCTTTCTCTGGGAGTAAGTAAGTAGATTTAATGTTTTACAAATTTTGATTTTCCCGTCCTTAGGCAGAAAGCAGAATAAAGTAGCACTTGATAGACTAACACTATAAAGCTGCCACCCTGTCCCATCTTCTGCATGTAACTTCAAACTAACATAGCTAACTACATCTCCCTCTCCTCTCTTTGCAATTATTTAGCTTTTGCCCCTACCCATCACTTTATTTTCACAGACAATGAATTTAAACTGGAGCTAGCCCCTGAGGTTGATCTCTTTCTAAGCTACAATAACATTAAAATGAAAGAAAAAGTAGCTGCAAGAATCTCATTTAGCTCCAAAAGATAGTGTTTTTCCTCATAAATGAAACAGATAACACAACCTGCAATGCAGCCTGAATAAAAAAAAAACCCTCCCAAATTTAATCTGATAAAATTAAA
>NW_017729006.1:20121278-20123903 GCF_001723915.1 Gavialis gangeticus | reverse complement strand
GCCTGAATAAAAAAAAAAACCTCCCCAGGCTGTAGCTGCTGGATCATAAATTTACACTAAGTTGGTTTCAATGGCCACCAGATACTCATAAAATGTGTTTTCTCTTTCTAAGAGCTGAATTAAGTCATCCTCACCACCACTATAATGCCCTCTCATTTTCCAGAACAATTTGAATGCTGTCTTCAAGTGCATTTACATTCTTTACTTCATCTGCCACAAAATACATAGTGGGCACATCTACACATGCCCCTGATTGCACAGTTGTTACTGCTTAGTCATTTAGTACTTGTTTTAGCAAGTACTATACAACTACACAGTAATTGCCATTACTGCGCAGTCCTGGTGGTGCATGGGTCATTTCCAAGTACTGTGCAGTAGCAACTAACTACTGTGCAGTAGTGCAGTACTACTGCACAGTTTGTGCTGCATCACAGTTTGTGCCTGTCAACACTATATCGCAGTAGCAATGAGCTAGGTCTTTGTAGCTCATCACTATGGTGTCTTCTGTAGACATGCCCTGTGTCTATTACACAGGAGGTGAAACTGTTAGTGTCCTATTGATATCTAATCACCTCCTGGTTTCTGGGATGAAACTATTTTGCATGAATAAGGATTATGGGTATGTATGTAATACCCTTTTGAAAAAAGGCAGGTTTGGAACTCAAAACCTACAGAGCAGTGTGTGACACTGGGAGCTTGCTCTCAAAGTATATCAGCTATTGATGCACAGCCATCACTACCTAGTGCAAGTTACAGTCACTTATTGATAATATACTTGAGATCATAGAATCATAGGGCTAGAAGAGACCCCAAAGGATCATCGGGTCCAGCCCCCTGCATGATCAGGAAAGACATCTGGGGTCAGGTGACCCCAGCCAGGTGACCGTCCAGTCTTCTCTTGAAGCCCTCTAGGGTAGGTGATTGCACCACCTCTGGGGGGAGCTTGTTCCATAGTCTGGACACCCTAGTTGTGAAGAAGTTTTTCCTAATGTTCAGCCTGAAACTATCTTCCAGGAGTTGGTGGCCGTTGTTTCTAGTTTCCCCCCAGGGCACCCTGGTGAACAGTTGTTCACCGAGCTCCTGATGTATGTCTCTGATATAGTGGTAAACCGCAATCAAGTCCCCTCTCAGCCTTCTTTTCTTTAGGCTGAAGAGTCCAAGATCCCTCAGCCTCTCCTCATATGGCTTGCCATGCAAGTCTCTGATCTTATGGGTGGCCCTTCTTTGGACCCTCTCAAGCTTTAGTACATCCTTGTTGAAGTGCGGCACCCAGAACTGGACACAATACTCCCGCTGTGGCCACACCAATGTTGAGTAAAGCAGGAGAATCACTTCTTTGGTTTTACTGGAGATACATCAATTGATCAAATGACCTGTGAACTTAAGAGCACCTTGACATGCCAAATGTAACTAAATTTAAGGTAGTGCAGGTACACCTACACAAGATGTAGTCATACTTGTGGTTTCAGTGTAGTCAGATACCCAGTTCATTTCTCTACACTCCTTCAAGTTGTTCCTCTCCCCCTGAGAATCAAGTACTATAACCTTAAGCAAGGATTTGTAGTTGTAGGAACCCAAAATTATTTCATGCAGAATCACAAGGTAGAGTGTGATAATAGTACACTGCAGAGCAGCCACTGTGACTACAGGAGAAAGAGGAAATTTAAGCCCCAGTCACTTCCAGGGCTGGACTGCATTGCGCCCCAATGGAAACTAATTGTCAGTAGTTCACTTCTTCTAAACATTTTGCTTTTTATTGCCCAGGAGTTAAAAGTTACATGATTTTGAATAGACACTGTTGCTAAGGAAGAAGATACCATAAACCTGAAAAGGAAATGGGAATCTGGAAAAAACAAATGAACAAAAAAACCCCCAAAACTGATTTACTCAGGTAGTAATTCAAAAATCTTAAGAATAAGGCAAAGATAAACAAAGTCTGTGTAGTCCCAAAAGGGTCTGAAGAAGCAAATTAATTCATCTGTTACAAAGCATGACTCCTTTATATGCACTTAAGTGCAGTAAGGTCAACACTTAATGAGCAGAGGGTCTTGAAGCCATTTTTATTTTTCTTTCTTTCTTCTTTTTTTGTGTGGTTACATTAAAGAAAAGGGTAAAAGGAAAGATTTTGTTGCCCCAGATTTTTCATCTGGGTAGCCTAGCATCAGCAGCCTATCAAAAATGTAAATTGATGTTTGTTTGCCTTAGTGGCATTACAAGGGTCTCTACAAGCTTAGTATGTTCTTTCCAGATAGATGCTTTCTATGTGTTGTTCCTTTAAAACAGTGATTGTCAGTCTTTTCAGCTACAAGGCAGACCTCCATAACTTTCTGAATTTGGCAGCACCTTGGTTGAGAGCCAGTGTCATATCATACTTCCTCGCCTTATCTCAGTAGTTCTCAATCAGGTAGAGCCAGATTGTAAAGCAGCTGCAGGAGGAGCAAATGCTCCTGCCACAGCTCTGAGCAACATGCACAGGGAAGTTCCACCTGGTAGTGGCAGCAGTGCCTTAGCCATGGCACTCCTTAAAGGATCTCACAGCATTTTGGGGTACTACAGCACCTCAGTAAAGAAACATTGCCTTCAAGGAAGTAAAAAAAAAAAAAAAAAAAAAACCCCCAAAAATTT
>NW_017729006.1:20077653-20121089 GCF_001723915.1 Gavialis gangeticus | reverse complement strand
AAAAAAAAAAAAAAAAAAAAAACCTCCAAAAATTTAGATGCTCCCTCTTTTTTAATCTACTCTGCAAAACAAAAAAACAAACACTCCTTGCAGTCTCGCTTAGCTATGAAGCCATGACTACACAGTCAAACTATAGACTGTCAGAAAGTTTTGTACACATCCAAAATACATATTCATATTGGGGAGGGGGATAAAAATCAACAGTGGTGAACCAAATGGATCTTTCAGGGATGGCTTAGAGTCACTGAACAGATGATATTTGTATTTTAAAAAGAATAAAATTATTCTACAAAAGCAGGATGAGACATCTGACAACCAAAATATCAGTGGCTGGCAGCAGTGATGATGAGACAGACTCAGATGCTTCAGCATTTTAAAATATGTGTCTCACTGCAACTGAAAGACTGCCTGCCAGTACATCTCCTCCAATCCCCTTCACCTTTTGTTTCCTTCTCATTTGGCTTTATTTTTTTGGTTTCTCCTTTTTGGGGGTCAAGCCCAAAGCCATAATTCCACTCAAACCTGGCTTGTTTGCACAAATTTCCCAATCTCTACCTATTAGCAACAGTTCAGTTCAAAGCTGTGGAGCAAAATAATTCCTAGTCTAAATGGAAAACTTGTCTAGTGGTTATAGGATTTGCTTCAATGTGGGAATTGCCTGCACCGTCTCTGAGGGGAGTCTGTTCCAGACATTTGACATTTGGACTGTAAAGAAGTATTTCCTTATGCCCAGTCTAAATTGTTTCTGGCCGTTAGACCTTGTTATCCCTTGGGGAGCTCTGGTTCTCCCAGATCCTGGTGCTCACCCTTTATATACTTATAAGTCCACCCTGATTCTTCTCTTCTCCAGGCTGAAGAGTCCCAAGTCGCTCAGCCTCTCCTTGTAAGGCTTGCTCTCTTGGCCTTTGATCATATGAGTGGCTCTTCTCTGGACTCTCTCAAGCTTATTCACATCCCTCCTGAAGTGGGGGGCCCAAAACTAGATGCAGTACTCCAGCTGTGGCCTCACTAAGGCCAAGTAAAGTGGTAAGGCCAAGTAAAGTGGGAGGCTGACATCCCTGGTTTTGCTTGAGATGTATTAGTGGATGCATGCCAGAGTTTGGTTTGCTTTGCTGGCCACAGCATCACACTGGTGGCTTATGTTCATCTTGTGGTCAATCAAAACCCCAAGACTATATGTTTTGTTTTTTTCTCATTTCAATCTGGCAACCCTCCCCCCCTAAAAGGAGTACTTCTTGGGGCAAGGGAAGGGACTTCCAGTGGCAAAGATCAAGGGTTAGGGGCAGGACTTCCAGCCCTAAAATGGCAACCAGGGGGCAGGGCACCTGTCAAGAAGTGGGGCTACCCTTGTGGCCATTAACAGCTCACCAAAATGCATTAAGTGGCTCTCCAGCCAAAATAATTGCCCACCCCTGCTCAAGATTTTGGTCACTGCCCTGAAGCACTCGGGAGGGAGTAGGTGAATAAGGCATTGCTTATGAAAGTCTCATGATCAATACATGTTGTCACCATAAAATAGACATACCCTAGGAACTCAAGGTAAGCAATCTGTGCTCCTTGGGTGATCTTGTAGTATATATGTCAGCTATGAAACTAATGACTGCTCAGAGTAGACCACAGTGAAACCTTTCTTAAAATCAGTGTTATTGCATCACTGATGAACACACATAGCCTTTGGGCATCTGTTATCTTTTCTATATCCTTTCAATATCTTTTGCCCAGTTGGCCTGCTACTTCTGCTTTGGACCAGTGACCTCCAGTACTGAGTTCTTTTCCAACATACTACTTTTTTGTTTCCCAAAACTGGCAAGCAGTGTATCAAATAAAAGAAAACATATTTACTGTTTGGTGTTCAAGCAATTCAATGCTTTTGAAAGAATTCTCAGTGTTTTCATCTGCAAGTTTACCTGATGGATATGCATACACTAACTGCAGGTGTTATATGCATATCTTCTTTCTGGGATAGGCCTATATTTATCTTGTCATCACAACAATAGTTTTTATTTTTATAGTCTAGCCATCTACTACCTGAATGCAGTGGCTGAAGCATATCAACATGCCAATGCAGAACTGAAGAAGAAAATGCAAATGGTAAGCCTCTGATTTACCCAGCCAAAACATTTTTGATATTCTGCACACACACATTTTGATATACAAGTTGTTAATCTAATTGCTTTTCCCTTTAAACCACAGAATGGAACTATGATAGGAGTAATGCATTTTCTGTATAGATCATACGATGTGGAAAATCATCCTTTTTGGTGTTCAGTTACTAAGTGCCACATGGGTAACACTTAATAATAATATTAATAGATATTAAAATGACACTGAAATTTCCCAAGAACCGTACGTCACACCTTAAAACTAAAGTCTGTCTCCAAATATATTCATTACCACTAATGCTGGTACAATGAATACCAAAAGGGAAATGAGATTTCCAGAGATGAACAAGTGCTTCTAAATTAACTTATGTTTTATAACATTATGAAAAGGCCGTGTTAATAACAGGAGGAATACAATAGTTCAACCATAACAGCATTGCTTACCTATAGTTCCCAAACTACCCTAATGAAAATGGTTAGTATCATTATCTTCACTCATTAGGGAGAGAAGAACCTAGTGGGTCAGAAGGTACAATACCATTCCAGATGATGGGAACCAGGAGGATTTCTTGGCACTGACAGTCTGAGAATGCACAGAAGGACCTGAGGGAAATGCCTTTCTTCTGAACTGACTCTGCCATTCACTGAAATAATGCTATGACTTGGAATCCAAGTCTGACAAAGAACATAGTTCCTGGGTACACTGTTAAATACATGTACCTGCACATCACCTTCAGCCAAAGAAATCTGTAATAAGAAATATAAGGGTGGGTGCAGAAGGACATATCTTTGACAGACTTAAAAGCAATTGTTATAAACTGTCCCTTTTTGTTTTTAGGGCTCTAACTTGCCAGGCCCAATATTTTTTCTTAAATGAAACCCAAAAAATTCATGGATCTAAGGCTGACCAATCAATCTCCAGGGTAGGTGATTAGAATAAGCTTCTTCCAGAGGTGGTGCAATCACCTACCCTGGAAATCTTCAAGAGGAGACTAGACAGTTACGTTGCTGGGGTCATCTGGCCTCCAGTTATCTTTCCTGCTTGATGCAGGGGGCTGGACCCGATGATCTTCCGAGGTCCCTTCCGGCCTTACAATTTATGAATTCCACAAAAATACCTTTCAGGAATCCTATAATAGCAAGTAGCTATTTGGCAAAATACATTCAATTGCAACATAAATCTAACGATTTTAATTGGTGCAGCAACGTGAAGAGGAGAAAAATAAGAGGAACAACAAAGCTACCACTAACTTGGCAACACAAGATTTAGAGGACTTTCTCACGCCAAGTGCAAAGAGTGGGAGTCAGTCCCAACCAACAGCAGGTAAAAACTATTGTACACTTCGGGGCAGAAGGGGGACTAACTGAGAGATGATTACAGGAATAAAGAAATTAGGCCACATACTGACCTCAGAGACACCACAGCAAGGGAATTTTATGACCATACCTCAGGGTACATTTTATGAGACTATGCGTCCTGACACAAGTTAAATTTAAGATGATATTGGGTATTAATTGCACCATAAATAGGAACCCAGTCACATGTTAAAGCCATTTTGTGGCATGGTGATATAACATGAAATGTTGTTGTGGCTCATTTGTATTGCACTTCAAGTTGAACATACAGCATGCTGGGAATGACCCATAACAGATCCTGACACTCAGCTGAGCAGAGAGATCTACCTTGAGCAGCCCCAGGGTCCATGACAGCCATGCCCTACGCAATGGTGGAATCAGGGTTGGGGCAGTGTCATGTCCTGGACCCACTGTCTCCAACCAATCCTCAGAGACAGATGCTAGGGTTTGCGGGGAGGGGTGGGCACCATGAGCTGAGATTTATAAGCATTGGCTTATTGTGTATTAAAATGGCAGCTGCTACTGGAAATACATGAAGAAAAAGCATTTACTTTAACCATAATAACAAAAGTAATCTTTACACCTGTCTTCAATCTTTTATTTTTTCTTTGCTGATGCAAGATACCAAATCAGACTCTACTAATAAAAACAGCCCAGGAGCTAAAGAAGGAAGTAAGGCAAAAAACAGCAATGCAACTTGCCCTGGAAGAGGAGCAACCATGGCACCACCCCCTCATGTGACAATAACACAACCACCTAGACAAAGTATAAAAGCATCTTCCCCTGGCCGGGCAAGCTTTGGGACTTCTCCGCAGGGACTGCGCCCTGGAACAAGGAAGGGGCAGCCATGCAATTAACATCTAAAATAGGTTAGGGGATAATTTTATCATTTTTCATTAAAAAACACATTGGGTGAGCAATTATAGATTAATAAATTATTGTACATTTATCATTAAGCTTAAAATAACAGCCTTATTTAACAATCAAGAGCACATTGGACTTGTGAACATACAATGGTTACATTAGCTCAGTTGTTCATTTGCCAACTGAGGTAGAGGAGACAGTTTGGCTGAATGCAGACCAATCACTACTTGTCAAATGACAATCATTACAGCTACTGATAAGATTCATGTACAATATAGGACCAATAATGGCTGCTGTTTATCTCCTGGAGTTTGAAGAGTTTGTAAAACTAGGATGAGTTTGAACTCAACCCTTTCCCCTAGCCTTTAACACTATACTATTTCCCCTGGCAGAGAGAGCCAGTTTTCCAACTGAAATCCTTATGTCTTTCTCACTGTAGGAAAGCCTGTGCTTGGGAAAGAAGAATCTTGCTGAAGCTAGGTTGGCTCAAATGAAAGTCCTGTCTAGCATTGCTTATTCATCATTATTTCTCTGTTTATTCCCAACCTCTCTTCACTTCAGCTGCACCTTTTACTCCTTTTGGTTTTCCCTCTCCCAACTCTTCACTATGCCAACACCCCATTCCCTCCTATTTGTAGTTCTGTTGCTGCTCTTTATACAGGCTTTTTTTAGCAGTTAGTGGCAGCAATTCAGCAGTAAGCAATAAGCATGCATGATCATTCCTTTCTTGGAAGAAAGTATGTTTAGACTAGTTCAAGGAGACAGAGACTGGAAGTATCTTGGTCTGTCTCAAAGAGTCTGATTAATTATTTTGCCTCATCAGAAATACAAGTGGGTACTTTGGAGTTAGGTATACCCTGATTTACCACGGCTAAGACTTGCATAAGTGTGGTGGCTGATGTGATACAGGACCTTTCTAGAGAATAATACTTTTACATACCTGCCATAAGTTGCCAGTATGCTTACAAAATCCCTGCTGAGCCTGCGAGTCGAACAAAGAGCTCTGAGAAGATGTTCTTCTCTGTGTGTTGTTGTTTGCTTAACTTTTCTATGAAATAAACTGATGCTTTAGACTGAAACCAGAATTCAAAGTAGACACTTCCAGATGTTTTGCTTGACTTAGATGGGGCATGCTTTCCCTTCAGCTCTCCATCCTACTTCAACCTACCATCATTTGAAAGGGATAGAGCTGGTGGCAGGATGATTTTACTGTAGGCATGCACTTAATTTATTTGATAGATTCCAGACTTTTTGACCTTCAGTACATGAAAGCCTTCTCCATTTTCCCAGGTTCTCTCTGGAATGACTTCAGAAGAGTAGAGAGGAGCAGTTAGAGATGTTAGTCTAAAGTTAGGCAGAAGGCAAGGCAAGGTGGTTTGTGTTAAGTATGGTCTCAGAATGGTCTTATCCCACTACCTGGAATAGCTTTTATAATCCCTATATATATATATCCATCAATTATTAATTGTTTTCTTTATCCCTTTTGATCTCTTCAACCCACTTATACCTCTCAGCAAGGTGCCTTCTTACTTCCTCCTTTATCTATGCTACATGTTTTAATGACTTTATTCCTTTCCATTTAGTAACTCTGGTCATTGCAAGTCCATTCATACCATCTGATGAAGTAGGCTGCAACCTACAGAAGCTCATGCCTCTTTCAGTGAGTTACCCTATGAGAATACTACTCTGCCTTCTGTTTTAGACTATAAGAGCATTGGATGTGAAGTAGGTTAGGAGAAGGATTAATTGTTTTATTGATTTGGCTCTATTTATTGTATGTGTGTGCTTTACAAAGAACATAAAAGTAGCTAGAATGCTAGAGGTGCTTCAAATAAATCAAAATGATACAATCAAAGGAGAATGAATTTGGATTATTTCCTCCAAAACCTTGGTTCATCCGTTCCTTTTCAAACATAGAACACTGAAGCCATTATTTTGATACTCAGATAATTACTTTGACACTCACTCTTCAGCAAGGGGAGTGAATATCATAATGGTTGACAGATCATAGCCTCCAAAGAACACACCATCTTTCCCCAAGATTAGGGGCCTGCTTGCAGAAAGTCATCTTGCCAATTTGCACAGTGTTCCTTTTAAATAAGCCTCTTTAAAATGCACTATTATGGAAGCAACTTACTTGCCCCATTGCCACATTAGCTCCAACTTCTGAAGAGATCTTATGCTTCTTCTAGTCCAAGAAGTACACGCAGAAACCCAACTATATAAGTGGAGTAGATGCAACCAAGAAAAAGCTTTTCAATTGCCCAAAGAGTAAAAAGGCAGCTCTAACAGGCATGCAGAAAAGAAGTGACTCAATTACAAATATCAAAATACACCTGAAACAAACACCCTAGCATACAACAAATAAAAATTTAGTTTCTGAAAAATGGACAGGCAGCATTTGTTACAAATTTCAGGGTGTATTGCACGAAGAAGTTTTCAGCCCAGTTATCAGTGATAATTCAGTTATCAGTGGTAATTCAAACTAGGACTTTGCATACATTGATGTTAACCTAACATTTAGTCCATTTGGAGTAAACCCTGTTCTTTGGGTTAAAAACAACCTGCCAGGAGTCATGCTTATTAGAAAAAGTGAAAGCTGTGGGAAGGGGGTGTTTTTTGGGAGTATGAGATGGGATGGGAAAGTATCATGTTTGTTTCCTTAGAAACAGCAAGGATGTTGTTTTCATCACAGCTGTACCTCTCAGAAACTGGAGCACCACTAAGCATTGTAAAAAATGCACGGGTATGGATTGCCATCTTGAAATCTAGCCCCAAAAAATAATGCTATGGGTTTCAACAGGGCGTTTCCAGTTACTGCAAATTCCACTAAAGCTTGAGTTGCCACCAAGGGTGTAGGACAGGGAAGAGTCACCCGAAGGTTACAGTTAGGGACCTGCCAAATTCATGATTTTGCAGTTTTCACAGAAACTGCAAATTTGGTCATTCCCCTGTGGAAAAAAACTCTAGTCCCCATGATAAAGTGCGGGGACCACAAAAAGCAGGGAAGTGGGGGGTAGAGCAGGGTAGGAAGCTGCAAACAGAGGCAGGAAGCCCTGGCATCCTGAAGCACAGGAGTGGGGGGGGATTTTCACAGTAGAGCACAGCAGGCTCCATTAGATCTGCCTTTTTATGTGGCGGGTCACCCCATGCCTCTGATTGCCCAAGGGGCCCTGGAAGTCCCGCTGCTCCCTGGACATTGATAGTTGGTTGCCTGTCAATCTCCAGGGAGGGGCAAGAGGGCCTCCCTGTGCCTCTGATTGGCCAAGGGGCCCCAGAAGTTCTTCCCTGCTGAGAGGTTGACCGGGGGCCATCTTCTAATCTCCAGGAACAGATGGTACTTCCTGGGCCCCTCAGCCAGTGGCGGGGGGGAGGCGCAGACTTGCCACAGTCCGTGGTCCACTGTGAAAATGGCATCTGATGCTGTGCTGGGACCACAAAATACAGAGGCAGCCTCCATGAATTAGGTAGGTCCCTAGTTATAGTTAAGGAGAGAAACAGTAATTAGATGCATTGTTAAAATATCTACATCTTACTTCAACCCAGTGTGCTTTACAAACGGCATGCAGGAAATATTTTCTGCTATTAAAATGAAGATATTGCTTGGGTTTAACACGAGATTTTGCATTCAAAGAACATAAGTTTAGGATATGCATTCAATACTGTACAATATTTTAAAATTTCTTAAAAGTGGCTAGAACAAAAGTCATCAGGAACTATAGATAAACCGCAGTGGTCACATACACAATATCCTGTTGCAGTGTGTATTTCAATGGCTCTTTTGTGGATTTAGAAAGCTAGTTGTTCTAAGATGTTCTGGGGCCAGGTTTTATAGAACTGACGGCCTTCCAAGTCATCCTGTCCTCTCCCTTCCCCTTGCAAGTAACCACTTGTCCAGTAGGATCCCCAAGAATGCCTACTCTTGTGTCTTTCACATAGTGCTGATACAACCAGCAGGGTAGGAGGGTGAGGAATGGAAGTCTATTAGGTCACTGGTAAAGAGCAGAGGAAACAAGGGTACTAGCCAGTGCCTTGCTAGAGCAGTGCCAGAAAATTAAATTAGGTTCTAGTATGCCCAAATGAGAACACACAATCCCATGGGACAGAGAAAGAGGAAAAAACTCAGTGATCCTTGGCAGCCTGACCTGGGGCAAAACCTCCTGCCTGGCCTCAAATCTGTTAGTTGGTTTCTGAGCTTAAAACACGCCAGATATGGTGGTATCAGATATGACTCGGGTTCCTAAGGCACCAGCATGCTCCAGCCTATTTACTATGAACAGTAGCTTGGAGAAAGTCAAGAGCTGCAATTCACCTTTTCTGAAGGATCAGGATTCTTAGTTACATTATCCTCTTCCCATACACTCCCATCCAATGACTGGAGGATGAATATATTGGGAAAGAAGAGGAGTGCATGAGATTTTTATTTCAGCCCTGGTAGCCCTGAGAGATTGAGAGAGAATCAGATGAAATTTAACTAAGCAGTCTAACATCTAAGTACTACCTGAATCAGGCTCTGACCTGTTTAATAATGCTGAGCAGTAGCTAAGCACTTCATCATTTTCAAAGTACCTGGCTAGCAATAACTAATTAATCTTAGAAGGTTTGTTCATCACTAATTACAATGCATTAGGTTTAGCCATTGATCAACACCCTTATTTGCCCAGAGTCTTTCAGATAAACTGGTATATTAGCTGTGCAATGACTTCTGCCAGCACAAAGTGTCCCTTCTTTCACCAAGGACTAAATTGGGCATCTCTAAACACATAACATCCAAAGGACTTTAAAAAAGAAGCTTGAGTTATATTATTGAATAATGTAATCATTTTGTGTTCTAACTGAAGTTTAAAGTCTGCTTGCCATTTCCTCTGATCAACTTAAAGGTGAACTTCAAAAACTAATTAGACTGTTTGGCAGAGTCAGGATTAGGCTTTACTTTTTATATTCTTAAGGATGGCAATAAGTGCTTGCCTGAGAGTTTGGAATTGATTTTCTTTTTCCTTCCTCCCATGGCATTTGGTGAAAGATTAAATCAATCTCAAGACTCCTCAGAGGCTCACATGAACTGTGGAAAGAAAGCTCAGTGGTGTGTGACCACACACCTCCCAATGAATTTCTCTCTGCATAGTGAAACTTTAAAAATTTCATACATTGGCTTTTACCAGCAGTTTAGTAGGCTGCATTTTAAAAAGACTTAAAAATTACAAATGATGATAATGCCTTTGTCTTTGTTCCCTGCCTTCAGAGTTCATTTAATTAGTCGACTGCAATTGGTGAAAACTAACAAATCTGTCTTTTGGGTAGCAGTTACCTTAGAGACAAGGGGGTGTCTTGTTTAATGATGGTTATTACTTTCATATTAAAGAAGAAGGAAAACCGTGTGAAAGTAATAGGGATAAAGCAGATTGGAAAAGGACACCAGCCCATATATTTTACGAAAATATAAAAACCATTCAGATACTATGCTAATTCAAATGCTTACAATATCCTTTACTGAATGCTGAACCGAGTGCATTCTGTTTTAACCATGAATATGGAACACTGAGCACCAAATATATGGTTTTTGCTTAGAATGCAGAGAAGCTGGAAAGACTAATATATACACAACCATAACCAAACTATATTCAGTTTGTGGTTGGTGCTTTAATGCAAAAGCACTTTAACTGCTTTGCAGCAAAGTGCAAAACAAAGGGGTTCACGTATGGAAATAAGCGGCTTGTTGAGAGTACATCCTGAGCTGGACCTCTGCTGGCAGCTGTAATGGCAAGCCAGGTTGAAGAGATCAACTGCAAGTTATATCCTGTTATATAACAATGAATTATATATACAGACACTATTAAGAAAACACTAACTCAGGAACATCATCCTCAGAGGGTTGCTTTTCAACATTATTAGTGAAAGAGTAACTTCACTGGCTATGGGAAGAGCTTTAGTTAAACCAGCTAGACACAGGACAGAGAAAATTAGCATTCCTTGTAGTAGTGATAATGGTGGGAGTATTTCCATACAGCCCATGAAATAACCATGAGATAGGAATTCCACTGTTAACAAGCTAGACTTCACCCAAGGCAGTGATTACAGGTGAAAGCCATGAAGGGCCATATTAGGTGTCAACTTTTAAAACCTCCATTTTTTCCAAACATGTTTTAGAGTCAGGGTGTGCCAATGTACACAGGATTCATGCAGGATCTTTCAAATTATTGTGCTGACAGTAAATGGGGAAAAATATTCCCCTTCCCCCATGTCAGATCAGAGGAGCCCAGACTGGGAGCAATACAACCCCCAACCTACACCCCTTTGATTTGATAACATGTTGGAAGAGAGCAGGGATGCAGTTCTCTTATTTTCTTTTCTGTTTTTTCTTCCATTTTCTCCTACTATTTTTGCAATTACACTTTCCCATTGCCACTTTCCTTACCCTATCCCCACTTCTTTATTCCTTCCTTCATGTTTCCCCTTGCAGCCTTCCTACCAGCTTATTACTTATTATCTTCATGCTTATGCACTGTCTGATCTAAACTTATGTTCTGTGAAAACAGAATATCTTTTGTGTTAAACACAAGCAATATCTTAATTTTAGTTGCAGAAAATATTTCCTGCATGCAATTTGTAGAGCACGTTGGGATGAAGAAAGCTATAGTTTAACACTATTCTTAAGGAGGATGCTAATGGCTTCAGTTTCCTGTGTCAAGAACCTGGAAGGACTCAAGTCAATCCTCTACAAACATTCTGCATGAAATTTAATAACTGTTCAATATTAGCATCTTGCCAGCGGTGACGCATAGAGGGTTCACAGGGGTGCACGCGTACCACCTGAGAGTGCTGGTGCACCCCCTGACCAGCTGCACTTGCCACTTAAGGCAATGGGCAGTGGGGGCAGATGGGAGTGCCAGTGCCCCCCCTGTAAGCGCTGGCCAGGGAGTGGGAGTGCCATGGTGCTCCCAGAAATGGCTGCAGTCGCTTCGGGAAGCAGCCACAGTGATCGGCCACCTCACAATTGGCTGTGGGGGATGCCCCACCCCCTCCTGAGTCAGTGGGATCAGCCACGAGGGGACTCCCTCCCAGTCACTGACTGGTTGCTGGGGGTGGGGGGGAACGTACCCCATGATTAAGGTGGTGCCAGTTGCCCATGTGTCCTGCACAGAGATGGACAGCTTCCCTTCTGAGACATACCACAAGGCAGAATAGGTAGAACCTAGTAACTGCAACTTGCTGCATGAATGGATTTGAGTATTCCTTTTTCTGGCACATGGGAGGAAATAGTCAATTCATAAGTTTCTCAATTCAAGAGGTTTCACAGAAATTGGTCCCTTCTGGCTTTGTCAGGTGATCTCATCTCACCTCCTGTAGGTCATAATGTTTCACCCAACTACTCAATATTAAGCCCAAAGAATTTATTTAGACTAAATAGTTCAGTCTTCAGAGAACTAAATTGTGTACCACAGGGGAGAGATACTGGTTATCAGTGGCTGAGGACTCTGTAATATCAAGGGAATGGCTCGATGAGACACAGTCAGATGGTTTCAGCAGCTGAACTATACCCCATACACAGAAAGGGGTAAAACTGAAAAGATCTCCACCTATCTGACCTGGGAAAAACTGCTTTTGACCCCCCCAAAATAATGATCACTATGATGCTAAGCAGACAAACCATACTTATTAGCCTGGTACTTGAAAGGATTTTCTCTACCACCACAACACATGTGCCCTTTCATTCAGTGAACCATTCTCCAACTGTCTCTCTCTAGTTGACAAGTAAAGAAACATCAGGATATACAGGTGTAAGCAATAGGGGCACACTGATAGAGATTTTGGGGTCCAATGCCAAGAGCTGATATTTAAGGAGGCATATTAGCCAATACTGATCCGATATCCGATACAGCTGCTTCCAGGTGGTAAGTCCGGTGTGGTAAAAGGGGTGTGGGGGGGCAAATCAATGCCCCCTGCAGTGAGGGAGGGGGTAGGGGCAGGCGTTGCCCAGGGGGACGTGGGATGGAGCTGCAGCTCATGGGTTGGGGGTGGCTCCTGCCGCTGCTTGTACCCCAGGAGGGTGGGGGGCATGTGCCCCTGGATCTGTGTGGCATGGGGTGGGCTGCAGCTAAGGGATGGAGCCAGAGCTGGGGCTACATGGGGCTTTTCTTCCCGGGGGCTGGGCTCGGAGCAGGCTCCGGCAGTCCTGGAAGGAGGCTACAGCCACCCCAAATTTCACCACAGCTCTTTTCCCAGCCTCGCACCATCGCCCGGTTCAGCCCCGGCTTTTCCTGGCACTTGGGTGGATGTGGCAGCGTGGGGCTGGGAGCGGCGCTGCGGTGAAATTTGGGGTGGCTACAGCCTCCTCCCTGTGCCACTGGAACTTGCTCTGAGCCCAGCCTCTAGTGAGAAAAGCCCTGAGCAGCACTGGCTCCAGCTCCCCCTGCAACTGCTGCCTGCCCCGTGCTGTGCAGATCTGGGGGCACACACCCTCCCACCTCCGCCCTCCCAGGGTGCAAGCAGCAGCAGGAGCCACCCCCACCCCATGAGCTGTGGCTCCGTCCCACACCTCCCCAACCTGGCTGAGCAGCGCCAGACCCTGCCCCTGCCCCCTCTCTCACGGTGGGGGGGCATTGATCTGCACCCCCATGTTCCTTCTCTCCCCCTTCCCCTTCTGACTTACCAGCTGGAGGCAGCTTTCCAGGCTGCCAGCTCTGCTCTGTGCTGCACTGCGGCTGCGGACAGCAGGGGCATTTATCAGCCAAATTATCAGCCCCGTAGGGCTGATATCCAATCTAGAAAATGTTCTTCATATTGGTACCGATCCAATATCGGACCGATGTATCCGTGCACCTCTAGTAAGCAAGGCCCAAACCATTGTCTATTATGTCAGGAAGGATCACATATGCACTTGGGAAGACATCGATGAGACTGAGAAAAATCTTTCAAGACTGTTCCCAGAAGCAATGCAGCACATATGGCCTATTCTGTGTGAATCCAATTAACCATTTTCTGTTCTTCACTTTGGGTTTGATTCAGTCTTTCTTCTAACTCCAGTTGGCTTTGGATCAGAGCCTAGTTCCTGATGCCCATGTCACTTCTCTCCCCAGACCTGAGAAAGGGCACTTTGACAGGCTTTTGAGCACAAACATCTCTCAGCTACGCATGGGTCCAATCAAAGATATCAACACCCCCTGACCCCCAAAATGATGACTTGACTGCTTTGTCAGCAGCAGGATAACAAGGCTCTGTTCTAGACCAAACAGACTTTTAGCTGGCTGCCTTCTAGCATATGTGAGCTCTCATTTTAAAAAGCAACATACTGCTTTTCTATGGAACAGGAATATAAGACAGTTAAAACACAGTAACTTCTGCTTCTGTCAAAAATTGCCCTGTCAAACTGGCATATTCTCCCTCCAGTGCAAAAGGATTAGCAAGAGGCTAGGAATTAAATGTATTTGAAATACAGGCAGAATACAGGATGCCATGAGCCAGGGAGACTCCAGTGTTATGGGCATGTTGTCTGATGAATCACAAAATCAGGTGGAGCTCTGTGCTTTGCTGCCATTGATGGTCAGACTCAGCCTTTTCAAATTTGCCTGCACAGAATCCCTAGACTGCATCCTGTCAGAGCAACCATGTTCCCTCCAGTGACTGGCATGAGATAGAGTACACAATGTGATGGCTTAGAGAAGTGATAACATCCCTTGCTTTGATTCAAGCTGCATCCCTCTGGCAGAGCATCCCTTAATGCTGTCTGGGCTGAAAACTTTAGGGAATTCTCTTGCTAACTTGCCCAAGTTTTCATCCTTTGTCTCCTATATGCTGTAATAGCTTGTCCTTTGATAGGTGTTACACTGGCTTCATCTATTGACCAGGATTTATCTACTGACTGTATTTGTCTGCATTCTAAGGCATGTCTTGTTTCTTAATCAAAAGGCAGCTAGACAATTAAAAGGACTTCTAGCGTCTCCTCCCAAAATGTTGTCCAAATATTTGAGGTTAAATTGCAGTTGAATGTAAAATTATGCATGTCAACAAAGCTCTATGTCTTATAACTGAAGTGCTGCATTTCCAAGAATTTCAGCCAGTTCTTACCCTTCACCCCCTCCTTTATGACTGCAGTCAAGGGATCAAGGCTGATTGTTTTCTCGAAGACTTTCACACTATGAAAAGTGATGTCACACAACGCATTATACTTAGCTAAGCTACTGCATATTGATATTCTTCATGGCACTATTTTAACAAATAGGCTGTATCCACTCTCACAAGTGAAGTGGTGTAAGAAGCACAATACAAATGCTCAAAACAACAATGAAAACAAAAATGATTGCTTTCAGTTCATGGATGAAACTGCTTCTTTTGAGAATTGTTTATATCAGCTGAATAATGACAGCATCCAAGTAGGGAAACAGTAGGGGCAAAAATCATTCTTATCTTTTAAATCAGTCAAATCTCCCCCAATCCCTTTTTAGACTGAAGCATGTTAATTTTATGTACACATGCATCTACATCTCTATTTCTAAATAGGTAAAAAAAAAAAAAAAGCATAAAAAGGACAGATGCACTTTGCATTAAATTAAACACAGCTGAATACAACTGGAAAGATTGCAGAATTAAAACAGTTACTCTCTATTTAGTCTTTTTTTGTGTTCTGCATCTTACTTCCCTGATTTCAGGTGAAACTGAAAAAACTTCATTTCCAAGTATTTTTGCCTTTGTACTTGGAGGGTGTCTGTAGATGTGTGGGGAGGCTGTTCTGATGCACTGTAATTACCATGTGTTGGAGCAGACTCGATTAATCAAGTTGGCTGGAGCATGCTAATTAGCATCATGGAATGTGCTTTAGTTAAAGCACCCCTGCTGCACATGAGACACTTCAGGCACTTTAATTAGAGCAGCTCTTGGAGATACTCTAATTAAAGAGCCCCCACCATCCTACCCCAGGAATGCATGTAAGAACACGCAGAGTCTTCTGGCATATTTTCCCATTTTATATGGGGCAGGCACGTATATAATGTTTCTGGGAATGTAGTGCCATTCAACTCCACAAACTAACACAGAAGGGAATTATAGATCTCATTTTGACTAGACTGGAAACTAGCCCTTAGTCAAACAGCCAAAAAAAGGTCAGACATATCGAAATTACAGGGGCCTAACAGACTTGCCAAAATCTTACAGTAATTTTCAGAACAGGTCTCCAATGGTATGAGAATGGGTGGACTTGTCCCCGCCTCCCAACCAGACAGACAGTCTTATGCCAATCTAATTGCCCTGCTAAAGGTGCATTTTTCCCCAAGGCTGTCTGTTACCCTGCAGAGATTTCATTTTTTTAAACAAGGCCAAAAGGCCAACAAAGGCATAGCAGATTACCTGGCTGAGCACCGTCGCCTTGCAGAACTTTGTGAGTTTGGTGATCTCCTGGATGGCCTGCTTCATGACTGTCTTATCTGTTGGGTTCAAGAGGAAGCAATCCAATGTCATCTGCTCTCTGAACCAAATTTTACCTTGGCTACTGCACAAGAAAAAGCCTTGGTAGCTGAAGCAGCATCCCATAATGTGAGAGAAATTCACCAGGCATTCTCCAGCAATGTCCACTTACTCAAAGAAGATCAAGAATTGGATCATCACTCGCAAATTCAGTGGATTATACCCTCACCAACAGTACTGCATAAACCAATTAATCCACAGACATGTTTGAGTTGTGACAGCCAACGTAGACGAAGGGAGTGCAGGTTTAGGAATGCAGAGTGTCATGCCTACAAGAAGAAGGGCCACATAGAGAGGGTTTGCCACTCAAAGGCCAGTTCTGGGAGGCCAAAAGACTGTGGCAAATGTATTTGCTCCCAAACCACTCACAGATTAGAGTCCTCCCCAGAATGTGAGGTACTAAACTATATTTGATTCAAAATGTTGGTGTTGTTGAAACTCAAGGTTCTGAGATGATAGCAAATGTAGTACTAAATGGAAAGCAGTGCAAAATGGAAGTGGACTTCAGGAGTATCCCTCATAAGTGAAAACACATTCTTCCAGTTGTTTCAGCACCGTCTCCCCAAGTTATAGAAATCTGAGTGTTGCCTGCGTGACTATAATGGACAGATTGTGGAAACTTTGGGTAACTGCAGTGTAGATGTCCAGTATGGATCTGTTCGTGGGTGACTGGTGCCACCTTAGTCGGGGGGGGGACATTTGCCCCCTAGCGACCAGTCAGTGACTGGGGTGGGAGTCCCCCCCATGGCCAATCTCTCTGACCGGGGGGGGGGTCCCCTGTGGCAAAATTTACCAACTGCTGAGCAGCCGCACCACTCCCGAAAGTGGCCACGGTGCTCCTTGAAGTAGCTATGGCACTTCCAGAAGTGGCTGAGGCTTACATCCCTACATCCGGTGATCCCACTCCCTGGCCACCGCTTGCGAGGGGCACCAGTGTTCCCGCCTGCCCCCCCCATCCGTCGCCTAAGAGGGGAGCATGGCCAGTCAGGGAGTGCACTGGTGCTCTCAGGAGATGCTTGTGCAATGTGCCCTGTGCATTGCCACTGGATCTGTTAGACAGTGTCTACCCCTCATTGTCACTATTGGTTCCCGCAAAAGTCTTCTGGGGAGAAATTGGTTCTCACCATTGGGAATCAGTATTCAAGGCATGCAGCCTCTGCACAGAAAGTCTGGAAAGGCTTGCAAGGGAGTTTCCCCAGGTATTTGCCGAGGAATTAGGAACTTACTCTGGTCTACCTGTGACATTTCAAATGGATGCTGTGATAGCCCCTGTCTTTATGAAGGCTCAGAACGTACCTTTTGCACTGCGGCTGAAAATTGATGGAGAATTAGATCAGCTTATTGCACAAGGGCTTCTCAAGCCAATTGTACA
Source organism: Gavialis gangeticus (assembly GCF_001723915.1). NCBI lineage: Eukaryota > Metazoa > Chordata > Crocodylia > Gavialidae > Gavialis > Gavialis gangeticus. Next base: position 20,103,938 of record NW_017729006.1, on the reverse strand, counting down.
TACAAGCTGGGCCACACCAACTGTTCCTGTTTTAAAACCTAATGGCAGTGTTTGCATCTGGGGAATTACAAGTGCACTATTAATAAAGCACTTAAGTAGGACCCGCACCCAGTGCCTACCATTGACCAATTACTGTCTGTTCTTGCGGGAGGGAAGGTTTTTGCCAAACTTGGCCTCACTCAAGCCTATCAGCAATTGATAGTGGATGACAAGTCTGCTGAGGCCCAAAGAATAATTACGCACCGGGGAGCGTTCCGTGTCAAGCACCTCCAGTTTGGAATTTCTGTGGCACCAGGAATTTTCCAGCAGTTCATGGAGAAAATGCTAGCAGGAATTCCCAGGGTTGTTCCATACTTTGATGATGTGTTGATCATGGGGCTGTCTAGAGAGAGACTCACTGAGAGACTCAGAGAAGTTTTACAGAGATTTGATAAAGCAGGTATCAGAGTCAAAAGAGAGAAATGTCAACTAGGAGAGTGTCAGGTTGTTGACATCAGACTCTGTCATTGTTCACTATGATGATCAGAAGCCACTGTCCATTACTTGTGATGCCTCGCTATTTAGTGTTGGCACTATCCTCAGTCACACACTGCCTAATGGCATGGAGGCACCTGTTACTTTTTACTCAAGAACAGTGACTTTAGCCAAGAGGAACTACACACAGTTTAATAAAGAAGCACTGGCATTCATTTCAGGAGTTAAAAAATGTCACAATTACATTTATGGCCACAAATTCAAAATTCGAATGGACCACAAACCCCTTCTTGGAATTTTTACTATGGACAAACCAACTCCTCCTATTTTGTCTCCCCACATGCAACGCTGGAGCATCATGCTAAATGCATATGACTATACACTCGTGTACAAACCTGGGAAAATGATTGCAAATGCTGATGCAGTGAGCTGCCTACCACTACAAATACCTGCTTGTTCTACTCCTCTGCCAGCAGAAGTCCTCATGCTGGAATCCATGCCAGAAGCCCCTCTTCAGGCTGATCAGATAGCAAGGATGACTGCAAAAGACCCTATCCTTGCCCGTGTCCTTGACTGGGTATGGAGGGGCTGGCCTGCAGACAAATTGGCTGAGGAATTCAAGCCATTTTCATCATGTCAGCATGAGCTCTCTGCCCACAAGGATTGTCTCTTGTGGGGAAATTGTGTCGTAATTCCAGAAGCGGGATGCCAAATCATACTGACAACACTGCACACAACAACTTGTTTGGGGGTTTTTTTTGGATAATAGCCCTATTCTGCAGTCTTTATTGATTTGGATAAATAATCCTATTGACTTCAGTAGCTTTGTTGCTTTGCATAAGTATTACTTAACTGCCCCAGCTGTGGAGCTCCTATGTACCCTGTTTGTGGGATGTGGCTGCTGCTGTTGCATAAGGAAATGAGTGTGTCAGCAGAGAGCAGAGGTCATCCTTCATCTTGAAAAGGAGGCTGCTGAACTAGAGACACAGGTTAGGGAGAAGTGTAAGTCATAGCAAGCAACGGTCAATATATAAAGTTCAAATAAAGGGCAAACGTAATTCTTAAATATAGGCTTCTTTTTGCCTTAATAATGTCATTACATTGGTGACCACTTGCTCAAAAAATAGACTCACTTATATCAGCTTTTCCTTTGTAAGTTCTCTTCATGTGAGTAAGGACTTCTCTTTCTTGCCCAGTCTTTGTAAAGATTACAGCAGAAATCCATTTTTTTTTTAAAAACTTCCATATTTTATCAGACAATTTAAATTAGTTGACTTTGGTAAACCACCCTTCCTTGTAGAGAGAGAAGCATACAGTATTGGAGGCTTTTCATATTTTAATACAACTTGATTTTCTACCAAAGGAAAATTTTGCTTTTTCATGCAAAATATTCCCTTCTTAATTCAGAAGAGCTTAAAGTCAAATAAATGAATAACAAAATGAATGTGTAAGTAATCCTGGAAAGGTTTTGTGGATTTTCCTTAATAGTGATTTTTTTTTTAATAAACAATAAGAATTATTTATTTTTGCAAGATGGATTCCATTTTGCCTCTGAGTTTCTGCCTTTTTCAGTTTTTTTCTTGTTCCATGTTAATTGCTGCCCCCTCTACTGGATGAATGGCAGACATGCTTGAGTGTTGTTAAATTCTATTGCCTCTCCCACAAAAGTGGATATTCCTATAAGAAATTCTATTTTGAGTAGGGTGGTAGAGGTTTATGATTTCTTTTCTTTTCTAAGCAGAGGATTATTTAATTCTACATTCCAAATTTTGAGGGTTAATAGTCAGAAACTATGGTTTCTGTTTGCTATGCTAGATTCTATTTGCAGGGCAGTTCTTTATGCATTGCTAGATACTTTAAATATATAAATATATACAGTGATAGAAAAAGGGGTTTTTTGGAAATACAAAATATGAATGCCAATGGAATTATATGAAATGAAACAAATGGAATGGCATGTAAGCAAATTAAACAGAATGGAAACAAATAAAAAGGCAAACTTCTATTTAAGAAGGTTGACTATCTACAGCTGTGATTTTGAAAAGAAAACAGATAATATCAATATATTCCTGATACGTTTTACAAGATTTCTCAGCTAAGAATGTGAGCTAATATATGAGCCAAATTTTTCTTCTTCTAAGTAGACCTACTAAGTGGGCAAACTTCTAATATAATTGGAGTCCAGCAGTGCAGACCTTGTTATCAGATCTCTCTAGAGTCACTGGCAAATGTCAGAGTAATAAACTACATTATCTATTGATGAATGACATCTCTATAGATAATTCAAACTAAATGGTCTATTATTCATTTTCTTTGCAACCAGAAGTCCTTGACATACTGTAGTGAAATTATTTTTTTTTCATGTGACTTCCTTTAGTAGCTTTTAGTTGAGTATTAAGGGCAAAACAGTCTTGGACTGAATCATTTGCTTTTTCAAAGGAATGGCAGAAGTTATTGCTATTTTTGAGGTGCATCTGTTTTCCCAGCATTGCTGAAGGATATAGATATTCATAAATTACACTGGAAGTTAAAAAATGTTCTTCCATCCTGTGATGATAGCCAGCTGCTTATATTATAAGTTCAGGAAAAGGACTGCATGTTTCTATATGTAGGAATAGTGCTTAGCTTTAGGGCTGTGCAAAGCTTCGGTCCCTGATTTAATTCGGTGGAGATTTGGCCCAATTCAGTGGCCAAATCTCCGAATCTAAATCAAATCAGGAGACCCCTTAATCTCTCTGAATTGAATTGGAACCCTCTGAATCGATTTGGAGAGATTTGGAAAGATTCAGCAATTTGGATGTAGACACAGCTTTAAATATTTTATTTACATACCTCAAGGTACCAGGTGGCTCATGACTGCTGTGATGGAGGGGCTGATGGAGCATCTGGTCCACTTCCAGGTCCACCAGGGAGTGCACTGGGGGGCCCCCCAGCTTGGTAACTGGTGCCTCCTGGATCTGGGGGGGCATCAGTGGTCCCCTCATGGCCGATCACCAAGCTGGGAGCAGGAGGGGGGGGCCCATGCACTCCCCAATGGACCCGGAAGTGGACCAGAAGTACTTCCAGTCCACTTCTGGGTTCATTGCTGAGCATGCGGGTTCCCCCCCGCACTCCTGTGGGACACTCCATCCACTCCAGCATTGCAGTATTCACGAGCCATGCCTGCTACCTTGAGGTATGTAGAAAAAATATTTAAATCTGTGTCTTATGACCAAATCACTGATTCTCTGAATCAGCATTGAATCTTCAGATTCGGATTCAGCTGAAACGAATTGGGGACTGATCCAAATCAACAAATCAAATCACTGTCCCCTATTAGGGCTGAATCCGAATCTGAATCGAATATGGCCCGTTTCACACACCTCTACTTAGCATATTATGGGTGTCTTCGAAGGCAAATAGCATATATATTAATATATGCTTGAAAGCATCAAAGCTTCACTCAGCCCACATCATATTTACTCTAGTGAATATCTCACATCTGGAATCAATGCAAAGGGCCAGTCAAGACTAGTTTCTCACATGTTGTTGTTGTTTAGTATTATAGCTGTGCTTAGAAGTTCGAATCAAGACTGGGGACCGATTACATTTATGTATCACTTAGCACATTGTAAAATGCAGTCCCTTCCCTGATTGAGCATGCTCTCTTAATCAAATAAAGGTTTTTTAAACTGTGCTAAGCAGAAATTTTAGGGTTCATGGTAAAATTCTAGAAGGTATGCAAAAGGAAGGAACTGAAAACCAGAATGCAAAGAGAAAATATACATGGAGAAAATATTAGAAATAAGAATAATATGCTCAGCGTTGTTGAGGAGGATACAGAGTGATTGTAGTGAAATAAGATACTACTTTTTACTATCCATGATAAAGCACTACAGGGGTACACAGTAATATAGAACTCTTAAGGTGGGAGCAAAAGAAGGTGATTAGGAACTGTCCTTGGTGAATCCATTCTGACAAGTCATACCTTCTATGATGAGCTGACTGTGGACATGGGAAGAGCAGTGAATATGGTATACCATGATTTTAACAAGGGTTTTGATGTGGTCTCCACAACATTCTCACAGGCGACCTAAGGAAGTACAGGCTGGATGAATGGACTGTAAGGTGGATAGAAAACTGGCTGGAGCATTGGGCTTAGAGGGTAGTAATCAATGGCTCAGTGTCTAGTTGGCAGCCAATGGAGTGACCAGGGGTCAGTCCTGGGGCTGGTTTTGTTCAATGTCTTCATCAACGACCTGGAAGATGGCACAGAGTGCACCCTCAGCAAATTTGCCAATGACACCAAGCTGGGGGGAATAGTAGATATGCTGGAGAGTAGAGCTAGGATTCAGAGTGACCTAGACAAAATGGATGACTGAGCCAAAAGAAATCTTATGAGGTTCAACAAGGACAAGTGCAAAGTCCTGCGCTTGGGATGGAACAGTCCTGTGCACCAGTACAGGCTGGGGGCTGACTGATTGGGAAGCAGCTAGATAAAGCTTTGGCTGGGCTGATCTAGTTGGGGATGGCCTGCTCTGAGCAAGGAGTTGAACTAAATGACCTCCTGAGGTCTCTTCCAACCCTAATTTTCAATGATTCTATAATTCTATGCTATGCGACCCAAGAAAGTTTGAGTACCAGTGAAATAGATGGCAGTTGAAAGGGCAAGCAAAGGTATTTAGAGATGAACCCATTTGATTCCATAACGTACTTTACGGTTTTACATTGCTGGTTATCAGTGAAGTCTGAGCATTGTGCACAATAGACTTATAAGGCATGGTTCCTAATAGATTTCTTTCATTCCTCATGTCTTCTCAGGTTGTAGGCAATTCTGCATGGAGTAGACTCCAAAGTAAGTATCTGTGAGACAACAGAAATGCCAACTTTAATTTTTTTTATTTACCTTTTGATCATGTTTAAAACATATGAGCAAAGGAGTGAGGGCCATTAGTTGATTTTCCTTTCTGTTATAATATTTGTAATTATGTTGCTCCTTTTTGGGGGATAAATGTAACCCATTGCCAATACAGTAAAAAGTGCAGTGTCATCTATTTTGTCTGTTTAAATTATCAGATGTACTTGTCCAGGTGGCAATTCTCAAAATTAAATCCATATCAATAACATATCATTGTCATGACATAGTAAAAATGTTTAGCCAGAATATTAAGCAGTCAGAATCCAGAGGTGTCGGAGATAAATGTATTCTAGCAAGTATCTGCCTTGGATAGAAAACATATTTGGTGTAACCCTTTGGGTCTATTTTGACTCAAGTATAGGTGGTATTGTATAAAGATGCCTTAATTTTTTATATATAGGAAGGCAATTCTAAATAGGGTGGAGTGAGTAAAGCACCAACCATGGGCGGTATTTTCTCTCTCTGATTTATTCCCCCTCATGTACTCTCTGGCACTTGACATCATCTCTTTCTAGGTTGCAGAAATTGCTAGTTATGCCTCTGCATAAAGGAATGTTTACTATAAGCCTTTCTATTGGTCTGTGTAGCAGGACACCGGGGTGCCTGCTACTAGCACTGGTAATAGGGCTTGGCTGCCAATCAGCAGGGCAGCACAGCTGAAGGGTGCTTAGGCAACAGATTGGGTCAGCTGACCGCCAGGGGGCAGGGCCTGGCTTTATAAACAGAGAAGGCTGAAGCCAGGGTCAGTTCCCCTCTGGCAGCTGGAGAAGCAACAGCTCAGTTATAGACCAGACCAGACCAGACCAGACCAGACCAGACCAGCATGATTGCTTGACCGCCTGAGTGTCTTCAGAATGGCCTGGGAGAGAGAGGCCTCTGACAGGGAGGCCTGAAGGAGAGCCAGGGTAGTGTGGAGTCTTATAGCCGGTAGGCTGAGTTTGCGTTACAGCCGATTGGCTTATGGTTCTGTTTAGTTATGGTTAAACCGGAGGACCAGGTGAAGCTATAAGGGGAAGGAGGAAGCCTCAAAGGAGCGCCCCAGCAGTGTGCGTGGGGGGGTTCCTCATGCCCTGAGAGGGCACAGCAAGCGGGTGCCAAGGAGGGCCCAGCAGTTGGTGCGCTGTAGGGTGGCGCTGTGTTATGGGGTGTCCGGACCCCAGCCCAGTGGGGCGACATTCGGTAGAGCTAGTGGGGTGTCCCGACCCCAGCCCAGTGGGGCAACATCGGGTAGAGCTAGTGGGGGTCCCGACCCCAGCCCAGTGGGGCGATGTCGGGCAAAGCTAGTGGGGTATCCTGACCCCAGCCCAGGGGAGCAGTATCGGGGGTAGAGCCCAAGCAGGGCATACGACCCAGAAGATGGGTCAGGGGGCCAGGCACGGCTACAGGCCACCAGAGCCCCAACCGCGGGAAGCGCGGGCGATGAAACCCCAGTGGGGTAACCAACCGTGGGAAGCGCGGGCGACAAAACCCTGGTGTGGGTGAGAGCACGTGAGTGCTGGGAGACAGGCCCAGTGGGGTGCTGCCTCTACATGAGAAGCCCCAGAAGGAGGGTGAGCTACATATGCAGAAGCCCCAATGAAGGCGAGTGCGCAGGTAAGAGCCCGGTGAGGACGGACGCGCAGCTAAGAGCCTGAAGAGGGCGAGCTACATAGGGGAGTCCCAGAGAGGGGGCAAACCTATCGCGGGACCCCAAAGAGAGGGCAAGCTATTGACAGGACCCGGCGAGGGCGTGTACGTATATTGAGAGGCCCTGGAGGGAGTGAGCGTAAGAGCGAGACGACCCGGGAGGGGTCGCTAAGATGCACAGAGAGACAAGAATGTCCGGTACAACTGCGAGGCTTGGGGCGTGCTGCAGGGGAGGTAGGAGGCACGCATAGCCCATAAGGCTGGGAGTGCACCGAGTCACGCTATACCAAAGAGGGGTCAGGTTGAACTGCACTGTGTCTGAGAGGATGAAAGGCAGCCTCCCATATAAATGCATATAAGAGCAAGACGTGGCGGGCGAGAGAGAGGGTGCTGGATCACCTACTTGGCACGGTAGGGGGCGTTAGAGAGATCATGGCTGCTCCTGGGTCCGCGCCTATATTAAGCAGTCTATATTAAGCATCTTTTCTCAGGACCTCATGAATCAGGTGGACAATACATTTTCCTCATGTCTGGAGGGGAGAAAGGCTATATAGAGTTGAAAGCACACTGGTTTTGGTGAGGGTATTTTATACAGCAGTGGCTGAAGGTCCAGATAGAAACCCATGGTGAAACTTCATGAATTATGACTACTGCCCACTTCCTTTAAAAAAAAAAAAAAAAAAGAAAGAAAAAAAGAAAAAAAAGTTCTTCTGAATTGCTTTGCTTTTGAGTACTTCCTGCTGAGAGAAAGAGAAACATTTTTAAAATCAAATGTTGTCATTTTCCAAACAGCTGGCTGAGTAGGTAGGCAATTATATATATAGTAATTAAGAAAGTATGACCTCCAATTTCTCCAGCCACATTGGAAAAATACAAATTGTATTTTTAAATGTAAATCTTGCATTTTTTAAAAAGAAAAACAGACTAATAAACTAGCATGTCAAAGGCAGTAAACATTTAATTAAAAGCACAATAACTTCTTTAGTTGCTCTCTGACTCTTCAAGATAAGGAAGGCTTCACATAATAGAATAAAATTTAATTGGGCTTTTTGTAACGAGCATTATTAATAGCTTTTTTAGTTCTGCTGTAGCAAAGGAAATTAAAACAGTTCTATAGTCTAATGATCCTGTAACAAGAAAAGATTGTAACGTGGTACAGGGATTTTTGAGTAATTAATTACAGGGATTTTTGAGGGAGAATGTTTTTATGTTCAGGTGGGCAGATCCACAGATGTGTTGCCTGTTGCAAAGTTAATTGTATTTATTCATCATGGATGAAATCCTGACTATACTGACTTCAGTGACAGTTTTCCCTTTAATTTCAGTGGGACTAGGACAACTCCATGGATCTAAAGGTTTTGTTTATGGAAATCCTTTAATCTGTTAATTCAACATGCAGCTGTTGAGTTAATTACGAGAACTAACAAATGGTAAGCTTAGACTGTGATCACATACTAATGATACCTCATTTTAAAAACAAAGGTAAGCTTACTGTTTGCATGTGCATGCCAGCTGAACCTATGCTTCTCTCATCTATCCATTCCTATAACAGTGTAAGTTAAATTAAACTTTGATGAAATGAGTATTCTGTTTTCATCAGTCCTAACCTGAAATTGTTACTGTTGTATTTCAGTTTATGCAGAAGATGATAGACAGGATTATTTTTTTTTAAAAAAGATGGTAAACAAGCATTGGCAGAGGCATAGCAGCATAGCTCCACACCTGGAGTGGCTGTACAGCTTACAGGGCAGCACTGGCTCCATCCATGCCAATTGTAGCAGTGGCTGTTTTTATACACTTCCACAAAGATGACATCTAGTGCCACCGCCCCAGTCACCCACCATTCCCCTATTTATGCTACTGAGCATTGCGGGTCAACAAGGTCAGGCTACGAATCCATTTAATCCAACATCCTATCTCCAAAAGTATCCAACACCACATACTTCTGAGGAGTGAGGAGATGTTTCTTTCCAACCCAATCTGCTAATATTATAATTATTCCCCTTAAAATGTATGTGTTTTGCCCTTGTTAATATAAATGTGGATATTGTTATGTTGTTTTGTATCTTGCTGAACTGTTAGCTTCAACAATATGTAGCCCATAATCTCAAAAGCTAGGTACCATACAGCGGTGCTCTTCAGGGATGCTAAGGTAGCTCTGAATAAGAGCGCTGGCGGATGTTACATTTATTGCCCAAGTATGTCAATCTTGTGATACACTATAACATGCCACACATTCAGCCAATTCATGGTGTGAGACCATAGCAAACCAGCCACAAAGATGCTCCATGTACTAATATATGGTGTGTCTAGAGACAGACTTTTTTTTGTATACTTTTGTGTAGCTTCTCAGGCTAGGCACTGCAGTAATGTTGCCATGCTGCTATACTGATTCTGGTAGCTGAGTTAGCTCACTTACAGCTAGCTCAGTGTTTCTCTGCATAGCACTGCATTGTGATATGTAGATATACTAAATGTAGCATTGGTATTCCATGCAGCCCATCTGAAAGACACTAACTCTAACTGCTAAATAGATGCTGCCAAATCCTCCAAGTGTCTGATAAAGCTGCCAATCTACCAGTGCTAGGATGAGCTGATCGTCTTGCTGATATTGGTGGAATAAGTAGCTTTCAAGGAAAAACAGTCTTCAAGGTGGACAGCAAAGAAGGGGTTGTGTCCTTATTTGTGATTCAGAGAGAATATCTTGTAAAAGGTTTATTCCTACTTTTCTTTACCTTAATTAGGCAAAGGCTGTCTTTTTCCTCTTACTAGCAACTTCTGGATGCTTCAGGGATATATATTGAGAATTTTTTTGTCTAATGGAAGGAATGGAGCAAGTTGTTAACAAAGAGTTCTTAACAGTGTTGAAGAGATTAAGAAGGAATAAATAAAATACAAATTATGTTAAACAGCCTTAATACTAGTCAGTTCTCATCTCAGTGAGGTCTTGTTCATGTAGGTCTTCTTATGATCTAAACTTGCTGGATCTGTGATCATCCTTTCAAGTATTATGTTAAACCAGTTTGGTGCAAAAGACCTCGTGGATCCTATCATTTAAGTGTAAACCAGACCTACTTCAGTTTTTCCTAATGTTGTGGACATATCAATAATCCACTGTGAGGAAAAAGGAAGAAGGACTTTACCATGCAACCATTGCTCCATGATAGTTGTCCATGTACTCATCCTCTAAGTTTCCCAAGAAATACAAGGTGGAGTAGACCTCAATTTACAATGTAAAATCAAGCAAAAAAGGCAGAAAAGATTACATTAAAAATCCATACTTATCAGGACTACATAATTCATAAAAAAAGAAAAGAGTGTTTTACTTTTCATCTGCAGTGGTCTGTTTGTTTGAATTACAGAAAGCAATTCATAAATATTCCAGAATGAATGTCAGATTTGTCACAACATTTTTCAGATGCCAGATGGCTTTGCTCTCTTGGCCTATTTCTCAGCTGCACAATATTTGAATATATAAATTCATTAAACTTATTCATCCAAAGAAAAGAAATGAATATTTTAATTGTTAAAAATAGAAGCAAAGCATTCACCTGTAAATTTTTGCATTGTATTCTTGGTATTGAAAATTATTATTGTTATTTTCTCATGGTTGAAGGCGTCTCTGCTTTCATGAGTGAAAATGAATGTTACTCAGTGCTTTGTAATAAAAAATCTTTGCATACACATTCAGGACCTCATTTACTTGTTAAGCCTGGAAGCTAGCTAAGATGAACTCTAGATTCATAAACCTTTCACTAAGGAATCAGCAAAGGGCACCAAATTGGGCAAAGTGCACCACATCTAGCTAACAAAGCTGTCATGATCTGACTGTGAACTCTGTCTTTCCTGAGATTATTTCTTTTCCTATCTCTGTACTTTGAATACCAACATGTGGAGAGTGAGGCTTCATGCAACTGGTCCCAAGACTTCTGGTGGCAGCAGAGACCCTGAAAATAAACAGTTCTTTACTCAGAAAATATTTCTGGAGCCAGTTTCTCTACATTAGTTGACTTGAAGACAAAACCTCTTTGAATTAAACTCCTTGTGGAAAAAAATCTTTGATTTCTTCTCTACCCCTCACCATAAGCAGTATTCATAGACTCTGTCTTGTGCTGCTCAGTTCTGGGTATAGTTATCATTGGCGGCATAGGGGCCAAATCAAGATTTTTGAAAAGGGGGAGGAGAGATGTGGAAGCAGCAACCACCACTACAGGGCTGGCTGCACTTCCACTTCTACCTATCCTCCACTCTGCACTGGTGTGGGCAAGCCATCCTACTCCATGCTCAGCAGCTTCTCTCTTTCCTTCCCATCCCCTCTCTGTCATTGCCACTGCCTCAGGGGTAGGAGAAGCTCCAGAATAATTTCTGCCCTGCTCCAGCTGGGGACAGCGGTAGCAGCAGTGGGCAGGTTCCCTCTTCCTGGCAGTGGTGGTGGGTGGCTTATCTGTCTCAGCGCCTGCTCCCAGGCCAGTAGGGAACACCTCATGGGGACCAGGCAGAGAGGCCGAACCCACCTGCTGATGCTATTCCCAGCTGAGCCCAGCTCCCCATGCAGCTCATCTGGAGTTGTCAAGACTGGCTCTGGCACCCCCCCTCCCCCCCACCTGGTTAGCCAGGAACAGTAGCAGTGATAGCTGAGAGAATGGAAAGGATCAGGTTGTGGGGCTGAACATGGAAGGAAAATGAGGGAAATTCTTTACCTGGCTGCTGCTGCTGCTCCTGCAGCTTGCTCTCAAATGAGGGTTTGACTGCACCATGCATGCCCTGTAAATCCACCCCTGGTTGAAGAAAATATGCTCCAGAGGGCAGGATACTGGAGTAGAAGTAGAGATCTTTGTTATATTCCCAGGTCTACCAAATGTAGTTGTTAGATAGGTTTGATTTACTAAAATGTGTGCAACCAACCTATTAGGTAGAGAGAAGAAATGGTTTATTGAGGATACATCCAGAGACTACAGGATCACTGGGTGCTGTAAACTGCTTGGGCAAGAGACAGACACATTAGAATTAATTGGAGCCTTCAAAATAGCCACCTAAGAGGTGTGTTCTGATTCACGCTCCTGCCTTGTCCAGTGGTGTCCCCATGTCCCTTCCCAAGACAGTAGAGCAGAGTTTCTGGATGCCTTTAAAGGCTTAAAGCATGACGACTCATCTCTGGATTTCTCTCCCCCCCCAGAGTTACAAATTCAGAATGGTTTCCTCCAGATGTAAGCCAAAGGTTTAAGTTATGGCTTTTTTCTCATCCTCTGTCTTTTCTCTTTCCTTCAGTGACTTCACTTTTTCTATTTTCTTTAGTTTTTTTTTTCTCCATTTGTCAGTTCCCATACGTTTTTATAGTGTCAGATGAAATATAATTCCAGGCAAAGACACTGAAAGATGCATTTCTCTGACATCTCAGTGAAGCAGCTTTAATTGTGTGTGGCATTGTAATATAGTGTCAGATAATTGCAAAAGGAAGAGTTTCTTTATCCTCAGAACATTCACAATCCCAAATCTGCAATTTCCTGTAACAATACTATAAACAGACTTTAGGGAGAAGTGTAATTTTTGAAAGGCAGGTATAGCTGTTTTAGTGATTCTCTGAAAAGTCTACCTTCTTGTGTGGCTAAGCTAATACAGTTTAAGTTTCATCTATCATGTGAGATGAGTTTAGGATTCTGACTGAGGCTTTGTGGATACAAACCGGTATCAGCTTTTAAACCAGATTAGTCAAATATTAGCATGCCTCTGTTTGGGCATGCTTCTGTCAGCTTAAAACTGGCAAGCTAAATGGATATAAGTTAGTTTTAAGTGGATTTAAAAGTAGCCATGCACAGCTGCATGAATTTAAATTAAAAAAGCTTAAAATCACACCAGTTATAAGTTAAAAATAACCACTGCCATTTGGTGTATACTTTCAGTTCTCAGATCACAGATCTTGGAGCTCTTCTACACACTAACTTAGATAGCATTTTGCACTGGTTTATTAAGCCAATGTGGACACACTTGTTTAATTCTGAAGTAGCTTATTTCAGTTTAGTGAGACAAGTTCATATTCACTTTAGGTTTGAACATATGAACAATCAATTGCACAGTAAAAAGGGATGCAACTTCATTACATATCAGGTGCTGCACGGTAACTGGTGGTGTGTATGTCCCTGCCCTGTAATAGGTGGAAGCTAAACTAGGGAAGCTTAACTCACAGTGAAAGAGGGGATAGTGGCACAGTTGCCTCCATTTACTGTAAGATAATGAGTACATGGACAGCTATCATGGAGCAGTGGTTGCATGGTAAAGCCCTTCTTTCTTTTACATCACAGTGGATTATTCATATGTCCACAACATTAAGAAAAACTGAAGTAAGTCTGGTTTACACTTAAATGATAGGATCCACAAGGTCTTTTGCACCAAACTGGTTTAAAATAATACTTGAAGCCAAGCTAGATCTACTCAGTTGTACAGACCTGTAACATTTGTGCCCACTCCTCCATGCAGTACCTATTCAGAGTGAAAGGCTCTGAATTTTGTCTGGAAGAAAGAATGACACTGGCTCTATTGCAGACTGTAAAGTTAGAATCTGAGATTACTTTTTAGAATGGTGTTTGTAGTTAGCGTCATGTTGCCTTTTGTACACAATGCTTCTTGCATTTGAAAAAATATGCTGGAGTCAACCCTCATGGAACATAAGCTGCACTTGGGTAGCAAAGGGTCTGATGCATAAACTATAAACTTGATATAAGTATATGATTATGTCGCAATATGTGTGCATGTGTATAGAGCTATTCTAATTTTTTATAAGTAGTAATGAATCAGCAGATTTTCTTTCTTTAGGCTGATTAGGAATTCCTTCTGCTTTTTTCCATTCTTGCATCTCCCTTTGCTGTATCATCATTTGTCATTTTTGTGAATGCCATCAGGTAGAAGTGAAATCTACCCACCTCTTTTTGTAATATGTGTTTGGTTTACTGTTGGCTGTTCTGCTAACACATTTTTAGTTCTGGTTGCCAGGAACACAGGTGGTCTGTGTTATGGTTCTCAAGTAAAGGGTACTGAACTACCTTGGCAACTTGTCAGGAACTTGTTTCCTTAAATATTTTGGGGCAAATCTTATTCATTTCCCTGATTTTATGGACCTGGCATGATTGAACGAAAAGAAAGAGTAGGGTGAGATCCAAAAAGAATGCAAAATGAATTTAGGGTATGCTTTAGCATAGAGTTAGGATTCACTGATTTCATAGCTTCTGTAGATTTCATAGATATTAGGGCTGGAAGGGACCTTGCAAGATCATCAGATCCAGCCCTGCCCAAAGGGCAGGAAGTCAGCTGGAGTCAGAAGAAATGCATCCAGGCATTTCTTAAAGGTATCCAAAGTAGGTGCTTGTACCACTTCTGGGGGGAGTCTATTCCAGACTCGGACGGTAAAGAAGTTTTTCCTTATGTCCAGTCTAAAATGGTCTTCCAGCAGTTTGTGACCATTAGTCACAAAGTAAGTAAGTTTTAATTTAAAACTGGGGTCTTGATCATTCATTATCTCATGAAAATGTATTTCTCCACTGTATACAGGCATTAACCTATGATGTTCTATTCCGTACTACTATCCTGTTTATCCAAAATTTCTCTAAAGTTAAAATTTCTATAGTATTTATTCACTTTGTCTTAAACTCTTGTGCATTTTTCCAATTCAGCAGCAAGAGCATCAAATATCTGGGTTAACTTGTTCTGTACTAACTGGTTTTGTACTAGTGATTAATGAACAAATATGTTTTTATATGCTGCATTTCATTCACAGTTTGTAAATGCTTTGTGATTCTCTCAAGACGCAAGGCACTAGGTAAATGGAATACACGAATCTTTTTAGGTTATATCTATCTGCTTCTCCTTTGGAAACTCATCTCATATCAGCACCCTGATATCTTATTGAGATCAGTTCTCTTTAAATGCCTAGGATAGACCAGTTGTATTTTTTTTTAATTCTACTTTTTCATGTTTTTACCATGAGTTAGGTTTTCATTTTTTTAGAGTGAATAATAATTGGCCCCTCCAAATGGGTATACTAATTAGCAGACTGAGACAGGTAATTAGATGTTCATCCAGAAATAATTTGAATAGCAGTGTTTATACTAACAAATGAATTAGCAGGGACAGACTGTCTAAGGAATGTTGTGATGTACTGACAATTGATGTATTTCCTGTGTTAAGCATTAAGTGTCTATTAATCTTATTTGGCAGCCAGAAAGCTGTCATATTGGAAACAAATCGCCTGATCAGTATTCATGGGCTCAGATTCTGGTTTCTCCTAATATATATACATGCAATTTACTACAAGTATCAGATGCTGGTACTGAATGCTGGTATTTTCTTCTAACCTGCTTTATACCTTGTCATATTATTATTAATATCTGTATTAAACTTATGAGCAAGCAGAAGAACTATATTGGACATAGAAATAGAATTTCACAGCTGACATTAACATAATACAGGTAATACCACCAGGAAAATTACTTCCCTGCAGTTTTGGTCACAAAGCATATCATTTTCTTTAATGATGGACTGCAAAACTTGAATGCAAATGGATCGAAGCGGAGGCAAAAGTGTGCTCAATTTCTAACTCAGTCAGTACTTCCCTCTTTACTAAAGGCAACCCAGAATGTATGTGTGTAGTACTGACAATATCAATGACGTCACAAAGTTATTCATTATGAGATCTTTAGCAAACCCAGAAGTCCAAAAGTAATTTCCACAGATGCAACACAGTTCACTTCAAAAAAATGTTTTAGAATTACTACAGTTATTTGTATGCACCTGGGGCAGATCAGTGCCAGGTTATAGGCATCTATGGGAGTGAACAAGCATTCACTGCACCTGGTTTAGGTTTAGGTGGCTTGCTTTAAGCCACCTAAACCTAAACCAGGGAGGCATATGCAGATGTTTGCTACTGCTGGAAGTAACATGGGTAGCCTTAGGTAAGTAACTCAGGGTGCAGGAAGGGGTTGGTGGGTCCATGGTGGGGGTTGCTTGGTCTGGGGTGGGCATATCTGGAGGCCTGGTCAGTGTCAGAGCATAAGTCTGGGTTATGTCAGGGTTAAGTCTTTGTAAACCAGGGAGGCACGTGCAGATGTTTGCTACTGCTGGAAGTGACATGGGCAGCCTTAGGTAAGTAACTCAGGGTGTGGCATTCACTAAATTGGGTTAAGTCTTTGTAAATCAAGTTAACCTTTATCATTCAAAAGCTGCCTGTTTCTTGGGCAGCTTAAGCCCTGTGAATCCTATGCACTCAGGTGTTTAGATCAACCTAACCTGAGTGCAGTCATAGTCTACCCTGCTCAAGTTCCCTGCAAACTGTTAATTGTAAGTGGGCCCCCTGTTCTTTTCCTTACCACTTTTTGTGATATAGTCCTAGGACTAAGAATAAAGTGCATTACAAAAGGAGACACACAAAGTTTCTTGGGGTCTCCAACAGAGTTAAACAGGATCACATCTGAATGGTGCAGGGCCATTAAAATTTAGTAAGTGGGATAATGTCTACCTTTCAGAGCACGGGTTCCCAAACTTTCCCTCCTGAAGGCCATTTCAAAGGGGTAGATCAAGATGGTGGGCCACATCAGAGGGACTCATGAGTTCCATTTGGTCCTCGAGCCACACTTTGGGAATCCCGGGTAATTATTCCAAAAAAACGTGCCAGTGGGTTCATGGGCCACACTTCAGGAATCTCTACCTTAGAGACTCAAGATGATCTCAGGGGCCTGTTGTATTAAAAACAGTAGCTGGTTTGAATATTTTACTCTCCTGGTAGGGCCATGAGTCAGGAGTGTAACAGCAGGTAGGTTGGTAGGGCAAAAGTCCTGGTCATCAGCTTTTGGGTGGTGGGGACTGGAGAGCACCTTGCCCTCTCACCCATTTTCCAGTTCCCTCTTCCCTCCCTTGCAAACTGCATCTTCCCTGAAGTGACTGTGGTTCTGAAAGAGCAGCAGCAAGCAGTGCTAGCCCAATGGTTCAGTGCTGATAGAAGATGTGTCACCTCATTTTTTGCCTCTGAAAACCTGTGTGTTCTTGGCCATTTGACATGCATGTTGGTGGCAAAAAAAAGGAGGTGGCTTCTCCCTCCTCAGCAGCAAACCTCCAGCCACTGTATTGGCCTACTGAACCTCTACAAGGAGTTGGACTCAGATCCCTAGTACCTTAGTTGGACTTGGATCCCTAGTACCTTAGCTAGATCCCTGGTACCAGCTATTATAGGTCTAGTTATCAAAGCTTCTTTCTGTGGTAAGTATAACATTTCACTTCTGTCTGACAATTCAAGTTAATCGTTCTGTCTTAACTCAGATTTTATTAAGGTTGTTTGAATAATTTGTGTTTTCATTCAGCTCCCCAAACTGTTCAAAGAAACATTTAGTTTGGCTTGAAGGCAAAGGGTTGGGTTTTTTTCCTTCATTTTTTGTGAAGTGAAACATTTCATTTGATGCAAAAAAACCCCATTTCTATTCCATTTCAAGCATATGTGACAAAAGCAAATCAGCGAAAGGGAAGGGCTAGATTTAATCCCATTCCTGTATCCAAGGAAGAGGTGGTAGTTGTAGTGGTAGAGATTGTTGTGCCTTCTTCACCCTTAATTCTGATAGTCTCCCACCAGATTGTATGGGGTTCTGGAGTGGGGATCCCTTAATCTAATTGGTGCTGTTCCACTTCTAATAAAACATGTCTTTTATACAGCGTGAGTGAGTACTATTCTACAGGCTGGTTAGGCAGCCTTCCAGGGAGATGGGGCATCTGAAGTTCTGTTCCCAAACAATGTTTAATTATTTTATACAAGGTGGAACAGCTTCAATAGGAGAGCTGAGAGCATCCGAGACCAAAATGTAGTCTGATAGTTAAAGCCTTGGGTAATGGGTGATGGGGGTTCAAATCCATTCTGATATGAGAGGGACTAGAACTTGAGTCTCCTAAATCATACTTGAATTCTCTAACCATTGGGCTGCTAGCAAAAAGGTAGTTCCTCCTTCTCCTTTTCTGCTACTCCATTTAATGTGTGTCAGTCTCCCCACCCCACAAGCTTTCACAGAAAACAATTTGGTGAACGTGACTCAAACTTGTGTGTTGATCAAACTTTTGCCAAATAAACGATACACTGGAAAAAAAAAATCTGCCCAGCTCAAGTTTTCATCTTAACTTTCCAACTCAATTTTAGCTAGAGAAAGATCAAATCTTGAAGATTCATCCCAAATCTTTTCAAATATTTAAGGCTTCAGAATTGAATCCCTGGCTCCAAAAATAGCCATAACCTGGCTTGGATTCAAAAGCTAAAAGGGTCTGCGTTTTCTCATATTGGTTTGGAAGCAGCTGAACATTGTAAGAATGGCTTGTGACATTTCTTCATTTGTTATGTAATTCCATCATTAGCATAGGAAGAGAAACGCTGGCATGAGAAGATTCAAGTTTGTTACAATCTAAATGCTAAATGTAAGTGAACTGGGTAGGGCCACTCTTTAGGTAGTGAAGAATAAGCAGAGCATTTATAGCTAGATGTGTTCTGTGAAATTTATGTCAGATTTTTGTTATGCTCAGAACTGAATGACTTTCTTGATGATTTGTGTGGAAGACGCATCTTGGCAATTGTAACTTAGATTACATCCCGGCATTCCCTAAATTGACTTTGGATTGGGTTATTAATGAGAGTTTCAGAGTCCAATGTGCCAACTTACATCTACAGAATCTTACTTCACAGACATCCCCACAATTTTCTGAAATCATTCCAGTTCTCACACATTTGTTTTTATGTAAAAAATAAGAGAGAGATAATGTGTTTGCTACTAGCAAATTTGGAGAATTTGTTAGCTGTTGATAGGATGCCTGTCTCCATTTTTACCTCCATGTCATTGCTGGTGGCATGCAGGGTTTGTTTTAAAAACACAAACCACAAAGAATCACTCGAGAAACTGTGATAAAATCTGAAGCTGTTTTGGAAAAAAATAGCAATTGCTAACAGGACTATCTAAGGTCATAGTTATCCAATGTTTCATTCATATCTAACAGACATTGGTTTAAAAAAATGCTTCTATTTGTTTCCTTCTATCTGGGATCATTTATCTTCTTTTCATTATTATTATTTTTCTTGAAGTGATTATAACTTAAAAGATCTGCCTGTTTTGTATGCAGATCTAGAGCTAGTAGATGGGTAAATCAAAATATCTCTGCCAAAGGCATCTTTCTTATACTTGGTCTGTTTGTTTGTCTCTACTCTCTCCTCCCTGCCAAAAAAGCACAAGGTTTTGGCAGGGTTGCCATCCTGCAAATGGGCCAAACAAGCTGTTTTGGGTATCTAGAATATGAATTAATAAAATGAAAGCAACTGCTGGACTAGGATCCAGCCGTTGTCCATTCAACATTTGGGAGCCTTGCCAAAAGATGAAGAGGGTGGAAAACAAACATCTGAACAGATACATCGTCAGAAGTAGGGGCAGAAAGAACAAAATGGTGTTTCTAAACTGAGCTGTGGAGTTTCTCACACTCAAACCTTAGACCCCATGTTAAACTTAAAGTAATGGTCATACTATATGCTCCTGTAAGGGGTCACCAGGAACCTACATACCCCACTAGCATGCAGATAGTGGGTTTTGTTTTTGCCAGATATTCAGTAGCAGTCGTATTGAGAAGAGGAACCTGCTATTTATACATCCAGAATTAACAATCCATTAATCTTCCTTTGTAGCCAGTATTTTAGCCTGCTTCCTCACTCTCCTTTCCTTAGACTGAAAAGAATTTAGGTATCTGCCCTTTGGACTGGTGGTTGGAGGAGGTTTTGGATGGAATTAAACTGTCAAGCTCAGTATCTATAATGGCACTTGGTGGCATAATTATTCTCTGCTTGTTCTGTAGCTCTTGTTACTGTGCTAGTTATCATTTGGTGTAAAGCAGTTAGTGGAACAGGCTATAATGAGCTCTTCATTCTGCAGTGAAGCTGTTTTGCTTGGTTTCAGTTTGCTGCATTTGATTTTGTTGAATTATAGTTTGGGTGGTACTCAAGAGAAACCAGTGGTACAGGTGTATCAGCCTATGGATGATCACAGTAAAAATAAGTAAGATAAATAACAACATCAGCAGCCTCAGAAAATATCCTTGACTACATTTTGACATTGCAAAGCTTTCAGAGCACTTGCTCTTATGACTTATTTATGGGGTTTGGGTGTATAACTATCTTCTGTTATGTAATCTTTTAAAATTGTGTGCGACAGCTGTGTTATATGCTGCTTCTTGAATCAGACATATGAACAAAGACTTCAGAGAGACAGCAGTTGCACACGTTCATCAAAAAACTACAGAAAGAAGGTTGAAATCTTCATTTGTGATTAAATAAACCGGAAGTCCCTCTGAAGAGAAAACAGACAGTTTTACGTGCTCCAGGAAATTTTATCACGAATTGTCCAAAACACTGCACAAAATCACCACATCACTTAAGTGTCCCATTCTTTAAAAAAATAATTAATACAAAACTGCCAAAGTACAATTTGGGGTTATTACATCTTCCAAGAAGGTACATTAGAGAGATGCACTTCCTGCTCAGTGGGTACATCTACACATTCATTAATGTGCCATAGTACATAACCAAGTACTAAATCAATGTGCAGTAACTGGTGCTACTGCACAGCAGCACTGGCATATGGCTCTTTACTGATGATGTAGCCTAATTCTACTGTGCAGTAAGTAGCGTATTAGCACAGGTTTTTCCTGGCACACTACTGGACAGTGTTATTAGGCTACTGTGCAGTTAGTGTCCTGTGTAGATGCATCCAGTGTGTTCAGAATTCAACACTGTATGGGTAAGGTTGAATACTGGAGTTCCTGCTTCCTGTGCAGAACTGCTATAAGTCTACTTATACTTTCAGTCTAATTTAAAGTGAATGAAATCAAGAAAAAACAAATATAATGTATTTGTGAGAGAGCATGATGAGTCTGTTTTACTAGCCAATTGCCCATCATGAATGACAGAGTGTTTCAGGGAGTATTTACATTCCCCCACCCCCCTCACTCACCCTTCAGGGCCAGGCATGTAAACAGTTCCTCTGCCACCGCCGCCGCCTCCTCCAACCTCCGGTGCGGTGGCTCCCTCCTCCCAACCTGCGTCCACCTCCTCCCATGGAGCAGCGGAGCTTCCCTCCGCCTGAGGAAGCGCCAGCATTGGTGGCTCCCTCCCCTCCGCCTCTGTGCAGAGCAGTGGAGCTTTCCTCTGCCTAAGACAGTGGCAGCTCCCTCTTCGCAGCATGGCTGCCTTCACCTCTGCCTCCGTCCCCTGGAGCAGTGGGGCTTCTCTCCATCTGAGATGGTTGCAGCAGCTCTCACCACCCCCAACCCTCTGCCCACCCATCCTCCTCCACCTCCTCCTATGGAGCAGCGGGGATTCCCTCCGCCTGAGGAGGCAGTGGCGGCTCTTCCCTCCTCCCACCCATGCACCCGCCCGCCTCTGCCTCCTCCTCCCACAGGGCAGTGGGGCTTGCTTGCACCTGAGGAGGTGGCAGTGGTGGAAGAGGCTCCTTCCCCACACCTTCCCACCCACCTCTTCCTCCTCCCACGGAGGTGTGGCAGGGCACTGGTGGTGCCTGCCACTTTAAGGGCTGAGTCAAACAGCCAGTGGGTCCTTGATTATGGTGGCCATTTTAGAATTCTGGCCACCTATATAAACAGAGCAGTTCACTGCTGGCAGGCCAGGCAGAAAGACTGTATGCAACATCTTGGAGGTAAGGGTAGGAGCTTAAGGGGATGGTTTGGAGGCTCCTGATCCTGGGCATGACCTAAAACTTTACCTAGTGGGGCTCCCAGTGGTGCAGGAGCCCCCAGGAAATGCCAGGCCAGTTACCACCCCGGTGAAGGTGGGTCAGGGTGCCTTAACCTCTAGCCCCCACAATACTGTGGGCACAAGGGGGCCAGGCATGGCTACGGCCACCTGAACCCAAGGAGAGTGTAAGACCCAGGCAGGGCAAGGCACGGCTACCATCACCTGAGCCCACACTGGGGAGGGAAGCCCCATGGTCTCAGTGAGGGAGCGGAGATGAGGAGCCCCAGTGAGGGGAAAACCAAAGGGCTGGGAGCCCAGTAGATGTGTGTGAGTGTGTATAGAGTTGCCCTGGGAGGAGCCAGGGCAAGCTTGGACCCAGTCGGATAATTGGCTGGCCACTACTGGTAAGGGTCGTGGAAGAGGCCCAAAAGACAGTACATCTGCCACCCAAGGTATGACCTAGATAAAGCATATGGCCAAAGGGGCCTGCTCTGGGAGGGAGCAAGGCAGTATAAGTTGTTGAGGCATGAAAGAGACCCTGTGAGAGGGGGTGGAGTGTGAGAGGCCCTAGTGAGAGGAGGGTGGTATGAATGTGTGTGTGTCTGAGGCCTGACAACGAGGGTTAAGCTTGGTCTGGCTGTAGGCTGGGAGCATTGGGTCACCTGGATGCCATCTGCGAGGCTTGGGCTGTGGTGCAGGGGAGGAGCGGAGCTGCAGATAGTGCCTCCTGGCATCGGGGCAAGCATGGGCAGCCTCCCACCTTATTCAAAACAATTAAGAAACAACAAGGTGTGTCAGAAGAGGAGGTGGGCAGTTGGCTCAGAACTGGTGGGCGGCCCCGAGAAAGCCCCCTGTTACAGGAGGAGTGGAGCTTCCCTCCACCTGAGGAGGAGGCAGCAGTGGTGGCTCCTCTCTCCCACCTGCCCACCCACCTCTGCCTCCTCCCACAGAGCAGTGACCCTTCCCTCTGCCTAGGGAGGCAGTGGTGGCAGCAGCGGCAGCTCCCTCCCTACCGCCCACTCGCCTGCCTCTGACTTAACCTCCTCTCATGGAGCAGTGGGGCTTCCCCCAACCTGAGGAGGTGGCGGCTTCTCGCTCCTGCCCACCCACCCACCTCCGCTTATGCCTCCACCTCCACCCACCGAGCATCAGGGATCCTGTCTCCCTGTCTGAGATGGCAGCAACTCCCTCCTTGCCTGATGAGGTGGAGTCCCCATAGCCAAACACCGCTAACCCTCTCAGCAGCACATGCACAGTTGTCCAAAAGCGTTATGGACAGAGAGGCACACAGACAGACAGACTAAGCTTTTTCTTATATTAGAATGCTGCACTAGCATCTGACTTGAAATCAAACTACTCAAAATGTAAAATACATCCAATGTATGCATACAAATACAATAAGTATAGAGAATAAGCAAGATGAGCTGTAAGTCACAGACTGTGAAAAGCACTACCACAGGGACTTGGTGGGACAGCTATTATGACACTGAAGAACATTCTATTTCAGAAGGACAGAGTTGGGAAAAGGTGCTGAAGTTGCCTTGTATGCCAAAGTTGCTTTGCTAAAGATGCTAAAGTCACCTTGTTCCCTGGTCAAGGAAGAAGAGGATAGCAGACAAGGATGCATTTGGGTAAACAAAAAAGGCAAAAGATACAGTATCAATATAATGGTGGGGGTTTATTATAGGCCACCACATCAGGAAGAAGAGGTGGATGAAGCACTCTTCAAGGAGGTGACAAAATTATCCAGAAGTTATAAGATGGCACTGATGGGGGACATTGATTTTCTGGCCATTTACTGGTAAAACAATACAGCCAACCGTTAAATGTCAAGCCAGTTCCTAATCTGTGTGGAGGACAACTTTATGTTCCAGAATAGTGTTTCTCAACCTGTGGTACATGTACCACTGGCGGTATGCAAAACACGGGGAGGGGGTATGCGGGTGCTGTGTTTTTGTCTTTGCCTGCTCAGGCCAGAAGTTCTGGCTGCTGCCCCTCCCGCCGTGTCTGGTGTGCCAGGACTTTCACTTCCCAGCATGAGTGTGCCAGGGGATAGGGAGGGAGGCCCCACGCAGGCTACTTTGCTGCGGTGGAAAAAGTGGCACTCGCCTTGTGGTGGCAAAACTGCAAGTGCCACGGTGGGACTTCTGGTTTCACTTTTGCCACATTGATTGGCAGGGGGTACATAAGGTACTAAAGATTAAGAACCACTGCTTCAGGAGGTTGAGGATACAACTAGGGGATTATCTGTCTTGGATCTTGTCCTGACTAACAGGGAAGAATTTGTGTAGGATGTAAAGATGATGGGAAATAGGCCTGTGCAAATAGGCAACTATTCAATTTGGATTTGGCTGATTCAGATTCGGCCGATTAGATTCAGAAATTTGAATCACTCTTCTGATTCAATGTAGCCAAATTGATTCAGAGCCAATTCAGAGAGATTTGGAGATTCAACCATAGGGTATAATGGGGAATGAATGAAATAGTTATAATTTTGTTTGTTTTTGGCTGACTTGGATGAAACTTGCAGGCATGGTAGCTGCTGCTGAGGGCATGAAGCCTGTGAAGTTCCAAGATGATAGGTGCACCTCAAAGTCCTGAAAGTAAAACTCATGTCACGTGTGTTAAGCCAGTGGGGTGAAAACTTCAGGGATGGTAGCTCTTGCTGAGGCCACAAAGCCTGCCAAGTTTCAAGGAGATAGGTGCAGGGGTTTCTGGGAAACTGCACCTCAAACTGCTGACAAGCAAAACTCATGACATAGGTGACATTGTGTGTGGGTTAAAGCACAGGGGGGTGAAAACTGCAGGCCTGCTAGGGCCTGTTGCGGCCACAAATCCTGCCAACTGTCAAGCTGTGATGGCTTATCTTGCATTTTTGTGTTTATATGTTTATTATGAAAAAAATCTGAAGTAGTTAGAAAAATATATCTTAGGAAGCTTTCGGGTTGAAAAACCCTTTGTCAGGCTGAAGAAGTACGTGCAGTTGGTGTGTCTTATGGTCCTGGATGGAAGGAATAATAAAGAAGCCAGAGGCTGGCATGCAATGCAGGCAAGGAAGCCAGTCAGTGAAAATGGAAATGGAGGCGTCATGGGGTGAGGGACAGGTGTGGGGGAAGGGGGATGTAACAGTACAGGTAAAAGTGCAGAAGTACCTGGGGAGTCAGATCTATCAAAGACAACAATATCCAACTACCTGTGGGAGCACATTCCTCAGCAGAAAAATACTCTGCCTCCAGTCTCTCAGGCCTGATCCTGAGAGGGAACAAATTACAAACCACTTTTCACAGCCAGGCCTATGAACTGCACTTCATCAGCCTCCTAGGTACAGAAACTCATGGACTCAATATAGATTAAACATTGGAAATCTGAGATACTGCAACCTGCCGAACATCTGACTCCCCAGGTACCAGTCCACTTTTACCTGCGCTGCTACATTCCCCTTCCCTCTCCCCCCCGCCTTTGATGCTGCTGGTGCTATTGGTGTTAAGCCAGCTACGTTATTTTGACCTGCTGTCGTTTATAGCGGTGGACGGGATCGAGGCTGTAGGGGAGGAGGAGGCCTCACAGGGGCACACTGCCGTGTTGTGCCGAGCCCCCAGCGCCAGAAAGGGTGCACCTGAACATACACACAGTACCACAAGCACCCAGAACCCAGACTCCCCCTGCACCTGTTTCCTTGACAGCTGACAGGCTTTGTGGCTGCAGCAGGCCCGAGCAGGCCTGCAGTTTTCACCTCCCTGTGTCTTAACACACACACAGTGTCACCTATGTCATGAGTTTTGTTTGTCAGCAGTCTGAGGTGCAGTTTCCCAGAAACCCTGCACCTATCTCCTTGAAACCTGGCAGGCTTTGTGGCCTCAACAAGAGCTACCATCCCTGCAGTTTTGACCCCACTGTGGCTTAACACATACGGGACATGAGTTTTGCTTTCAGAACTCTGAGGTGGAGTTTCCCACAAACCCCTGTGCCTATCACCTTGAAACTTAGCAGGATTTATGCTTTCAGCAGCATCTATCTACAAGTTTCATCCAAATCAGCCAAAAAACAACAAAGTTATAGATATTTCATTGATTCCCCATTATACCCTATGGCCGAATCACCGAATCTTTTCCAAATCGATTTGGAAGCTCTGAATCAATTCAGACAGCCTCAAGCTTCTAGCAATTCAATTCGGATTTGTATATTCAGCCTCTGAATCATCTCTGAATCCAAATTGCGATCCAAACCTGCACAGCCCTAATGGGAAATCTGGGTAACAGTGATCATGATATGATAGAATTCCAGACCCTGAGGTGGGGAGAGCATGACATCAACAGAACCAAGTCACTAGATTTTAATCTGGTGCATTTCAACTGACTCAGGGAGTTGATAGGCATGGTGCCACAGGAAGACAGAAGGATAAATGTGTGCAGGAGGGCTGGGAGGGAGGAAAATGAGCATCAACTTAAAAGACAAGCAGCTGAGCTGATAAATAGCAGAGGGAGCATGTTTCCCTGGGTAGAGGCTAGTCGCAGGTATTTTGTGTTGCCTTACAACACTACA
>NW_017729006.1:20063941-20072653 GCF_001723915.1 Gavialis gangeticus | reverse complement strand
AGGAGGGCTGGGAGCTTCTAAAGAGCACAGTATTGGAAGCCCCACAAGAAGCACAAGTAGAATGGCAAGAGACCAATGTGACTGCACAAGTTGATTCTAGGATGCTGTAAATGCAAAAGGATAGCATGCAGGCAATGGAAAAATAGATCACCAAAGAAGCATACCAGAAAACAGCAATAACATGTAGGGACAAAATGAGGAATGTACCTAGTGAGGAAGTTTAAAGACAACCAGATGAGTTTCTATAAGTAGGTTGGCAAGAAAAGAAAGACTAAGGAAGCTGTGGGTCCATTGTTAAATAGCCAAGGTGAACTCTTAACAGAAGATGCGAAGAAAGTAGAGCTACTCAACAGTTTTTTGCCATGGTCTTCACAGAAAAGTTAAGCTTCAAGAAAACACCTAATAATGATCCTTTGGATAAGGAAGGGGACAAGCTGAGGGATGAAATAACAAAAAAAAAAGACATTCAGAGACCTTTTGTTGAGTCTGAAAGGATTCAAGTCAACAGGACCTGATGAACTTCATTTCAGGATACTGAAGGAACTGGCAGAGGTGATCTTGGAGTCCTTGGCAATAACATTTATGAAATGTTGGGAGTCAGGTGAGGTACCCAAGAACTGGAAAAAAGGCCAATGTAGTGCCTCTCTTTAAAAAAGGCAAAAAGGGGAACTACAGACCAGTTAGCCTCAACTGAATGCTTGGGAACTTACTGGAGCATATCCTAAGAAAGTCCTTTTGAAAGCATCTCGTGGAAGAAAGGCTGATCACAAACAGCCAGTGTGGATTTATTAAAAAGAAATAACATCAAATCTCCTTTAATAGAGGAATGACTTGGGTGGGTAAAGGGAATGCTGTGATTATAGTGTATCCGGATTCCAACAAAGATTTTGACAAGGTCTCTTTGCTGACAAGGACCTTCTCACAAACAATTTGGAGAAATGTGGACTAGACAAAACTACTACAAGGTGGATAACCAACTGGCTTAATAGGAGGCTTCAAGTAGAGTCCCACAGGAATCTGTCCTGGGCCCAGTGCTGTTCAGCAGGTTTATTAATAATCTGGATTCTGGCATAGAAATCTTGAGCAAATTTGCAGACAATACTAAACTGGTAAGGATTGTGAAGATGTTGGAGGATAGGAGCACAATGCAGAAGAATCATGACAGATTGAAAAGTTGGGCTGAAGCTAACAGGATGAGAATAATCAAAAATACAAAATGGGAGATAGCTGAATGGATGGCAACACTATGAAGAAGGATCTGGGAGTCTTGGTAGATCAAAGATTCAGTATGAGTTTGCAATGTTATGCAGCTGCACAGAAGGCAGATGCAGTTTTGGGATGCATCAACACCGTTAGGTGCAAGACATGGGAAGTTAACAGTGCCTCTCTGGTTAGACCTCATCTACAGTATTGTGTGCAGTCTTGGGCTCCACATTTTTAAAAGGACATGGAGAAGTTAGAGATGGTTCAGAGGCAAGCAATAAAAATAACAAAGAGCTTGGAAGACAAGTCATACAAGTAGAAGTTGAAGGAAATAAGCATGCTCAGCTTGCAGAAAAGCTGCTTAGGAGGGGACATGATAGCAGTCTTCATATACCTGAAGGGCTGCCATAAAGAAGAGGGAAAACACTTTTTCTCCCTTGCTGCAGAGAGTACGTGGGCTGCTGGCTTGAAGTTGCAGCAATGCAGGTTTAGAATGGATATGAGAAAAACTTCTTCATTATTAGGAGGGTATATTTCAGTGTACTCCCAGGGCTGGGAGCTTTGATAATCTAACTGGCATAGTTGCTGTTGGAGCCCCAAAAAGCTGAGCAAGGCTCTCAACTCTGGGAGCATACTGACCAGATGTTCAGTCTCAGGCCAGATGGGAATCAGCTACAAAATTATTATATTCAGTTTGTATAATAATTTTATGGCTTATTACCTGTTTTAGCACACCATTAATTGCATGAACATGTGGCTGGGTTACTACTCAAAGATATGACTAACTGGTTCATCACATCTTAGTGTGATGTCTTCCAAGGGCCTTAGGAATCCAAAAATGTGCGACACAGAAATTAGGCAAATAGCTACATACCTATAATCTTTAACTTTTTAAAATGGACTTAATGTTTTACTAACACAATTACTGGTGATTTACTCTCTCTCTTTCCTAATATCTTTCTACTTTATTCTCATTGTTTTTTTTTTAATGCGGAATCTCATTGTCCTGAGCAGAGTGATATCTTAAATCAAGTCAGGGGAGAAGTTCAGGATTATAAAAACCAAGTCAGACAATTCAGTGAATTAAGAATAATTATGCAGGTATTCCCTCTTCTTTGCTAACCTTAAATCTATTGTATTTTAACAGGCTTCCTTCCTCCCAACAATTTGCAAGTATCTCATGTCTGGCTGGTTATATTTAGCACTCTCACATTTTTGTTCTGCTGTCCGGAGAGTGTAAAACAATGTTTTTGTAGTCCCAGGTCAGTGGTTGTTATTTTTACCCTTGTTGATGATAAACCCTTGTTACTATTACATCTCATTAAAAGGCCGGTTTTTTCAATATTTTATGTTGCAGTGGATGACAAGCTACCATTACATATTTTATTTTAGGGAGGTACATCCAGTCTTGGTTGAATAATGAATAATGAGGAGGGCCATAGTAAATTTTCATCAGCATTCATCATCTGCCTACACTAAAAGTGACATATGGAAAGACTTGCAGCCGTATGGATGTATGTCAAATTAATATCTAAGGTAAGGTAATCACCACACTGGTACAGCCCAACAGGTTGTTGGTTAGAAAATGTACACAGAACTGGGGAAGGGGTAGGGTAGATGTGCCCTGAGAGGCCATTCTAGAAACAGGTGAACTCAGAAATAAAATTGTTTCTTGCCTTACAAGTGCTATGTTCATAAAGAACTTTCCTGCCAAGAACATATCTATGGGTAGGGATTTTGCTCTTTTTTTAATGGTAAGTCCTCAGAAGATGATCTTTTCATCAGGCAACAGAATGAAACTTTCATCAAGCAACTCAATGGAAACTGTCATGCCATGTGACCTGCTTCATATTCAAAGGGCAAGATCTTCAGAGTGGGGGAAATGTATCTTGGGAACTTGCTCTGCCAGTGCTTACCAGCAACGAGAGCTGGTTTGCTGCTGGAATGGTGTCATCCCCCTTGGTACCTGTGCTGGGAATGAGAAGTCCCCCTGAATGAAGGAGCTGCTCCCCCAGCCCTCCTGCCAATCTGGAGGAGACCCATGTGAAGGGCATAGCGGGCAGGATCAGCAGGGTTCAAACTCTCCAGGGACATTAGGAGGTGCTTTTGTGTATGTGCTTGACCTGCCCACAGGTTTCTGAACAAACTTCCTCCCCTATATCTCCCTGTGTCAGACAAGTAAAGCATGTCACTTGAGTGTTTATGCTCTGGGTTTCACAGAGAAGCCATTAGTACTTCTCAAAGAAGCAGCCTTGAAGCCTGGTTGAAGAAAGAGGAGAAGGACAGTGAGTCATGACTTCTCCTGCTACTCCCTGGGGACTGGAGAACTAAGTATGAGTCAGGACGTCCCTTTGCAAGAAGTGGGGAGGCAGGGAGAGAACAGTCTACCCTGGGACATTGGAGGACCTAGCCAAACACTATCACCCTATGTGTGACTGTAATGGGACCCCCATTTTTAATCGTTTATTAATTAATATTATTGAATAATAAGTAATTTTAATTACTAGAATTATTTATTATTAATTAATTATAAATCATTACTTAATAATGTTATTATTATTAATTTATAATTAATAATGGTATTATTGCTATTGTTGTATTGATATTATTTATAATAATATTTTATTTATTATATTTTTTAAATGGGGGATCGTTTTTTATTGTGTGATAATTACTTTGCATCTGTGGCGTGCCTAAACTTACGGTGCACTTAACCAGTTAATTGCATGATAGATGTAATGTGTCAAGGGCCATAGGCACCCTTTCCCCTCTGCAGTGCTCTGAACTAAGGTTGTAGAAATTCTCTATGGCTCGGTCTTTGTCAAACTGTTCTTTTCATACTGATGTTCCAGTTTTTTTTCTTCATATTTTTTTTCTCGGTTGGCTTCTCTGAGCCTCATGACACTTCATGTGAGGTTCAGTAGTAACACATCCACTATAGTGGAGTGTTTGTTGTGCCTTCCTATTGATTCTACTCCTTAGCTGCTTGAATGGGTAGAATTTTCTGTACATTTTTAAGCATGACAAAATCCAAGACTTTTTGAGTGCTGAAAATAGATTTGCTATGTTTTGCATATCAACATAGAGAATTTCCTTCTGATTATCTGGCTATGATGACATCTGTCTGAGGTTCTTTTATCTATAATAATCCTGATTTCCTCTCAAAATGAACCTGTTATAAGCAATCTCAAGGCAGTGGCCAACATGTTCCTTGAATTGGAGAATATAAATGACTTTAAGACAGCATGAAAATGAAATATGGACTTCTCTCATTTGTTTCCTTACATAAATCACTCATAGATTTCATAGGCATTAGGGCTGGAAGGGACCTCGGAAGATCATCAAGTCCAGCCCCCTGCCCCATTCATATGATAGAGATATGGTGCCGATTATGTAATAAGGACTGAAGAGAATGATGCATACAGAGAATCTACTACATTTATTAACAATGTTCACATGTAACAATAGTATGGATGATCTTATCTCAGTCTTCTGGGGTGTATGTGTATCAAGAAAATGGAAGTTGTTTAATAATCAATCCCCTCAAAATAAATATGTCAGTAGTGAAGAGAAGGTCTGCAATGAGGGCTATAAGAAATGACAAAAGTGTTCAAATGCTGCACTTGTTTCACCTATGAAGATCATCCAGGAATAGATTATAAAACCCCTGTGGATTTCACAGACAAGTACTTATTAGTTAAACAAGCAGAAACTAATAAATTTGCAGAATTCTATTTTGGGTATGGACTTTCACCAAGTAGCCCCAAACTGTATAAAAATGAATAAGGAAACAATCTCTTAATCTGAAATTCAAAAAAAATTATCTAAAGGCAGTTCCAAATCTCCAGTGATTGCTTACTGCCAGCCTTCTAATTTAGAGAGACATGTCAATGGAACTGAACTAGAAAGTTTAGAATGAAATCCAGGCAGCACTGTCATAATTTAGCCACATACATTACTTCTGAACATGTTCATCTATCTACACATTTTTTTTACTATGCTTGCTGCCTTATTGCTCACTAGCATAGTTTAAGAGTTACCAGTTCTGTTGCATGAAATTATTTTGAAACAGACTGTGCAGAATCACTTGGGTTTAGCAGGAGCCTTGCCAGGTTCAGACTGCTCACTTTGCATTTGTGGTACTGCTGGAGGTTGCTTACCAATAAATCAATCAATAGCTGGATTGTTTGCTGAGCGGACAATGTAAGACAGTATAGTCTTACATCCCACCCTGAGAACCAAATGGGCACTTGTGATTCATGAGCAGTGAGATGAGGGGTTGTGCTGTGTGCTCAGCCTGCATGATTAGTTCTTTTAGTTGAATCTATTGCTGAGCATATTCAGAGGAGGTTATACTACAGTTTCTCATGGGCACTCTCTGTCCAATGGCTTCTCTTAGTTGTAAAAATATTCTTGCTACAGTTCACACTTCCTTTCATGCACCCTCAGCCCATTATTCCTTTCTGATCTCACTAATGAAAACTGACCTATGTTGTTTTCATTTTGTCTCAGTATACCACTTACCTGTATCTCCTGTCAGAGATTATTTCTCTGGTGTGAAAGAGATCATTTCTCTTAACTTTTCCTAAATTGTTGGTCAGTTGTTGAGTTCTCTGGGCTCTACCCTGCAGATCTTGACTCTAACAACTCGTTCTTATTGCATGTGGCAGGCAAGGTCTCTCATGTGAGATTACTGAGAGCTTTAGTATTAGTTTCATCATTGCTGTTGTTCTCTGCTCCTACTGCTTCCTTTTCTCTTCTCTGAACTTAGTTGCTGTTTCAGTTCCCCCAAGGAACTCACTCTTTTGTTTGAGACCTTTCCCGTGCTGAGCAGAATGGGGTTCTGGCCTCATTAATTTTGGACCCATCCAATGAGGCTGGAACAGAAGTTTTTTGCAACACTATTACATTACTTACCCTTATTTATTTGGTTGGCCGCTATGAATCCATGGCTATTAATAATATGGTGCTAATAGCATCGCTTGAGAAAAGCCAGAGGACTGCTAAAAAGTGCTGCTGGTGATCAGTAGGTGGCACTCTTCTCTTTCTATCCTCACTGCATTATTTCTGACAGAAGTGACAAAAGCAAAGGTCATCCTGAATGTCTGTGCTTACCAAATAAGAAACCAATGGCACTTTTACAAAGAGTAGCAATGCTGGTCCCACTATTGTTACCAACCTCCACCTGAGGCAGCTTTCTTCCTACGTATCATCAGCTTTCAACTGATTAGCTTGTCTTTTTTCTACCCCAGCCCTAATAGTATTGTAATAATGTAGCTGTGATAGTCTGGGGACTGAGAGATCCAAGCATTGATTCATAATATACTTTAATAGATAAAATTGTGATTGGGGGTGATGTTAAATGAACTTTTTGGCACAAAAAGCCTTCTTCAAGTGATTGTTCTAAGCCTGGGATTCATCTTCTTTGTTAAATCTGAGTAAGAACACATTCAGCCATTTTCAAGAATAGCGTTATATAAGAAACTAATTAGTGTAGCATGGAATTTTGGAGAATCCTGAAATATGAGAAAGAAATAATCACTAGGGTGTAAAGGTGAGTTTTGATGCTTGGGTTAAATCCATTTTTGAGTTGGACAAGTTATTTTTTGTAAAGTTTTTTTCAGTAGTAGTTTGGCAATGATCTGATTATGGGTAAAGTATAACATACGGCACTTTATTTATATATTTAAGTATGCCTACACACATATACATACACACAGTTACATGTATGAGATGACTTATGAGATACGAGGAGGAGAGAAAACCACTGAAATCAGTTACCCAGAAAGGTTGTGGAATCTCCATCCTTCGAGGTTTTTAAGACCCGGATAGACAATGCCTTGGCTGGATGATATAGGTGGGAATGGTCCTATTTGACTGGAGGGTTCAAGTAGATGACTTCCCGAGGGCCCTTCCAACCCAAATGTTCTATGATACTGTGATTCTATGATATGAGATATGTAACTAATGTGTACATTGCATGAGGTTGCATATACATTTTTGGATAATTCATGCCTCAAGTATATTCAGTGAGACAGAGTTCTTTTGCTTCATTGAGTTCTCAGAGCAGGCAGAACCAAGAAAGCTGCACACAGTGTTTCTTATTTTTTCTTTACATAGCAAATTCCATAATAACAGATGTTAGGACTGCCCTATGAGGCAAGGCAGATAGATAGAATGGGGACTGAGGCAAGGTTGGATAGTTAAGCAAGTGGAAGTTCATCTCCTCAATAACTGTGGAAGCTGGACTATGCATATGAGCAAGGCATTGGACATAAAATAGATATTGAACAACTGCTGCATTCATGAGCACCTTCTATTGTGCAGGCGCAGAGTAGGATATAGTTCCTGTTGAAACTAATGAAAGCCTTTCCATTGGTTTCCATGGTTGTAGTAGCAAAAATATGTGGTCCTAGTTCAAGATATACAGGGAGATCCTATACACAAACCCCATGCTTTTGGATACTACACTTGGATATTTCAAAGGAAGTTTTCTAAGATTTCTGTGCTATAATTAATTGACGATACCACTTAACAATTTCATTTCCACTACCTCCCCTCTGCTGCCCCCACCCCACATACTTCTTTTTGGTCCTACTGCATAGCATTTTTTAGATACATTTATGCGTGTGATTGCGTATGAATGATTTTCCATTTGTCTGTGTTTAATCTTGTCATATCCATTTCAGCTCATTCCTCTACTTTATCAAGTATATTGTGTATTAAAATGTGTTTTCTTATATCCCTCCTAACTTTTTATCATCCACAATTTGAATAGCATCTTTTCCATTTTTCCCTACAAGCTGATAACAAAACTTGCACAATTAAAAGTGGGTAAAGAATAACCCATGTAACACCTCTTTTAAAAGTACATTCAGTGTTACACCATAATTTTCCATTCAGAACTAGCATCCCCAATAGCTTGGCCCAAGGATTTTTTTTTCTTTTGTTTTTTTCTAACAATGACCTCTCTAACAAATCATCAAGCACCACTGATGCATGGTAGGGGGCAAAACAGCAAAGTATATCTTAATTACTTAATGATGAATACAGAAGTAATGAGCCATGCCGGTGATAAATAGTTTAAAATATGGAGATGTACAATGTGTGTACTAGTGTATTAAACAGGAATCCCTGCCATTTTTTTTCAATGATCTGCATAACTTAGCTGTGGCTTTGCTACTCATGAACAATGCAGCCGCATTTGCTTTATGCATACATCTATTTATTACCCTCTTTGCTGGCAAATGGAATTTGATTGACTAAGATGGAATCATGTTACCAAATTTAATTTAGCACAGTTGTTGTCCAACAGAACACAATTACTGGTGGCTTCTAACAAGGATGTGAGCACCTATTCAGCTAAATGTGACTGTGTTCCATAAATCAGCCATCTGTCTCTGTTCTCTCACCTTGGTCTCTCTCCTTCTGTTTTAAAAATGGAGACAATGTTGTGTCTTGACAATAGCTGCTCTTTAGTGGGTTGAATGTGTCCTAGTTCTGTTCTTC
>NW_017729006.1:20043206-20058941 GCF_001723915.1 Gavialis gangeticus | reverse complement strand
TAGCTGCCTTAGTGTGGTGTTGGGCACGTTCCCATAAGCTCACTGCCTTGGGAGATCTAACTGGTACATTCCCACACTTACCTTTCTCCTGAACTCAAACCAAAGCTGTGGGGAGCTGGAGCATTATCTTTGGTTATAAGCATAGGTGAAACCTGTGGTATTGGAAGGTTATTGGCATAATTCCCTGGCTAAGTGAGATAGGTGAGCCACCAGGTTGGCATCAGTGAAGCCTGATTTTTTTTTTATAGGTATTAAATCATGCATATTTTTATTGGGTACCCTTGGAAGTCAAACCCTCTAGATCAACTATCTAACCTTTAGAAATAGAGTAGGCTCAGGATGAAGACAGCCAGGGGCACAAGCCCAACACACATATGGTTTAAGATCAGTTTACAGACTAATATAGACAGTGTTAGAAACAAGGCCTCTATCCTTCAGAGAAGTTTCCACATCTGACCATGGCAGGAGCCTGTACCTCTTCTTTATCCTACTGAGCATCAATTACTTTCCTTGCTCTTCATATTTTGTTCCCCCTCCCAATTCTATTATCTCTCACCACTGAGAGATTAACTCCTAATGCCAGTTTCCATCACTAGTTAGATTATTTTTAAACAAATATCTTTGTGCTTGCTCCCATGTTGCCCTTCCTGGTTGGAAAATCCATAAAATTGTCATTCAGTCTCCTTTAGATCCTTCTTCTAAACTCTCCTTTTGCCATGATGTCTTCAAAAAGTCATAAAAATGGCTAGGCTGCTGATGTGTCGGGTCTGGCTATTGCATTAGCCAGTCTTGTCTCATTGTTTCCTTGTGCTTCCATTAGTCTGTGTTCACCTGATGCGTCTTGGATTATATTTGCTTGTTAAACTCTCTCAGGGAGGGGCCATATTTTTTTCTGTCTTCAGACAGCAGCTGTAACTGGGAAAATGCTTGTCTATGACTAGGGCTTGTAGGTGCTATAAAATATATAAATGGTAAACCTCAGTAAAGAAAGGGCGCTCAACTTTCATCTTAGCTATTGGAATGCTCTGATTCTTCCGATGCGGCAACAAAATGATCCTATAGAAACAGGCTCTCTCCTCACTCACTGCAGCAATCATCCTTCACACCCACAAGAGTTATTTTTACTTGTACTCTTCTGCTGCACTCCATTGGGTTTTAGTTTCCACAAACCTTTCTTTACGCTTTTGCACTAAGACACTGGCACCTGTAACATTGCAATGCATGCACACAGCTCAGGCTGGGCAGCTGCTGGCTTCATTACAGCTGTTAGTGTAAAGTCAGTGAATTATAATGGATATTGACACTTCTGAAATGTAGAGAAGGTGGGAGAGGGAAAAGGAAAGGGATTAGAGAGGGACAATGAAGGGAGGAGAAGTAGAATGAGAAAGAGAAGATAAATGGTACACAATTTAAGATGTGTATGACAAGTATTGCACTTTGATTTAGGAGAAGCAAGATCAGAAGCATTACATGAAGGCATGAGGGGAAAGTGAGTGACCTTCTGCCACTGAAGGAGCTGCAAGATTCTTCTTTTCTTTCTAAATGAGCAGCTAGGTTTCCATAGATTACTATATTCAATATTTCAAATGAGAGCTTTTCAACTGAAAGATTTAATTTGCAAATAAGCTTAATTTATTTGCATTAAAATGTGTCCATATGACACAGTTCTTAGTAAGAAGCCAGAGGATGCATATTCTGCCCTCCTGTTTAAAAGTGTGTTCAGTTAGCATTAAGCTGCCACAGAAGACATTTGGACACATTGACTGTACATGCCACAGGGGTTTAATTCAGTTTAGTTCTCTCTAAATTGAAACAGTGGGTTTTTAAAAACACCACTTCAATTTAGGGAGAACTGAACCCCCATAGCATGTACACAAGGGTGGGAGCCCGATCCTTACCTGCCTCGGGGGAGAGGGGAGAGCTGCTTGTGGTCTAAGCAGTCCCTGAGCTGCACGGGGAGGGCCCCAGGCGGCACCTGCCTACTGTGTTCATGGGGGCACTGCAGCCACAGAGGAAAGCACCAGGCCCTCACACAGCTCAGGCAGACAGGCAGGCTCCGGGGAGAAAAAAATATATATCAGGCTCACCCTGATCTGTATGGAGCCCACCAAGCCCCTAGCACGTCAGCTTCCAGCACCCCTGTGCAGTGTTGCACTTCAAGTAGAAAACTAAAACACCTCGGAGGTGTTTTATCTTGCCACATACTGAAGTCATTTAAAGCAGAATACGCCGCTGAGCACGCAAATTGCAACGCTATTGAAGTGGAATACACCGCCAAACGTGCAAACAGCAGTGCCATTAAAGCTGTGCAAAAGGGCATTTAACTTTTGTGATGGGCTGGCTGGCAGTGACCTAGCCCAGGGGTTTTGAAAGGGTAAAAGATGATTGGAGGACTTGGGATTCCCTTTCCTCACCAATCTGGTAATGATTTGGTCCAGGGGTTTTGAAGGGGTAAAAGATGATTGAAGGACTTGGGATTCCCTTTCCACACCAATCAGGCCCCAGACACTCACCCTCTATGTCCCCTGATTGGCCCCTTGTGTCACCTGGAAGGGGATAAAAGGGGCAGCGTGGGCTGACTCAGGAGAGAGACCAGCAAGGGACAACAAGGAAGGAGCTTCACAGAGCTAGCAAGAACTGAGCCAGCGGGGCAGGAGCAGTGCCCCAGAAGACCCTGAAAGAGCAGAACCTGCAGGCAGCAGTGGGACCCTCAGCAGCATGGCCTGCGGCCGGCAGAAAAGGCTCCCCACTGTTCTCCAGGATCCTCTACGAGAGGCTGCAGCCAGCAGGAGAGGCTCCAGCAAGGATCTGAACAGTGACCTGAGAGGTTCCCAGCTCTGCTTCCAGCTCCTCCAATCAGAGGCCAGGCAGCTTGATGTGAGGCCGGGGCTCCGGGAAGGTCAAGACCCTAGCAGGCTGGAGTAGTGCCACCAGTGGTGGCTGTGTGGCAGTGTTCCTGCTGCCCATGTGGGTGATCTGCGTTCAAGTCCTAGCTGAGGTGACTTTGGGTGAGTAAACTAACAAGAAGCAAATCTTCTTGCAGTGGAAGGGGGCCATTGTGTTTCCTCCCCCTCCAGGTACCAAGGCCCTATATTTCCTTGTCATTTGACAGTTTGCATTTTGTGCCTTTTTATATTTCACCAACCTGTATTGGTTGTTCTGCTGTTTGTGTTTTATATTTTGTTAACCCTGTTTTTTGTCAATGATTGTAAGTGTCTAACCTTTGTTGAATCCTGCCCCCTTGGGGCATTGTAATGTCCACTATACCCTCCGATTTATGCCTGTTATGTTCCCAGTATTAAAAGGTATATGGTTAAGTCCCCATTGGTGGTCTGGCTCTGCCCTATAGGGGGAGGAGAGTCCCTACACCTCCCACAGTGTTTGTGCACCTGCTTTGATCCCGTGAATTAGAGAGGGGGAACCTCTTGGAGTACCGCCTGGGTTACACTTTAAAGTCCATTTTGTGGCATATATAAAGGCCCGTTAACTACTTCCAAGCAGAAATCGTCCCATCTGGAGCCGTGCAAAAGTCTTGGATTTCTTCACCTTCTGGGGAGATGGGAAGGTTCATTTACAAGATAGATGCATACAAAGCTGTCACTAAAGAAATGGCGAGACAAGGTCACACTAATGGCATCTGACAATTTGCAATCAAGACCAACAAGCTGAAACCTAGTTACAAAAACTGGACTCCCTGTAGTTCTCATGCCACTTGGCCATAGTTTAGTAAAACATGATTTGAAAACCATAAAAATCAGCCCTAAATAAAATGTGCCCTGTCCTCTGATGGCAGTGGTGGTGGTCAGGCAGGGTGCTGAGGAAGGGGTCAGCTACTAGAGCAGCTTCCTCCCCTCTCTATACAGCTAGGCCAAAACCAAATACTTAACTATGTATTATTTATTACAAGAATAAATACAGGCACTTAAAATAATACATAGAATATTTACAAGACTTAACATATAATACTAAATATGAACCAAATAACTTGCAACCTATACAACACAATTAACACATAGGGATATTAACCTATATAACCCAAGTAACTTAGCCATAATATTTCTTTAAACCTTCACAAATAACAATGCCAATATACACATTGAGACATTAAAACACATAAACCATATAAACCCTTTTAAAGAATACCCCTAGCTATATAGCCCTTAATACGACAACCTCAAAATAGGGAGTGCACTCAGCACTTCCCCGAGGGGTTTCCCTGAAGCCCCTCCCCTTTAGGGCCCTGGGATGTGGACACGCCCCCTCCTGCAATGGAGGGTAGAGGTGGCAGAACCTCCTCACCTGTGTCAGCCTCCCCTGCAGGGCCTGCTTCCCCAGTAACTCACACTTCCTCTCTGGAGAAGTCAAGGCTCATCCCCTGGTGGCCAATCCCACAAAAGCCTCTCCTTAGCGGTGCCTTTGGCTCTCCTCAACAGCCCGGTGTCCTGCTCTCCCTCCTGCTGAGGACCTCTCTTCTTCTCTTCCTGCCGGCTCTTCAGCTATATGCCAGCGCTGCCTGTGCTCAGTGTGGAGAGTGTCTCCCTCGCCAGCTGTTTCCCCCACTCTCCCCGAGCCTCTGCTGGTGCTGGCTTTTATTCTGGCTGGGCGGCGTTCCACAATGATGTCAGCTGCCCAGGCCGGCCCCACCTGGAAGTAAGCGCAGCTTATAAACTGTGCAGGCAGCTCTTCCTGGCGTGGCTTGTCTCATGCCTCCGGGCCTGAAATTGGTAAGTTTGCCCTGGTTTCAGGGCTTTCTCTGTGGGGGTGAGTCACCCTCATCCCCTGTCCTACCATGGGGGGGCGGATGGGAGTTTCCCATCCCCCGGTGGCCAGCTCCCTGGGACAATACTCTTCAGGGGCTCCACCTCTGAAGTCCTCGAGACCTGGCTGGTGCAGTTCTGATTCAGGTCCAGTTGCTCCTTGCCCCCTCCCTTCACAAAAGGGCATGGTATTGCTTCCCTTGCACTGCCTCCAGATTGGTGGGCAGGCTCCACCAATCAAACAGCAGACCCTCAATCCTGGGACTCAACCCAAGCTCTGAAAAGGTAAGCCTGCTACACAAGAATGGATGCTTGAAGCAGGAACAAAAGGTATTTTGATTTACAGGCCCCTAAAATGTTTCATCTTAGAAAAAGTATCTCATTGACTGATCATACCAGTCTAAAAGTCTCTTGACCCCAGCTTCTAATTCTCATTAAACTCTCTCCTTTGCTCTTAAAAATATCTAGAACACCACCTTCAGATATAGCAGAAGGCTGATATTGTCTGGCAGCCCCTGTCTGTGTTCTGAGACAGTGGCATCTCCCCTTTAAAATTCCTAATACATACTCAACCTCTATTCTTCATCTGCATGTATGATAATTAAATAATTCCTTCCTTGGATAAGCAGGGTCTTCCAAAGCTAAGGGGGAATAGTAATAATATTTATGTCCACGGTGGTTCTAGGAGCAAATCTGGCTTTTTTTTAATTACATGAAAGTTCCAAAAACTCACTGGCATTAGGGGGCAAAGAATAGGAATATGGGTTCCATCACTTGCCCAGGTGCAATTCAGATACATGAAAAACAGTCAATATTTCCTGAGAACATCCAGTCCTCATAACTCAGGCTGACCATATCTTTTTTAATAGTAGCACACACCTCCGTTACAACAGTTCATCTGTCTTCACTGAATAGGTTAGCTATTGACCCAAAGCAATTTTGGGTAGCAGGCTTCTAGATGGCAAGGGCCACAAACTTTAAAAAAGTTCAGTGAGTTCTCATGTTGGCAACAGTGCAGAAGTAGGGCAATTTTAATGCACATTCCTGTTAGCAGCTATTCCTGCTCTGTGTGTAGCTTGCTCATTTCCTACTAATTCACACGTTTCACTGACTCAGAAATAGTGCTGCAATGACTGAGGCTGATAGAAGAAGAGATCCTTTGCAAGGCACTAGTCAATGATGTCATCCTCATTGTATCCATGATCCTTCCTTTGGCACTCAAATCTGCTGGAGAGCTTGATAGCTGAAAGCACTTCCCCACATAAGCAAGATGTTATTGTAAATATGCTGGGGCCATGAATTTGACCAGCATCATTTGATGGGGCACTATTTCATCCATTTCTCCTGCAAGCATCATTTCCAATCTGTTACTAGCCAGAGAGAAATGAAGCATGGGCTAGTGGAAGAAGAATTATGGTATTTTTGAGTTTGCTAACAAATCCCAAAGTTGCAGTTGCGTCTGTTTGCTTTTGCTGTGTATCCCATTACACACTAAAAATCCCATAATACATAACACCCTACAGCAAGACCCTGGGATTACCACCCAAAATGCTGAGCACTTCATTTTAAAAAAGTCCTGTTATGTGGAAGCAATTTTATGGACTGCAACAGGACCACTTACAGTGATGTGACTCAGTGCAAAATAAGCTTCCCTTGGAGAAAAACCTTGCCTTTGAATTGGCTTTTTCAGAGAAGACTATCAAGCATTATTGCATTAGCTCACTTTGAGGGGCAGCCTGTGAAGAACTGAGATGCTCTCAGGAGAGGACTACTTACTAATATTTCTTTCCAATTTTTCCCCCATTATGGATAAACATCTTTATCTGGTTTTGAAAGCACCTGATTCCAATTCCTCTTCCCAAGTAGCTGGGGGGAAAAAAACCTCCGTTTCCTCATATGAGGAAATATACACTCCTACTTCCAGTGAACAAAATATGTATGAAAAGAGCTGATCATTATGGAAGTTTTATGTAATCGGGTGCCATGAGGAAGTCCACTTACCTCTATAACATTGGATCTTTTGGTGGCTAAAGAGAGCATTTCTCTACACCAATAGGTGAGTTCTTTACAAAACCACATGTAAGTTGATTCTCATCCAAACACAAGCTCAGCTGTGTTTACAAAAGTACTGTTATAAATGTATTCCAATTTATGAATTACCTATCTTTAACAGAAAATAATGCACTTTAAATTGCTGAATACATTTTAGCTCTGCTTTCAAGCAGCACATTATAACTTATGAGTGTTTTCCTACCTAATGATCCAAATAAATTGTAATTCAAAAACAGTAGGGAGAAGCTGTAAAAATGAAGCTCTTGTCTGAAAAATCAGAGTTTTATTTCATATAAGAGAGATACAGAATTTTTCTATTTACTTCATTTCAAGATGACCCACAAAAGAAAGTATATTGAAGCTATCAGCAAAAACCATCTCGTTTAATTCTAATGTTTAAGGAAAGGAGGAAAGCAAAATGAGTGGAAAGCTATGACACAAGAAGATTTTATATTTTAAATGAACAAGAGACTTTTCT
Organism: Gavialis gangeticus; assembly: GCF_001723915.1. NCBI lineage: Eukaryota > Metazoa > Chordata > Crocodylia > Gavialidae > Gavialis > Gavialis gangeticus. Next base: position 20,051,654 of record NW_017729006.1, on the reverse strand, counting down.
GATTAGAAACAGAGCATCAGTAAGAAGAGTTATTGCTCCAAGTGGCCATGCATCCATCTTAAATAATCACCAACCTAATTGGAATCCTTATTGGCAGAGATGGAAAGATGTGAATGTGCAAGAAAGCAATTATCTTGTGATATAAGGAAGCTTACCTTGCAAATCCTGGGTGGAAGCACGTTAGACAGCTAGCAGGGGAAACTTTTATGGCCAAAGGTGAGGATATTGCAATGGACCATCTCAAATGACTATAAGCTAACTATGTGCTCTTGTTCCAAAAAAGGTCAACGGTATGGTGAGTTGTATTAACAGGAGCATCACTTCCAAATAAATGGAAGTGATTCTTCTGTTTCATCACTGGTGAGGCCTCACCTGGAGTACTGTGTCCAATTTTGGGCCCCATGTTTCAAGCAGGAGGCAGACGGATTGGAAAGACTTCAGCAGATGGTGATTAAAAATTATTAGAGACTTGCGAAGCATGACTTATGAGGAATCACTGAAAGAACTCTGGTTATATAGTCTGGGGAAGAGAAGAATGATGGAGACTTGATAGCAGTCTTCAAATACTGGAAGGATGATTACAGAGAGGATGAAGGTGGGCTTTTCTATGTGGCCATGGGGACAGGAGCAGGAGCAATGGACTTCAGCTGCAGCTGTGGGAATTTTGGTTGGAGATTAAAGGAACTTTCTGACTATGATGGTGATTAAACATTGGAACAGGCTAGCTAGAGAAGTTGTGGAATCTCTATCATGGAAATTATTAAAAGCAGGCTGGGCAGACATGGCACTGGGATGGTTTAGTTAAGGATGTTCCCACCTTGAGCAGGGGGCTGAATTATTTGAGCCTCTGAGGTCCCTTCCAGCCCTTTTTCCTTATGAACCTGTGAGCTGAGTCACATTTCTTGCTGTGGCCTTCTGGCCTTAGTTACTGTGCTAGCAGAAACTGATTCCACCCCAAACTCATCCTTAAAACCAGAAGGGTACATTGTAGTGGCAAACTGTCTGAACTTGTCTTCTGGCGAGTGTGTAGAGTGCTCTTGCCTAGGTTCTGGTTCCTGTTTCCTGTTCCTACCCCTTTTGTATCTGGCTGTACTTCCTTGTACCTGTAATCTGGTTCCTAGCCCTGGGCTTGTTCCTGTGACTCAGCTTCTTACCCTGGCATGATCCACACCTTCCTTACTCTGGCATCTAGGCCTTGTTTTGATTTGCAGCTTCCTGTTTCTGGTTCCTTGACATTGACTTCTCCCTAACCACCATTCCAGCTTCCTGACCTTCTCTGCTCTTGGCACCCAGACTCAGGCTATGACCCTGTCCTGAGCCTGCCTCTGGGCCCAGCCACTTGAAACAAACTTTATTTTCAGAGGCAGGAGACTGAGGACTTTATTGAAATTAGGCCTCTTTAGGATGCCTGCAGTTGTGTACCCTACACAACACAGCAAGATGCCCTTGAAAATTTTTACCCTAACTAATTTTAATTTATGTTTTGGGATTTGTCCCAGATCATATACAAGGGGAGCAGTGGGATGTGTTTTCCCCATGAGCGTATATGGATTTTAAAGGAAAATAAGCTAGATGCCTTTTACAGAGAATTAGGGCCAGGTTGTGACCTTACTTTATGCACTTGTAGGGTATAAGGCAATGTGACAGGTATATTAGCTGCCCAGCATGGCTTCCCAACACCTCCAGAGCAGGTGAGATGTATATGTACAATACCTACACTATGTTGCCTCCAACCATGCAGGTGGGCAAGATAGAGTCTCTGCTCTCCTCCCAATCCCCACATTCCTGGTAGCACAGCTGAGTTAGTGGGGGTGGAGATAACTGGCTGCCAGGAAAGAGAAAGTTAACAGTATTTTTCCCTAGGCTAGAGGCAAGGAGAGAAGGTTCATGTCCTTCTGCTCTTAGGACATTAAGTCTATAGAGAATCTCTTCTTGTAAGTCAGGAAATGAAGGAGCAATCCAGCGCTTAGGTAGAGGTTTTTTAAATCTACCCACCTTGTGTGTCCACTTGCATAGTCCTGATGGCTGTTGACATTTAAAGTGAACCATAACTCAAAATATGTGAAAAAACTGAAAACAGAGAACAGTAGAAACATCATCTTTTGCCAGCCAGAGAACCCATCTCCTCTCACTGAACTCCAGGCAACTGCCCATACTATCTCCAGAGTTTATGACCCCCACTCTGGATCAACCTGCCAGAGCTGCTGTATTTAAATCCTCACCTATCTAAGTGTAGGGTAAGAACATCAAAAAAAACTTGTTCCAAGGGGGTGGGGGAGGGAGTAGGGGGAAAGCCTAGTGCAGATAGGAAAGAAGTTATAGTCTAGCTGAAGACAAGTGCCCCATATACCACAGTATGCTTCAAGCACGATTAAAAACTCTAGTTCCCCAAGGTAGAATAAAAACAAATCTGCAAAGTTTGAAGCAATAAAAATAAATCAAGCCCTAGACTCTTCCCTACCTAAGCTCTAATTGTGGTGTTTAATAGTATCCTATAAATTTTGAAGATATGTACTATGCATCTCTTAGCTGTTTTGCACTGCCACTGCTACTAACTATGCATTTTTGGCTCCCAATCTTGCTTCTGTGCAGGTTTGGTTATTCTGATAAAAGTGATTATATAAATAATATATATGCACAGGAAGGAGGTACCTTTCACCAAATAAACTTCTGTGTTTTTGTTTTTGTTTAGATCATTGATAAAACACACACACGGTTATACAAGTATCACAGTTCAGAGATGTGAAATGAGAATAATCCAGGTTAATACAGTACTTCATTTTTCAATAGAATATTAAAAACTATCCCATGATCACCAAGGGAAACTGAGGTGTTTCCAGTTCAAATAATGAAATACAGTGGATGTAGTCCATGAGTTGATAAGGCTCTCTCCCATGGACATTCTTGCAAAGAGTCTGAGGTATGTAACTAAAAGACCCCCAAAATAAAATAAAAACAGGCTCAGATCCCCTCCTCCTCCTACCAGGCAGCAACCCACCCAGAAGTAGCCAGGTATTCAAGGAGTAATCTCTGATGTTCTCATCCATCAGAATGGTGATTCCTACCCGGAAGCTTACACAAAAAGTAAGCTTGAGGTTTAGCCCCTGAGTTGCATGGATCTAAACATTTTTTGTATGTTTACCCTTTTGCTCTATAGTACCTCTTTAGCCTCTGGGGTGTTTGGTTCAAATTCTCTGCTTCAGGGTTTCCTTGCCGTAGAATCCATTATCCCAAAGGATGCCATGACGTAAAGAGAGGGTTCTTTAAAGGCATTTAATTCTACGTTAACTGTTAAACAGATTCCCTATGGAACTGAATACGTTCTGCAAGAATTTGTTTCTGAGTGTAAGGAAGTCAGCTGGCAGGTAGCCTAGAGTTACAGTGGTGGAAGGAGAGTTGAATACCGAAGCAAATCTAGATCTGGGAGGCTAGGGTACTATTAGTGTAGGTGTCCATTTGGATTTTATGGGTAAAACTTTATTACAGTGCTAATTACAGATTTCAAAAGAATCTGGTTAGGCCAAGTCCACACTGCTTCTTTGAACCCAGGAGCAATGTCACAAAGTGCATCCTGTCCACTCACTCCTACTCAGTGTACATCCTGCCTAATTTCTGAGCTTTGATAGCTGACTCACAGCAGATCTGGGTGCTTGTCACAGGCCAGCTGGGCGCTGTGAGTGTATCAATTTTATCACAAGCCAACTGGGCTGTTAGGTTCAGTTTTGGATCAAGGAGGCAAAGTTGGGAGTGAAATAAAGGTAAATTTATTATAGCTTACACACACACACAACAGTTAACAGAAAGATAAATGCAATAAGCAGATAATATAGTATTAAAGAGCTAATAGTAAATAACAACAGATAATAACAACAGAGAGAGAGATCAATTCTGTTGCAGGCCAACTGGGCACTGCGAGGTTATTAGCCACTGGGCTGTTCAAAACAACAGATAGACAGACATGGGTTGGTAACTTATCAATAGTCCCTCAATGCCAGGTATGCATCAAGTGATTCCAGTGAAGTTAGGCGTCCCTCGATCAACGCTGTCACAGGGATTACTGGGGAAGGTCCCTTGATCAGGATCCGATCCTCGCTCACACTGGGAGTCTGGGGTCCAGGCATGAAACAGAAATGACCGTTCTGTTCCCTCCTTCCTGCTGGCTACCTGATGCACGTGCTTTTTATACCTAGTCTTATGTTAATCTGATGGCCTCAGAGCCACTCATAATGTTGCCTTATAGCTGTTACCCTATGGGATTGAAAGGTGTTAAAATTATCATAAAAGTTTACTACCCAGGCTAGGGTTTATCCAATAAGCAAATTATGATTCAGCATCTTTAGGTTTGAAATTGACATTGCTCCGCCTAAGTTCCAACCCCTTTTAGGCTTCATTTGAATATGCTTTCTTGGGATGTGTTTTCTTGGAATGTGTTGGGTGTGCCAGGCAGTTAGATCTAGTTCTATCATCAAGGCTGAACCCTGAGCAAAAAACTAGGTTAGGTCTCCTAATCTTACAGCTACAGCTTTGCCTATGGGGCCCAGTCAGTTTCATGAACAGTTAATTTTATCATTTTGGTTAAACTTATGACAGACAAGTTACATTTGCAGTTTACAAACTTACAAGCTTTATATTAACTAATATTACCAATTTAGGCAAAATACCAAATGCCTCCAAGAAGCACATTTTATTGCTTATTAATTACTCTGGTTCTGGCTGTTATGGGTGCTGAAGCATGTTCAAAACAGGAAATGTAAGAGGGTCCCTGGGGTGCTCATTCAGACCTGTTCTAGCCTTGAATTCATTTCTAGGCTTTGGTGCATTCTGAGTGGCACATAGATAGGATGAGTCTCTTGTTGGCAGTCATGAGGTCAAAACAGACAGTGTAAACAAGCCTTCAAAGTCTTACTTCCACAAAAGGAAAAATCCCCTTCTTGAGGAGGTGTGGCAGGTTCCTCAGGTCCCTGATCTATGAGCAGAAGAAATCTCATTAAATGCTTTGCTGGTGCTGTAAACATTTGTATAGGAAGTGGGGGGAAGGGCACAGGATTTTAAGAGGCACTGCTGCATCTCTAAAGAAGGCATTACAATAAACATGTGTATTGCTAGCTTTTCCAGGAAAAAAAGTGCACGCTCCATTTCCTTGATTATAGGGATAATTTACAGTTGAGGCTTAATTTTTTTTTTTATATAAAATATTTTGAGCTAGCCCTTTGTCGAGAGTTAACAAATAAAACTCTGATATTATATAACCTAGCATGTCATGTGCAGATACGACATACCAAATAAATAAACTAAATGGTATGCAGGAAAATGCTTGTTTAGCAGTAAATGTTGCTAGTGATGCAGTGGCATTGTCAATATGTATTAAATCAAGCAGTCAAGTGTGGGTGAATTTACTTCTTTATTTTAGATTTATACGCTTGTGCCTGTTTACCGTGCTGTTCCTTGGGAATAAAAGGAATGTGATACAATGATCCAGACTAAAGCATTCATTTTATAAGCCAGGTTTAGGGGATCTGTGCACTATATAAAAAGAAGGCCCTGTTTTGGTTACATGTTTGGGCCATAGATGGTGAAGGTACAAACAGGATTTGCTTTTCCTTCATTTTAAGGAAGTACAGGGGCTTGCTTCAGTCCTGGCATAAGTGAGAGTACCCTTAGGGGTTCTCTCATTTATTTTCGGTTTCTCATGGCCTGTAAAAGATGCCCTGCTGAGCTTACACAGGTGCTGAGCTAGCCTGCACCTGCGCCATGGGGCAGGTAGCAGATGGGGGGGCAATCCCTGCTGCCCCCCCGCTATGTGGGGGGGGGGGGGGCTCTGCACAAGAACCCAGAGGCCCCAATTGCCACTGCTGCAGCCAGTGAGTACGGGTCTTTCTTTTTTTTTTTCCTTCTCTAAATGCCAGGACTAGGCTGGAGCTGGGCAGGGGATGGAGCTGGCAGCGCAGCCATGGGGGCTTCTCCCATGGCTCCCCCCCACCTGGGGAGAGGCAGGCACAGCCGGAGGAGCCATGGGAGAACCTGCAGCCACACAGCTGTGCCTACCTCTCCCTGGCCGATCCAAATTGCCGAATCTGTCCAAATCAGCGCTGAATCTTCTAAAGCCAATTCGGCCGAATCAGTTCAGGACAGTGATCTGAATTGAATCACTGTCCTCCAATCCGAATCAAATACTTCCCTATTTGCACAGGCCTACTCAGTACAGCACACACTCACTTGATAGATACCCCAAGTAACTCTTCACTACCTGCTGGAACAGCCATTTCTAGAAGTAAAAGCTGAATTTGAGGTAGTCAGGAAAGGAAAGCAAGACAATAGATTTTCAGAGGCGAGGCCAGGAACAAGTAGTAGTGCTTCTCCTGATTACTTTCACAAAGTGTAGAGACAAAAAAGAGAAGGGACTTAAGTCACCTGTAGTGTGCAGGGAAGCTACAGCTGCACATAAAGCAAGTTTTGCCCTAGTCAATTTAAGCTGTAAAGCAGCAGCTCATGATCCATTCACATAGGCTGACTTGACAGGTTAAGTGCAGACTGAGTGGTCCAGGGAATGTTCAGTTCATTGTGCAGACAAAGTCCTCCCAAGTTCCCAGTGCAATGGAATCAGTAGGAGAAACTTACTAGCACATTGTGAGTATGCAGTGGATGTCATTGAAATGTTGATGTTTATAGCACTGCAATATGTATCAAACATGTTTGTGACATAGGAAATACTGCAAATACCATGACAAAACTGACTACAGTGAAAAAGTCATGTCAAGTTTATAATGGCAGATGTAGAGTACTGCAGCTTTAATCATCAGATAAGTTTTGCAGTGTGATTAATTTATTGCCGAGAGGAGGTTTTAATCCTCCTCTTAGAGGATAGAGAATTAGAAGCATTTAAAAAACAACAGGCGTTCTTAGTTGATCTATAAACATTTAATTTCAAAACAGTCCCTGAAATGTAAATTGATATGTGGATCTGTCTTGAGAGATAAGCATTGCTTATGACGTTCATTCTAGCAGCATTCGGATCAGCATATCTACCTTGAAAAGGATAGTGTTGTAGGCTTTTCTCTGTGATTTAAACAGAGAATGAGTTTATTTTCCTGACCTAGTAGCATCCTGTGTTGTGAAATTAAAGTACCAGCTCTGTGACACTTCTTACAGTATGTTAGTAGGGGTGTGGCCAGGGGTGTACTGGCATTGGGCACCCTAGCATGGCACCAGGTACCAACTTTAAGGATCAGGGGGTTGTAGGTTGGAGGGGAGGGAGAGAGCAGGGCAATAAAGAGCAGCTGCTGCTGGCAGCTGTGCAATTGCAATTCTGAATACAGCAACAGCAAGACGTTGTAGCTACACTTGTGCACCAGGCCCCTGGCCACATCCCTGCACTGCTGACCTCTTCTGATGTTGTGAATTTATATTGTTTGGGGTATTTTTACCCTGACTGTAACCCTTCCTTTTGATCATTGCTAAAACATGCTGTTGGGAGAGGATCATCTATAATGACTTTTATTCAGTTACCGTCATGTGTCTCCTCTAGAATACATTGCATATTCAAATTCCCTCCATTCTTCACATTCTGTTCTATAACAACATCTTGGTGGAGGGAAAATGAAGAGATTAGGTCTCTGTTTAAGGCTTATGTAAGTATGGCCATTTCTACTCAGCAAAGTAGAGTCTAATTTACTTGTAAGAATTGAAATAATGCATAGCAATGTTCATCCAGTGCGTGTTACATTTTGGAATGCATCATTCCATGCTCCTGAATTTTGTTGAGGTAGCTCCTATCTATTCTCAACTTTTGTATTCAGTGGGTGCATCTGCACATGAAATTAAGGTGACAGAATAAACTCCAGCACAGTTCACACCAGAGTTAACTGCTGGCAGGTGCAATAGGTCAGCCCTCAGCTTCAGGTGGCAGCATCAGGCAGTGTTGGGGCTTGCTGGGGCATGAGAGTGCCCAAAGTGTGGAGCTGTGTGGCTAGGTGGCAGGCAGGGGTCTGGCCCCCCAGCTGAGTGGGTGCAGTTTTATGCCCAGGTCAGCGTTTCACTGCAGTTATTAACTTTGCTGTAAGACAGAACTGTCCCCAGCAGTACTAGCTGATGGTAGAATTAATTAATTTAATTTCCTTAGATGCAGGGATAGCAGTGGACATAGTCTTTCTGGACTTTCGGAAAGCCTTTAACACTGTCTCTCACCCTGTTCTCATTAAGAAACTGGGGGACTGTGGTGTTAACACCTACACAGTCAAATGGGTTGCCAGCTGGCTGGAGGGCCACACCCAGAGAGTGGTGGTGGATGGGTCATTTTCAACCTGGAGGGATGTGGGCAGTGGGGTTCCGCAGGGCTCAGTCCTTGGGCCCACACTGTTCAACATCTTCATCAGTGACTTGGATGAGGGGGTAAAAAGCACCCTGTTCAAATTTGCTGATGACACTAAGATGTGGGGGGATGTGGGCACA
>NW_017729006.1:20039553-20043014 GCF_001723915.1 Gavialis gangeticus | reverse complement strand
TGGCTAGGATCTGGAACCAACTTCCAAGCGAAATGGTGCTGGCTCCTACCCTGGGGGTCTTTAAGATAAGGCTTGACAATCACCTTGCTGGGGTCGTTTGACCCCAGTACTCTTTCCTGCCATGGCAGGGGGTCGGACTTGATGATCTGCTCAGGTCTCTTCCGACCCTACTAACTATGAAACTATGAAACTGCAGCCTAATACTGGCACTCATGTAGACAATGATGCTTTATTACAGAGCTAGTTAGTCAATGCCACAGTAAAGTGCACACATAGATGCACCCAATAAAGCCAGAAGTTCTGGTGACCCTCAAATCAAAGAACAATTTGAAGACTGGAGAATCACTAAGAGGACTACCATGGTGAGGATGGATGAAACATTTTTATAGCAAGTAATTTATTTGATAAATGTCACTTTTTGCAATTTTTTGCTAAGCAGTCATGTTTTTCTTATCATTAGTTTTAAGTATCACAGAATGTGGCATGCTGACAAACCTCAGCCTAAAAATGTACTGCTTTTTAATTCTTTAGTGGCAGTACTATTGGGTTACAGGTGAGTAGAGATGAATGCTAGTTGAAGAGTCCTCAGCAACTAAGAATGGTGAAATAACTGCTCTAAAATAAATAGAGGAGAAGTCTTTGCATGCATGCATAAGGGTATCCCATAAGAAAATGGATTTCAGTTATATAAGTATCTGCTACCCCCTTCAATGTGCAGTAGACCAGGTAATTTAATGGCAACTTGGGTTGCCAGGTAATTCAAGGGGAACTTGGAATTCTGTACCACTTGTCAGCTTTCACTGAGTTTTTACAGTGATGAAGATAAGCCACTTCTAAAGGCTTATTTTTCTATTTCAAAAGCCAGTTTCAATCAAGAATTGCAGCAGATCCTTAGAATCTGGCACCTATATTGATGCCTGGAATGGCATGGAATGCCTCAAACAGGAGGTATTTTTATCAAAGGAAACAGCTTCAACTACAAGCCTAGAGACACAAATGGACTTTAATCTTGGTTTCCAGCTTTGTCTCCTTGGTTTACCTGGTATCCCACAACGTGTCTATAACTCTCTACAGCACATGGATGTTTAGGCTCAGATCAAAGGGTGATGTTCAGCATTGCCACAACTTGCTCACCTGTGGAGGTGGAATTCACAAACCCAAGCAATGCCACTTCTAGACTGCAGACTCTATATGCCTGGTAGCCCCACCCTGGCTCCACTCATGCTAGCTCCAAGGCCAGAAGCTGACTAACATGTGGCACAAAGGACTAGGTAATTAGTGCTGATGAAAAGCAGAGCCTGTTACCCTGCCAAGGCTGCTGTAGTTAATAGATCTCCCCAGATACACTGGTTCCTGTCTGGGAGCTAGCACATGCAAAGCCACAAACTGTGTCTGAAGGTGACTCTCCTAGGCACAATATTTTTGCAGGCATTGTCCGTGTTCTCTACAAAGTGAAGAAATTGGTCAAAGTGGACTGGAATTGTGTAGAGTGGAGGTGAGGGTGGATCCTTGGCTAACCAGAGGAGACTCTGGGGTTCAAGTGTTACACAAATTGCCAATTGCTCAAATCACAAGTGAGACCTTATAAAGGGGGATAAGGCAAAATGCCGTGTTTATTGATTACATGAATTAGACATAGAGGTTCAGACACACCACTCATATAGACACACACAGATCATCATGCACAAAACTTACACACAGGTACACACAAACACAAAACAACCATTCCATTCAGATATTATAGTTACCAGCAGCACTTGTTCAATAATAGCACTGGGTAGCCAGCCCAGACCTTATTGAGAGAAGATGCAGATAGCAGGTAGGGTGGTTATTATGAGAGAAAGATCCTGTAGATAACAGCTTGGAGCAGGGTGAAACAGACGCATCTATGCTCCAACGAAACAGCAGATGAGAGAGACTCATCCAACATGGCATTCTCAAAGTTCTCTTTTATAGGGGTTGGCATCCTTTGTTTCAGTGCTTTAGGGTTTTTCCATACCCAGCTTCTGTTTTTGCGGTTATTTTTTTCCATCTTCAGCTTATCTCACCCAAGGTCAGTTTGATTATCAGAGCTGGTATCTTAGCCTTGGAGTGTCCTTGTTGCCCATGTGGCAGCATGGGTGCATTCCTTCTGCTCGTTATCTTCTTTGTGCCCTAGGCCTGAAAGGGATTCTTCAGCCATTCATTAGTTTCCTGACTGGTAACTTACATTGGACACCTTGTTGCTTACATAAACAATTAAATCTTCTTCTCCCATCTCTATGTCATTCTCTCACCATTCACCCTTTTACACACACTCATACATAAAGGCTATGCAGAGTTAATTCACTTATGTCAAGCAGAAAGATACAAAATGGAGTTTTCAAGTTGCTTACAGGACAAGACTAACATGGTTACATTTCACTATTATTACACTTTATGTTAACGTCAGCTACATTAGTTCAGTTCATGCTATACAAGTCTCTAATCCCAAAACTCCTTATGCATTTTTTTTCTGGTGATTTTAATGCACAAACAGTCCTCAAAACCCAGGTCTTCCATCTTCCCAGGTTACTGCCTTCATTACTGAGCCTTCATTACTGCCTTCATTACTTCAATTCATGCTCCCTCCTGTGCTCTGTTTTTCATACACATGACTCTTGCAATCTTTGCTTAACCACAGTTTGGCTTCAACAGATGAGGTGGAGTTTGACCCAAACCTATCATAGTCCATAGACTGCTGGATAGGGTGCTCTTCTGGGTGGCAGAAGATGTGAGTTAAAATATCCTTAGGCTGAGAAGAACCTACAACCAAGGTCTCCTAGTTTCTAGGTAAGTTCTCTGGCCACTAGGCTACTAAAAAAAAGGTGACTGTCATCTATGCCTCTGGCCATATTTTTTAAATAAAATGTGCTGCAGCTGCTATACTTTATCCTGAACTTAATGTTGTCATTGTGGTAGGTGCTTTGAGCACACCTACGGGTTTTGGCCCCCTCAAGGGATTTCGGTGTAAGGGCACCATTGTTGACAATCCCAAACAACCTTTGTGTAAGAAGAGGCTGAGATGCTCAGATCAGCCAAGATGGTAGCACCTCTGGGCATGAACCATAGCAGAACTTTATATACTAACTTAAGTTCTTGATGGAAACTTAGGCAGTTGTAGACTCAGGTTTTCACACACTTGGACTTCAGTAGCTAAATTCCACTGATCTTGCAACTTTAGGTGCCAATTTTTTTTTGTATTTGATGACTTAATAATAAACCATATAGAAGCTGAAAACCATATAGAACCTATTCAGCCTCCACAAGAGAAGGCTGAGGGGGGACCTGGTGACTGTCTATAGACTCACTAGGGGGGACCAGAAGGGTTTGGGGGAGACGCTGTTTCCCCTAGCGCCCGCTGGCATAACAAGGAGTAATGGGCACAAGCTGATGGAGAGGAGGTATAGATTGGACATCCGCAAAAACTACTTCACGGTTAG
>NW_017729006.1:20034965-20039472 GCF_001723915.1 Gavialis gangeticus | reverse complement strand
AGTGGTGCTGGCCCCTACCCTGGGGGTCTTTAAGAAGAGGCTGGATGCCTACCTGGCTGGACTCATTTGAGTCCCGTTTCTCTTTTTGGGGTTTTTTGTTGTTCTCCCGCCCTGGCGGGGGGTCGGGCTAGAAGATCTACTAGGTCCCTTCCGACCCTTAATCTATGAATCTATGAATCTATGAATCTATGTGGCATGGGACTCATGGTCAGATGGGGAAGGATCCTGACTGCAGTAATCAATCTGTAATGGCTATCAGAGTGCTCTGCTAATTGCTGTTAGTACAGGATTCAGGGAGAAACAATCATACTCTGGTCCCACAGAACCTGTTTAGGAAAGGGAAGGTAGGTAGGCTTGAGTCCACCTAGTTGTTTATGAGCCTAAGTGTTATTTAGCCACCTAATTCCCAAAGACTGTTCTTTCCAGAATACCTTTGTGGAAATGGCCAGTGGTGTCTGGAACTTTGCTTCTGGCACAGTTGGCCATCTCATACACAGAGTATTAAAGAGAGAGGTATTTATTCACATTTGCTTGAATACACACAGAAGGCAAGGCAGGTTGGTATTTTTAGAGTTTAACTTGTTCAGAAAAAGTATTAGGGAATGTGAAGGTGATCAAACACATTGGTTGACTACGGCTCACTGAACACTCTTAATCCACATCTGGGGAATTCAACATCGTATTGCCCTTATTCCAAGTAGAGATGGGGAAGCTGGTAGCCAAACTGGAATCGCATCTCAATTGAAGTTGGATAAAATCAGTTAAACTACTACTCAGTTTTTTGTGTGAATGTTTTTAGTTTCAAATATATGATGAGGTGTACAGAACACAGCCATGTATACCTGAGAGTATAATGTACAGATATTCTATCCTTGAGAAGACTGTAGTGAAACAAAAACTAGCATAATGATATGTCTTTCTTTCTAATGTAAAAGATCATGCAAAAAAGACTAGAAAATATTCTCTACCTAACAACAAACATAGCTGTTCTTCCTAGTGAAATCTTAGCCCTCTTTTACAGGCTACATCTACAGGAGGCTAGGTAAAATTATTGTAGGGGAATAATTTATTGCAATATTCCATAACCAGATAAGTGATGTGTTCAGAGGAGGGAAGACATGATTATGTTCAGTCCTTTGTTCCAGCTCAAAATAGCTCAAATGTTAGAAAATGACATGATTGCAGGCACTTACCAGTACAAGCTCCAGAGCCTTTTTCCTGGATACACAGCATAATACTAGACAATATGAAGGCCATTTTATACTTATCACAAGAATACTGCAATGACTAAATAAGGAAAATATGGTCGCAACACAGCACTGTCTTAGTAAAGACGGTTTGAAAACCTGACATGATCAGGTACTATAGGAGCTAATGTAAATGGGCAAGTAACTAAAATGAGAGTTGAATTCTTAAGAGAAGACATCCAATTGTCTTACATTATTTCTCCCTTAGGTGCAGCAGGCTGTCAGTGAGGCAGACACTACCTTGCAGTTCCCTCAGATGTCTTCAAGTACTGTCCTGCTTTAAAAATATACCAAGTCTTGACCAGCAAAGAGATATCCATGCACTTGTCTGTTCAGAAGCTCATAGATGCAATAGATGCAGTAGATATTGTATACAACAGATATGCAGACTCTAATCTTATCCAACCCCTGTGGCTTAGGTGTGCCAAAGGAAAAGATGCTGTATGGAGCTAACTAAACTACCAACTCAGAGCAGCTGTTCAGCATTAAATCAGAAGTTCCTCCAGTGGTTTCCAGTGCCTGCATGTGACACTGTGTAAACTACTTTCAGATAAGCATGTAAATAATTTAAGCTAATCAGATATGCAAAAGATTGGAACTTTTCAATTTAGGTTGCTGACGCCTATTCATTCTTTCAGCATACATCTACATGTGTGCTTTACTGCAGAGTTGACTTATTAGTTCTACAGTTAAGTGTCACAGTCTATACATGTGCCAGTATTAGGGCTCAGTAAACTAATTAAGTCCACCGTAGGATAGTACTGGCAGAGTACTTTACTGTACTGAAACACACATGTAGATGGTGACCAGGAGTGTAAATTGAGCCTGGTCAGCACAGCTGGCCAGGAGCCTGCTCTGCCCGCACTCAAATTGCTGCTGTCTCAGGCACACATGTGGACACTGCAACTGTGAGCACTTCACTCCGGCTCAAAGTGCTCTAGAGTTTATTGCGTTGCATTAATTGCACATGTAGATGCACTCACTGGGTGCATCTATAAGTGATGCTATGTCACCATACTAATATGCTATGGCAATGTAGTGGTGGCAGTCACAAACTGTGATGCCTCAGCTATATTGCTATAGCAATGCACTTCCAGCCAGCTGGGACAACGAGGGGTAAGGCACTGCTGGACCTCTTACTGGCCAAAGAGGATGATCTAATCAGTAACCTAAGGATCAAAGGGAAGCTAGGTGACAGTGATTATGAGTTGATCACTTCCACTATCCATTGCAAAGCTGGCAAATCAGCCAGCAATGCAGTAGTCCTTGACTTTAGGAAATCCAACTTCCATAAGCTCAGGAGGCTTGTTCTTGAGGCCATAATTTCACAGGGAGGGGAGTTCATGGTGAGTGGTTGCTTCTTAAGTAATATATCCTAGAAGCACAAGGGAAGTCTATCCCAACCCATAGAAAAGGTGGTAAATGGGCTCAACAACCCCCTTGGCTCAACAGGAAACTTATGAACCTCCTACATCTAAAAAGAGAGGCTTACAAAGGATGGAAGACAGGAAACACCACTAAGGAGGAATATTCTGCACTGGTCTATACCTGTAGGAAGCGAACTAGGAAAGCCAAGGCTGACACCGAACTCAAACTAGCTACACAAATCAAGGACAGTAAAAAGTCCTTCTTTGGATATGTGGGGAGTCAGAAGAAAAACAAGGGCAGCATTGGACCTGTTAAACCAATTGGGGCAGCTGACAACTGACACTCAGGAAAAAGCCAATTTGCTTAATGATTACTTTGCATCAGTTTTTCACCAGTCCAAAGGGACCACCCTGCCTAACATGATGTGGGATTACCAGGGTGAAGGTGAATATATGCCCACCATTAGCATAGATCTTGTGAGGAAGCACCTTGAGAGGCTGGACACCCACAAATCAGCTGGTCCAGATAGACTGCACCCAAGAGTGCTAAAGGGACTGGCATCCACTGGCAAGGATATTCAAGAACTCATGGTGCTCAGGCAAAGTACCTAAAGGTTGGAAGAGGGCCAATGTGGTGCCAATCTTCAAGAAAGGGAGGAAATAAGATCCAGGAAACTACAGGCCAGACAGTTTAATGTCAATTCCTGGGAAGATCTTGGAAAAATTATTGAAGAAACCATTCTTGACAGGATAACAGAAGGCAACATTCTGAGGGATAGCCAGCATGGGTTTGTTGCACGTAGAACTTGCCCAACGAACCCAATTTCCTTCTATGACCAGGTGACGTATCACCTGGAGAAAAGGGAAGAGGTTGATATAATATATTTGGACTTTAAAAAAGCCTTTGACCTGGTGTCCCATGATGTCCTCGTGGAAAAATTAGGCAACTGTGGCCTTGACTACACTACAGTCTGATGGCCAGGGAACTGGGCCCGAGGTTGGACCCAGAGAGTGGTAATTGATGGAACCAAATCAGCATGGCACTTGGTGGCCAGTGGTGTCCCCCAAGTCTCTGTTCTTGGACCTGTATTTTTTAATGTCTTTATAAACAATCTGGACTCTGGTGTCAGAAGCGGACTGGCCAAGTTCACTGATGACACCAAACTTTGGGGAAGAGTATCCACACTTGAGGATAGAATGATGATCCAGGCTGACCTTGATAGGCTTGCAAGGTGAGCAGATGAATACCTGATGTCATTCAATGTGGAGAAATGTAAGGTGCTCCACCTCAGGGGCGGGGGGGACCCACATCACACTTATAGCCTTGGCAGTGCTACACTCACTAGCATCATGGCTGAAAGAGATTTGGGGGTCATGACTGACCACAAGATGAACATGAGCCACCAATATGATATCACAGCTGGCAAAGTGAACAAAACTCTGGCTTGCATCTGCCAGTGCATCTCAAACAAGACCCAGGATGTCATCCTCCCATTGTACTTAGCTTTGATGAGGCCGCAGCTGGAGGACTGCATCCAATTCTGGGCTTTACAATTCAGGAAGGACATGGAGAAGCTTGAAAGAGTCCAGAGGAGAGCCATGTGCATGATCAGAGGATAAGAGAACAGGACTTATGAAGAAAGGCTGCAAGCTATGGGACTCTTCAGCCCAGAGAAGCGCAGGCTCAGGGGTGACTTGGTGGCAGGCTATAAGTACATCAAGGGTATGCACCAGGATACGGGGGAATGCCTGTTCACCAGAGCAACCCAGGGGATGACAAGGCCCAATGGTCACAAACTCCTGCAAGACCATTTTAGACTGGACATAAGGAAAAACTTCATTACTGTCTGAACCCCCAAGGCCTGGAATAGACTGCCCCCCCCCCCCCCCCCC
>NW_017729006.1:20014531-20029965 GCF_001723915.1 Gavialis gangeticus | reverse complement strand
GACCTGATGATCTTACGACGTCCCTTCCAGCCCTAATATGTATGAAATCTATGAAATCCCTCATTATAGCATGTTGCTATGGCAACGTTGTAGCCAAAAATAACCACGTGCCACTGGCACGGCGCAATACGAGCTGTTACTGTGCCATCATTTAGTACTTCCAAAAGGAAGTACTAAATGATGGTACAGGAACAACAGTGCCATAGGGACACATGTAAACTCACCCACTGAGTAGCATTTATTAGTCTAACTTTAGAATACAAGCTCTACTCCCTGCTAACATGTGTGCAGATAACTTACTGAAAAAGAGACTGGCATTGGTTGGCTTTCCCTACCTGCAGCCCCGTGCATTTTCCAAGGGTGGACAGGACAAAAAAGGCAGCATGTGGATCACCTAGGAGAAGCATGACTGAGTATACATTCCCTGGAAACACCCAATATAATTCTGAGTTGGCCAGAATTCCCTCTGAGTTGTGGGTTTTTTGTTGTGTTTTTTTTAAATATGGCCCACTGCTACAATCCATGGCCTAGCTCTAAATTGGATGACACTAATTGCATGTACATGTGTGTGTAATGGATGCTGATTATATTAGGGTTTTAATTTTGTCCTCCATAGATAACCAAATGTTTATCAACAGACTGAGCTAAAGAATCTCACATTTTAACTGGGGAATTGGGTAGGAATCACATTTTGGTGGATTTGGGAGCAGGAAACAAAGCATACATTGACAACTAAGTTCTGTATATAACTTTCACCTCATCAGTTTAACAAAAATTAATAACAATAACATCAACATCATCTATTAATCCACTTGTGTGCTAAAATTTATCAGAGAACTATCACTGCAGAGTAATGAGTTCAGAGGATATTTAATAAACAGATCACAATAAAAGAAGAAAGAATTAGTAGATAAGTCATTACGCTGTTTCAAGGAAAATTAGTTTGCATATGTTAACGTTAAGGGGGTTTTTTGTTTGTTCATTTCCTAGATGATGATAAGGCATATAGTCATAAAGGATCAGATTTTGTATATCACTCTTGCAAAGCTTGTACTCATTCAGCAGTTCTACCTTAGCAAACCATACAGATCCAATGTGTTGTATCCCAGTTTTATAAGTATATAGTTATAACTAGGTGCATTTCCACATGTGCTTTTGTTGTGCTTTTTCCATGTGCCGGTATTAGGGCACAGTAAATTTAATTAACTTTGCTGTAGGATAGTATTGTCAGGGACAGTACTATCTTACAGTGGAGTCATTTACTGCACAGAAACGCACATGTGGATGGTGACCAGGACTGCAGCAATTTGAGCTGGGGGAGAGCACCCACAAGCTGGCAGCGGGCTCAGGGGGCGGGAGGGTGGGTGGAGGAGTCAGCCACTCAGCTACACAGTTTCAGCACTCTTGTGCCCTAGCCAGCCCCTCTGCTGCCTGGTCCTGCCACTAGGAGCCGTGGGCTGGCCACCCCCCCACCAAACCTGCTGCTCTGCCCTAGCTCAAACTGCTACGGTCAAGGTGCACATGTAGATGCTGCACCCAGGAGCAGCTTACTCTGGCACAAACTGTGCAGAGTTTATTTCATTGCCTTAATGGCATGGGTAGATGTACCAATTGAAAACTAAAGCCATAAGTCTCTTGTCACAGTGCTGTAAAACCAAAATTGTATTATTGTAAGAAAAATCAGAACCATGGGGCTATATAACAGATATTGGAGGGATGTGCGGAGCACAGGTTTTTGTTGAATTCAGTGTCATGAAAGAATGAAAACCAGTGAACCTGATAAAATAATTTGGGCTGATCTAAGTTACTAGAAGTACATTTTTTTTTTTGCTGGAAGGTGTTATCTAGAAAATAGGTGGGTTTGTTTTGGGGGAATCAGTGGGCATATCTACATGAGCAATTACCGTGACTGAATAAACTGCAAAGCTTATTGCTTTGGAGTTAATTGCTCCTGGGCACACTGCTAGAATGTGCACCCGGCAACAATTAACTGTTTATTCAGGCGCAGCACGCACAGCCCAGGCGGAGCAGCCCCAGCTGGCACAGGGCTCTGGGGTCAGCCTGCCAGCCCAGGGCTGCTCCCCTCAGTTCATTGAGCTGTGGAGGGGCTGCCTGGGGCACAAGGGAGCTTCAGTGTGGGGCTAGTTGGCAGGCAGCCCCTGCACAGAAGCACGCTTCTGCCTCTCATGTAATCAAGTTGTTTGTCCATGCCCTGAGCTCTGGATTGTATTGCAATTTCTCTATTCTTGAAACACATAGTACTTTCTCATGTTCATCCTCAGAAAGGATTTCAAAACCTTTAACAAACATTAATTCAATCTTACAGCACTCTTCTAAGATGGAACAGCATTTTAGAAATTGTACAGAGGGTAAAGCAAGTAAGAAAAAAAATTACTCTGAAGGTCAGTTCCCCGGTTGATGGCAGACCTGGCAATAAAGGCCAGGAGACTTGCAATTGGTCCCCTGTACTTAAGGACTAGCCAAACTTCCATATTAAGCACTGCACAGTCACATGCATGATAGCGTGAAGAACAGAAAAGATAACCATTAAGGCACCAGCAAGAGGTAAGTCTTAAAACTCTTGAGCAAACTGCAAAGGAATTAAAATTGGACTGTATGGTCTGGGAAATGTGTTTTTATCTCTGATGTTGTGCTACAAGCAGTGATCAATGACAAAAAATATACTGGAAAAAAAACTGTCTTAAATCTTACCATGGGCTATCTGGAAGAAAGAAAGTGTTTCCTGAGGCTCTCTGTGTCTTTCTGTAATTGACTTTCAGGGGCCATGGGGTATATGAAGATGCTGGTTCATCCTGGCCTAGTGCTATTGATTTGCAAAACTCTCTTTAAATAAAAATAGTCTTTTTCATCATGTATCCAATCCAACCTTTCTATATGGTCTGTTCCCAATATTCTGCACAGGTCACTGCTTCTGGTGTTGGTGTTGCCAGATCTTGTGGGATGCATTTTGGCATTACAGGGCATATCAGGAAATGATCCATGGTTTGTTTGGAATAAAAATAGTATGGAACTGCAATGAAATTGGAAGCCCTGTACCAGGGAGCAAGGACCAAAACATGTCTTGATTCAATGACAAACCTATTTAAGAAAAGAGAGAGTTTTACAGTTATCACAAGAAAGCTTGAAGATCTCAGGCTCTGTCTTGTTATCTTCTACTTCCATTCCCTCAGTAGGGTAAAATAGGAGGCCAAGCTATGGTACACCACAGGATGTTGAATACATTGTCATAAAAATGGCACATGTTTTGACTAAGAGCTCACTAGAAGAGTTTGTCATGGCCTGAATTTCCTGTGGATCATCGTGGAAATGGATTGGACAACTTTTTGTCTGTTCACGTTCATGTGCTTTAGTACACAGGATGCTGTTTTGGAAATGTACCTGCAGTACAATATATGGTATGTTCCAGTTCCAACCCACATTTGCATTGATGGTCAAGGTCATATCAACACTGCAAAACTACTCTGCCAGGCAGCAGCATGCACAAACACGGTGAACGGCTAATTAGTTCTGCCACAGAGCTACCCCAATGTAGGTATGCTGCTTCCCCTTTGAAAGCCCTGTAGATATTAATGCTAGAGTTGCTCAGTTTCCAATTTGTCTCCACTAATAGGCAGAATGCCCTATTGTCTCAGGTCCTATGAGGAAAGGCTGAGGGACCTGGACCGCAAGAGAAGGCTAAATATGGCCTATAGCCACAATCCAAGGCCTAACTCTAAAGTGGATGACACTAATCGCATGTACGTGTGTGTAATGGATGCTGATTATATTAGGGTTTTAATTTTGACCTCCATAGCTAACCAAATGTTTGTCAACAGGCTGAGCTAAAGAATTCCACATTTTAACTGGGGAATTGGGTATGAATCACATTGGGGGGATCTTTTGGCAGTATACAAATTCACATGGGGGGGATAGCAGGGAATAGGGGATGCTCTGTTTACCAGAGCACCCCTTGGAATAACTAGGAACAACAGCCACAAGCTAATGGAGAGTAGATTCAGGTTGGACATGAGAAAGGACTTCTTCATGGTTAGGATTGCCAGAATCTGGAATGGGCTTCCAAGGGAGGTAGTGCTCTCCCCTACCTTGGGGGTCTTCAAGAAGAGACTGGACAAGCACCTGGCTGGGGTCACATGACCCCAGCACTCTTTCCTGCCACTGGCAGGGTGTTGGACTCGATGATCCATTGAGGTCCCTTCCAACTCTAGCATCTATGAAAAACAACACAGCAGGCTGCATCATGACACTGTCGTTTATGGAAAGTTGGTGGTGTAGATATATGCCTTATGAATTTTCCATGGGAGTTACCATCATTTTAGAGCATACAAAGCATTAAGATCACTTCCTGGGGGAATTTTTATTGCAACCACATCATTTGAAATTACACGTAATCTCTGCTGTTCTGTGAGTTCAGTTTCGTCACTGCAAGAGTGCTGCTCTGGGGACAGATGCAACAGGTGATGGACATGGGTTGGATCACGGTTCAAAATGCACAAGGGAAGTTAATCTGTGCACTCCTCCTCTGCACAGGGGGAGATGAGCAACCTTGTTGGTATCTCTTGGGTGAATGCAGCTTATTCTCCACAACACATCAGAGCAGTTTTGAAGCTAGATAAAGAAAAATGCCTTGTTCCTTCACAAGTGCATGAGGTGGGTGCATTCTGTACTGGCCAAAGCACAGATATTCTGATGCTGATATTAGAGGACCAAAGTTGTTCTTGGCTATTAGCTCTGAGAGAGTCTCCTTTGACCTGTACATTACTGGCAAAACTAGGTCTGTCAGGGATTGTTTCCTGACTACCTAACTACACCAGCAGAACCTCTTAGTGGAACACAGCTTTATACTGGCAAAATAAAATATGTTCTGATTTTAGTGTCTTCTGTGTGAGAAACCAAAACTTTTACCATGTAAGTTGCATCTTCACTGGGAAAGGCTTGCTGGTGTAGCCCTAACCATATTAGCTATCCTAGCAAACCATTTTAAGTGTGAGGAAAGTCTTCTTCTCTTCCCTGCTTTATTAAGAAAGGGCCAAGGACAAGCATCTGAGGCTGGGGGGAAGAGAAATAGCACTTTCTTTTCTTTCTACACATTCCATGACAATGGGGCCAAATAAGGTGTTGCCGCTTATTTGGTTTCTGGAGTCTAGCATTCACGAAGTGTTCATACACAACTTCTTGGTGTGTCTCTATAGCACCTGGGATTCCAGATGTTTCCCATCTAAGTACTAACCAGGCCTAGGACTGATTTATGGGCCAAGATTAGGCACAATCCAACCAGCAGGGCCACACTGAGATGACATAAAGAATTGCTGTATTTATGTTCCTAAATGTGACATGTAACATTAGCGTTATGTAACAGTTGCACAACATGCATAAAAAAGCACAATGCATTGCCATGTAACAGATTTGTCATCCAAAAGGAAAGCTTCTCCTAAGAATTTTAATGATGTGTACTATTATGTTTCATGGTTTATGCCTTACTCAACTACTTTGATAATAGTGTTTGCTGGCCTATTGCTGCACATTTACAGTTTGTGTTATAGAGATGGATAAAATGCAAGGAAGGCCATAATATTTAGACTGCAGCCCTGTAGATCTTACAACATTTTCTAGTCAGAACATGACAAGCCTGGCAGAATGGTGTGGGCTGCAGAAAACAACTCATAGCAGTTCTCAAAATAAGCAGGGATTTTAACCTAATATGCAGAATATTTTTCTATCTTGTCAGGATTAAATATTGTACAGAGATGTGTCTAAAGTAAATTATTCTGAAAAATCACCTATGATAAATATATGTGTATGAAACTGGATGTATATGTATGGACACCCATGGGCAGTAGGTTGAGCTCTGGCTGGGCAGGTATGTTGTTCTACATATTCCTGTCAAGGATGAGTCTAAATCATGAGTGTAAACCATGGAATTATACTCAGCAAATATTTGTGACTACTGGGTGTTAGACACTGGAGGAGGAAGACCCTCATGTTTTGGCCCAGACTAGGTTACTTGCCCAGGAAGAAGGAGACTTAAACTCCCCAACCAAGAGGGGTTTTGAAATTTGTCCCTGTACTTCCCAGCATGACTCTAACTGCTATGCCACAGATTAGGTATTATCCAGTCTTCTTCTCAGTCCCCTGCTTGAATTTGACTGCCTAGCTGCTCAACAGAGGAAGATATATGGGGCCAATGGGAGGAGAACAAGGTAGAGGATATGAAACTCTGAGTTGGATCCTTCACTGAAAATGTGTTGTATGTGACGGGGTGGGGGGTATAAGGTATGGTCCTCTGCATTCTAGATGGGACCCTTGTTCCTCAGTAGAACAGAAATTTTCCTACTGCTTTCCAGTCATTTTGTCTGATGAATATGAAAGGCAAGGTGTTTGGGCCCACCTTCAAGAGGAGCGCTCCAAAAGGGAACTAGATCAGAACTCTCTAATTGGTAGCCTGTGGGCCCTGGCAGTCTCTTCTCCCTTGCCATGCAGCTGGGAAGGGCCCAGCCTGTACTGTCGACAGGGAGACTAAGTGCCATCAGCACAGCCTGTGTATCAGGGGCAGATCTTGGCAGGACTGCTCCCACAGCATGCAGCCTATGTAACATATCAGGTCAGATTTATACTGGCTCTCATCCTGTCTCACTCACTGCTTTTCTATGTACCAAGTTATATTTCTGTAAATTTATTCAGATTTATGCAGCCTTGCAATCTGCTAGTTTTCATCCTGAGGAAGTTGGCAGAGATTCTGATCTCACACTAGTTCTTAAGGAATATAACTTAACTCATAACAGAGGAGCTACGTCTACTTTATACTAATGTGAAGGCAGATAGAGGCAGGAAGAGTAAGTCTAGATCAGTGTGACTTCTGGCAGAAGGTATATATTGCAAAAGTTTGGGATTTCTTAGACTTACCTCTGAACTGAAATTTGGTCCATACTCTCCAAATTCTGAAGCCAAAAAGAGAATAGAAGAAGCTGTTAAACCAGAAAGTTTTCCTCTGATGTTAAAGAGACTTTGAAAGTTTATTCTCAGAAGGCAGGGACTGTGTGCCTGATTCATATATTTATAGGAAACGGATAAGGTCACCTTAAAATTACCTTATTTTGACACTGTTTACGCTGTGGCTGTTCCCTTCATTCCCTCTCTTACCAGTTGCTTGTCAGAGAGTCCAGCTGCTAATATGAAAATGCAGAGATGATAATATGAGTTTCACTATTATGTATATAGTGTTAGCCTATCCCCAGGTACAGGTCCTGATGCTGAGTGTCTAAAAACTATAAATAAATAAAATTTGCCGGGAGATGTAACCAAGTACCTGACCATTCCCTCTAATGCACATAAAATTGAAAAGAAGTTTCCTGGAAGCAAATGCATAGGCAAGAATCCAGGCTCTCTGTAGCTGCTGGAGACAATGCAAGGGAAGATGTGGAAACTAAAGCACGAAACTGAGAATTCAAAGAGTGGTGGAGTTGTGCTAAAGTGTTAAATCCACTTCTCAAGCAATCCTGTCTCCTTTCTGTGGGCACTGTGGAAAGAGGGGTCCTTCATTCCAGCTGAAGTTTCACATGAATAAATAAATAAAAACTGGACACCAGAGCTGGGCTGCCAGGAAGTCATGTTTGTATTGCTGGGCAGGCTTAAAGCTTGCTGCAGTCTCCAGTGCAGGATGTACATTATGCTTAAAGGAAGCCTCAAGTGACACAGAGCAACCCTATATCACCCCTCCACTTAGGGGAGCTCTTGGAGAAGAAGAGCTTGTTGTTTCTTCTGATTCCCAGTTGCTTTTACAGTAAGTTGGATACCCTGAATGACCTTCAGGCTGAAGAGAGAACAAAGGTGGGACTGCACAGTCCCCTGACACGCTCAGTGAATCCTGTAGCAAGCAATGCTTGGCTAAACCAAAAGATAAGGGCCCTTAAATGCCTTTTGGATGGATCTATAGATGCATCTAATTAAATTTAGGTGAACTGAGCAATTAAGCTGTCTCATATCCAATTTTGACATTACCCAAGTTCCCTGTCTTTGTGTTTCATTGTTGTTTCTTCAGAGAATAAGCATTCATTTTGCTGCCATCTTTGCCTTGCTAAGAAAGCAGCAACAAGATATTTTTTTGAAAGACCAGTCTTGGCCTGCATGTCAAATACCATAAAATATATATTAAAAATTACTTTAAAACTAGGGCCCATTTCAACAAGAAAGGAAAAGGGAACATGCCACAGCATGGGGAAATGTTGACTCAACAGTCAAAAAACTACAAGGGCGAACATAGTAATGAACTTCCATTTAAATGAGATACCTTATAGTCACCAATATGCCAGCTTCTTCATGGCTAAGATAGCCATTAACAGCTCTATGAATCTGTAGAAGTAGTTTGTGAATTACTAGGGGGGAAAAAAAAGAAAGCCTTAACAGGTAGGCTGGTATTTTGAAAAAAGACCAAACTTTAACATTCTCACCCTGAGATGTAACCAAGGTGGTATTGAAACATGTTAGCAGGGCAGTGCAAGGGAGCTCATATTACAGAAAACAGGAGCATTTAATTTTCAATTATAGTCATTGGAGCACTTTTCATGAGCAATGGAAAAACTGACAACTTTTTTTATGAATGGGGGTCATGAATCCAGGTGAGAGTCTCAGAAATAGTGACGCACATACTGGCAAAACAATATCATGCTGTTTCCTTCAGTGAAAAATGGCTACGACTGGCATCTGAAATCAATAGGCATCCACAGCAAATTATTTGAACATGTATCAAAATTGTATTGCTTCCAAAATATAATGCATCAAAATTACAGCTGTTGTAAATACAGATGTTGAAGTATTCTAAAGCTTGCAAGCAAATGCACCTTCAGTCTTAATGTGCTATACAAGAACAAAAACATTACAGAACAGTAGCAGACAATGCAGTGGTGCAGATTTTAACCTCTGGAGCTGTATAGTTGGCTCAAATTCACTGTCTCTAGCCAAACATGGAAAGGAAATAAGTTTAATAAGAAAAAATCCAATATGGTATTACGATAACGCAGAAAACTTCCAGCAAGGGAGGCAACTACAAAAAACAAGGTGGAACAAGATCAAATACAGGAGGCCACAAATAGAAATCTCAGGCAGTTTCTTTTACCAAGATGCCTGGTTCTTGCAGAGACAGGAAATGAGTCCCACTTTCTAGGAGCTCCCTGTTGCATTTAGAAGTCTAACTGCACTTCTAGCCCATTGTAGTGTCATTACGGACACCCTGTCAGTTTGAGAGCTGTCACCTCTCATAGGATGGAAGTGCACAATCCTCACACTGTCCCATTCTGTGGGCTGGCCTCTCTGAGAGGATTAGACACTCATGTTTGCAGGCACCATAATGAAAATAATAGTAAGTTTAAACCTGAAGTCAGATGTCTTTTTGTACTTATCAAGCTACTTTGGTTATAGAAGTATTTATTGCCAGGGACCTACATGTAATTTTTTGGAAGAGCCTGTACATTGAAAAGACTAGTACCTGCCTGTGGGAAAAACACCGGTGATACCACTTAGCACCTTACATTCTTCACTGGGGCCAAAATCTGATCTGAGTAACACCTGTTCTACATAAGCAGAAACCAGTGGGGATATTTACAGGGTAAGGTGCTATTCAATGTAAAGATGGCAGAATCTGGCCCAAAATTAATGTTGAAAAGTTCAAACACTGGACCTGCTCCAGAGTGAAGATGGGCTAAAGAAGTAATAGTTATTATTACCATTGATGTCCTATCAATCCATTCCCTGGGCTTCAAATCTAAGTGGAAGGGACCAGTAGTGATTCATAGTCACAGGAAGAATATGGAGGAGTCATTCTGTCTGTTGCTCAACCCATTTCTCTCTCATTCTCCACGGTAACTGTGACTGATTTCCTTCTCCCCTGAAACCTGTCACGGATTTTATTATAAAATGAATGACCTTGGATAGCTTATCAGACCATTGATCCTGAGCCACAGCTAAGGAACATTTGGTGTGGGGCTGTGCAAAGTTGGTTTTTCTGATCCTAATGCTGCCTGTAGCCCCAGTACGATCAGAAAGCTATTTGACTTTGCACCAGATGCCTTAAGGGTCCCTTCTGGCAGCCACAGCTTACCTACACACAGAGCAGATCAGTGACAGCTGTTGTATCTGCTGCTGCAGAGGGGCAAAAGATGATGCTATATCCACTCTACATTGCCCAAGGATTTGAAGGGTAATAATTACCTGTGGCTGAATTGTCCTTAAAGCAGTTTTGTACATCAGAGGAATAAAAAATTGTTCTATCATATCAGAGGACTGGAGCCTATATGGTTGTTTATACCACAGATTATCAGGATATCATAGCATAATGCCTTGCTTAGGCTGGAAAGTTTATGTGTGTGTAGTTTGCCTGTAGGAGAGAGGGGTGGAGATTGACTGAACAGGGAGAGGAAGGAGCATATCTTTTCTGACTGCACCATCTTTCTTTCTTGCTGTAGAGCTTTCCAGTGGATTTGCAGTGAGCTCACAAACTGATCCAGGCGGGGGAACTACTGTTCTTTTTTTATTGGCACACAGGAAAAATATTCTCTCATCTTAATGACTTGTGTGTATTTTATTAGTAACATTGATCTTTGAAGAAACGTTTAATAGCCAAGCTGCCTTTTGTATCTGAGTAATGCATATCAGTGAGAATTTCTTCTTATTAGAAATAGTAGAATAGTCAGGGAGGACACAGGGAATCCTTTTCTCCAAGTATCTTTTGTTTTGTCTTTGAAATCTTTCGTCTTCAACTGCAGGAGATTCAGGATCTGAGAGGAAAATGTCAGTTATTTTTTCCAGTGCCTTTGAATGCTTGCATTAATCTTTCCATATGTAAGTATCTGATACTTCTGTTAGTAACTGGAATGGATGCATCCCTACAAGACAAGTATGCTGGGGTGGGCAGAGAACAAAGAGCACTTGTCAACTTTTTAAAACCAATATTTTATTAGCCCATAGCCATTCAGTTAATCACAAGTATAATAATTTATTCATATCTGTGCCTGTACAGTGATATAAGCGGCCAAACCTTTTGCTGAAGAAAGAAGCAGTGTTGGTCCTTGTGTTACTGGTCTTCTCTAAAGGTTTCACTTAAACCCACCACTTTATATTTACATTACCAATTAATTATTCAAAGATAATTCACTATACAAAACACATGCTTCAATGTTTTCCAAGAATTGTTGCTAGCTCCTGGTCTGGGTCCACCTGTATAGAACTGGATAGACAGTCTATTACAGGAGCTAAGAGTGCAATTCAAGTTTAACCCTGTTCTCCTTCAGTCATGTAATAGTGGTGTAGTATAGACCCCTTATTCAAACTGGGTCCCTGAACATCCACCAGTACTAAAAGAGTTGGAGAGAAGATCACATCTTCTGTGATACTTCACTAGTTCATGAGAGTGAACTAGTCATTGCTTGCTTCTGTTACTAAGGATTAAAAAGCACACAGGGCTAAAATCACTCTTGGTTATAGCAGCTTCATCACAGGAGACAGTAGGAGGTTGTGGTAAAAGATACGTTTGTCAAAGATTGCTGGAATTGCCTAAAAATTATTTGGTGCTAGAATGGAAACGACATTGCTAAGGGATTCATTTATTAACCACACCCATGACACAGTGCTACTACAAAGCTCTTGTGGAACCCCCACTAATGGAAATGAAAAGTGGAAAGACGGCAATAATGGAAACATGGCCCACCCCTTGTTAGCAGTGAATCTCCATGTGGTCAAGAAGCCCCATTGTGGCGGTAAATCTTTCTCTGTATCTGTTCTGTACTGGGGACCAATTACCTTGTATCGTCACTATGATTTGCTGCCACTCTGGTAATGCTCTGAACTTTGGCTGCAAATATCCATGCTTTCGTGAGATTTAAAACACAAGTATAATAGTCTTATACTTTTTGTTTTCCTGTGGAAAGTAAAGAATAGCCTATATTTCATCTAGCTTCTGCCACCTGCTTTATTTTCATTGTCTTTTTTTTCTACTTTCACTTGCACTAGTGTTGTTGGAAATTCGCACTAGGTCAAACACTTTAAAGTTGTGGTTTTCAAGCTTTATTTATAGTTATTGAAGTCTTCCAGTTCTCTCTGTCACACACACACACACACACACACACACACACACACACACACACACACACACGTGTGTGTGTGTGTGTATTTAGTCAAAAACAGCACCAGAGGGTCATTTTCGTAAATAAATTATTGTGATTATTGGATGGCAAGTGAAAAATGTTGACTGAGTTTTTTATAGACTGAATTATGCATGGGAGGTGAAAATTTTAGTGCAGTTTTGCAGAGTGAATACAAATGCAAACATTAACATCGCAGATCCACTTCTACCTGAAAGCTCCTGCACAAGCAAGAGAGATGTGAAATGACAGCACTCAGCAACTTCAAAAGAGATGAAAAATTATGCTTTTATTATTTAAAATGCAAAAAATCAATACTTTGATCAGAGTTTGTTTTGGCATTTTGAATGAATTTGTACCCGTGTGATGCAAATAGCTCTCCCCATGTCTCACAAATATTATCCAGGTCTTTGTTGCAGTCTTCCTTGTATTCCCCCTGGGACTCGATAACACAATGTCAGTGAGTAAGTATCTCCAATTTAATAGTGATCAGTCATGATTAGTTTAAATTCATCAGAAAAAATGGGAGCCTAAGGCAAGGACTGGGAGAAAATGTCTTCTAGATTTTGCCTGGGGTTCTTACTGTATCAACTCTCACAGTTAGGTTTGTCACTGTCCTGTTTAGCTGGAGGCATGATATGTACAGTACTCTTGCTGCTGTCGTATAATTATTTTAGAAAAGAGAAAACAATGCAGGTAGAGTAGATAGTGAAGGGTGGGGATTGCCTTGGTGCTATTTCTGAAATAATTTCATTCTGTTTTACAGAATGATTTTGGGCATGAACAGTGTTTGTCGGATATTGCTCATAAATTAAGCCGATAAATCAAGTAGTCTGGAAAGGGTACATGATATGCTAGCTACAGTAGATTATCCAGCTACTTTTCTCCTAAATATAGCAAGAAGATGGGGCTAGGAAAAACAGATTAGTAGGCTTGGATTAATCTGAAGATGTTTGGGTTGAGGTTCTGTGTTAAATCAAGCTGTAAACTGAGCCTGATCCAAGACTATGAGAGAGTATACATTGACCTCAAATGTCTTTGGATCCACCGAATCATTTGGGATGCTACAATTAACACTATAGTAACAGCTTCAAATTCCCCCTTAAACTCTGTTGCCTACCATCAGTGATTGAAATGCCTAAAATCTGACAACAGTGACGCTGCTGGTGGCATGCTTTGTTGCCAGTATGGTTTTCCTGTGTGGCCCCATTTGTATGCACCTGTTGTTTCATGCCTTATACTTTAGATAGGAAAGGGATTGGGATTTTGTTCCATGTTAGTACAGGTCCTAGTACAATGGAGTCCTGGAGTGGGGCTTGTGGGCATTTCAGCAACACAAATAAAATATAATGGTAATAAGAATAATAGAAAATATGGCTAGAAGGGACCCCCAGAGGTCATCTAGTCCAAATGTAGGAATGCCATATTGTACAGGTTTGACTGAACATTGCAAGACAGCTTGCAAAAAGAATACATAGGATTAATTTAAGGAATTGTCTAAACATAGGCAGGAGAGGGTAGCCTCACATGGGACAACCCTTGAGACAAAGGATATTGCTGGCTTGATTAAGGTCGGTCACTCAAGGACAGAGAGGGAAAGCTAAGGTGAACTGAGACTCCAGAGGTTAGATCTGCTTAACTGCAAAACAAGGAACCTTTAAGTAAGACATATATGTATAGACCTTTTTATTGTTTCCTAAAATCCTTTCATATTCCACTTGTTAAGACTGATAGTATTTTGTTTGAGCAGGTTACTCTGAGTCACTGTAATCAACTGGTCACATGCTGCTGAAGAGGGAGGCCACAAGTGTCCAAATCTAGCTGGTCCAGTTGACACGCGAGGTATTATGCCTCGTGATTCCCTCTAGGAATGTATGAATCATGTGATTCCACCCCTGAGAAGATGATAGCACAAAGTCTTAAGGGCAGTGACTCATGCTTGAGAAGGGGTCAGAAATCTGTATTCCACTGTACCCATGTCAGAACTCACAGACTTTGTGCCCTAGGGAAATATTAGATCCATACAAAGTAAATTGACTTAAAGCAGTTGTCGCCAACTGGTCAAGCACTGCTTTAAGTGATCTCAGAGCCTCTTGGAGTCAATCTGAGGCTGGGGTGGGGGGCTGAGTGCGTGCATACACGCATGCATGTGCCCCACCCCTAGCCCAGCAGGTCAGCCAGGTGGGTGGCGGGAGGATCGACCCTGGACGGCTTGTCCAGGGGTGTGGGTGGGAGGGCTCCCACCACTGTGTGCACCCTGGCAGCCCGATACCACGTGTCCAGCTGCTGGCTGGGCAGGGGACAAGGCTCAGCCCAGTGCTGGGACACCCTTGGCATCGGGCCATTCCAAGGTGGGCTGAAGCAGGGGTCAGGATGCAAAGTCCAGCCTGCAATGGCAACTGCCTCTGCCATGCACAGATGGGGGCCAGGTGCCCCCCCCCCCCCCCAAATGCCAGGCAGCGCGGGTGGCTGCAATAGCTATGAAGGAAGGAGTGGGGCTGGACCAGGGGAGACCCTACACAGCTGTAGCATGAGATGGAGCCATGAGCGGCTCGTCTGGGGGGCATGGAGTGGGGGGGCATGCACCCTGGGAGGGCATAGGGGGGCATGTACCCCGGATCTGCACACCAGCTGGGCCACCTGCTGCTGCAGGCTGGGGCTGGGGTGCACTGGGAGGCACTGGGACCGGAGCTATGCAGGGGGCTGCAGGCACCTGAAAATTCACTGTAGCTCTCCGTCCCAGTGCCGCCACTGCTCGGCCTGGCCACAGCACAGCCCAAAATGCCACCATGAAGAGCACAGCACTGCCTTCCAGCCCCAGTCCACCCCCTTCCCCATGCAGATACTGGGGGGAGGGGGTGAGAGAAGGGGAAGGCAGTGCCATGCTTTTCACAGCAGTGGTATGGGCTGTGCTGTGCTGTGCTGCAGTCCGGCCAGGTGGCAGTGGCGCTGACAGGTGGGGATATGGTGAATTTTAGGTTGCCTCACGTAGCCCCACATTCCAGCCCCAACCCGCAGTGGCAGCTGGCCTGGCCAGCATGCAGATCCAGGGGCACATGCTCTGCTGTGCCCTCCTGGGGTGCATGCCTCCCCCTCCCTGTGGCCCCTGGACAAGCCAGTCATGGCTTTGTCCCATGCCCTACCTGTGCAGGGCCTGTCCCTGCTCCAGCCCCACTCCCTCCCTCTCTGCCATTGGGGGGGAAGATCAAGGCCCCAGCAGTGAGGGAGGAAATGGGGCTAGGGCTGGGGCCTCAATCTGCCCCCCACCCAGCCCTTTCCCTCACA
>NW_017729006.1:20009868-20013721 GCF_001723915.1 Gavialis gangeticus | reverse complement strand
CCCCCTCCCTGTGGCCCCTGGACAAGCCAGTCATGGCTTTGTCCCATGCCCTACCTGTGCAGGGCCTGTCCCTGCTCCAGCCCCACTCCCTCCCTCTCTGCCATTGGGGGGGAAGATCAAGGCCCCAGCAGTGAGGGAGGAAATGGGGCTAGGGCTGGGGCCTCAATCTGCCCCCCACCCAGCCCTTTCCCCTCCCCCTGCCCCTTCCCCCACAGACTTACCTGCTGGGGGGCATGCCCCCAGATAATTTTTTCTCCTTCTGCCTTGATCTTCCCCTCCCCTTCCCTCCCCACAGACTTACCTGCTGGGTTGGGGGCAGGGGCAGGCACATGTTAAATCTTGGGTTGCTTTTAAATGCCAAAGGTGATCTCCTACTTAAAAAGTTTGGAGACCACTGACTTAAAGGGAACTACTCTCATTAAAGACAGCTCTGTTATTTCAGTAAGAGTGTTTGTGGCAGTGCACCTGTGGTGCCTGCCACTTAAAGGGATGGAGGCAGGCAGCCAGCAGGTGCTTGATTAGGGTGGCCACCCAGAGGCTGGGGCAGCAGTCTGCTGCTAGCAGCCAAGGAAGTAACATCAGCTGGCTGAGCAACTGCTCCTAGAACAACCTTGGAGGTAAGTGCAGGAGCTTTGGGAATGGCAGGAAGCTCCTGGTCCTGGGCATGATGTGAAATGTCATCTTTCCAGGGAAAGGGGGGTCTGGTGGGACTGTCTGTGGTGGGACAGTCCCCAAGAAATACCAGACCAGTTACCAAGTGAAAGGGCAGGTAGGGGGTGCCTTAACCTCAGCTCCCACCATTTGGTGGGTAATTGTGAAAGCAGGGTGGGGCCAGGCGTGCCTATAGAGAGGTACCTAAGCCCAGCAGGGATGTGAGATCCTAGAGGCCCCAAAAGGGGTAGTATTGGTGTTGAGGCCTTTGCAGAGGCACACAAAGGATTGTGAGTGAGTAGGGTGCAGAGTAGGGCTGCTAAGGGCAGTTTGAAAGGATGCACCATGGGTGTATTGAGTAGGGCTGTGAGGGGAAGCTTGAAGGGCAGTACATGGCTTGAAGGGCCATCCTCATGAGTGAGATAAGGATTCAGTTGCCTGGTGTGGGGCTGGGGCACAGTCAGCTCAGTGTTTGGCACAAGGAAAGGCCACGTAGAGAAGGGGAGTTTGAGCAAACTGAAGTTGCTGTGTGTGCTGACTCAGAGTTAGAGTAGCAAAGCCTGTTGGCTGAGTGGGGTCGCTCAAGAGAGCGGGGTAGTAGAGAGTGGCCCAATAAAGGGAAGTGTGCAAGAGGCCCCTGTGAGAGCGGGGTGGAGTGATTGTGAGTGTGAGAGAGGCCCAGCAGTGTACTGAGTCTGTCCTGGCCTAGAGCTGGGGAGCAATAATAATTTGGATGCCATCTGTGAGGCATGGACCATGGTGTAGGGTAGGTAGGGAGCCATGGATAGCGCCCCCTGGCACTGGGGTACTGAACGGGCAGCCTCCCATTTAATATATTATGCTAACTTTCAAGTCATGGCAGGCAAGTCAGGGCAGACTGCCCTAGGCAAGTGAGTGGGCTATCATGAGTTCTAGCCCCTGGAAAGCCCCCTCTCACAGTGTTAGAGGGTGGTCTGGCTCTATGGCTAGGGACAGACATTACACATAAACTGGTTTATGTGATCAGAAACTAGTTTAAACCTGTAACAGAACAGATGTTCAGTTCATATAAACCAGTTTCAAAATGGCTGAAACCAGTTTAAGATAAACCTGGTTGAGTGTATTATCAGACTTAACTGATTTGGGTCAAACTGGTTTATACAATGTCTGTCCCAGACCCCTTACTGGTTTAAGTTAAATCAGACTCCCCCAGCATCCTGGCATGCTCTTTGGGCTGGGCAGGGCTCTCTGCTCCACAGCAGGGCTAGCCCCTCCCCTCTACTCCCTGGCAGCAGCTCCACCAGAGACTGCAGGCATCTGCCTGGCTTTTTATCCCGCCTCCCCTCTAAGTAGAGATACCCTGTCCCCTCTGCCTTACACAGACACGTCTCAGCATTAGCTAGCATACCACATGCTAGCTACTGTCCATGCTATGGCAGATGGGACAAAGGCAGAATCAACAGGTAGCTGGTAATGTCCCACTGTTGTTTTTTTTAATGTGGTGATAAACACTGAGTTAGGGGTGATAAACACTGTGTCATCAATTCCCTAATCAGAGCATCCTGCCGGGGCCTGGCCACACCCATCTCAGCTCAACACTGTGGAAGGGAAGGGAGGCCTGCTCTAGTGGCCCCCAGCTTCTAGGTCTGGGATGTCAATGCAGTTACAAACTGATTTAGTCTACCCCAGGTTAGACTAACCTGCAAAGACTGAATCAATTCAGGCTTTTTGAATGTCTTACCCTAGCCCTGGCTCTATGAGAGTCCAGGGTTCAGCTCCCACCTATGCCTACTTAACTGCCTCCCTAGGTTATTCTTTTCTTATAAGGAGTCTGTTCTGTCCACTGAAGGCAGGAACCTTTCAGGAGCAGGAAGGGAATAGGAAAGCTTTTTTGCAGAAATGCTGGACATGTGGCAGAAAATGGCAGGAATTTCTTTACAGCGGTTCCAAAAAAGAGGTGGAGTAAGAAAGAGAACCTTACCCAAAGTGTAGGACTATGGAAAAGTCCTAGAAATGCTGAGGTAGGAAGTGGCCTAGGGAGGTAAAGCAAAAGAGTGGATGGACCTTGGCTGCTTGGTACAGGTTTTCTGGTTTGAATCCACAGCACACAGAAAGGAAAGTAAAAATTACCTGACAAGAGATGGAAGAACTATCAAGCTTTGTTTGAGGCTGAAGAGACAGTGTGAGATTGCTAAGTGACTGTCATGTTTCACTCTCTACTCCTCTTTGAGAGGGAGGTAATCTTATAGACTCATATGTTGAAGAGTAAGAGATTCAAATATCTGAACTTGGAAGACTGGGTCCTGCAGCATATTAAAGATCACATATTATGAGAGGGAAAGGTGATTTATCCTTAAGTCCTTAAGTGTTACAACAGCATTATTTCACACTTGATACCTTTTCCCCCTTAGAGTGAGAAATAGCAACATGGCATAATTTTCCCACCAAATCAAGGGTTGGCAACCCCTGGCTTGTGGGATATGTCCGCAGATGTTTCATTTGAAAGAAAATCTTTCAAGGGTCTTTAGTAGCTGAAGGACTTCACCTATGTCACAGTCAAGAAGAAGGGAGGTATGGTGGCAGCAGAAGCAGCAGTGGCCAGGTCCTAGCACTGACCCACCTTGGACCTGAGCCAAGTCATTTTGGCCTGCCTCTGCAAAATGTTACTGACCACTGCATTATGTCCCGGAGTTGGTAAACCAAGCTCACAGTGTCACGGTGGGACGGCCGGGTGGTGGCGGATTGGAGCGAACAGGTGGGATTAGTGGCGATGGAGTCTGAATGGCACAGGAATCGTGGTGGTTTTTAAAACAGATGAATTTATTTAACTTACGCTTAGATGCGTAGGTGCCGATGTTCTTCAGTTACAGTGGAACAAGTGAACAAACTAACAACAAAGGTGTCTGTTGGCCCACGGGGTTCTTAAGTGAGCCCTTGCTTTCTAACCCCGGAGGGCTAGGGGTGGCTGCTCAATTTAATAGTCCCAGGGCTGGTCAACAGCTCATGTAGGGGTAAATGAATAACAGAACAAAAACTGTAATGCATTGAGATGAAACCGAAGGTGGTGTCGTAACACCAGTCCCACAGGACAATCAGATAGTCGAGGAGTAAGCCAAGGTCAAAAACCAGGTAAGTCGATGATGGAGTCGAAATTAGAGTATCGAGGGTGATCCGAGAGCGAGGTCAAAATCAGAGCCGAAAACAGTCCAGTAACCGGAGAATT
>NW_017729006.1:20003554-20009397 GCF_001723915.1 Gavialis gangeticus | reverse complement strand
TCTAGCCTGATTACCTCATGCTTTTAGCTGTCACTGAGCATGCGTCTGTGGGGAAAGTAGGTCAACCTGACTGACAGCTCCTGAGGTCACCCAGGGGACACATGCTGGGTGAGCCCAATGGAAATTTCCATTCAGGAGCTCTCCTACGCATATCAGCTTTAATTCTCTCTGCATTGGCAGCACTCAATCAAAATTTTCCTTGACACATTAAATGGCAAAAACTTAAGGGATGGAGGGGTGAAGGCATTGCTCTTAAAGAGAAATTCCTTAATTTTGCCTGTCCTTTTCAGAAATGTTGTTATCACTTTTGCTAAATATTGAAGTTATCCATGCTAATGTAATGATTTCTCTCTCAGAGCTTAGATTAGGAAAAAAGCACTTTTCAAAATAAATTTCTTGTGCATTTCCAACCTAGTCACTGGTTCTTTCTTAATTCCTAGATATGTAAAGCAATATGGTGGGAGTCTGCAAGAAACAGGCATTTCATTCAGCAAATTACATCTCTCACCTGTTACCAGTGTCTCAGGATCAAGTGACAGATGAAGATGGGTGTAGAGGAAGAGAGCTAATTCAAACACAGAAGATCTTTAGTAATACTAAAGGGGTTGAGGGAGTGCAGAAAATTAATGGAAAACTAAATTACTTTTGCATAACTGTTCTTTTTTTCAAATTTGTCCTACTGTAAGACTCCCTCTTTGAAGTAAAATTAGCAGTGACATAGTACTTGGTGTTTAATCAATGTTAAACCTTCAAATGAAAAGACCGCTAGATAGACAGGGAAAATAATTGCATAATCTGAGAAACAGTAGCAGCAATTAACTAAAGAATTACATGGTATTGGACCTTGAGAGGAAATGAAAGTGCAGGAAAGAATAAAACGTATTTATAAGATTTTAGGCATATGGGGTGAAACATCATAATATTACTGCTGCCAAATTGACATTGAGGAGAAAGAGAGGGATATAGTCCAAATGGACAGAGTTGTTTTCTAAGAGAACATAACGGGCAAAGGAGGGAAATAAACAGTATGATTGATTTAGCTGATTGCTAAGCCCAGCAGTTGTGATGATTGCCAAGTTAAAAAAAAATACCTTTGCACTGGTTGTAGATATTGAAGATTGTAAATGCAGAGAACATTCTCTTCTCACTATATCCTGTGACTCATTATGGAACCAGACAGCAGTTGCACAGCACAATGACCTGAGAAGGGGTCTATAACCATACTATTCTGATGAAATTCTGACACAGTTTATTTGATCCTGGCCTGAAGTGAGTGGGAAGTGATAAGCAGAAGACACTGCAGCTGAATGTATCTATTCACACTTCTAGCTCCTTTCCTCCATGTAATGCTGATTTTAAGTATTAACAACATTCTTCTCTAGCTGAATATATCTGTTCACACTTCTGTTTCCTTTCCTGCATGTAATGCTGATTGAAGTATTAATAAAATTCTCCTTCTCTAGGCTTACAGCTAGCCAATTATAGAGAAGGAACATAATTCAGTGATTTGAGCATGGTTCTGTGAGCCAGGAGCTCCTAAATCCTACTCCCAACTCTGATACAGATTAGTTATATGTCCTTGGGCAAGTCATTTAGTCCCTGAAGATATAATACCCAAAATAATAAATGACTAAGTAAGTAGCAGTCCTATCTTACTAATACCAACCAACTGTATAATCAGTCAATAAAAACATCCAAGCCACTGGGTTTGTCTTTGACACATGATTCCTTAATTGACTGGCAACTACATTGGTTATATAGATATAATATCATTTGACTATTACATCTATTAATGTAGGTTCATTATTGGGGTATTTGAATACTCTGAATAGGTTTCAACTCATAAACAGTTAAGAAAGTCTTCCTTGTTTTAATACTGATGAAGTCAGTGGAGTTAAAACCAGACTTAAATACAAGTCAAACTCTCCAGTAATTATGCCATTGGCTCAGTTAAGTGCCATTTTTATTTTACTCAGGAAATCATTATGGACCTGATTCTGAAATCCTTGTGCAAGAGGAGTCTGCCACTGATAGACTATTTACAGAATAAAGTTCTGTTCAGTGTGATTGCTTGCCAGAACGCCAGGACACTAATACAAATAGAAATCCCTGATTGCATGTGTTCTACAACAATACACCTATGAAACTATGAGTCTTTGAATCCAGATTGCTATATCCTTTAAATGAGTAGTAGAAGGCCTGATTGACCAAGAATATGTTAATAACTTTGATGGATCCTGTGGGCATGTGTAGACAAAATGGGGGCCCTAAATTGAAGCGCTGGGTTTTTAAAAACACCGCTTCAGTTTAGGGCCCTTTAAACCTCCATGCACACACCCGAACTTTCCTGCCTCTCCGGCGGTGGGGAGGGGAAGGTCAGCTGCTGGCGGGTGGAGCGGTCCCTGGGCTGTGGGTAGGAGGGTGGGGGTTGGTGCTTCCCTCTGTGATAGCGGTGGCTCCCCCTAGGTGGCACCCGCCCGCAGGCACCCGACTTGGGCAGTCCCAGGGGACACCGCAGCTGCAGAGGGTAGCACTGGGCCCCCACATAGCTCAGGCAAGCAGTCAGGCAGGCTCCAAGGAAAAAAAGCGGAGCCTGCTTTCCAGGGCTGCTGCCAAGCTGCCTGCACAGGCCTCCTGCAGAGCCCTTGAGCTGCAGAGAGTCTGGTGCTTCACTCCACAGCTGTAGGGCAGCAAACTAAAACGCCTTGGAGGAGTTTTAGTTTGCTGTGCCCCAAGTCATTTAAGGCACATTACGCCGCCGAATTTGCTACAGCGGCTGGAATTACTGCACAATGCGCCGCCAATGCATGCAAACACCAACACCATTAAAGCGATGCAAAAGCATTTAACCTACTTTAAATTGTTGTGCACACATGCCCCTCATTTCATTTACACACGGTTTTAATTTCCTCCAGTTTACTTCCCTGTTCTCTCCACCTCTCCCTTGTGTCAATAGCCTGGATTTCCTATGTGGACTGGATAGGATTCTTTTGTAAGTCCATTAATGCTGCAACTTACTCAGTTAAAAGGCCTGTGATGAGTGATAGAAAGCAACTGCTGTACAAATGGGAAAGAATCAAAGGGAGAGGAACAAAAATTATTAGAGATCCAGAAGGTTTGAGAAACTGGGGTTATTTAGTGTGGAGAAGAGATGCCTGAGGGATGATTTGTTAACAGCCTTCAAATACAAAACAGATTTTTATAAAGAAGATGGCAACTAATTGTGTGTGCACATGTGTGTGTGTTCGCAGGGGACAGAACTAGAAGTAATGCTCTTAAATTACAAGAAAGATTTATGTTTGATATTAGAAAGAACTTATAATTATGAGGATGGTTAGGCACTAGAACAGATTTTCAAGGGAGATTTTAGAAGCACCATTACTGGAAGTATTTAATGCAGGTTTGATACATTTGTCTGGGATGTTTTAGACAAGGGTGTAGGATTAAGAGATGTCCTGAAATCCCCTCCATTCCTGTTTTTTATGATTCACTGTTTCTACATAGGCCAGATACAGACATTACACTCTTTTACTGTTAAAAGTGATCGGAAACTGGTCTATACCTGTAACAGAACAGAAGTTTGGCACGCAGACTGGCTTAAAAATGGTGGAAACTGATCTAAGATTCATGTCCCCACCACAAAGGATGAAAGCATGCTCTGTTCAATACCAATTGAAACTACGCCATTTACAGAAAACCACGGAACTTAGATTGATTCTGCCTCTGGCTTTTTGATTGTGTGTACCTAGATATTGGAACTACTCCACAGCCATTTTTAACGTTAGAAGTAACTGAAATTTCTGCTTCTGCCTGGGCTAAGCCAAAAGGCAATTTATGATGATGTGAATGTATTTTCAATTAAATATTTTTTTCTAGCTATTAATAGAAAAATAAAGTTTCCAAGGGTTCACTACCTCACTTCCACCTCTGCCAAAAGACATTTTTTAGGTAAATGGGTTTACGAAGCTCATGTAAGCTTGATACTGTCCCTGTAAAAAAAATTGCTATGTCTGAAACAACAACTATCGCTTAATGATGTATTATGCAGACAGGTACGTAGATATCGAATTGCTTTGCATACCCTCACAGGAAATACTCATGCCTTCATGTACTGTGAAATTCCATAGGACTAAATGAACTGCATCTGTATGCAGAGATGTGAAGTACTTCACCTTTTAAAGATCAAATGGTAATGAAGATTTGATGGGCTTTTTTTCATTATATCATCTTTGTGGTATCATACTGACTAGTTATAG
Source organism: Gavialis gangeticus (assembly GCF_001723915.1). NCBI lineage: Eukaryota > Metazoa > Chordata > Crocodylia > Gavialidae > Gavialis > Gavialis gangeticus. The sequence continues at coordinate 20,005,141 of NW_017729006.1, read as the reverse complement.
AATTTACAAAATATCACCTATGTAAATTATTTCCAAATGTTTGTAAAATGTGTCAAATTTATTGGTTTAATTGATTTATTTGATCATATTGATTAGTCAAAAGGTATGGCTATATTATGCAATACACTTCCTTTGTCTTTACTTCTACCCAAAAAGTAAAAGGTATCTTAAAACAATGCTAGGTGCTAAATAGTATCCATAGTTTTCTGAATGGCTGATCTGGCAGCTTTCGGTTCTGAACCCTGTTGCTGCATGTTACGCACAGCAGATATACATAGGAGAACCACACACCAAGGCTTAGAAGTAGTAGAACTAAAGGAACTTGGAGACAGCAGGAGCTAAGTGAAATGACTCCTAGTTGAATACAGTAGAAATATTCAATCCTCATATTTTAGTTACAGAGCCAGACTCTGCCCTCATTTAAACCAGTATATTTTAGTTCTATTGACATAACTAGCATTACTCGCATTAAAGCAGCAGGAATGGGCCGATATATTTTGTCAACCAAGCAAAAATGGCTACAGCATAATAGTAAGTAAATGGATTATCTGAGTCAAAATGTAATTCAAAGGCAATTTGTCTTAACACATAGGTCACTGAAGCAAAATTAATGATAGTCTGATCAAAGTTTACATCTAAATTTTTTTTGCAAAAGATGGATGAAGGCTGAACTATAAACAACAGATTCCTATATCCAAATCAACAGCTTTGCAGTTAATTTCTCCCCTGTGTATTCACTACACATGGGGGTGGGATAGAAGAAATTGTGAGGTTGTTAAAAAGTGTAAAAGATTTTAACCTACAAGTTGTACGTAAAACGGAAGAATATAAATTACCACAGTGCTTACTGTATCAAATATCTAAAATGTCAATGTTCTAAATGGTCTTAGTCTGAGGACTCAGGCATTGTTTAGCCTATTTGATTTCAGGGAGCCTCAACCCTATCTCAAAAACATCATGGCTCCACAACTTCTTTTCAGCTTTAAGTTCCTTTATCCTTTGGCCCAAGAGGCCTTTGCTTTCAATCGTGAAAATCATTAAAGACGAAATATCATGTTCAATGAAACATGAAACAATTGGAGAACCTAACTTCTTCCTCCTAATGGCACTTTGATGATCACTTCTTCTAGTTGTAAGGTTTCTAGAAGCTTTGCCAGCATTCAAGACTTAAAGCTATCCAATCCTCTCTTTCAGAACTGTGGGATTACTGATTATTTTGTTCCATTATTACATAAACACTATATATTGAGGATTTGAACTCTGAGGCTGCGTCCAGATAAGCGCGGACATGCCTCTTGCTCCATCTCAAAACCCTTTGAGGTGGAGCAAGAGGCATGTGCAGGAATGAAAAAATGCGGGGAGAAAATTAGACCCCTGGAGGGGTCTAAAAAAATCTAAGTTTAAAAATGCAGAGCAGGGCACAGTCCCGGACTGCACCCTGAGGCAAGCGGAGGCTGGGTCCTCCCTAGAGATGCTGTGGCTGTCAAAGCATCTCTGTGGTTGGCCCCTTGCCCTGGTGCTGAAACATGCGGCTGACCAGGCTGCGTGTTCAGCACCAGGGCTCCAGTGCCGGTCATGGGGTCTGTA
>NW_017729006.1:19985745-20003312 GCF_001723915.1 Gavialis gangeticus | reverse complement strand
CCCCGCCCATCCCCCCAGCCCCCCGACCCCTGCCTTGCCTGGCCCCACCCCTCGCCAGCCCCCCAAGGCCCTCAACTCCTGCCCTGGCTGGCCCCTCTCCGCGCTAGTCCCCCTGGGACCCCTGACCCCTGCCCTGCCATCCACAGGGGAACAGTTGCCTACACATTCAATTACTGGTGTGATAAGAGCAAGCCACAAAGTTATTCCACATTTTTTGGCTTGGCAGGGTCACCATAACCTCTCAAGTCCCCTGTAGTGCCACTGACACTTGCCCCGCGCAGGCTGTGGCAACTCTGCCCTCCCCACTCTCACCTGCAGTGCAGCCCCCCTGCCAAGAAGAGGCTTGAGCTCTCAGGAAACCATGATGGGGGCTACTGCCCCCATCAGGGTGCCTGCCCCCTTGCTGCTCCAGCAGCAGGGGTGGGGACATGGCCAGAGGCTGGCTGGCTTCGCAAAGTGGGTAGGTCCCACTGGCTTCTGGTGAAGGGAATGGGGAGAGAGCTTATTCCACCGCTCACCCCATGCAAGAAGTGATCGGTGGAGGTGGTGTTTGGAGCTGGCAGACCTTGGTTACAGTCCCTTGGGGGCAGAGGGGACAGAGTGGGAATAAACGCCCTCCCTGTCCCCTTTGCCTCAGGGGGCCATACCAGCCAGCATCTGGCCATGCTCCTGCCCCTGCTGCTGGAGCAGCAAGTAGGGAGTGCCCAGTAGACCCTAGCTCAAGTCCATGCTGTTGGGACAGGGAAGGGGGAATTAAACCTACTCCCTGGCTAGTTTGCTTGAGGCTACTTCCTGGGCTGGCCATACCCCTGCCACTGGAGCAGTGATTGAACAAAATGCCTGGCAGAGGCTGCTATGCCCTTGCCGGCAGACCCCGCTAGCATCTGTGCTGGTGGGACAGGGGAGGGAGCAGGGAATAAACCTCTTCCCTGCCCCCTTCACCTTAGGAGGGCCAGCATCTGGCTATACTTCTGCCCCTGCCTGCCCCTGCTCTAGCTAGGGAGCAGAGGGGCAGGACCAGCTCTGTTCCACTGCAGCAGACAGCACATCCCAGCCCAGAGCTGCAGAGCATGTTGGGATGCTGGGGGACTCTGGTTTAACTTAAACTAGGATGGGGTCTGGGACAGAAGTTCAGTTAACTGGTTTGAACTCAATTAGTTAAGTCTGATACTACACTCAACCAGGTTTATCTCAAACCAGTTTTGGCCATTTTGAAATTTATGTGCACTAAACTTACATTCTGTTACAGGTTTAAACCCATTTCTGATCACTTGAGCTGGTTTGTGTAACTTCTGTCCCTAATTAGAGAGATCAGAACCTTTTCCTGGAGTTGGATTTAAACTGGCCAGAAATGCAACAACAGCAGTTCTGGCAGGGAGCCTCCAGGACTCTATGGGTTGATGAGGCCAAAAGATGTATCCATTGTCAGGAAGGAGAAAGACTAGTAATTGCTCACCAAAATATCACAAGAGATACCAGAGTTAATCAGAGAAGATGGTATAAACCTCTCTAACCAGACAATGGATACATTTTTAAGGAGTTTTACACTATCTGGGAATGGGTGGGGAAGAAATACAGTTACTTTCTGCTGTCTCCTAGTAGCAAGAATTCAGCACTTGTATCATTTCATAGGACATCTGCAACCCTGACATACTGGAGCTGGATTTCCAAGAACCTGCAGAATGTGTTTGAACTCCCAATGCATGCTGCAGCAACAACACCACCTCCTTTTCCTCAGTTTGATTTCCCTCTTGCAAAATAAATGGGTTGGAGTTCATCTGTGAATGGGGTAAAGGTCTAATGCCAGTCCTGCATCAGGTGGAATTATTTAAAAAAGAACCATAACCTGCACTATTCAATTTATTGCCAAATAGTTCCCAGAAGAGATTAGTTAATAATATTGCAGTCTAATTTAAATCATAACCCTTGCATTTTTTCTTTTTTTCTGCATGTCTGGATCTAAATGTATGCATATTTTCTGCCATTGTTCCTGCCCTTTTCTCTGCATTCTTCTACAGCCAACTCTTATTCAGTCAGAAACAATTGTGCTAAAAAATGGATGATGCATCCCTACAATACTAATATAGTGAATTGTCCTTTCCTCTTTAAAAAGAAAATTTATCACATAATAATGGACTAAATCTCACAAATGAAAGATTTCCTATGTTTCGATATTTATATTGAAATAGTCTACATTTTACAAATGGATTACAGACAACCCTCGCTTAGTGCTCTTAATTGGTTCCTCTGAAACAAGCGTTAAGCAAAACTGAAAGTATTTGATGACCGAAGATGTCAACTGCTATTGTTTTTAATGACCTAAGGTGGTGACCGCAAGCATTATAATGAAACTTGCTGAGCGCTAAGTGAAATTAGGTATCAATTTCAAATGAGCATAGCGAAATAGCACTAAGTGAAACAGCGTTAAGTGGGGGTTGCCTGTATCAGGTTCAGATTACCAGTATCAGGCCCTGGAAGAGGTATTCTTCAGATGGCTTTTTATCTCATGAAATGCAGATCTCTTATTTCTTAAAATTTTGAATATGAGAACATAATTAATATGCTAGTGACCTGTGGCTAATGATTGCAATGCTAACAGTATGTACTTGGGCTGTGGCATTTGGCAGCTGCAGCAAACAGCTGAAGGAAAATATTGGTCCATTCAAACAAAAAAAATTACTTTTTTCTTACCAAAATGGAGAATTGAAATATCTTGTTTTCTGTTACATCTCTGACATGAATTATGGAGAGTGAATCTGACATCTCCCAGGAAAATATTCCAACAACCTGTCTACAGGGCATTTTTTTTCTGTTAGATTGTACTTTCAAACTTGGGTCCTTGGCCTGCACAGCATAACCTGCCACTATCCAGTTGGCCATTCAGATTGAGTAAGGCTGGCTGGAAATGTCCATCAGGGCATAGCCATCCACCTACTCCTTGCCACTAAAGTGGCCACTCAGGATCAGATGACCCTTCACTTCTGACCATATAAACCCCTGCAGAGGAGCTGGACATATCCGGACAACAGGGCTCAATCTCAGCTCTGACTGCCTCTCAACTCTGACTGCTGTTCCTTCTGGCTTGTACCTCAGCTTGCTGTCTGTGGGCACTGACAGACATACAGCTCCCCACTCTAACTCATGGATCTTGACAGAAAGTGACATGAGTTAGAGAAATCCCCACCCCGCAACCCAACATACATTCAGAGAAGGAGGAAATTGAGCTCCATTTTGGAGCCAATCCAGTGAAGGAGCTGCTTGTCTGCAGCCTCTCTCCTGTAGCCCTACCCCCCACCCCTCCCATCCCCAGTGCTGTTTCAGTAATGGAGCAGGGATGGGGAAAGGAGAAGGAGCTGCTGCCTGGGGTTTATCCAGCCTGAACTTGAAGGAAAGGGGCCTGGGGGCAGGGGCTGTGATGTGGGGGGGACTCCAATACACGTCCCCCCCAGCTCAGATTGGGCAAACCCCAGCCCACTGTTCCCTCCCCTCTCCCATCCCTCCTCTCTTCCTGCAAAAATCACTGGGGTCAGGGCTGGGCTGCATCAGCCCAGCCCCAATCATATGCAGGGATTGACAGAAGTTACTTAAGGTGCTCCACTTTGGAGCACCTTCATCTGATCCCTCATTAGATGAGGGTTAATTTGTCATGCAATTGGGCACTACGACCAGGTCACAAAAACCTTAGACGCAAGTGTCGCAGTGGACATAGTCTTTCTGGACTTTAGGAAGGCCTTTGACACTGTCTCTCACCCCATTCTCATCAAAAAATTAGGCGACTGTGGCATCAATGCTTACACAGTCAGATGGGTCACAAATTGGCTGGTGGGCTGCACCCAGAGAGTGGTGGTGGACGGGTCATTTTCAACCTGGAGGGATGTGGGCAGTGGGGTTCCCCAGGGCTCGGTCCTCAGGCCCACACTGTTCAACATCTTCATCAGTGACTTGGACAAGGGGGTGAAAAGCACCTTGTTCAAGTTCGCAGATGACACTAAGATGTGGGGAGAAGTGGGCACATTAGAAGGGAGGGGCAGGCTACAACTAGACCTGGGTAGGTTACAAGGGTGGCTGGATGAGAATAGGATGGGTTTCAATAATGACAAGTGCAAGGTACTGCACCTGAGGAGGAAGAACCAGTAGCATACTTACAGGCTGGGGAACTCCCTTCTCATCAGCACAGAGGCAGAAAAAGATCTTGGAGTCATTGATTCCAAGATGAACATGGGCTGCCAGTGTGAGGACGCAGTTAGTAGGGCCAACTGCACCTTGCCATGCATCCACAGATGCATCCCGAGCAGGTCCAAGGAGGTGATCCTCCCCCTCTATGCAACATTGGTCAGGCTGCAGTTGGAGTACTCTGTCCAGTTCTGGGCGCTGCACTTCAGGAGGGATGTGGACAGCATGGAGAGGATCCAAAGGAGAACCACTCACATGATCAGGGGGCAACAGGGCAGACCCTATGAGGAGAGGCTATGGGACTTGAACCTGGTCAGCCTTCACAAGAGAAGGCTGAGAGGAGATCTGGTGGTCATCTATAAACTTACCAAGGGGGACCAGTGGGGAATGGGAGAGACCCTGTTGCCCTGAGCACTACCAGGAGTAACTAGGAATAATGGCCATAAGTTGACTGAGAGTAGGTTCAGGCTGGACATCAGGAAGCACTGCTTCACAGTCAGGGTGCCTAGGATCTGGGACCAACTTCCAAGGGAAGTGGTACTTGCTCCTACCCTGGGGGTCTTCAAAAGGAGGCTACATAATTACTTTGCTGGGGTCGTTTCCTGCCCATGGCAGGGGGTCACATTTGATGATCTGCTGAGGTCCCTTCCAACCCTACCAACTACGAAACTATGAAAGCACTGCAGCCATGTACATGTGTGGTAGCATGGCTGTAGAGCATTTTCAGGGGACCAATTGCATGAAGAAGTTCACTTCTCTCAGCACCCTGTTTGATCTCCTGGCTTCTTGATCCAGTTTGCCCTCTGACTTCATGCTCTGTCGCACTCTGCAGCTTCCTGACTCAGCTTATCCCTAGACCAGTGGTTCTCAACCTGCAGGCCACATGCAGTCCAATCAGCACACTGCTGCAGCCCATGTGACATCCTGTTAAAACATTTTTTACAGGATACACTTGTGTGGGTGCAGCTCACCTAACATATTGAAAGCTGCAAGTGTGGCCTACTGTGGCAAAGGAGTTGAGAATCACTACCCTAGACCCTACTTTGCTGTTTGATCTTCTGGTTTCTGACTTGGCTTGCCCTCAGACTCTGTGCTCTGCCTGTTCCTCTGGCTTCCTGATTCAGCTTGTTTCCAGACAGTTGTCCTCCTATCCCTAATCAGTTTGTCCCTGGAATCCACTCACTCTTCCTGACCCTGGTTCCTCAAACCCCAAGTGACCCTTCCCTCCCCCACAAGTCCTGGCTGCCCACAACTCAACATGACAGTTACTCCCACTGGAGGAACGCCACTTTGTACAGTGTACTTAAACATTTACTGAGCTCAGGAGCAAGAGTCTGCTTCTGTAGCTCAGTGCTTAGGACACTCACCTGAGGTGATACACTTGGGTTCCAGTCCATACTTGAGTGAATATTTTTAATTACTTACGCAAACTAGAACGATGTCAACCAAAGTGGTTGAGAATACAACACTTGAGAATACTCAATAGCACAGCAGATGGAGCTGTCCTGGGTGATAGGAGCCACTGGTTAAAATGCCTCAGGTAATTGAACCTGGATTTCCCATACTCTAAATAGAAGAACATGGATGCCATTGGCAGACTTGTGAATCTAGCCCCACAAAAAATGTTTTTTTTAGCTTGTTTTTCAACCAAAATGAGTTAAATTTTACCTGAGTCAGTGGAATAGTTTCAAAGTTACTCAGAGAGGTCTTTAAAAATCAGGCCATGGGTTAGGTAAAACTCAGGGCCTATTCAGCCCTCCTTTTAAAGCTCTGCCACTCTACCTTGTGTTTAATATTTATTAGCTATCAAAGGACAGAGAAGATTGGAGAAGTTTTTACCCCTTTGGGAGAAATCCAGTCTAGGACTCGGGGCTCTCTCCCTATTTTGGAACTTACACAACTTTGCACGTGCACATAGACAAACATACTTCCCTGGCCAGACTACTGCCCTACTGAGCATTCTCAGTGAGTGTCTAGAGGCCTGTGTGTGCATATGGCATCTAGAACATAGTCACAAACATAAACAATACATGCCTCTAGAGGCTGAGAGGGCACAGCAACCAGCCACAGGTAGCAGTGGCAGTGGCGGTGGTGGGGGTGTGGCAGCGATGAGTGGGGAGCTCCCGCAGGCAGCCATGGCAGTGATTGGCTGCTGGCAGTGTTGGTGGCGGGGGGTGGGGGTGTGAGCAGCAACCACCTGCAGATGCCACCGGCTGCGCTTCTTTCAGGGGGTGCACTGCCAATCTCAGGTGGTGCATGTGCACCTGCATGCACCCCCTATGCATCACCAATGGTCACAAACTGTGCATAAGTACCAAAAATTTCACTCTTGTGATACATATGTGGTGCAATAGGATTTAGTCCTTAATGCCAAGAGCAGATTTGATAAATGTATTGATTGCAGGGAACTTTTTTTTTTAAGTTCCTACATGGTCTAGGTCTTCATCTCCTTGGAAATCAGTAGGACTTTGATTCCAAAATATCTACAGGAAGATTTCTTAAAAGTATTTAGGACCTAATACTGCAGACGTCTGACTAGAGGGATTTCAGACTTGTGTGGGCACCTAATATGGCCATTGACTTCAGTGGAATTTAGGAATCTCGTTTGCTGAGATACTTTAAAAAATTGTCCTTGAGTGAACTTAGGCTCTCAAGTTGCTTAAGAATTATTGATTATTTTACTCTGTATCTCAAAGTGGAAATTTTTATCAGTAACCTATAAATCCATGGTGCGTCCACACTTTGAATACTGTGTCCAGTTCTGGTCTTCATACCTCAAAAAAGGATATAGAAGAACTAGAGAAAGTAAAGAGAAGGGCAACAAAGATGATTAGTGGTATGGGGGGACTTCCATTTGAGGAGAGACAAGAGAGATGCTTAAGGGGGGGACATAATAATGGTATACAAAATACTAAATGGTGAAAAGAAAGTAAATAGGGATTTACTATTTACTGTTTCTCCAAAATACAAGAACTAGGGGTCATATAATGAAACTAGTAGGCAGTAAGTTATAACTAACACAAGGAAATATTTTTAAATGTATAATTAAAATGTGGAACTCATTGCTACCAGGTGTTGTGGAAGCTGACAGTTTACCCAGATTCCAAAAGGGATTAGACAAATTCTTGGAGGAAAGGTGCATCAGTAGCTCTTAAGTACGGGAATTAGGGATACAGCCTCTGAATCAGAACTTCCTAGAGTTTACATGCTGGAGCTGCAAGTAAGAAAGGAACAGTGGGAAAAAAAAACCCTTAAACACCTGATCACACCCAGTTCACTCTCCATTTCAGCATCCACACTGCCATTGTGGGTGCATACAGAAGTAACATTTGTCGCATGATCGGCCTCCTGAAAGCACTCTACAGCCATGCTGTGACACACGTGCATGGCTGCAGAGCACTTTAAAAGTAGCCAGTCATGTGACAAATTAACCCCCATTTGTTGAGGGATCGGATGAAGGTACTCCACTTCGGAATGCCTTAGGGAAATTCTGTTCCCTAGTGTCAATCTGTTGCACAGTCAGGGCTGGGCCCCCAGGGTTGTCTGCAGGAAAGGAAGGGAGGAGAGGTGAGGGAAAGGAAGTTGAGGGATGGGGTTTGCCCTGCCTGAGCTAGAGGGGGAGAGGGGTGGATTAGAGGCTCTCTACCCCCCCTTCCCCCCCACCCCCTCCAGCTCAGGCCCGGCAAACCCCAGCCTGCAGCTCATTCTCCCTTCCTTCTTCCCTCCCTCCCTGCAGACAACACTGGAGCCTGGGGGGCAGGGGTGGTGCTATGGGGGAGAGGCTACAGATAGGCTCCTTGGGCTCAATTTGCTCCGAAGTGGAGCTTGATTTTCCTCCCACCCTGACCCAACAGGTGAATGTCTGTTGAGTCAGGGGGGCTGCTCTAATTCATATGCTTTAATGTAAAGTGCCATAAGTTAGAGCAGGGGCTTGCACTTCTGTCAGGCCCTGTGTGACACAGGAGACTGGACATGATGAACCTATAGTTTGACCCAGCAAATGGCAGCTTTTATGTTCTTAAATTTTTCTCTGCCCCAAAGGTAAATTGGAAAGCATTTGTTTTTAGCATAGATACATTGTATGAAGACACTAACATGCCAGATGCATTAGGCTGCCTGTGGGAGCAACAGAAATATTTCTAATCTTGATCCTTACAGATCAGGGTGTAGAAATATCAGCATGCTAATCTCAAAAACTGCTGCATCAATGGAGGTGATGTTATAAAACAGCATTTGGACCTGTGTAAAAGTGTGGCACTTACCATGCAGTCCTGAGAATTGATAACTACTGTAGAGGGCACAAAGAGGAACTTAAACGGCATTTATGCAATTGAAAAATATGAGGCTCCTAAAAATATTGTAGTCATGCAAGCTTACATGTTTATTGCCACCAGACTTGGGTAAGAAATAAATCTGCTGTACTTCATTTTCTTTACCTACAAAGAAAATGGCATGCAAGCAGTAGGCTTTCTTATGGCTGTAAAAAGGGAACATTTGCTAATCAAAAGTATATGCATTTCTCAAAAGAAACACAAAAGCTATAATCTGAGATACATTGAGATGTTGTTGTTGTGTCAATTCTTAATGTCACTCAGAAAATGATGAGCCTATAGAGTCACCACTCCATAAGCAAAAAGGCTTGTCATAGTACCCATAGGATATCTCTGTTAAGCGCAGGACCAATTTGCATGTGTATGTGCTCTGCTTATATTATTGCAGCTGAAGGTTGCTTTCTTTTGGCCATAGACGTGCCAAAGCACTCTCTGGGGACATAGTAGCAATGAACGCTTTACACACTGATCCACAGCAGCCCAGGCATTTAAGCAACTCAGTCACTTAGAATCCTAGTGGGAGTCATTCAAGTAGTGTTTGAGCCTGTAGATTCTTGGAAACTCCACAAAACATCATGTGGTGGTGTGTTTTTTTTAAATGTGTGCTTAATAACTATTTTGGTAAACTTCTATCAGTTAACAAACAGAGTCAGACAATCTGTTCAATTGAATGCAATGTAAGAGATAATTAACAATTAAATCAAAAGTGCCAGATTATGCTCTCTCTCTCAGGCTTTGATTATCCTTTAGGCTTTGATTATCCTATCCACTCCCATTGTTTTACAGACTCCCTTACACTCTAAGCCTACAATCATCAGTCTGAAAAAAGTTAAGCTTCAGAATTCCTGCCACACACATTATCACAGAGCTGATATCTTACTCCAATGATTAATTTATTTCTCCCCGTGCCAAATTGTATAGAAAAGGCAGTTAAGGAGAATGTCAGCCATATAAAGATTATGACATTTATAAAAAATAGAGACAGCTTGGGAAATGATTTGCCATTTAAGTCAGATGTATTTAGAGATGTGTTGCTCCCTTCAGGTTCAAAGTTGTGTGTTTTTTTATGGTAGAAATATGATACAAATATGAGGAAAGCAAGACTTATTCTTGACCATAGAGTTGTTCTGTGTTTACAATATTGTAACAAGGCAAAATTGTCACCCAAACTCTTCTACCTAGGCCTGATGCACCAGTGCACATAGGAATTTAGTTATCTTCCCCCTATTTAAAAAAAACACAACACTTTAAATAAGAACCAGTGAAGAAAAAATCCCTATTGAGGAAATATTAAGCTCACTTCATTGGAAGCACATAGGGTGTGTGTAGACAAAACAGGGGCCTTAAATTGAAGCGGTGGGTTTTTAAACTCACTGCTTCAATTTAGGGCTCTTAAAACCCCAGTGTCATGCACACACCCTGCACTTACCTGCCTCTCCAGTGGCGGGGAGGGGAGGGTGAGCTGCCGGCAGGTGTAGTGGTCCCTGGGCTGTGGTGGGGGGACTGGTGTTTCCCTCCACAGCAGTCCCACCCCCTCCCCCCCAGTGGCACCCACCTGCAGGCACCTGGTTCATGCGGTCCTGAGGGGCACCGCAGCCATTGAGACAAGCACTGGGCCCCCATGCAGCTCAGGCAGGCAGGCAGACTCTGGAAAGCGGGGTGTGGGGTGCAGATCAGGCTTGCTGCTTTTTTTTTTTCTTTGTCTTTCCAGGCTGCTCGCAGGGCTTCCTGCAGAGCCCTTACACTGCACGGAGCCTGGTGCTTTGCTCTGTGGCTGTAGGGCAGCAAACTAAAACTCCTTGGAGGAGTTTTAGTTTGCTGTGCCCCAAGTCATTTAAGGTGCATTACGCCACCAAATTTGCTACAGCGGCTGGAATTAATGCACAATACACTGCCGAGGTGTGCAAACACTGACACCACTAAAGCGGTGCAAAAGCCTTTAGACCGCTTTAAAGTGTTGTGCACATACACCCCTCGTTTTGTCTACACATGGCCATAGGTATAATGGCAGAAAAGACTGGAACCAAGTATACAAGGGTATTTTTCTAAGAAATGTTTATTTTTGAGAATGTTTAGAGCAGCTTTGTTACTTCATAAGTCAAGAATCTTCTCTTCCAGTGCGTATATATAAGCTTCTGCTGAGATCATCTCTGCATGGATCAACACAGGCCTTGTTACGCAGTAATTTTAGGATTTCTTAACCCCTAGATTGTACTTTGAAATACTTCCAGGCAACTTCCAGGTCCACTGCTGAGCATGCAGGGCCCCCCCCCCCCTTGCTCCTGTGGGCTGCTCCATCCACCCTACCATCACAGCATTCACAGGCCGCACCTGGTACCTCAAGGTATATAGAAAAAACATTTAAAGCTGTGTCTATGGCCAAATTGCTGATTCTCTGAATCAGCATCAAATCTTCAGATTCAGATTCAGTCGAATCGAATCGGGACAGTGATCCAAATCAACAAATTGAATCACTGTCCCTGATTCAGGCCAAATCTGAATCTACTTTGGCCCATTTTGCACACCCCTACTGAATATATAGATATATAGATATAGATAGATAGATTTAGCTATACTATTATGTGTACTGCATGATGTCTCTGTTAGTATGTATGACGCCTCACTGTAATAGATGCTGTCTCTGTTAGTAAGTAGGAAACCTCACTGCGAAAGATGAAACAAGGTGGACAAGGGGACTGCTAATCACTCCTTTCCCTTCCAGAGCCATTTCTGTGGAAGAATCAGTATTTTCTGCACCTCCAAAGCAGATCCCTCACTTACAGATGAGTACCTGTGGCCAATTTACTAAGCTTGACAACCCTGCTCAAACACAGACGTACAAATGCATTAGCAGAGGAGCTGTACTATAACTGGCAGAAACAACACCAAATTGCTCAAGATTCACTGTCATGTATGCTTGCAGCTCAGTGACAAATGGTGGATGCAATCTTGAAAGCAGTGAAGAATCAAGAGCCACTTTGTGCATTTGTTGATGCACCTGGTGGTACAGGAAAAACATTCTGCTTCAACACGATTTTTTCAGTAGTGCTCAGGGAAGGGAAGACTGCATTGGCTGTGGCATCCAATGAAATTGCTGCTACCATGCTTACAGGAGGCAGAACTGTACACTCAAGGTTCAAGGTACCTCTGAGTGTGTTGAAAACCAGCACTTGCAGCATATCAGCACAGTTTGACCTTGCTGAGCTGATCTGAGAAGCAGCTATCATCATCTGGGCTGAAGCACCAACGGCTGATCAGTACATGCTGGAGACTGTAGAGTGGACGCTGCAAGATTTTCTGCAGAGCAATTTACCTTTTGGTGGAAAGGTGATCGTGCTTGGGGGTGATTTCTGGCAAATTCTGCCTTTTGTGAAAAATGCCTCATGACCACAAATAGTAGAGGCATGCTTGAAGCGATCTGAGTTGTGGAACCACTTCCATATTTTTCAACTTTGTGAGAACATGTGAATATGCAAGGGAGGTTTTGATGTACAAAGCGCAAAATACACTTAGTGGCTTTTGGATCTGGGAAATGGCCAAATTCCAAATATTAACAAAATCATTACCCTGCCTCCTGAGCTCTGCATGCCTCTGGATCTCTTAGCAATGATAGAACAAACACTTCCAAATCTATTGGATAATTATCAAAATCCAGGACGGACGTCTGAAAGAGCTATTCTGGTGCCACATTACTCCGTTGTACAGGAGATCAACAATGCTATTGTGGCAAAATATCTAGGCCAAAAATGGATTTGTACAAGCGCAGATGCTCTTTCAGAGGATGAAAGTGTTATGGCTGTGCCGATCGAGTACCTGGAGGTGTCAGGTTGCCTCCACATCAGCTCCACCTTACGCCTGGGATGCTCATCATGCTTCTGTGAAGCCTTGCCCCTAACGATGGTCAATGGTACGTGGCTATTGGTGCAATCCGTCATCAACAGCAGACTACTTGAGGCAAAAATTGTTGGATCAGAAACAACAGTACTAATTCCTTGGATAGCACTGAAGCTGCCTGACGACACATTTCCCTTCACAGGGACACGTTGACAGTTCACTGTGCAGGTGGCATTCAGCATGACCATCAATAAAGCCCAGGGGCAAACATTAAAAACAGTAGGAGTGTTCCTTTGGGATCCTGTCTTCATCCATGGACAACTATATGTGGCTGCTTCCAGAATCTCCCATCCAGAAAGCATCTGATTTGCAGTGACTGCTGAGTTGAGTAACAAAACCAGGAATGTTGTGCATACAGAAGTGTTGTAAAGCTCTTACAATAAGAAAGTTTCAGGATTTTGTGTTTGCAGAAGTGTTGTGAAGCTGTTGAAGTGCAATAAAATGTGATCTGAGCCCCCAAGGTCTGGAATAGCCTGCCATCAAAGGTGGTTCAAGAACCTACTCTGGATGCCTTCAAGAGAAAATTGGACATTTATCTTGCTGGGATCCTGTGACCCTAGCTGACTTCCTGCCCCTGGGGCAGGGGGCTGGACTTGATGATCTTCTGAGGTCCCTTCCAGCCGTGATGTCTATGAAATCTATGAAAAATTGGCTCATTCGATTTTCAAGCAAGCAACGCTGCATGGGGCATCTAGTATGTATATTATACACACACTCCCCTCCCCCACACACATATGTGTGTGTGTATGTATGTGCATGTGTGTGTGTGTGTGTGTATATATATGTGTGTGTATACATCTATATATATAATATGTATTTATGTATATTCAATCACTGTATATATAGTACATACTCAGATTAAGACTGGTATAATATGGACATTAAGGTCACAGATAGTGACAGCTGCATGCCAATATGGGCTGCAATTTATTTTTTTTTCAAAAAAGAGAGAGCTACTTTTCTGACAAGTATAAAAGCAATGTTCTAAAGACAAATCTAATTGATATAATAATGTTTCTATAATGTTATTTAAACAAGTATCTTAAAGCATTTCATAAGCATTTATTAATGAAGATTTCTCTGGCTCAAATTGTGATTATCCCTATTTACACAAAGAAATGGACACACACATAGACATGCACAAAGTCATACATTAGAGTCAAAAGCATGGTTTGAACTAAGAAGTAAAAGCCTTGTCACCCAGTCAAATGCCCGGACAGGTTTTTGGTATAGCAGAAATAGGCTTCATAAATGGTTTCCTGTTTCAATTCAACTTAGCCTAGTCTTTCTTTGTGTCTGTCTTCAATCCATCATCATGTATGTCTAGTGTAATATTCTACATGGTAAGATTTCAGACTTCGGAATATGAGGCAAGTCATCTTCATGGGAAAAAAAAAGCTTATCTTTTTTTTCTGTTTAATCCTTACTTTGGGATAAGGTCTTTAGAAGTCTTACTGAGTCCTGGACATTTATTTTGAATAAAATTGGAAGAAAATGCAAGAAGTCATATCTATCTTTACTGTATTTACCTTTCCCAAAGATTTATGCATTCCCATATATTTGTGTGTATACATCCCAGCGTCATCTTTAAATTTTGATTAATTAAAGGTTTTGGATGGCTGCTATAGTGATACCTTAATATTTCAATTTGCAATTCAGTGATTTAAATTTTCAGGTGGAAAAACTTGTTTGGAGTTTGTCATGTAATAAGATTATCTTAGATTTCTCTCAGTAAATTTTAGAACTTGCAATTAAGCTACAATTTCACCAACTTGTGGAAATTAGGAATTAAAAAGATCCCAGAACTGGGAAAGAGGGAGCACACTGACTATCTGATCCTACTTTTCACTGAAAAAAAAAAAATGTGAGACTTCCAAAACACTGTACAGAAGTAGTTAAGTATTATATTGCTGGAAAGGTTGGGAAAGAAACAGTTTGGGAAGAAAATATTTTTGTGATGAAATAGAAAAATCTCAAAAGATTTCTTTTTTTGCCAAAATTTTCAGGTAACGTAGGTGTCAGGGGATTTTTTGACAAATATCAGAAAAATTCCCCCAGGATCCCCCAGCCCCAGGCATCCCCAGGGAGATGAGGGGAATTCTCCTCCTGAACCCCAAAACTGCTAGTCATTGCTGCTGCGAGTCTCAGGGATTGCCCTAGGCAGCCTCAGGGAGCAATGGGTAATTCTTCCATTCACCTGCAACAAGTTTTGCCTCAGACTTACAGCAGCTCAGGCAAAACTGGCTGCAGAGGAGCAGGAGAATTTCCCTCCATTCCCTGAGGCTGCCTGAGACTCGCAGGGGCTGAGGCAAGCCGCTCTGGGGCTCAGAAGGGGAAGAATTCCCCTCAGCTCTCTAGGGCTGCCTCAGGCTGAGGGACCCTGGGCTGGGGTGAAGGAAACTCCCAAGGTGGGGGGTTCCTAGTGTGCCCATGCTGGGCTGCAGAGCCAGGCTCCCAGGCAGGGGGATGACTTCTCTATCCCTCCTGTGGCAGCTGCTGAAGCAATCAGCAGCTGGAAGGGTGAGGGGGCAAGGGAAAAGGGTGCTGAGGGTTGAAAAGACCCCACCATGGGGGCTTCCCTCCCCACACGTGCTGTGTAGACCCTGGCTAGGAGAGTCTGGGGGGGGTCTGTTCCCCTGCCCCCTCCTCCCGTCCCTATGGGCTGACAGACATAGGCAGGAAGCAGGCTAAGGAGCAAAGGGGCAAGGCAATCCCTGCTCCACTGGAGCAGACAGCATAGCCCAGGGCTGCAAAGCATCCTGGGATACCGGGGGAGTGTGAGTTAACTTGAACCAGGAAGGGATCTGGGACAGAAGTTCCACAAGCCAGTTTAACCTAAATCAGTTAAGTTTGATACTACATCCAACTAGGTTTATCTTAAACTGGTTTTGGCCATTTTGAAAGTGGTTTATATGCACTGATCTTCTGTTCTATTACAGGTTTCCAATCACTTAAACTCATTTATGTGTAACATCTGTCCCAAGCCTTGATGAAAATAAAAACACAGCTTTTTTTCCCTTGAGAAGGGAGATATATATTTCCTAGTTAAGTATGTTAATTGTTTTTACAAGCAAGTATGCTTGACAGAGACAGAATTGGTTGCTTTAAGTTATTCTGACTGATATTGAGGGATACTTAATTCTTGATTCAGAAAGAGCACACGCTCACTATTCATGGAAAGTGGCAGTGTCTCCTCACTCTTACCTCAGGTAATATTTACATTTATATCAATTTACGCCAACTGTTTTTTTCTAAAAAGAGTTAATGAGCTGATTTGTGTAATGCTCTATCAATCTAGCCACAAGACTAAGTCACAAAAAGAAAAGCAGTGAGCAGGAGGAAAACCCATCCACCTTTTGCACCGTTTTTTCAGGACCTTGAGCCAGTTGAAATAGGATCACACTTAGGCACTTTAGTCCACTTAAAGGAGTAATAGGTGGTATGGGAATCCCACCTTGTCCAGGGTGTTCGCATTTTGCACTGGCCATTAGGCTGGTAGAGAATATTACTCTCTCCCTCCCATATTGGGTTAGAGCTCCATTCAATGAGGCTGGTAGAAAAGGGATTTGGGGCCATGCATTCACCTGCCCTTTAGAATTTTTTGGCCCCCTACTCTCAGGAGCAGAAAAGAGAACAGTCCTTGCTCACAATGGCCATAAACTACTCAAGGTGTAGGGGCTGTGATTTTCTGGCAGGCTGTTACCTATGCACAGCTGACAGGATAGCACACAACACAGCCCAGCAGGGATGGGTGATTGGGGTAGCAGCCCTGTGCACTCAGAAAGGATGCATAAATGGTAGTTGCTGTCACTGTTGCTGCTACAGCCATCCCAGGTCCTTCTGCCACCCCTGCAGCTACTGCTCAGGTCTCAGACCCTCACAGGTAGGCCTCAGGGCCAGCCCACTAATTCTAACCTTTGTGTGGACAGTGTTTAGATGAAGAGAAATATAGCTACTCACACTGGCACCTGCCAGACGTTATTTTGGAGATTTGAAGAATCAGTGCTAGAAAAAGTGACAAGCTGCCTATCAACAGTTTTGTGAATGCAGTTTGCAGTATGTAACACCTCAGACATTCTTGTACTCTGTAGATTGATCTGCCATTGCTTCCAACATTGCTTCTAGCATGGAGGCTGCATAGGCACATTATCCTCTATGACAGTTCAGAGAAAACCACTGGGAATATAGCCCCTGTGAGACTTATGCTGCTGTTAGGGCTACAGGAGGTGAACACCTCATTAAAAACCTAAAGAAAAACCTGTATCTGCTGCTTCATTAATACAATGCACTGCCTACACATTATAATGCTCTTATAAAGAAGGTAGTGTCTGTTTCTTAGTGGTTCATTTACCTTAGCTTCTCTCCTTGCTTGACATTCAGGACATCTTTCATGGGCTTGGGACAGACATTCAAAAAGCCTGATCCTGAACTGATTCAGTCTTTGCAGGTTTGTCTAATCTGGTTAGGCTGAATCACTTTGTAACTGTACAGATATCCCAGAAATGCAGGCACATACCTTCAGTGGCTTAGGGGGCACTAGAGCAGCCCTCCTTTCCCTTCCATACTGCTGAGCTGATGGGGGTGTGACCAGGCCCTGGCAGGATTAGGGAGGGAGCATTTATGAGCTCTATCAGCATTTATCACCCCATCAGAAAACAAGCAGCCTCTCTCATTAGTTCAAACTCTTCTTAAACAAAGAAAGAACAGAGGAACATTACCAGCTGAGCTTTGATTGGCTCCAAAAATCCTAAGCTGACACTGCTGTCTGCCACAACGTGGACCATAGCCAGCATGTGGTCTTCTAGCTAATGCTGAGGTGCCTGTGTAAGGCAGAGGGGACAGGGGACCCCTGCTTAGCAGGGAATGGTGAGGGGAGTGGGGAAGCAGGGGGAAGCCAGGCAGGCACTGCTGTGCTTGCAAGTCTCTGCTAGAGCTGCAGGCAGGAAACAGAGGGGAGGGGCCAGCCCTGCTGTGGAACAGAGAGCCCTGTCCAGCCCAGAGAGCATGTCAGGACACTGGGGGAGTCTGATTTAGCTTAAACCAGCAAGGGATCTGGGGCAAACATTGCATAAACCAGTTTGAGCCAAATCAGTTAAGTCTGATACTACATTCAACCAGGTTTATCTCAAATCAGTTTCAGCCATTTTCAAACTGGCTTATGGGCACTGA
>NW_017729006.1:19973566-19980745 GCF_001723915.1 Gavialis gangeticus | reverse complement strand
TTGCCTTGAAGTAAAAAGACAGGGTACCTTTAGACTAACTAAATAAGAGATATAGAGAAAGCATAAGCTTTCATGAAACCAAGTTCACTTCATCAGATGCTGTGAAGTGAACCTGGGTTCAAAAAAGTTGTGCTGTCTATATATTTTTAGTCAATAATAAAAGGTGTATACCAACCCTGCCTTCTGACTGACTTCAGACTCATATGGCTAACTACCTCTCTCTTTCATGATGTAACCAGAGTCAGATCTGAATTTATTCACAGGTGGGATTTCTGGCTTCAGGAGGTCACTGTAGTCCATTTTATGGCCAAGGAGAGATGTAAATTTCAAATTCAGATGCAAATTGTAAACTCCACAAAATTCAGGGTGTTTTGAGGTGGGGAATAAATCCAGTGTTCTAAGCCAATAAAAGGCACGAAGGGGAATGATGTCTTGTGGTTAGGGACTTACTTTGGTTTTCAAATCTCAGTTTAATTCTTGACTATTCCACAAGTTTCTCTGAGCAAGTTGCTTAAGGCTCTCTTTGTGCCTCTGTCCCTCCCATCTGTATAAGGGGTAACAATCCACTTTGTCTTTTAGAATATCAGATATGTATTTGTAAATGCTATTTCATGGTATATGTGCAAAGCATTTACCTCAACAGGGACTTGAGAGCTAAGCTGGAGATACTGTAGTTGACACAGTAATTAATAAATAATACATTGTATGCATAATAGCCATGTTGGAGGATGGTTAATAGGGAAAGACTGAGCCTTTCAGATTCTGATTCCTGCCCAGATAGAACTGTGGCCTTCTATTCCAACATGCATTCCTGTGCTGCTAGATATATATTTAGCTCTATTATGCATTTCCAAGCAAGAAGGGGGCAGTTAAGGTTCATGGGCATATGAGAAAAACAAGCTTCAGCCTTACCTTTAAATTGGTGTCTGGAGAAATCAAAACTGAGGCTGAACTACTTTGTCAACACAAGTGTTGTCACCTCAAGGGGAGGATTGAGGCATATGGCTGCTGCAGCATGTGGAAGCTTTTACTATAGCTGCTAGTGCTGTGCATTTGTTTTGCAGATAAAGGACTTATATGGTTGATAAAAATGGATCTTTGATAAGCATTATATACAATAATTAAAAAAATCTCCCAGGGTTTATATTATCCTGCCCTGCAGACAAACCTATGGAATGGAAATTCATGTGCATGCAAGCTATATGTGATAGTGCTCATGGTATCTACTCATTTAGCTAGAAGGTTTGTTTATGTCTGTAGGAAAATCTATAGAGATTGACTTCATAGAGCTACTCACCAGGCCTCTCCCCTTTCTAATCTCTCCACCTGCTATTTCTTGTAGTCTGTGGATGCCTAGACCCACGTGATGGCTACCATTATGGCCTAGTCCTACTCTTTTGTTCCATGGTAAAATAAGTACTCAGAGCTGAGAGCTTCCTTCTCTGTTCTGGCACATTTTGAGGTAAGGCAGAGTTTAGCCTCCTTACCAACTCTTACCCAACTGCACAGTTCTTTTCTTCAGCTCTGGTGTGTGCTTGTAGTGGTCTTTTGTCAGTTTTTGACCATGCAATTTAAAGCTGACAGGTTGCACAGGGGATGCACATCAATCATATCACTGTATAACCTGGTAGCAAGGCAACAATCTGCTCAAATCCTGTACTGGGAACCTTGCCAATATGTTGCTTCAGGATATTAGAAATGTTGCTTCAGGAAATTAAAAATGAGACTCCGTGGTAAACCAAGGGGTGTGTCTGCCTATACTGATATGCGATGCTTGGAACACCTGAGCTGAGAATCCAAAATGCTGCCAATTAAATGGCTGCTAGGCCTAATAAGGCAGTCCAAATCATTGACAATGTGACTGAGGGTTATCACCTTTTTGGGGATAGAGGCACTGGGAAGGACAGCTTAATCCAGCCCAGGAAAATGAATTAATTGATTATAGATTACTCAGTATAAAAAGTATAGTAGAGAAGGTCAATGGGCCAAAGGAATGCAAACCATGTCAACCACTTGAACAGAGGTCTCTGTTTCAGAGAGAGCTAGAATAATTTTGAGGATTGAAAAAAGAAGAAAGATGAATACTCTACTTGCAGTGTCAGGAGAGAGCTTACTGGAAGTTCAGAGTAAAGTCTGCTCCGAGGACCATGGGTGATCTAGCCTCTGCAGCTGTACCTGGGGGAGCATTGGACTGGTTACTGGGAACTGCTCACAGGTATTCAGGGCTTTGGTCCTGATGTATGATTGTTTCCCTGGTTCCTATTCCTAGGCCTAGCCTCCTAGCTTGGGTCTTTGGTTTGACCCTGGCTGCATATCATGGCTCTAACCAGGGGGTTGAATTACCAATGCTCTGGTTGTTACAGGAAGCCCTGAGCTATTTGTTTGCAATACTGAAAATTCCATTGTGAGAAGATGGATACCACATGCATACGATCACCTAAATACTATCAGTCACAAATGAAGAAGTAGCAGACTGGTGCTCCACCAGGAAAAATAAGCAGCAGAAGAGTAAGCTTCTCAGGAGGAAGGGGAAGGAAGAAAGGAAGGAAGATTTATAAAGGACTGACTGGAGAGAGAGAGAGAGAGAGAAAAGGGAAATCTGTTCTTGCAGCAGAAATAAACTACGTAATAGATTCAATTTGGGATTTGTGGACACACATTTCAAGGAAGCATGTTTAATAACATTTGGTTATTAAAGTGCCTGTTCCCAACTGCAAAGAATTAATCAAAGAAAAGAGCAAAGCAGGAGGCAAAAGTGTATAGAAACAATGTGATGATAAAGGACAAAGTTTATGAAGTGCTGCTTGCGTAAAACAAGCAGATAGCTGTGGCTTGAGCCACTGGGAAAGATATATAAGTATGCGTGTATATAAATTATAAGTTTTTTAGGACAGCTTACTTGACGTGTTGGTGATTTGTAGTCCCATACTCTTCTGTACTGTGGTTCTTTTTTAAGCAAAAACTAATATCATATGTTTTTCTTTTTTTAAGCACAAAAAGAAGGATGAAGCCATCAAGGTAATTATCTCATCAGCGTATATTTGAATGGAAGTTTTCCAAAATAAAAGGCCATTATAGTAAACCTGCCTCTTAATCATTCAGAGTTTTCCACAGTAGGTGGCAGAAGTATGTGGTTTATTTTTTTCTGAGTATTTGCCTTTGTTTTTGTTTGCATGGTGTATGCCCCTCCAGAACAGGGTCAGGTATAGTTGTTCCCTGGAGCTTCTCCTGCCTACCTTTCATTTCTGAGGTGCCTGCCAGTGGCTTGCCCGCCACACCTTGATGGGGAAAGGTCACATGAACTGAGCCTCAGACGACACCCGGTTTGCTAAACACTGGGTTTGTGTCTGGTTGGGGTCAGCCAGGCCCCACCCAAGTTTGCACTAGCTGCACTGGTTAATCTGGGGCCCACTGTTCAGGACCATAGGCTCCCTTCACAGTGAGATGTGCCCCAGTGCAGGACTGGCGACTTGGAGTCGGGTCACCTCCGCCGGGCCTTCTGGGTCCAGCCTCTCACCATCCTTGTTCCCATCAGTCAACACCTGCTTCTTGCCCACCATACTGGGCATATCCCTCTGTCTCTAAGTGTTGCTCCTTGCAAGTGCTGGGCTTTTGGGGTACTGCCCTTGACCCCATGTTCATGACCTCTTCCACCCCTTCAGCCATTTCTTGTTCCACCAGGATAAGGACCCCTATCCGGGCATCAATTTGACCACTAACACAAAATTTCCCTACCACGGGTCAGCCTCATCCTTGGGCCATTCTTCTTCCAGTCCAAACATAAACTGAAAAGCAAATAAGGCTTGACACTTATCTGTTTCACTGCGGTGCTGTTGTCAGTCTTCCTTATCCGGCCAGCATTCAAGCCTGCCTGCAGTGATTTTTGTGGCTTTTCCTTTCTCTCTTGCTGCCAGGTGCCTTGTACTACCACAACAAGGATCAGGCTCCTCGTAGCTTCCCTGCCCTCCACCCCTGGCACTCCAACATCTTACAAGTTGAGGTTGCGGGTGTTTTTAGCACTCTGCCCAAAAATATTGCCGATCCCTGCTTTAGAGTAAAAACAGATTGACAATGATATTATTTGTGGAAAAAAAAAAAAGCCAATGAGAGTGTTGACATTTGCTTACTTGAGGCCAGAATTGCACACCTTGCCTTAAATCCAGCTTCATGTTTGAGGTTTCTGTTTGGATCCATTGCTAGTATGCCTGGGCCCTTTCTGTAGATTTGTATAGAAGGATTCATCTTTCTGAGGGTTATTAATGAAAGACAAGAAATTGCTATGAATCATTCATCTTTGTCTCTTCTGCCATAATTATCACTCTCCCATAGTTCAGTATATAATTCATACTATCATCAGAGAGGTGAGTAGGTTTGACATGCCTTTTCTGAGATAACATTGCATATAAACAGGCAGATTCTCATTTCACTTAGACCAGTGCATGGATTCATACTCAGCCTATCATTGTGTAAGACCAGAATTAAAAGCACGTGTTATTGTCTGGGAGGCTGTAACTCCTTTTAAATGACTTTGTTGAAGAGTTGGGAGCCAACTACAAGAGAAAAAGTGCCTTCCAGAATCTAATTATATGAATCTCTCAGAACAATATAATATTCCTTCAATATTTGAACCCATTGGCTGTGTCCACCCAAGCAGGGGAGTGCATTTGCAGCAGCACAAATTTGTACTGCTACTTTGTATCGCAGTGCATGCCCCTGCTCTGTGTGCTGCAGAGGGGGCTGGCTGGGGCACAGGGTGCCTCAGTGTGGGGCTAGCCAGCAGGCAGCCCCCATACTGAGGCAGCCTGTGCCTCAGCCGGCTGGGGAGCAACATGTGGGTCTCCTGAGGAGCAGGCAGCCCAGGGCTACGCATTGTGGAGCCTCCACACTGAGGCACCCTGTGCCCAGGAAGTGACTGGCTGGGGCTCAGGGTACCTCAACGCAGGGTCTCCACATTTGTTTTGGCACATGTCACTTTGGTATGCTTTGTGCCACTTTTTTTTTCTTCCAGGTTTTTTTTTGCTGTTGGGAAATCCCTGTAGCAAATTTTGCCCCAGTGCGGAAAATTACCAGGACCACGCATGGTTTAATGTGCAACGCGTGTAGTTTGTGGTGCCACAAAGAGGTTTGGAATGCCACACACCATGTGCCTGCACATCTGGATCCAGCTATTAAGTTTATTTTCTGTTTTCAGGGTAAATAACTCAGTTGAGGTTTGCCAAATTGGCTATCTCAATGTCTGCTTAGTGGTGTTGCTACATTTTCCATTGGAGCCTTTTCATACCAAAATAAATAGTTAAATAAGATGGCGATACCGGTGTTTAAAAATGTTGTAATTTATTTCTCTCAGTGTATTCTTCCTTCACTCAGTATCCAGAAGAAATATAATGTGCTTATATATCTTCTACAAACCCTTCATAAAAATTAATTAACTTCATATTATCTTCTTATAATATTGAGTGTCTTTTTTCTTAGTAGGCATAGATAAGGTTATAACTTGTTTTCAGCAACTTCAGAGGTTATAGCAGCAAGCCTGCAATTAATAGCAACTGTCTGGTTGACTTTATCCAATGTATATAAAAGAAAAATACTATGTTAAAACAACATCTATTCTGTATAAGTTCTTTGTTAATTTCATGGTGCATCATTTTTTGAAAGATCTATATTACTTTGTACTATTTTTGGTATTTTAAGAAATGAGACAACAAAAATATTAGAACTGTGGATATTACAATGATCCTCAGTAAGATTAGAAGCATGATTCACAAAGGGTAAAAAAAATGCATATATAAAAAACATTCAACACACACTCACATACCACTCTGTGATCTGTGTAGTGAATAGAGATTTTAATTTGTCATGTGTCAAACTGAGGTGCAGAAACTGATGGTACTTCAAATTGTTCCAATGCAGGTATGTCAAAAAAACAGCACAAGCAATTAAAGCAAAAGCCATGAGATTAAAAAGCATGTTAGAAGAGTGGATTGAATAATATTCTCAAACCATGGAATCCTTGAATTTTGATAATTGTATAGCAGTGTTTCTATCCAGCCAGTTTAAATACATGCAGTAAATTGTAGTGTGACATTATCAGAATTCTAACCAGTTCCAAAGGTTGTGTTTGGTGCTTTGAAAAAACAATTGACATATACCCAGCTATACCCTTTGGAACGTATCTATTTTTAAACCCTCACAAAGGACTGTGCCCCTTGCTTGCTTTAGAGCATGTGCATATCAGTATTTCTTGTCACTTTTATTTTCTTATGACTAGAGTAACTTGTAGAGGTAATTTGAGCAGTAAGCAGTTATGACCCGTGCACTTTTTTCTTTAATAGAAAGCAGTTTTAAACCATAGTCTGAATCAGTTTTTATTACTTTTTCCTTTTATTTTATTTTTTATTCAGCTGTTCTAACTGTTCAGCTCTGTTTGGCATTGTGATAATGAAAGTTCAAAAAGTGATGAAAATGGGAGGGAATTCAAAGAGCTGCAAAATACATGATTAAAAGTTTGGAAGGACTGGTCTATGTTATCACCTTCTGTAGATCAATTACACACAGCAGTTGAGGATACAGTCCTGTATATATTGCTTAAATACACACACAAAGTGTTGTAACATGTATAGTAATGAACTTGATTAATCACTTTGTTAATCTAAATTTATGCCAAAGTAACTTCACTAAAATCAACTGTCACCCTAGTGTAAATATTCCATAACACACTACTGATTTGGGATCACTATGTATTAATACAAGGGGTTAACAAGGGGCAAACAAGGGGTTAACCAGGGTAGAGCTTCAAAATCAAAACAATAATCAAAACTAGAAATAGAATGAGATAAGTTCTTTTTAGCAATTGGAATCACACATAGTTTATTAAACTGGCAGGAATAAAGCTAGTATTGGATTCAGGTAAATGAATAAATGGGAATCAAGTAAAAAAGTATAATTTTTTTTATCATATTTCAGGTTCATAGGCTGGCCTGTATTTTATCTCAGAATGGTTCAGCCTGCAGCAATATACCAGTAACCAACTCTCAGAATCAAAATAGAAGTTATATGCAAGAATAAACATTTTCAGAATATAAATTTAAATATTGTTCTTCCTCAAAGACAGTTATAACCCAACCTCCCCCCGGTCCCGCCCTGCCCACACACACACACACACACACACACACACACACA
>NW_017729006.1:19954660-19973446 GCF_001723915.1 Gavialis gangeticus | reverse complement strand
ACACACACACACACACACACACACACACACACACACACACACACACACACACACACACACACACACACACACGGTCAATAACCCCTCATATATGGGAAGCTCCTGATATACAAGCAGCTTGTCCCTCATAGACAATAAACCATTACCACAGTGTCCCCTCACCTCCAGTCATCCTCTCTCACATACAGGCAATGCCACATCACACACTGTCTTCTCTTGTGCATGTTGTCCTACTTCCCAGGAAGTCGGCCCCTCACACACAAATTATGTCTTCCTCATGTATATTGGATCTTTCACATACAAGTCAGCACCTCCTCGTTGACTTGTACATCAGCACAGTCAGCATATCACAAACAGACAATCATTAATCCATTCAATGACAAGGCTTGTAAATCTGCAAGCCTTGAAAAATATGAAGACTAGGATTTTTAGGGGGTGGTGGGGGCAGGGGAGGGCTTGGGTTTGGGTTTTTTGGGGGGAATTTTTTAATCACCACAAGGAACAACTGTGATAGAATTAGAGAGGGTCAAAATTGATCCTAGTCACGCTAGAACAGGACTTGGCATTCTCTTAGCTGGTTGTTTAAAATGGAAAAAAATATAACTATGTTAGGGAGAGAGGTTTGAAACAAAACAAGTGATAGGTCGTATAAATCCTTAGTCACATGTACAGAATAGAAAGTAACAAATGTGTATTAGATGGAGCAACACCTGGATTTTCCATTCAAGGAAAAATGATTTTTATGTACCCCTATTCTGGAATGGAATGAAAAAAGAATTTTTTGGTGAAACAAAATTATGTGAAGTAAAAGGTTTCAGGTTTATTAAAATGTATCATTTAGATGAAATCAAAACTCTTTCTGATTTTGACATTTTTAATCTCATAGGCCATGTGTAGACAAAACGAGGGGCATGTGTGCACCACCCTTTAAAGCGGGTTAAATGCTTTTGTGCCGCTGTAATGGTGTTGGTGTTTGCACTCATCGGTGGTGTATTGGGCAGCATTCCAGCCACTGTAGCAAATTTGGCAGCGTAATGCACCTTAAATGATTTGGGGTGCAGCAAACTGAAATTCCTCTGACACGATTTATTTTGCTGCCCTACAGCCACGGAGTGAAGCACCAGGCAGTTCAGGGTCTCTTCAGGAAGCCTGTACAGGCAGCCTGGCAGCAGCCCAGGAAGACAGTCTCTGCCCAAGCAAAAAAAAAAAGTGGTGAGCCTGATCTCCACCCCCCCCCACCGAGCCTGCCTGCTTTCCTGAGCTGCATGGGGGCCCAGTGCTTCCCTCCACAGCTGCAGTGCCCCCCCAGGACTGCCCAAGCTAGGCACCCGTGGGCGGGTGCTGCCTGGGGCGGGGGGGTGCTGCTGCCCTGGAGGGAAGCACCAGCCTCCTTCTCCCCCATCCCAGGGACCGCTCCACCTGCCAGCGGCTCGCCCTCCCCTCCCCACCACCAGAGAGGCAGATAAGTTCCAGTGTGTGCACAAAACAGGGGTTTAAAGGGCCCTAAACTGAAGCGGTGTTTTTAAAAACCCATTACTTCAATGTAGGGCCCCTATTTCATCTACGTACCACCATAAATTTTAAAATGAAAAATGGATTTGAAATAAAAAAAATGCGTTGAAATAGGATATTGTTCTGATTTTGCTTTAAATGATAATTCAACAAAATAGATACATGACTGTAAAGCTTTTGGCAAATTGGTGTTTTTCTATGAGACTACATTTCAATAGATAATTCCCAGCCCATTCTAATGAAAATTCAGAGAAGAAACATTGTCAGGTCAAATTTGGTCCAGAGCTTCAAATTGGTAAAACTTTTATAATGACTCAAGTCAATAAAATAATTTAATTTTATTTTTCTAATTCTAAAGAGGTTTTTCTACTAAAGAAATAATCAGTCCTCTGCAGTGTTTTCAACCTGATGATAGTGCTAGTGAATCTAGTAGAGAAACTGAGGAGTAATAGCTTATAATGAAGCTAAAACGGACTAGGCTATATTCATAGCTCACAGTGAAAGAGATGAAATAAATAAGCATGCTAAGGCTAAGTGCAGACATTTGGGGAGGTTGCAGGGAGGTTAGGTTGTGTTAAAAAAGGCACCTGATCTAAGGTGAGTCAGGATGGGGGGTGCTAGCAGTGGGAGTTGGAGGGACAGGAGGGCAAGCAGGTTTGGGGGGTTGTGGTCTACGGGCAGGTGGGATATGCAAGAAGATCGGGGGTGGGAGTGGCAGATGGCATCTGTGGGAGTGATTGGTGGGGGGGCAGGCAGCATCTGCAGAAGGGATGAGGGGTCATGCAGCATCCACAGAGGATTGCTGGGATCCATGAGGGTTTGGCAGGATTAGGGGGCTTGTAGGGGAGGTTTGTGGGGAACCAGGGGCTATTTTTAGCTGCACAACCCCTCCTCCCCACACCCAGCAAGTCTACAGCCCCATCCCTCCCACCTCTTCCCCCACCAGTACTTACCTGCTTGACTCCCAGCAGTGGCATGCTGATAAATCCAGCGCCTGGAACAGCTTGTAGGATGGGGGGTGAGGCAGGGTGCTGGCTGGTCTGTGGGGGAAGGTGGCCAGGGGGCTAAAAATAGCTTGGTGCAGGTGGCAGGTGCAAAAGGCACAGCCCTAGGGCTTGGACAAGCAGCTAGGGCTGTGAAGGTGACTGTACAGAAGTTCTATGCACTGGTTAACCTAGATCAATGAAGTTTGAGTGTACATTGATCCAGGTCTATCTTATACTGGGTTCCACCATTTATGCTGGCCTGTATGTACCGAACTTCTGTACTGTTTTGGATTTAGATTGATTTGCAATCACTGAGACTGGGCCTAAGTGTAAGAACTGCGCGTAGGCAAAGTAAGTTAGATTAGGTGGCCATTTTTAACCTGATCTGACCTTTCCCTAGTCCCCTCAAATGTCTGCACTTAGCCTATGTTTAATGTTACTTCTCCTGAGGAAGTAGTAGCATGTACCAGGAACAGTAGCCCAAAAAGAAAATGTTTCTTTGAGTGTTGTTCATTTGGCCTAAGCGATTAGCCAGCATTTGGGGCCTTGCTGGATGGTTTCTGTTAGGAGAAGAAATTGATTATATGAGTTAGGTTCCACTTGTTGTAATCCTGTATATGTACAAAGAATGATTAAAACCTGCTTTGTCTAGACATAGAAGAAACAAACAACAGGTGGGAGTTTCCTTGCTCACTATTTCCAAGCCTGCCTATCTAAGAGAACCTTATCCCTGGGATCTTTGTCTCAGACCCCCTTTTTGCCTCTCCCACACACACAGCTTGTCAGAACTTCCTGAGAGTCTGTGCAATTAGTCACAGAGGAAGCTTTCTTATTCTTCTTGAATTTGTTTTGGTCAGGCCTTGCCTGAAGCATAACATTTTGCATAGGCAACTGGTAGGGGGTGCACGGGGGTGCATGTGCCCCTCCCAGTGGGGCCGGTGCCCCCCCGATGGCTGACGCTGATGCTGTTGGTAGGGCTTATGCCCCTGACAGAGCTGCCTCCATCAGCAGCTTCTGCGGGTGCCCCCCCCAGATTCAGGAGGCAAGAGTCACTCATGACATTTTGGGTAGCATTTTCAGTCTTTACAGCCACCCCTATGTAAAAGGGGCTTGATTTCTTTTTCCCTCCATCCCAGAATGAATTGTTGTTGTACATACAACAACTTTACTGAAGTTTGTAGATGCCTAGACTGACTTGATGGCCACCATGATGACCTACTCCCAGTCTGTTGTTCCATGGTAAAGTAAGTACTCAAGAGCTGAAAGCTTTCCTATCTGTTCTGGCACATTTTGGATCAAGGTAGAGCTCATCCTCTTCCCAACTCTTAGCCCAACTGCACAGGGGCAAAGGGGCATCTACTTCACCCCCACCAACCCAAAATGTAGAGACTGGTGACTTGGTGGAAGAAATGAAAGCCAATTGGTATCTTACAGCCTGAGCAGCCTATTAGAATCATGGGCAACTGGTGCCACCTTAGTCGGGGGGACACATGCCCCCGCAGTGACTAGTCAGCAACTGGGAGGGAGGGGGTCCCCCTACAGCCAATCTCGCTGACCAGGGCAGGAGTTCCTCCCACAGCAAAACTTACCGACTGGTGAGTAACCACACTGCTACTAGAAGTGGCCGTGGTGCTCTTGGAAATGACCGGGGCCTACATCCAGTGCTCCCACTCCCTGGCCAGCACTTGTTGGGGGGGGCACCCGTGCTCCTGCCTGCCCCCCTGCCCATCACCTAAGTGGGGAGTGTGGTCAGTCAGGGGGTGCACGTGCACCCGTGTGCCCCCCCTACACATCGCCACCAATTAGAATCTTGCTCATAATGAATAATAAAAAAGTAGTTCAGATGTTTAAATCTATTGCTAGTCTTATTTTCTCTTTGATATTTAACATAAAAAAAGAAGTCTTTGTATAAGTTCATTGCGTGTATGTATGGAGTAAAATCCTGGCCCTCTTGATTTCAATGTCAGTTTTGCATTAATCAATAGCAAAGATCCTACTGTCTTCAGCAGTGTCAGATTTAATCTAAAAGAGTCTTTTGATAAGTGCTGTAATAATTGGCAGGTGTTCAGGTTGTAGCTGTATTGGTCTGGAGGAAAAAGCAATCAGGGCTCGTGGACAGAGGTGATACCTTTTATTAGACTAACACGATTTTTGCAAAAAAAATCTTAATGTAATATTTATTTTTCATATATATTCAATTATATAAAATAATGCAATAATTGGCTGCATTACTGGGTAAGGTTTTAGATTTTAAAATTGTTCAAAGAGCTCCTATATCTCCTTCGTATTAATGAAAGTGAAAATATGAATCCAGTGAACACTGAAAGGTTATGATACACCATAAGGACTAAGCAAATCTCAGCTGTATTCTCCCCTTATTTCCTTCTGAAAAATAAATGGTCTATATGGACAATCTGATAGGTAGATTAAAGTGCACATAGCCCTTCCCCTCCCTCCCTGCCACACCCATGAAGAGTTACATTCTAATTTCAGCACCCTTCACATAAATCCACTGAATTAAATTTATTTACTCCAGATTCACCCTGATCTAACTGAGATCGGAATCTGGCCTGAGGATAAGAAACCTCTTGTACCTATGTACTGTATGTTCATTTCCTTTATCACTCAAAATAGAAGAGCATGAACTCTGGTTAACAAAGTCTGTTTCCTATTACATTTTGCCCCCTATGGGGTTGCTTCCACCAGATCTTTTTGTTTGCCTCAAGTGCAGAAGTTTGGTGTTCTATGACTTTATCATTCCACACACTGCCCTGCAACTCCTGGATATCTCTCCAAAGAGTGATTAGCTTTAAGCACTTACTCAGGCATCCTAGAAGCCAAATTTGGCTTCTTCCTTTTTTCTGCCTTAAGCCATTTTCTCCAGGCACATCTATGATGTACTGTCCATCAAGCAATTGTTTCTACTCTCCTTCCAACACACAGATACATCCTCACTGAACAATTCACCTTGTCATCAAAGTCTAGTAGTGATTTATTTTATTTTTAATTTATTTTTGGTCATCTGTATCAAAACCAATGAATTCCTATGGATAGGAAAAGAATGTCACTAGTTTTAGTGGCTCTAAATGAGTGGGTTATTCTTTCCTAGTGCACTGGGATTTGACTGACAAATTCAAAACAAACCTACATTCTAGGACCAAGCCAGATTAGATTTCTAAAGACAGAGTCTATCTATGAAGCACTAGGACTCTGGTAATCTTCTTCACTGATGCTGCTACTCTTACTGCTCCATGGATCTGCTCCTTATGTCAATAAGTGGTTAGGCCCTATAGATTTCTGCTTCATGAGTAAAAAGCTCAGCAGCACTGCACATTGCCAATGTGTGACACAGCCATAACCATCCACAAGAATCTGCTGTAGAGTACCAGTAGGCTGGCAAAACCACTGAAGAGATTAGCACTGAAAAAAATCACTTCATGATGAGACAAGGTTCATAATGTGAACTTGATCTGGTGCCCATTCTGAAGTACTGCTTTAGATAGTCTCAATGAGCAATGTTAGATTTTTTTGTTTTGTTGTTGTTGTGTAGGAGGCAGCCCAAAAGAGGAAGCATTTTTGGATAATATCCTGTAGGAAACATTCTTTACGGACTCATTCCGGCAAAATGTTGAGAATATAATCCCCAATCTGGTATTGCATTTAAATTTGTGTGTAGAGACAGTGCCCTAAATGTGATGATGTGCATAAGTAAAGTTAGGAGTTTGCTTAATTACTTTGATGGATCAGAGACAGAATGTTCAACTCCTTGCAGGTCTGAGCCATTGGAAACTAATGGAAATATTCTGGATTAAACTAAAGTTATTTTGAAGCAAAAGAGAATGGACTCTTTTTCACAGTTTCATAGTAGCTAGGGTCAGGAGGACCTGAACAGATCATTTAGCCTGACCTCCTGCCACAGGCAGGAATGAATGCTGGGTTTACAAGACCTGAGACAGGTGATCATCCAACCTCCTCTTGAATTTGCCCAAGGTAGTGACAAGGACCACTTCCCTGGGAAGTTGGTTCCAGATTTTGGCCACCCTAACTGTAAAATATTGCCTCCTGATCTCTAACATAAACCTATTCTCCATCAGCCTATTACCATTGTTCCTCGTCACCCCAGGTGGTGCTGGGGAGAAAAGGGTTCTACCTATTTGCTGTTGATTTCCCCTGAGGAGTTTGTAGGCAGCCACCAGGCCCCCCTCAGCCTCCTCTTGCTGAGGCTGAACAGGTTCAGGTCCCTCAGTCTTTTAAAAAGGTAGCTAACACATTTACTTAATAAACTGTCCATTACTGTTTGCTTTGCCCAGAAACACTTCAAACAATACTTGCATTCACCACCCTGTGATCAGGGTAGTGAATTAAGCATGGATTTATGGTTAAGTCTCCTGCCACCGTGTGACTAATCAAGCTAAAATCCTCATACAAAGTTACAGAAGTATATTGAGAAGGAGTAATGAGAACATGGTCAAAACAACAAAGATGTGAACTTTGTCATTTGTTTGCGAATTTACTCTATCATGCGATCCATAAATACTATAAAGAATGCACTTTGGGGGGGATCTTGTTTTTATTGCTGTGTTACAAATACAAAGGTCAAATTTTAATTTGAAAGGTCTTCAGATCTCTTGTGGGAAAAGTGATTTATCATTCTGCAGCAGACCAATAGTGTGAGAAAATAAAGCAAAGGTCTAATTTTAATGGATTTTACTAAGCCTTCTTGGAGAAAGCCAAATAAAAGAAAACACCTCCAATATCAGAATACAAAAATGGCTATTCACACTATTTCTAGAGTCACACTAGTACTGAAGTTTTTAAGTTATCTCATTTATTTAAAAAAATGACACATTTTATTTTTCCCTGTCTTAACTGGAAAATATGGAATTGCATTTCAGAAGAAACCTTATAGATTCTACAGCTGAGAATTCCCTGAGAATATTCTAACAGGTTAAAAGAAGACATTTTTCTCATTTTGGAAAACAATTCAAAATACCTGTTTTCATGAGTAAGATTGATTAAAATTTTAGACAGGATATAAGGAGTAATAGCGTATGATAGCTTAGAGTTTTAAATTGTTAGTCTATTTTATTTACGCCCTTATTGTACTAACCACCATGAGATGAGAGCTTCCCATACTAATTTATTGGTTGGTTAGAAATAGGATGGAGAAAATGTCCATTGCTGCCGTTGGTTGGGTATTCTAGCTAGGAAGGCATCCCAAGTCTGAGTGACCTGGGCTAGGGACAGACATCACACATAAACCAGTTTAAGTGATCAGACACTGGTTTAATCCTGTATCAGAACAGATGTTCAGTGCACATAAACCAGTTTGAAAATGGCTGAAACCAGTTTGAGTTAAATCTGGTTGAATGTAGTAACAGACTTAACTCATTTGGGTCAAAGCAGTTTATGCAACATCTGTCCCAGACCCCTTGCTGTTTTAAGATAAACCAGACACCTCCAGCATCCTGGCATTTTTCTCTGGGCTGGGCGGGGCTCTCTGCTTCACAGCAGAACTGGCCCCTCCTCTCTGCTCCCTGGCTGCAACTCCAGCACAGACTGTGGGCTGCTCCTGCCCTCCCTGTCACCACTCCCTGCTAAGCAGGAACTCCCCGCTCCCCTCTGCCTTGCTGCGGAGGTGTCTGTGTATTAGCTAGCAGATCACATGCTGGCTATGGTCCCTGCTGAATCAATAGAAAGTATCAAGAGGTAGCTGGTAATGTTCCTCCGTTGTTTTCTTAATGGGATGATAAACACTGAGGTAGGAGGTGATAAACACTGTTATCAGTTCCCTGCTGGGCTAATCAGAGCAGCCTGCCGGGGTCTGGACATGACCCCCCCTCAGCTCAGTACTGTGGAACGGATGGGAGGGCTGCTCTAGTGCCCCCCAGCTTCTAGCCTGAGCCACTGCAGGCACATGCCTGCATTTCTGGAATGTCTATGTAGTTACAAACCAGTTCCACCTAGCCAGGTTAGACTAATCTGTAAAGATTGGATCAATTTAGGCTCAGGCTTTTTGAATGTCTGTCCCTAGCCCTGGACATTGATTCATGAACCTAAGCTCCAAGGAGGAAAGAACATTCAGATATCCACCATAGCTAAGTACAGGCAGTCAAAAAGCCCGAGGCTGAATTGATTCTGTCTTTGCAGGTTAGTCTAAGCTGCAAAGATTGAACCAATAAGCAAATGGACAGACATTCATTTATGATTCAGGAAATGCAGCCACATGCCCACGGTGGCTCAAGACAGAAGATGGCGGGGGGTACTAGAGCATAGCTCTCTGGCATATAGCCAGCATGGGCTGTATGTTTTCTTCCTGCTGCCTCTGAAGTCTCTGGAATTTTCAGTCTACAATCACAGCAGCAACACTCTGAAGGGTTGCTCATAACTTCCTCTTTCTGCTTCCAGGTGCCTCTGGGATTTGTAGTCCACAGCTGCAGCCAGCAATAAGTAAGCCAGCAGGACAGGGCAGGGCAGCTCTGTACTTGGGGGAAGGTGAATTTAACCCCACTCTCTGGCTGCGGGTCCCAGCTGGGATTTGCCTGGGAAGGGCAGTGAGCCAGCCCTCTCTGCTTCAGCTAGGGAGCAGAGGAGTGGGGCCAGACCTGCACTCTGGAGCAGACAGCACAGCTCAGTACAGGGCTGAAAACCATGTTGGGATGCTGGGAGACTCTAATTTAACTTGAACTAGGAAAAGGTCTGGGACAGTTTTATAAACCGAAGGGTTGACCTAAATCAGTTAAGTCTGACACTACATTCAACTAGGTTTATCTTAAACCAGTTTCAGCCATTTTGAAATTGGTTTATATGCACTGAACTTCTGTTCTGTTACAGGTTTAAACCAGGCTGTGATCACTTAAACTGTGTAACTTCTGTCCCTAGCGCATAAGTCTAGTGTTTCTACTGGATACATGTGCCTCCCCCGCTGACTGATTAACTGACCCGGATAACTTGTAGATGGTGCTTAGATCTGCCTGCTTACTGTATGAGAAACCTATGTTGTAAGAGAAAATTATCAAAATAAGCACTAGAAATGCAACAGCTAAGATTTCTGCAAAAATGCAATTTGACCTCCAGTTTTATTTGCGTTTCAAGTTTATCTTATTAAAAATTACATATTTTCCAGAGGACTATTTGTATGAATAGCCCTTAATGCCAAGGAGTATGTAGGCTGTTGAACCTATTTCCATTAATATTAAATGCAAACATAAAATATTTTAAAACTACTGTAATAGTGTCACACAGAAGTTTTCATTGTTGTTTATTAATTTAGATTTAAATATCCCATATACTTATATTTTATATGCTTGTGTTTAAGTTATAAGGGAAGGATAGTTCAACATATTTTTAAATATCTGGAGTAATATACACTTTTAGTTTAACAGCTGTTCATAGGTAGACAGCATTTTTTTCTTAAATGTACAGAAACATCCAATATTTTGAATGGTAAAAAATAATTAAATTTGCCTCAAAATGTAAAACCACGACTCTATTGAATATTTTGTTATAAAATATGCTTTTTAATATGCTGTATTTGCATTTAGTTCAGTCTGGGACAAAATGGGCTGTGATTTAGGTTTCAAAAAGTTATTTTTGGTCTCAGACAATGATAAATCACATTTTACAGGCTTGAATGAGACTAAATGAGGTCCAATGGACGTGGAATAGTTTAAGTTACAGTCTCTCCAGATACGGAACTACTGAAAACAACAGATACAATTATTTTCATATATGTATATCTGCTAATGCAAAGCTTTCCATGCAAATAGCACACAAGAATGCTATGTAGAATTGGGACAATCCTTGGAGGATTTGATTTGCATAAAGCCACAAAATCTTTTTGGCAGCTTGTGACAGATACAATTTTGCTCCAATACATTTCATTTCAGAGCTCTGGGATAAGTTAAAGGGGTAGAATTTCATTCCATGTGTAAGAATAGAACAAACTGATTACACAGGATATGAGAGAGGAATTATCACATTTTTTGGCATAAGGTCTTTGAGAGAGGGACAATTTATTTTGTGTTTTTGTAGATGACACAAACGGCTTCCTGGGCCTAATCCTAATGGTGGCATATAACAGTTGCTATAGTGATGATCATTTTAATGATGGTAATGATGTAAGTGAAGCTAACAGCATCTTGCATACCTATTTTTCATATGTGGTATAGAATGTAGGCCAGTGGGGGCCAACTTTTTTGGCAGGCATACCACAAATTAGCCCTGCATTTCCCCTAGTGCTCCTCCTATCCCTTTCCTCTGCCCCGTCTCCTGCTCTGCTGTCCCCTGCCAAGGAACTGTGACATATTCCTCTATGCAGTTATAAGGGCTGTGTGAAGCCCTAGTTTAGCTTTGAAATAGGCCCAGTTTAGCTTTGAATCAGTCCCTGATTCAATTCGGCCCAATTTGGAGGCTGAATCTCCAAATCCGAATAGAATCAGGAGAACTTTTAATCTCTGCAAATTGAACTGGAACCCTCTGAATCAATTTGGAGAGATTCAGAAATTTGGACATACACAGCTTTATTTTTTTTTCTACGTACCTCAAGGTACCAGTCAGCTTGTGAATGCTGCGATGCTGGGGCAGATGGAGCATCCCACAGGAGCGCAGGGGGCTCCCCAGTGTGTTTGGCAGCAGACCCAGAAGTGGACCAGAAGCACTTCCGGTTCACTTCTGGGTTTGCTGGGGAGTGCGGGCCCCCCACCCCGCATCCTCCCCAGCTCAGCAACTGGTGCCTCCTGGGTCTGGGGGGGCACCCAGGGTCCCCCCACGGCCAATCCCTGGGTGGGATTGACCCCCCCACACACACACACTCCTGTAGGATGCTCCATCTGCCCCAGCATCGCAGTGATCATGAGCTGTGCCTGGTACCTTGAGGTATGTAGAAAAAAATTTAAAGCTGTGTCGATGGCCGAATTGCTGATTCTCCGAATCAGCATCGAATCTTCAGATTCAGATTCAGCCGAATTGAATCAGGGACAGTGATCCGAGTCAACAAATAGAATCATTGTTCCCGATTTGGGCCGAATCCGAATCAAATACGGCCCATTTTGCACACCCAAAGCAGTTATTATGGAGCAGTTGAAGCCTGGGAAATCCCTGCCTTCTTATATCCCATGATAAATTGTTTCTGTGTTGATACCTGTAGTGTACTACTTGCCACAACCACCACTACTTTCATTTGAGATTTTTCTTTTTGATCAGAGTACAAATGACTTGAAGGAAGATTTACCTCAAGACTGACCATTTTCTTGGTACCTGACATTTTTAAAAATACTCTCTGGTATTTTCAGAAGGAAACTATCTTTGTGATTAGCTGTTGTGACTAGAGCTAGGCAAATTAATATGGTTGAAGTGCATTCGCTGTTGTTTGAACTAGCATTTACAATACTAATATTACTAGCAGATACTAACTTATTTCTGTGATTCTCTTTTCAGATAAATGTTGGATTCAAGTAATGCCTCAGATCAGAGACAGATGAAACTTTTGAAACATTTCCAAGTGCAAAAGGTTTGAAAACATTACAAAAAAGTAGTGTTTCAGATATTGGACATGGCTACAGCCCCTGTCATGTATCTCCATTGGAGAACTTCAAAATTGCCACTGCTGCTTGCATCATTGTGCTTTCCCAGCCAAGGGGTTCTGCAGAGGGCTGTAGTGGCCTCCAGCTCTATGCCTCCCACCCACACCTCTTCTCCATCAGGTGAGTAAGCAGGAGACATGTGGCAGGCAGAGTGGATTGTCAGAGTCTCTCTGAAGCTCCTGTCTCCCAAGGCTGCAGCTCCACTTTCCTCTCTATGGGGGTGGTAGTATGGGGCAGGGAATGGAGCTGATGTCAGTGGATAGCCTCGTGTCCCTCACCTCTACTCTTCATGAGTGACCCGCCCCTAACAGAAGTGGGAGACTGGAGACCCCCTTCTTCCCTCCCTTCCCCCCACTCCCAAACCAGAGGTTCATGAAGACTGGGGGGCTGAAGAGCTAGAATCTCAGTTTTTGCTCCAGTGGTGGGAGTCTGGGGCTGTGGGGAGTCTCAGAGCAGCAGGACAGGACTCTAGAATTTTGGATGTTTTAGGGGCTATGGCAGGGGCTAGGAGTGTCCCAAGTGCTGGGAGGTCCCACGTTCTGGACACTGCAAGGAACTGCCACTCCCAGCAGTCTATGTTGGAACAACAGGATGTGCGGGGTGGGAATCTGTCTGACTCTGGCAGGGGCCTACCCAAATCGGGTTACACTGGCAGGGCATGGAGATCTACCCAGGTTGGAAGCAGCAAGAGAAGGAGGCATTGGCAGAAGAGAGCCCATTGACAGTCTGTGTCACTCTCTCTCCCGCTCCCCATGTGTGCATGTGTAGGGACAGCAGAGCCCTGAGGGATGCAGGAATCTCCTGTTGAGCGCCATACATGGTACACATAGAAGCAGTAGTGAAGCACTTCAAAATATTTTGTTATTCAAAAAGATACTATTTTGGGAGATTCAGTCAATTCTGGAGAGCTTCAAAGGGCACGAACATTTGCATGGTTGCTATCTGAAGCACTTTAAAGGTGCTTGATATACTTTAAAGGTTAGAGAATGCTCTCCATGTTTTCAATACCTTTTGAGTATACAGGCACTCTGAGGCCCTAAGTCATTCCCTTATTCTGTGTCTGTCAGTCTGAACTTTGAACTATGACACCTCAGAAATCCAAGCATAGGTATGTAACATAGAATTTTGGATTGAATTCTGGGGACCAGGCACCTACCAGTAGATGTTACAATACTAAAAATGAACTTGGTTCCTTTTTAGGTTTAGCCCTAGTTTGTCTCAAAAATGACTTATTTTTATTCCTATATTATGGGCTTAAAATAATTTGTAGTCTGGTTGCCAGTCAACTATTACCTGGTTTGAATCTCTTGTATTTTAACATCTTTTATTTGCAAGCTTCCAAAACAGCTTTAAAACGTTACAGATTTTTCATTCGTAGGTGTAATAGAGACCCTGAATAACTACTATAAATGTAAAGTGTGTATATGTATAA
Organism: Gavialis gangeticus; assembly: GCF_001723915.1. Classification (NCBI taxonomy): domain Eukaryota; kingdom Metazoa; phylum Chordata; order Crocodylia; family Gavialidae; genus Gavialis; species Gavialis gangeticus. The sequence continues at coordinate 19,959,932 of NW_017729006.1, read as the reverse complement.
GTCCAAATTCTAGACCTAGAACTATGCTTAGTGAAACCCTGCTGAAGTGCAATAATATGAGTCGTTATTACTGTTGTTAGCACCAACTGTTATAGCATGATTGACAATTCACTGAGCAGCTCAGAACAAGGATTTGAATACTACCCGAGAGTTTGGCCCTAGGGTATGGACATATCAAAACACATTTCAAATGCTTTTGTTTAAAAGCAGCTAACTACTACTACAGGGCTCAAGTCAGTTCAGTCAAGATTTAGCTGAGTGACCTATTAACTGTACAGCAACTTCATAAGCAACTGTAGGCAAAACATACCTCAGATCGTTTGTTTGTTTTATTTTATTACACCAGCTCATTATAGTATGATACCATTGATGCAGACAGAAGAATGCTACACCTGCAAAACAAAAGAAAGAAGAGCTGTACTGATAGTGGGTTTCCTTCATTTACTGCTTGTTTTATAATGTCAAAACTGGTTAAGGACAAATATTTTTGTGGTCAACTGGTGACTTAAGTGTTCTCTCTGGTTCACTATAAGATACCATGTGGATCTTTGTAAAGATGGCTTAGCTTTATATTCATAAAGTAAAGAATAGTGCTCAAAATTTTAAAAGATGGCATCACTACCTCAGAGTGCAAAGTCTATGCAGGGAAGCAGAAGTAAGGCTATAAAGCCATATTTTAATGGGCCACAATATCCTTTTACTAAGTTTGTCTCAAACAGTGAGTGAGAGGGGAAAACTACTGTATAGGGAGCTAGAGCTAATTCCATTTTTATGATCCATGCCAATATTAAAAAAATATTGCTATTGAAGTAACCAAAAATGCACAGCACATCAGTCAGTGTCACAGGAGCAGTGGTCATAAAGTTAACATACTTTCCAGGGGAAGTTTTAGAGATGAGCACCATATTTTTTAAAACTAAATCTTGGCCACATGCAGGTGGTCATTTCTACCAGTCTGAATTTCAGAGAAATTCCAGAAAAATAGCCTGGGAGCTGAAGTACACATGTAATCTAGCCTCCCCAGCTGGAAAGCTACAGAGGTGGACTGGAGGGCTGCTCCTAGGTCACCTCCACCATTAGGGGAGCCCATGAATTAACAGCCATACCTCTCCCCTGCGTAGGAAAGGGGCAGGCTGTCAATTGTTAATTGGCTGGTGCTGGAAATCAGCAGGATCCTCCCAGTTCTCCTCACAGGAGATTAGTCTGTGCTCCTTGCACTTCTCAGGGCAATGTAATGGGAGGTAGGGGTACTGTGCATGGTAACAAAGTTCTTTAAGCATGGGAAGCCTTGCATCCACCACACAGCTATCTCCTGCTCCATTCTCCCTTGGTGACACCCCTGCTGGCACTCCGCGAAGCTTACTGCCAATGGAGAATGCCCTGCTTCACCTGCTGATCGCCTGATTTGGCAGGAAGAGGAGGGAGAATTCTCTTATACAGGGTTTTTGCAGTGAGACAGCTCACCCCAGGTGGGCTACTGGGGAGCTGGTACTCTCCCTTCATCTTCCTTTAAGAGGACTGTGGGATATCAGTCCTCTACACCCATGAAAAGTGGACAGTCATTCAAGTTTGATTGGGAAGAAAGAGATCTTTTTCACAGGTAAAAAAGCCAGTTCTTTTTTTCAAGAAAGGCCTTGAATGGCTATATGCTCTCTTTTTGTGCTGGGGCAAAGGCTTTTCTCTCAGCACAAATGTAACACCTGCTCACGGCCCTCTATTTAGTCAGTAGGTGTGTGGTAGTAAGGATGATGAGAGGGCACAAAACTCATTTCTCCCCTAAAAGTTTCTCCCTCAAATTCCTTCCTGCTTTCACCTACCCTGATCCTTATGCATGAAAAAAATCACTCAGTGAAGTGGGTAGATACCACTATATTTTCTTTGAAAACCCTCTTTAAGACTCATGTCTGTTCTAATAACTTCCTGCTAATAATGGAGTGACAAGTTTGGGTAGGGACTCGCACATTTGGAACCCTTTCAAAAAAAGGAACATTTCAAAAGGGCAGCAGCTGTTTCACTCTAATCACGGTTTGTGGACAAGCCATAAACAATAAATGGAGAACTGCTCCAACCTGAACACTGCTTCATTCAGAACTAAAGCTGGAGTGTTTTTGCCACATTTGAATCATTTTTCACCTGTCCACACATAACAGTGAGAGTGTAAAGGCTGCTGCTTTTTTGAAATATTCACCTTTTGACAGGGCTTCAAATGCATGTGTCCTTATCTTTACTGAATTTACTGTTAATTGTGAAGAGACATCAGAACACACGTGACTTAAAGAGGAAGTGCAAAGAGAATAAGGCCGTGTGTAGATTAAATGAGGGGCATGTATGACACTTTAAAGTGGGCTAATTGCTTTTGCACTGCTTTGAAGGTGTCAGTGTTTGCATGCGTCAGCAGTGTATTGCACATTAATTACAGCCGCTGTAGCAAATGTGGCGGTGTGACGCTTCTTAAATGACTTGGGGCGCAGCTAACTAAAACTCCTTGGAGTTTGCTGCCCCTACAGTCGTGGAGTGAAGCACCAGGCTCCATGCAGCTCAGGGCCCATGTAGGAAGCTCTGCAGGCAGCCTGGCAGCAGTCCAAGAAGGCAGACTCTGCCCAAGAAAAGTGGCGAGCCTGATCTTTTTATCTTTTGTTTTTTCCTCCTGGAACTTGCCTGCCTGCCTGCCTGAGCTGTGCAGGGGCCTGGTGCTTCTCTCTGTGGCTGCAGTGCCCCTCAGGACCGCCCAAGCTGGGTGCCTGTGGGCAGGTGCCACCTGAGGGGGAGGGAGCTGCTGCTGCTGCGGAGGGAAGCACCAGCCCCCACCGCAGCCCAGGGACCGCTCTGCCTGTCGGCAGCTCACCTTCCCTTCCCTATTGCTGGAAAAGCAGGTAAGTCAGCAGGGTGTGTGCATGACACTGGGGTTTAAAGGGCCCTAAATTGAAGCGGTGTTTTTAAAAAAACACCGCTTCGATTTAGGGCCCCCGTTTCGTCTACACACATCATAAGATGTTATCTGCCAGTTTTGTTGTCTATACCCTAACAAGCCATTAATGCCTCTCTGCCCTTCCTTTTTCTCTGCTCCCTACAATTATTAATTCTCACATTATCCTCATTACCTTTTACCCAACCTCAAAAATTAAGTGCAACAACCACAAAATGTGACCACAGTGTGCCACTTTATTTGCTTCTACCTCACATGCCATTTTTACAGTTTCATCTATTTGTTTCTTTTAAAAATGTAAGCTCTCCCATTCCCAATTTCCACTTAAAATAACAATTATAAAGAAATAATTCACGTTATTTTAAATTAACTTTAATTCCTGTGTCCTTAGCCCCTTACCTTACTTCTTTTCATGTTTAACATATATTGAACTTATACTGTAAGCCAGTACACAGTCTTTTAGCCCTGAAGGCCAGATGTCTTGTGCAGGGGTGCTGGTCCATGGGCTAGATCTTCTTTGCATGCTGGCCCATGGGATTGGACCCCATGGGCTGCATGCTACTGCAAACCAGCCTAGCCCCATGCACCAGTTGTGACTGCATGCCTGAGCAACCCCGCAGTCATGTGACAGAGCAACCCTGCATGTCCACTTGTGGCAATGTACTGGCTTGGCCCCATGCATGCAGGTCTGGCCACATCCTGGTGTGATTTGGTGTGCTTGGCCATGTTGGCCACCGCACAGGACTCCTCATGAGTCTGGGAATTTGGCAGCAGGAGAGAAGCAATTAACAACTGCTGTAGCTCCCCAGTTGCACATTTTTTAATTCTTAGGCCGCTCTTTGGGCCAGATGACCTGACTCTGTGTTCCATATCTGGCCCATGGACAAGGGTTGAGCACCCTTGTTGTTAGCTCTTGGGGCAGGACCATGGCTTTTGAAATCTCTGTGAAGTGCCATGCCAAATTAGGTTGTTATATAAATTTATCAATAGCAATAATTTGATAATTGTTCTGATTTCTGTCCCTCATTTATCATTTGCCTTTAATCTGTGAACAATTTAACTTTCATTTTAATTATCACTACCTTCCCAACCTGTTGCATGGATAAAGCTTAGTGAATTAATACTTGGGAAGACCTCTGAGATTCCAGAATGAAAAGTTGTTATAAATTGCAAATTATTATTATTTAGGGCCTTTCATGAAATGTCAGTATAGAAAAATATTTTGAATTATACAATTATGGGTTATTTTTCATTGATCTATTTATATTGCACAAACAGTTATTTATGTGTACCTTTATATTCTATTTACAGATGGCAATACACTGAAGTCTGTATATTTGTCACAGACACAGAGTTCTGAGGATCTTTTTAACAGGGACTATGCAAACCAGGATATATGAGTCCATTATTTGAAATATCTGGAAAGTGAGCTTCAAAGAGTCAATTATTATCTGCTAGATATTTTTCTTTTACTATGTATCTAAGGCAGTTCTTGAAATTTGAGGCTGAAGGTATCTTGTTTAAATGCATGTAAATCAGGGGAAGTTCCATGGAAGAAAGTATACTCATACTGGTAGAAAGCCACTATTAGTGACAAGAAAATCTGGTACCTTGCATTAAGTCAGTTGGTAAAACAAGGATATCTTACACTGATTTTATGGACAAACATACCTTTTAATCATTTAAAAAAGGGAAGGGGAGCTGCTATCAAGCGCAAGCATCACCTGTTGCAATCAAAATGTTACATCTGCATAATCCTTTAGCATAGGGGTTCCCAAATGGTGGTATGCATACCCCTGGGGATATGCAAGACACTTCTGGGTGGTATGCAGGAAATTGTGTAATGGTAGATTTAATTTTCATTATAATAATTGGCATTTAAGGGGTTAAAATATAAAATTTATGCTGGTAGGGGTACACAGGCAGTTGGTAAATCTGGAAGGGGGTATACAATAAGAAAGAGTTTGGGAACCTCTGCTCTAGCATGTAAGTTAGTGCCAATACCCTGACTTTGGCCCCCCACTACAGAAAGGATGTGGACAAATTGGAGAGAGTCCAGCAGAGGGAAACAAAAATGGTGAGCAGGCTGGGGGACATGATTTATGAGGAAATACTGAGGGAACTGGGCTTATTTAGTCTAGAGAAAAGGAGGCCAGGAGATTTAATAGCAGCCTTCAACTACTTGAAGGGGGTTTGAAAGAGTATGGAGCTAGATCAGCGGTCTCCAACCTTTTTAGGTAGGAAATCATCTCCAGCATTTAAAAGCAACCCAAGATCTACCGTGCGCTGGTGCCATCCATCCCCCCCCACCCCCCCCCCTAGGGAAGTCTGTGGGAAGAGAAGCAG
>NW_017729006.1:19943625-19949660 GCF_001723915.1 Gavialis gangeticus | reverse complement strand
GTAAGTCTGTGGGAAGAGAAGCAGGGGGCAGATCGAGGCAGAGGGAAAAAAAAAATGGTGGGTGTGCATCTCCCCAGCAGGTAAGTGCCACCTGGCTGGGTCCTCACTCAACTTGCCCCTGCTCCTGCCTCTGTAACACTGTCCCTCACCACAGGGACCTCGATCTAGCCCCTGCCCCCCCTTTGACTAACCTGTTTGGCTGGGGTATGTGTGTGCATGCATGCAGGCACTCAGACCCCCGCCCCAACCTTGGATCAACTCCAAGAGGCTCTGAGATCTACCAGTGGATTGAAATCCACTGTTGGTGACAACTGAGCTGCCCCTACAGCTCTCAGTGGTGGCAGATGACAGGACAAGGAACAACAGTCTCTAGTTGCAGCAAGGGAAGTTTAGATTAGATATTAGGAAAATATCTTTCACTAGGAGGGTAGTAAAACAGTGGAATAGGTTACCCAGAGAGGTGGTGGAAGCTTCATCCTTGGAGGTTTGTAAGACCTGGCTAGACGAAGGTTTGGTTGGGAGGATCTAGTTCGGGATGATCCTGCTTTGAGCAGGGGGTTGGACTAAATGACCTCCTGAGGTGCCTTCCAGCCCTAATTTTCTAAGATTATATGACTCTGACCCTGAATGAAACAAGGTGAAAGTTGCAACAGATTGTTTAGTTGTATTGTTAACCCCCCCAAAACAATACAAAGCCATGCCAATATAACAGTTTCATTGCAACAGCTTATATCAGTGTCCTTCAATAAGAATACAGTTGTTACATCTGCCTCTACCAACAGTCTCTCTCTTTGTGCAAACTGTTCTTTTTGCACATTCACTTACAGATGTCAGATTGATACATACTACTTTTGCCCTTAAATCCTTAAAGGGTGCACTGTATTCACATATAAATTTATATTGCCATTTTGTCAGCACTGAATATGGAAGGGAAATGCACCTGTCTCTTTCAATTTGCACTGTATTTTGCTTATTTTGTGACTCATCCACTAATGCAGCCCACATTCATAAAAATCCAAACAAAGCAAATAAAAAAGCATCAAGATGATATTTTCTTCCTACACCCAAATATCATTGCACTTTTATTTTTATATTAGCTTATCGTACTATGGCTAATTTGTACTATAAAGCAGACCCTTTGACAAAGTACAGGCATATCAGGTGTTTTATTTTCACATATTTGCCATAGGATATAAAATATTTTACATCCTACAGGCACTAGCGCTTTTATATTGATATATATATATATCTATATCTTCACTGAGACAGCGAGGTGGCCCCTAAGTTCAATTTTGGTGATGCTTTTCTATAGCACTGTTCATAAGAAAAGCTTTGATTTATCCAGACATAGAGTTGAAATTATCAGTGGGTGTTGCATGCAACATACCTGATTCCAAAGAAATCCCAACATATTCAGTAATATTATCCATCAGCCCCTTATCATGTTGCAGAAGTGGATGAGGAAGAGATTTTGTTCATTTTTTCCCCCTATGAGTGGCATGCACCAGGAAGTATAGATTAATGCTGCATTAAGTGGGCTAGTGACATCCAAATGAATGTCTATAAATCCTATACTATTATAAAACAAACAAACCATGTTATACTAATGCATATAACTTCTCAGGATTCTGATACCCATTCTAGTTTCCCCATATTGATGCTCTGCTTCTTGCATGTGATCTGCTTTTCTCTGGCCCTTTGCCTATCCACAGTCCTTCAGCTGCTAAAGGCTGCTTCTGCTGTGCTATGAGTTAATGTCCCTCCCCACTGAGTAATCTTTCCTAATAAAAACATACTGATTGCTATAGTGGAATAGAACAAAAGAACCTCAAGTCTAACATCCTGTGTCCAACAGTATTGAATACTGGGTGTTACAGAAGAAAGTAAAATCTCTGTCATGCATCCAGTTGTGCATTTTTTTTGTTTATATGGGGACAAAATTCTAAATTTGCTTCAGTCAGAGTATGAAAACTGATAAAGCAATTTTACCTTTGTTAATGTAACAGCAAATGTTATAAACCTGTTGCTTTTCTGGAGACTATGAGCTGAGGTGTAAGTCTCAAGAACACTGATCCCCCATCAGATATTTTTTCAATCATACTATAAATGCTTGATGTGTATTATTGATTATTGTTCTAGTACAAGCAATGAATGACCTTTATTTTAGACAGTGTTGAGTGTTACTTTTCCAAATGAATTTGTTATCTTGTCCTGCTGCACTTGACAAATGCAGCTCTTGATAATTATTTGTAAAGCTTTTATCTAATGAAACAAAATCTTGAGTTTTTTTGTTTGTGAAATGATAAATCATGCGTGGTGAAAAAATGCTTCCACAACAATTTTGATGCACTTTTGAAATCATAAATTCAGCATCCTTTATGGCTTGGCACTCATTTTATTAACTCGCATAAGTGGGTATTAGTACCCACATAAATGTTTAATATGCTTTTTGTTTCATTTGTGATATCTTAATTCAAATTCAAATGATTTTTTTCCCTATAAAATCTTCCAAGATTGTCCTAAACAGAACACTTTCACTGAAATATACCATACCTTCCAATGAACAGCTGCAGCCACTTTGAAACAAAGTTAAACAAGCATGAAAAATAAGAATGAAAACAACACCAAAGGAATATAATTAGCCTGATACAGCATGGTCTGCAATAATACAGGATGTGTAAAGAGCGCAGTCAAATTACAGCAATGACTCACTGATTATGTGAATGACTGACCAGGCCACAACTTCATTATAATAACACAGCACACACAACCCGTATGGCAGGAAGTCTTGGCAGTTTGAGCCATGTGGTTTCCCTTTACTTTAAATTCACTCCTATCCATCCATATGTGGACTGCACCTCTGCTACCAGTTATTAGGTAGCTGACCCTGTGGGATAGCCACCAGCAGTGTCTTTTGAAATGGATTTATTCTGAATACTTCGAAGTCAATAGGAATGTTGTTTTTGTCTTCAGTGGGGGAAGGATCAGAGCCACACTGTGTAAAAATTGCATTTTGAGGAAGGTACATTCAAGATTTTAAAAGCGTTAAATATGCATAGACTTGGTGTTATATCATATCTATTTAGTGATGCAGCCAATTAATGTTGAACCTAGTCACTATTGATATAACAACTTCTGAGATGATCAAAACCATCTTATAAATAGCACTTCTAATCTATAGGCTATGTTGTCCAAGCAAATACCAAAAACATATAGGCAAGGGACATTGAAAACTCCCCTTTTGTCTCTACTGGCTCTAATATACTTCCAAAGAACTCGTCCATACTATTTACAGAGGAGTAAACAGTACAGGTTGTTCCTTTAGCCTACTCTGCATTTCCCAACATCCCCGAGTGACTTGTTCTATTGTCCAACTGTTCTTCCACTTAAAACAGTAGAATTAGTTGTCTAGAAACATTGTAGAATCTCCTTCACTAGAGCTGTCTGAAAAGAGGTTGGATAGGCAACAGCCGCAGTTTGGATAGGACAGGAGGGGATTAATATCTGCATAAGATCTGATTTTGATACAGGGGCAATCATCTGATGAGAAAAAAAGAAATCTTACAGGCTTTCCCATAAATCCGTTTTTGCTCCATGAAACCATTCAGATGTGAGGTACAGTTCCAAGGACACCCGTAAGCCAAGATTTACTCCAGGACTCTGCTGTCAAATATGAGACAGGTTGCTATTTGGCTAACAGAAAACATTAAACAGTAAGTAAAAGGAAGCCTTTAGAAAAGGGCACTGAGAGTCTACAACAACTCTTCCACAGAGAAGGAAAAAAAAAAAAAAAAAAAAAGAAAAAAAAAGCCTTTTGAAAAAAAGGGTGAAGAGCTACAACAACAACTCCCCCAAAAAGGAAAAAAAAAAAAAAAAAAAAAGAGAGAAATGGCTCACAGCAGGGAAAAGAAAGCAGGTGCACTCTACCTTCCTTTTTTGACTGGGCCTTAATACACCCTATGCTGTAAGCCACATAAATGTTGATCAGTGTTAATGCTAACTCAAGCTTGGAGCAGTCACACGTTCAGGTCAGCAGGGGCCTGGAAGAATGAAAGGTAAGAATTCCCCCCACTCCTCCTTTCCAGACTTCCCCTCTGCTCCCTAGGGCTCCCTCGAACACCCATGCCCTAGGGCTCTCTCCCCTGCCTCCCCACAACTCCAGGCCATTACTTGTGGTTGCCTGCAGTGTCTGTCCTCGGGGAGTAAGCAGGGGAGGGTTAACCTACCTGCTTGCTGCTGTATAGCAGTTGCTCTTCTGGCCCAGAGAGCAGCAGAAGCAGCCTCCCCTGGGCAGGTAGTTTAACTCTTCCCTGCCTGCTCCCTAGGACAAACAGCCCTGGGGAAGCCTCAAGCAAGCAGGGGGTGGGTAGGTGGGGAGACAGTGAGCATGGATCTGGGATGCTGGGGAGGGCAATGGGTGCATTAGCCCTGATCTGGATCAGCTGGGGGGTGGGGTGTTTACATTAAGGTGTAGCCTATCCTGGCTACACCTTAGTGCAACACAAGCTGGGTGACAGCAATCAGTCACTTCGAGCTGCCTCACAAGTGCTTAAAACCAGTTTCAGGTGTTCACATATTCCTGGAGCTCTTAACCCCTGGATTGTCCAATAAGAACTCTAGGAGCCACCCAAAGTGATGTGTAAGGAGGCCCTGTGAGCATGTCAACATGCCTGTGGGGAGAAGACAAGGAGATCAACTTGAGAAAGTTCGAGAAACATTCTTGTAGGGTTTGTTTCTAAACTAAAAACCAGTCATTTTCCTCTTGGAAGCAGCTGTCACTGGCCAATCCATCATCTCCCCAGCCAGGGAGTGCTGCTGCACCGTCAGTTTTGCCCTATGGGTCTCAAGATAAATGTTGGCCTCCCCACTTTGCTGAAGAACTGTGGTTGGCTTCCCCTCTCCCCTTAGACCCTTCCCTGCTGAATTGCCCCTCATGTCCGTACATTAAAGGAAATCGTGGGTTCTGGCAAAGCCTGCCACTGGGAGCCCTGCAGTGGTAGTAGCAATGATGTGAAGCAATGAGTACTGCCAGGTCAGAAAAACCAGTCCTGTGCTTGTGCCTTGTAACACATGAAGCTGGGCTGCACTGGTTCAGGCAGTCTTCATGGTGTGGCTGCTGGTGGGGCAGGGTAGATGCCCCCAGCAGCTCCCATCCTTTTCCTAGTGTGTCTGGGTGTAGCCCCTCTTGCAGACTAGCCTTTTTCTCCCCCCAGCAAAGAAAGTATTATCTGATCTGCAGCCCCTGGATCTGACCCTTTTGCTCAGTGGATGCCAGGACCCCCCCTCCCCAGGTGAGGGGCTGCTCAGAAGATTTCCTCAGATATTTTTTCAATCATACAGCTCCTCCTCATTTACCGTCATAGTTATGTTCTTGAAAAATGCAACATTAAGCAAAACAATGTTAAGTGAATCCAGTTACGTCACGGTAGTCACCTACTAGCAGGCGGCAGTCAAACGACATTCTGACCGAACATTGCGCGACTTTAAACAAGTATGTTCTCTAATCGATCACCGAGGTAATAACGAAACAATGTTAACTGGGACGAGGTTAAGGGAGTGCTATAAATGCTACTTGTGCTATAAACGCGTGTCACGAACGAGGCAGACAAGGTTCTTTGGATCAATCTGATATCTTTTATTAAACAAACTCAACCAGTTGGAAAGATTCTTTTGGGCACAAGCACCCTTCGTTAGGCCGAGGAAGATGGTGTGAATGACTGATTTGTGTCCTAGCAGAAGCAATGAATGACCTTTGTGTTAGCCAGAGCTGAGAGTTATTTTCCCAAAGGCATCTGTTCCCTTTGCTGTGTTGAATCAGACAAGTGCAGCTTAGCCAAAGCCCCTCGCCTGCCTGTGTCCAAGAGCCACACGGCTACAACCAACAGCTCTGCAGGATATCTACTTTAAACAGTTATGTAAAGAAGTGACCCCAGCTACAGTTGGGAGTGGGTGGGGGTTTTGGGGGGGTTTTTTGGTTTTTGGGGGGTTTGTTTTTGGGGTTTTGGGGGGTTGTTTTTTGGGGGGACTGTTTTGCG
>NW_017729006.1:19942729-19943092 GCF_001723915.1 Gavialis gangeticus | reverse complement strand
CTTTTGAGGTAAAAAGGAATCAGAGCTCCTCGTGGCAGAAGTGAGCTCTTTTGTTTAGACCAATTAGGTATTTGACCCCCGCTCCCCCCCCCAAAGTCTTTATTTGCTAGACTTTTGATTCCTTTTGCCCCCAGCCCAAGACGGCTCCAGCCTGGGTACTTTTTGCCCGTCTCCCTCCATTCACGCCCGTCAGTGGTTCTGGCACCCGCCTCCAGGCGTGAGAGGTTATTTTTTTGGGGTGTGGGGGGGAGCCGTTTCCCTCAGAGGCCGCCGGCTCCTGCCCGCTCCCGCCAGCTGCAGTGAGCAGAGGCAGCGCCGCTGCAGTGCGCGCGCGCCGCCCTCCCCCCCGCGCGGCCCCCGCTC
>NW_017729006.1:19932210-19942401 GCF_001723915.1 Gavialis gangeticus | reverse complement strand
TGGCAGGCGCGGCCCCCGGCAGCAGCACCAGCGCCAGCGCCCACCCGGCGCCCTGCCCCAGCCGCTGGTAGGCACTCTTGCCCCGCGGCGGGGGACCCCCGTCCTCCTCTCTCTGCCGCCCCCGAGGGCAGCGGTGCGAGGGAGCAGGAGCCAGCCCGGCCCGCGGGGCCAAGGACTTGCTGACCCAGCCGCAGCATCCTCCTCCGGCGAGCGTTGCAGGGGGAAGTTCGTATTGCCCAGCTTCCATTTTGGTGCAGGCTGCCGCGGTGAGTACCCACCTGCCCTGCCCTGGTACTGCCGCAGGGGCTCTGTCTTGCTGGGGCAAGCAGCTCCCAGCCTGGGTGCGCTGCGGGGGACACACAGGACTTTCCCCAGCTGCTGCCCTGTGTAGGGAAGGGCTGGCAGGTGCTGGGGGGTGCAGTGACAGTCCAATCCCCCCTCCCAATCCTTCACTTGCCTGTCGCATAGGTGCGCAGCCTGGCATTGCCCCTTCCCTTCCCCATTCCCACTAGCCCCTGTGGGGGAGCTGGTGCCCCCCGGTGGCTGCGTCCGCATCCTGGGGTGGCTCGGTGTCTCACCCCCTGTGGCAAGAGAAGAGGTTCAGACGCAGGGGATGGCTGGAGCAGTGGGGATGGCTGGAGCAGTGGGGAGGAGGCTGTGATCTGGACTTCGCTCCCCCGCCCCCCCCAAATGAAGGTCAAAGCCAGACTCATGCTGTGCCCCTTGATTGAAGCCAGCCAGAGCTCACCCTATGCCTCTGTGATTTAGTCAGTCTCCAAGGTGCAATCCTACCCTAGCTTTATTCATTTTCTCCAGACAGCAGACACCTATTATTTTGTTCCTTCCTTTCCCTCCCACCAACTCTCTCCCCCCCCCCACCTTTTTTTTTTCTCCCTTACTGAAACACAGTGATGCTTGTACAGAAAGACTGTCATTTACTGGGTCGGAGCACAGGATCATCCTGCCCGGTGTCTTGGCACACAGGGGTAGAGCATGGGTGCTAAAAGGAAGAGTGAGCCCGGGCTGGCCAGGGGTCTGTAACGTGGAAATGTTTATTAAGAGTCTCTAATCTGGAAATGGGGAGAGAGTAGGCTCCTCCATTCACTGTGCAAGCAGGTTTTCTGTAGCATGGGGATACGGCATAAGAAAGAGTGGCGTTATTTCCAAACTGTACATTCACAGCTGCCCAGCAGTTATATCCTGCTGACTTTCCCACATTTATAAAAGCAGCATTAATTGGCTGGACCCGGTCCTATGTCTCAGTGATTGAATATATTTGCATTAGATTTCTTTCTTGTGATTACCAGCCAGATGTCCCAATAGTTTGGCAGGCTTTTAAATAATATCATTATCCGAGCAATGCCATCACAGCATGTTTTTCTTTAATGAATAGAATGTTTTACTATGGGTGAACTAACTTCTGGGAGGACTTTGAGGTTTGTAATGGAAGATATGTATGGCAGCGTTTCAGTATATTCTTTCTGCAACTATGGTATATAGCATTATTATTATTTTTTTTTACAGAAGAGAACACATTTTGCTAGTATCAAGGTCAGCGTATTGTAACTACTGGGAAAAATACCATATGGTTTACGATGACTTGTCTTAGGGAGTCTAATTTAGTCATTCTGAGCTGTATGCTTTGGTTTATATTTTGTCTGAGATTTATGTAACCGAATTGGATCACAAAATTAAGCTAAATGTCTTGGATTGCGGGTGCCACCCTAAAGTAGAGATGTAAACTGTACCTAGGGATTTATGTTGATAGAAAGTATGCTTGTGCTTTTTTTTTTTTCCTTTTTTAAATTCATCCCTTCATCATCCCTCTGTGAAAATGTCAGTAGGTGGCGGAGTGAAAGTTATAAAGGCTAGAAACTTTTATTTCTAGAACAGGCATAATGTGGACATTGGTAATGAAGGTCTTTCCCTTTTCTGTGACAAGATGCCTCAGTCCTGTTCAGAAAGGGCTGTTTATAAGAGGGAGAAGGGAGTTCATTTTCCACATTCACCCAAGCCTTTATAGTTTTGTCCAGACTGTCATCATAGCTTGCCAGTGTGTTTTTGATGATGTAGCTGCCAGGCCAATAGGGAGCAGACAGACATCATCAACTGATTTTATACAGGTCACTGAATTGCCATCTATCACATATTAATGCCATCTGATTATTAACAACCTGAGAGGAATCTGAATTTAAAACTTACAAAGGAATGATTTTCCTAACTCCCTGAACCATGATGCACGCCAATCTCTCTCTCTCTCTTTTTTTAATAGAAATAATTGTATCAGAGCATGTGCACAGAAGTCTTCTGCCCTGTAAATATGTGACTATTTGCTTGTCTGCTTGTGGAATCTGACTGATGGCTTATTAAAAATATATTTAGACTATAAATGGGAAGAATTTTTTTTTTTAAAAAGTACAATGACAAAATGGGGTTCTATGATGCGAATATGGAACATGCATGATACATTTCAGACAGTGGCTCCCTGGGACAAGTGTACAAGACTTAATTTGTGTTCATGGGAGGGATTTTAGAACTACCCTTTTAGACAGGCCAGTATTTCTTATGAAATGTTTCCCTTTAATCTGTACTGTTTGGAAACAAAATAAGGTCATAATCTAGAACTTTCCAAACTGGCTAGTTTTCCCCTCTGAGTCCTAGCAGGGCAGAACCTCTCCCCCCTTCTTCCCCCCCCCCCCGCAAAAAAAAAAAAAAAAAAAAAAAAAAAAAAAAAAAAAGCCCTACTGTTAAAAATAATAGTGAATTTGACCAGGTGCTTTGACAATTGTCTTTTAAAAGGGACTTCTCTGGGAGAAACACACAAATAATAAAAGCCAACTATGAGCATGCAATTACATACAGGGATCCTGCATCACCACCCTGAAAAACAGTAAGGAGAACAAGAGCTACAATAAATATAATGTTTGAATAAGGTTTAAGAAAACATGCACGGTTGACTTTCAAGAAAAGCTGTGTATGCCTAATACACAATTGTCCATAAACAGTTCATCCATGTGCAAATATGACTTTTGCATTATTGCCAAAATCAGAAAGACCTATTGTGATCTGATTAGTTACTGCTGATTGCACAACACAAACTGTTTAACTAGGACATCCAATTCCCTTGATATTTCAGAAACCTGAAGAATCAAATTTTAGCTTTGGATAAATGCATAAGCTTCCACTGGAGCCAAGAGGTAGAATTTATCCCATGGGCTAGGTAAAGACAGTCAGTAAGTCCAAGGCTGAATCAATTAAATCGTTGCAGGTTAGTCTAAGCTGTGTAGACTGAAGTGATAAGCAAGTGAACAGACATTCACTTTTGGTTCTGAAAATGCAGCTACAGGCCTGCAGTGGCTCAGGCAAGAAGCCAAGGGGGTGCTAGAGCATACCTCTGTGCTGGGCTGAAGCAGACAGTTTGGGCCAAGGCTAGCATGCCTATCCTGTGAGGAGGATTTATGAGGGAGATGCAAAGCATCCTGGGATGCTGGGATGAGTTAGCTTGAATCTGGAGGGGATCTGGGACAGAAGTTCAATAAACTGATTTAACTTAAATCAGTTACGTCTGCTACTGCATTCATCAGGGTTGATCTTAAACCAGTTTTGGCCACTTTGAAAGTGGTTTATTTGCACTGAACTTCTGTTGCGTTACTGAATTGAAGCTGTTCCAATCACTTATACTGGTTTATGAATAATTTCTGTCTCTAGCCATAGGGTGCATCTACAAGTGCATTTAAACATCACTACATTTAATGTGCATTAAGCCATTTTTGGCAGGTGTCTACACATGCAAGGACTTGGCATTAAAGTTAGTCCCAAGTCCCTGCAGCCCTGCCATGTGCACCTGTTGCCACTGTGGGAAGCTCCAGCCTCTGGCCCCATGGCTGCCAGCACTTGGCAGACATGTTGAAGCCAGAGCCATCTGCCAGCATCTGGCAGCCATCTGAGAAACTCTGAACCCTGACCAGTCCCTTCCGTGCCCAGGAGCTGCATGCCCAGCACAGGGCAGCATGCAACAGCTCCCTCCTTGTCCACCCTGCTTCCCCACATTAGGGCTGCTCCAGCTCCTGCTCCTACCCGTTACGCCCAGTGCTCCACTGCTTCAGCCTGGCCCCTGCCAGCGATGACCAGTGCCCCATGATCCTGCTAGCCATGATGTTGGCTGTGCTGGCTTCAGCAGGCCCTGCCCTGCCTAGGCCCCAGATCAGCTGCACACCTGCAAGTGGGGGCCAAGGCACTGGCTGTGGGAGGTCCTGGCTAACCTCCTCCTCCTCTACTTCCTGCTTCAGCCCCCCTACCCTCTGCCTGCCCCAGCACCACTCTCAAGACATGCACATGGGTGAAACGAAAAACACTTTATTACCCTCAGAATCCCCACCCCCATCCCTCCCCTCTCAACAAACAACTCCTCTCCCCTACACCACCTTCTCTACCCACCAACAATAAAAAAACCCTATTACAAGTGGGAAATTATACAAGGGGAAAACCATTTACAATATTTTGGGTCTTCAAGCACAGAGTGGGGGGCGTAGGGGCCAGGGCCCCGGGGCAGGTGCCCAGCACCCCAGACCCTGGATGTTTCCTGGGGCTGGGCTCAGGCAGGCCACCTCCTGGCAAGGTAGACCTGGCACTAAAGTTAGTGGTGGGTTGCGCCTACATGTGCATTAATGTGTATTAACTAATTATGCCTAAATTTGATACCTGCATTTCCTGGTATCAAATTTGGGCATGATTAGCCTAAAATAATGCACATTAAGGGCACACACATGTAGGCAAGCACCCGTAATGCACATTAACTTAGGCTAATGTGCATTAACGCGTCTCATGTAGATGCGCCCATAGAGTCAAATACATATATTCAATATAGTAAATAAGCCATTCCCTTTAAGACACTTCCTCTACTTTTTGTTTCAGCCCATAGATTGTGATCATGTTTATTTGGTAGGTTTCTGTGGGGGGTTTTTTTTTGTGTTTGTTTTAATAAGCCTGGATCATTCATTAGTAAAGTATGTTGGATTACTTTTGCGCTACCAACAACCTGAAGGTGATTAATGTCAGAGCGTTTTGTAAATCCTTCCAAGTTTCTTGTACTCATGAAATGGCAGTAGTTCATTGAGTTTTAGGAGAGATGAAGACAGAGAAAGAGAAATGTACCATAAGATCAAACCATTTGGGAAACTAAGATCCTTAAGACATAAGAAAGGCAGTTCCTTGGCAGTGCAGAAAAAGCAAATGCATCTTCGCTTGCTAAGACTTAAGGCATGCTTTAACTTCAGGCATTCATTTCTGGGGATGGACACATGCATATTCCACCCAACAATATTTGGGTTACACAAATATAACAGAATGCATAATTTAGTATAGTAAGTATCACTGAGACATTTTAAAGATTTGTGATTCAGCTGGCAAAGGCCACTGGTTGTCAACTCGTGTATATTATCTGACTTGGCCTTTCAGAGGTAACTTAAGAATTGTATTCGTTGGAGAACGTTTGTGATGTTATACTTTGATGTATGCTCACATAATGAGCAGCACCTCATGGAAGAAATTTGGCCTATAAGCTTGGCCTATTGAAATGAAATATCAGTATTTCAACAACAGGTCTCTAGTTTTCCTTGTGCATATTCTATGAGTTGATGTACTGGCTGCAGTGGTAAAGGAATTTGTCCCAAAGTTGGTTAAAGAAATGCAGTATCTCATTTATTTGTTATTAATAGGTACATGAAGTATATGGATCTGTGTTTAAATTTCATACATATTTGTTTCTGGCACTATATCTGCCACAGACTGCAGCCATTACTATCTCCAGCCAGGCATAACACACAAAGCATTACCTCATAACATTGAGTGTTTTTAAACATGCTCTGGGGGTCACCGGGGGGCGGGGGGGAGGGGCGCTTTAATTAGAATGACTACAAGAACTGCTGTAATTGAAGTGCCCAAATTGTCTTGTGTATTAGCATCCCCACACTTCAAAATGCTTGTGTGGGCCCTTTATATTTAAAGCTTGTTGAACAAGCTTTAGTTAAAATGCTTCTGCTACCATTTTGAAGTGCAGGGATGCTGATACATGAGACATGGAGGCTGGCAGTAGTGCAGTAATTACCATGCTCCAGTAGACTTGATTTAATTGAGTCTGCTCTGACTTGCTGTAATTACAGTACGTCGGAGCAGCCTCCTGACACTTGTACAGGCACCTATTCATTTTGGATTCGTTAAGATCAAATTTGCCATTGGATAAGCTCTTGTCTGCTCAAGTAGAAGAGCAGAACATTGAAAAGTTTTTAATCTTTCAAGTGGGACTTTTTCAGTGTCATCACTGAAATGTTCTTCCAGTGATTATCTAAGTAGTCTTCCTAAGGTTCTTTGGATCCTCTAAGGAGGAGAATTCTGGCCTGTCTGGCTTGTTGGAATTTCAAACTTGGGGCTTTCGAGTGAAGCAGTAGTCTGTAATGTCTTTCCAAGCTTATTGCTCTCTTAAGATGACTCCCACTTCCTTACAATTAAAGTTGTTTTTTTTTTCTGGTATCATGCATCAGAAACATTAAATCTTCCAGGTTTAGCACAACCCAAGTTTAGCAAGCCCCACTTGCATGTGACCACCCACACACAGATCAAGGATCTGGCAATATACCTACTACAGGGGTCTGACTTAGCCTTATACATACCTGTTTTGTACTGCTATAGTTCCTTTAATTTCTGATTTATGCTGGTTTAGAATCATTCCACAGGTGTCAGAATTAACAAAGAAAGCACATTCTTGGGATATTATCCTTGCTTTTTTGATTTTGCTCATTTACTTGCTAATTTGTACATTTAGTAATTTTCAGTAGGTTTTCCTATCCCTAGTGTGAATTAGCAAGGATTTACTGTATTATATTTGCTGTTGACATCTGGTACTACTAAAGCATACCACCTCATGGCAAGACAGTAGCTGCTGTTGGAATTTGCTTACCAGTAGGAGCTCATTTCCATCTCCCCTGCTAAAATACTCAGGCATACCTGAGTCTAGTGTCCTGACAGTTATAGGGAAAGGTGTTCCCTAACTAATGAGTTAAATGTCTTGTGTTCCCTGCCATAAAGATCCTGACACATGCCATGCTGAGCAAAGGAATAAAACCTTTACTTTGGCAGTGGGAATGGTCCCCTATCTTTGTTCCCCACTTCTTTCCTTCACAGAACTTATCTGCCAGGACCTGAGAGCCTCCTTGACATCACCATCCAATTGAGCCTGTAGCTGCTCAGTTAGTTGCTTTGATTCCAGCACTCCACATTCTCAGTTTCAGCACCCCACCCCTTAATCAGCTCTCTAAGTTGTACCCCCCTCCATCACCCCAGTTATACTATTGATTATAACATTTTGCCAGGAGATGGTTAGGGTGCATGCAGTAGCCTGTTTATTCTGAGCAAACAAGGGCCCCAGGATGGAAGCAGACAAAAACATGTAACTTATTTGTAATTTTGGTGATCATTTAAAAGTAAAGATTATGATCATTAGAAAGAGTTCAGTGAGGTGCATTTTTTTTTTACCGTATCTGAAGTATAGCATAGTTCAGTGACAGATTCCTTGCTTTCTTTCATACATATATGTCTGCAGCTGATACAAACTTTCATTTCTAGCCTTACATATTCTAGAGAAAGTCTAAATGATTTTAATTTCTTTTTGTTCTTTTCATGTCTCTTGTATTCAGTAAGCAAATTAAGAAGAACGTAGAGGCAAGATGTATCAAAAGCTCCTACTAGTTTCCTAAACAGGTTTTCTAAAGCTTCACAACATGCCGTACTAATCTTTGTCTTTCAAGGCGTTGAATTCCTGTCATTACTGTCCATAGTAGCAGAGTTGTAGATTAAGGTAATGCAGTACCAGTAATAGCCGGTGTTTCTATGAAACCTCCCCTGTAGAAGGGGAACAAAAGACTTTACAGAATATAGATGGTGATGTATTTTCAAACATTAAAGATTGCATCCTCAATCTTGCAAAACAGTCGTGATTATTTGTTTTACATCTTGTTTAAAGTATAACTTGCTAGATCTGGATCCTTAGCTGATGTTAAAGGCACAGCTTTACTGAAATCCATGGGCATATATTGATATACACACCTTGAGGTGCTGGCTCTATTTCTGTTGATTTGTTATTGATTCAGATCAATGACACTGCTTTTGCAGCATAAGCATTTACTGTTTCCTTAGCAATTTCTTCTCCCAAACAAGGATGATCATTCCTCATTGTGCTTGGATTTAACGAAGTAACAAGCCAACGGCGGGATGCCTAAAGGCAGAATTGGGATCATTATAGGCTTTCTTTTGTTTTAGTTATGCTTATAAGCCTGAAAATAATCCTGAAGTAATCCCGAAACTCACTGTCCTTTGCTCTTTTCCTTTCCCTCACAACTACATTTTTTCTTCCTCCCATTAAATAACATTATTTTATTATTATAACTGTATGCACCTGCCTGGTCTCGTATAGGTGCTCTCTAGCGACCTTTGAGCGCACACCTGGTTCCGGCCGCGGGGTGTCCCCCTGGACCTTGTGCACTGGGTTGCATTCAACTGTGAGGGAGGCCCCGAAACTCGTCTGTCACAACTTGGTCGTCTTTTCTTCAGTGGTGGGGTTCCTCCTTGGGGCTTCTTGCTGACCGGCTGCTGCCCTTTGTGGGCATTCTTGGGGCTCTACCTCCCCTATACCCCAGCGATGCTCCAGCCCTCGGGACCACCGGATGATGGATCGCTGGCCTATCCCTTTTTGATGTTCTCGTTTGCTCTCTTCTCTCCTTGCCTGTCCCCCGGATTACGAGGTGGGGGATTGTTCTCGTCTCTGTACCTGTTCTCCCTTTTGAAGCTCCTGCTGTGCTGCCTTGGTCCTCTATCTTGACTTGGGGTCACTTGGGGTTACCTCCCCCCAGTGGGGGGTCTGTGCACCCTCCAAAATAAAGTAACAAATAAAAAAGAGAAGAAAAGAGTAATTGGGGTACAGGCTTCTGCCCACCCCACTTATGGGTCCGGTGTCTGTGGTCCATGAAATCCGTCGATGCTGTCCCTCCTTGGCCCAGCTGCCCTGTTGAGCCCAGTGTGTAACTCTTCTAAGGTGGTAGAGAGCCCTCCTGTGAGTCTCCTTCCAAGCTGCCAACCCTGTGGAGTTGCAGCTTTGCCCTCTGGCTTTGGTATTGCTGCCCCCCCGTCTCTATTTTCCCATTGCCGGCTTTTAAATCTGCCGGGCGTCATCTGTGGGCACTATTCCCAGCTGGCAATAAAAGCAGCTGATGAACTGCATCGGTGGCCCTTCTCTGCACAGCTCCACTTCTCCTAGGGGCGGTAAGTGTGCCCTCTTTTCAGGGCTTTCTATTTCTTTCGTTGGGCGAGTCAGCCCTGCTTTGGGTCCTGCTGCAGGAGGCTGCTCTGGTGCCTCTGTTTTTGGCCCCCTGGGACACCGTATTAAAATATATCTTGCATAAGATCCTGTATTAATATTGTAATTATGTGGTGGTGTTTCTGAAAGGAAAAGTGTGGTGTGCATTTGTATTCAATTCATCTGAGATAAAGGCACATCTTATGGAGGCAGGATAGGGAAAACCTTGTCACTGATATTTTTCATAGTTTCATAGTTTCTAGGGTCGGAAGGGACCTGAGCAGATCATCTAGTCCGACCCCCTGCCATGGCAGGAAAGAGTACTGGGGTCAAATGACCCCAGCAAGGTGTTCATCTAGCCTCCTCTTAAAAACCCCCAGGGTAGGAGCCTGCACCACCTCCCTTGGAAGTTGGTTCCAGACCCTAGCCGCCCTGACTGTGAAGTAGCGCCTCCTGATATCTAACCTAAACCTACCCTCTGCCAGCTTGTGACCGTTATTCCTGGTCACTCCTGGCAGTGCTCAGGGGAACAGGGACTCCCCCAGTGCCTGCTGATCCCCCCTGACTAGTTTGTAACAGGCCACTAGATCCCCCCTCAGCCTTCTCTTGTGGAGGCTGAACAGGTTCAGGTCCCGTAGCCTCTCCTCATAGGGCCTGCCCTGCTGTCCCCTGATCATGCGAGTGGCCCTCCTCTGGACCCTCTCCATGCTGTCCACATCCCTCTTGAAGTGTGGTGCCCAGAACTGGACGCAGTACTCCAACTGCGGCCTGACCAGTGCCGCATAGAGGGGGAGGATCACCTCTTTGGACCTGCTCAAGATGCATCTGTGGATGCATGACAAGGT
>NW_017729006.1:19884340-19931452 GCF_001723915.1 Gavialis gangeticus | reverse complement strand
TCCTTTGGGCTTGGAGGATCGTCTCCTTAAAGAGCGACCACTCTCCTTGGACACCTGGCTCCCCTCCCCTCTGGGACTTCAGCGCTTCTCCAACTATCCTCCTTAGCTCGCTGAAGTTTGCCCTCCTAAAATCTAGGGCCGCTGCCTTACTGCATGCCTTACTGCCTTTGCCACCTTGCGCTGGATGGGACTCAACATTCTTCAATGTGAAGAATGTCTTTTAGTTTTGGAAGAACCTTTCAGAAATCGATGTAATGCCAAAAAATAACTGAAGACAGATGAAATAGGCTTTTTTAGATCCTGACAGTGTTCACTGGAGACCGATTCCCTACCACCAAGCAAACCAACCTCAAGCAGAGCTTTTCTAACAACTTTTCTGGCAATTGTTCTATAACAGGGGCAGGCAATTATTTTGGCTCAAGGGCTGCTTAATGAGTTTTGGTGAGCTGTCAAGGGCTGTGCGGGTAGCCCCAACCCTTGACAGTTGCCCCGCCCCCAGGTCACCATATTGGGACAAAGTCCCATCCCATAACCCCTGACCTTTGCCACTGGAAGTCCCTCTCCTTGCCTCCCCCCCAAATACTCCTTTTGGGAGGGGGGGTTGCTATCCTAGAACCAGAAATAAAAGAAATCATACACTAAAAGTCAAACACATACTATAACATATTTTAATTTTATTACCAAAAATATTTTTGTCATGATTTGTGTTTGTATGGTATATATAGAGGTGACTGCATAATAACTAGAGCTGTGTGAAGTTTTGGTAGCTGATTTGATTTAGAGAAGATTCAGCCAGATTCAGTGGCCGAACCTCCTAATCTGAATTGAATCGGGAGACCCAGTGAAAGGTCCGAATTGATTCAGAAGGCTTGCAGGAAACAGAAACTGAGAAGAGGGAAGGGGATGGGGTGATCTTTCATATATGGAAAAGGCTGAGGGGGTGTGGAAGGACTGCTCTGATATTGACATCTGTAGCTGGCCAGTGAGAGCGATCTTTCTCTGAGTTCCCTTTGAATCACAGTGCTCTGGGGGAGGGACGTAGAAATAACATATCAAGCGGTGTCTGAAGTGATCTGTGCCTTTTGTGAGCTGTCTCTGTCTTGGACCAGCAGTGTCTGAAAGGCTTTGGCTTGCTAGCTAGTCTCTCTTCCTGTAAGTTGTATCCAATCCTTTCTTACTTACCCTTGCCTACAATCCCTGTTGTAAAGTACATAAAGTATCATGTGGTTGCTGAAGTGTAATGGCATTCCTGTGTTAAGAAAAGACAGGGGTAGGTATCTTTGAGCTGATGACAGCACTGGGCAACTGCCTAGTTGTGTGTCAGGCTATGGTTTGAACCTGGGGTTTCAGCTGGGGTAGTCCAGTTGCTCATCCCAGCTTGCCTCCCTACAGCTGGCCACCTAGACTGCTGAGCAAGGCTGGCCTGAAACCTCTAGGAGGGCCTAGCTCTCTATCTACTTCCTATCACTGGAGTGGCCAGTTAGGGTCAGCTGACCCTCCATTTCCCCCATATAAACACCTGATCAGGAACAGTAAGTGTCTGACCAGCAGGGTATGGCTTAGTCATAGTCTCCATTGTACCCTTTGCTTCCGCTCTGCTTGGTTTCCTGGCTTCTCAGCCCAGCTTGCTCTCTGACTCTGATGTCTTCTCTCCTGGCTTCCTGACTGCACTCTCTTCCTGAAGGCCTGGTTTCTTGACTCTGCTTGTTCCTAGCTCCTGCTCTTGGACTGCCCTGCCGGTTTCTTGACTTGCCTTGTCCCAGATTCCTGCTCACTTCTTCTGACCCTGGTTGGTGGCACCTTGATCCTTGAGTGACCCCACACCTAGCTACCTGGGACCTGGTGTGAGGCTGGGATGAAAAGAATACATTGTAATCTAACCAGCCCACTGAGTCCCTGTGCTACTGTGAAGAAGGTGAAAAAAACAGTTTAGCCACACCAGTCTGGAAACAGAGTTCCTTTGAGCTCTGAAAAGGAGATCAGCCTGACGCCCACAGCAAAGCTCCCAAATTCAGTACTGCTGTGATTCTAGAGGAGAGGATAAGAACTTTATACCTGGTTGTAAAATGATGTGGGGGATGGGGGTGGGATTCTGATCCCTTGCCTTAGGTTCCCAGAAGCCAATGGACTTCTGTTGAACTGTTCTGTCTAGCAAACCAAATTTGTTACCTCCCTGCTTTGTAACCACACTCATAAGGGGCTCAGCATCTACACAGAATGGAAAAAAAAGAAAGGAGCAGTCCTTAAAATAATTCGAAGGTGGTTTGTTTGTTTGACAAAAATTGTACCACTTTTAAACTAGCATAAGTCTCGGCATAGATGGTTCGGGAACGTATTGCTTTGTTTCATCTTAACCTTTTTTTCCTTTGACTAAGCTAAATTGATGTAAGCCAGGTCTTCATCAATTTAAGATATTCACACAGCCTTTTATACTTGGTTTTAATTGGCATCTTTAGTTAAACTAATGCAACTACATGTGTAGGCAAGTCTTCAGAGATACAAAGTCTCCCTTCAAAAACCAATGAAACAAACAAACAAAAAGTACAATAAAAAACTAAGGTTCATTGGAAAATGAATAAGTATTTTAAAATTGTTCTACTTCTCTTCAGGTTCCTTTTGTGATTTGACCTGAGATATTTCCAACAAAAATGTAGCCTGGGATGAGGCATGCCAATAAAATGTCAGGTAAAATGACAGGGGTGGGGGTGGGCTCTGTTTCACCCCTCCTTCATCTGAGCACCTGACAGCTGCAGACAGGAGCTGTAGCTTGGACCTGTGTGGCTGTCCACCAGGCCAGAAGCTGTGAGCAGGGGGAGAAGCAAAGCCACCCACTGCATGGCCCACCCCTGCCCTACCCCCAGCTTGCTAGTTTGGGCCTGGGCAGGGGCTGGACTGAATCAGCATGGTGGGGGGCTCCATCCACTCCCCTGCCCCCAGTTCCTGGTGTGGTGGAGAGCCACAGCTCATGTCTGCAGCTATTAGCAGTAACTAGGTGGGGGGGAGGGAGAGTGGAGCCCCCCACCATGTGGACCTGGCCCTTAGCCAGCCCAGCGGGGGAGGGGCATAGGGCAGGGGCTCCATTCCTCCCCACCCTGCCCCCACTCACCTGAAAGACTGACACCTGCAGACAGGAGCTGCAGCTCAGACCTGCATGTCTGGCCACTGTGCTGGGAACCAGGGACAATGGGTGGGGGAACAGAGCCACCCCCACGGCATGGGCCTCCTCAGCTATGCTGATTTGGGGGGGCAGTTCATGCAGCAAGGGGTTGCTCTATCCCTGCCTGCCCTTAGTTCCCAATGCAGTGGAGAGCTGTGCAGATCTGAGTTGTGATTCCTGTCTGCAGCTGTCAGGCAGGGATGGTGGTGGTGCTGGCTTGGGGCCGGGGCCTCTGCTTCTCCCTGCTTAGCCACTGCTCATAGCAGCAGACAGGAGCCGCGGCTCAGACTTGTGTGGTTCTTTGCCATGCCAAGAACCTGGGGAGGGTGGAGCCAGATGCCTGGCTCCCCCTCTCCCCTCCCCAGCCCAGAACTGAATCAGCAAGCTGAGGGGGGGACCCACACGGTGCGTGCACTCCACTTCTTTCCCCTCCCCCCCCCCCGAGTTCCTGGCCTGGCAGACAGCCATGCAGGCCTGTCCCTGACCCCCCTAGACCCAAGACAGCCTAGCTGACGATTCTTGACATATATATGTGTAGATTTCATAAGCAATTGTCTTCATGTGTTTATGAATTCTGGAAAAGAATATCTGATTTCCAGTACGCCAACTAGAAACTATTCATTACATTTAATTAGATTCATCACGAAATGGAAAAAAAATTAAAATAAGAACATTATTCAGATACTGCTTAAATTAGCTGATGGTCCTATATTGGCTTATTTAAATGAATGTTTTAAATTATCTACCCCAAGTCTCCTATGGAATGAGACAAATAAGTGTCCATGAAAATTTTGCACTTTAATTTGGGATGCAATTGAAATGTGTTACAAACTCATTCAGGCAGACAGCTTCCTACTGGGTTAAATCTGAAGAATTTAATGTACATAAATTATTCCAGTTAAGGTCAGCAGCTTTTTATGTTTAGAAAATATTTGGTGTTAGTCACAAATCTTTCAGTACAATACCCGCCTTTTACTATGCTCATTCTTCAGGGTTAGCAATCACACATTTGGAAAATGTGTGAAGGCACTGAGGCATAACTCATTCATATTTCTAACCTGTTTTGACATTTCCAGATCAAAGGTGTTATGAAAGTGTAAAGTACACTTATTTTTTGGAAAGCTGTACTTGGTGGAGACTGGCAGAATACTGATGGGTTATGGGTGGCATCTTAAACAAACCCTTCAGATACTAATTTGGCTAAGTTTCAGTGAGTATTGCAGTGAGGATCTGAAATTTTTATTTTGCACAAATACTTCAAATTATTGTTGTGCTCAGTGTTTTTTCTTATAAAACCTTGAAAGCTATCTTTGATATCTGGCCATCTTTGTGATTGATACCTCAGAATATTTCAAGTCCTGCCATAGACTCTACTCATGGCATCTGCTGGAATTAATTAGAGAACTGTTTTACTTCTTTTGGGTTATATTGTGCCTTCTTCCAGAAAACCCAGAAGAGTGGGAAAAAATGATTGGGAAATTCAGTGCATTTTTATTGTCTGGTGTTCTTAACTTCACATTCCCTTGATAGAGGGATTTTCAGGCCACTGGAGGGATGAACTTACCAATTGAAGTGCTTTTGTATACTTTTATAGTAAGATGAGACTTGCATGCATGTCCGAAATTCTGAATGGAAAATTATAGGGGACGTATTCTATGTCTTGAATAATCCTTGAACTGGTTGCAGCATGGCTTGCTGTGGGAATTATGCAACCACTGCTTCTTTCCCACATCTGTTGACTAGTGTAGGTGTATAGGCTGATTATATGGAAATTCTGGAAATCCAGGACAAAAACCAGGAAATCCAAGACACCGCCTGCCTCCTCCATCACCCATGCCCTCACAAGTTGGTGGGGGTGGGGCTACATGCTGGGCAGGCAGTGGTGCCTGCCTGCCTGCATGGCTCTCTGAGTCCCAGTCAGACTGCACCCCATGTCCTTGCATTTCCAGGACCCTTATTATAATTCCCAACAGCTGGCGGGGACCAGCCTCTGAAATCTGGGAGTGTCCCAGCTAAACTAGGACAAATGGTCATCCTATGTAGGAATGAAAGTCTCAAATCCTCAGTATATATTTTGTGCATCTGGGAAAAGGTATGAAGCTATTTTGGTAGAAATCCATTGCATAGATAGTGGTTCAACTGACAGATTATTGCAATTCTGGTGACAGTTCCAACAGCTTTTAATCGTCTTGTGTGTGGAGAGGTAAAACATTGCTTGTTCATTTGTTTTTTTGTTATTACCTATGTATATTAGCCAGACTTTTGGCCTTTAATTCACCAACCAAAAGTAGGGGGAGAGAAGATGCTATATACATTTTCATTTCCATGGCACTAACTTTTCACTTTGAAAATATTCTTTTCATAGAAATGTTGACATTTATTTAGACTTACTGATTTTTATTTTTTTATTTTTTTGATTTGGATACAATAGAACCAAACCAGGATCTAGTTGCCAGTGTATCTGGTACTGCACAGATACACAATGAATTTCCTCTTTAAGAGGTAGCTTGATTTTTACCTAGCATACTTTCAATGCTAAAATAAGTCATTTTATCAAGAGTGAATCTTAAATTTAAGCAGTATCTTAACAAGAATAGAGAAAGTAAACCATATTTTAACAGCTCTTAAGAACTGCATATAAATCTATAAAGAGTTCAAAGTAGAACTGCAGTGAATGGATATTATAGCTTTCATAGCATAGGTGAGGTAGGGTGGGCACATGCCCCGCCTGAGATTGGCCGCCGCCGGCTTCTGTGGGCGGTCACCACTTGCCACTGCTGCTGATGCTGCCGCTCACAATCTGTGCCCCCTTAGTCTCAGGAGGAACCAGTCACCCACTATTCATAGTACATGGCATAGTACATGGCATACATGGCAATTTTCTGGGTTGAATTTCTGGAAAAAATTTCATAAGAGCCATCTGAGAGCTCCTAAGCAAAATAAAGTAATCGGAAAGAAAAACATCGTAGTGGAGCATAATTTATTGAACAGATAGTCCCAAACTCTAGAAGCTCTTGTACTTCAGCCTTAAAGTTCTTTAATACTCCTTTCTTTTCTTACTAGCCTGCCATAGAAAGCAAAACAAAATCCATAATCATCTGGAGGACATTGATGTTATCATGATAGGGACAATAAGAGTGCTCGGACTGCTAAATCTAAATCAGTTTAGTCCCTTGATAGAATACATTTAAATGTATTTTTAGCTGGTCTTTCATGAGGTTTTCAGTGAGTGGATTCTCATATCCATCTAGGTAACTCTGAACCTTTGTAGATGATGTGAAAAAGTTGCTTCCCTTTCAGAGCTGCCCTGAGTGGTGTGCGTGGCCTGGGGCATATCAGTCTGTGCGGGGGTGGAGGGAGGGAGTGGTCGGAGCGTGAAGCTGGTGGTGCATGGTGGCCGTGCAGAGTGGTGGCTCCCTCAGCACGTGCCAGTGGCACTGTCCACGGGGCCAGTATAGCACTGTCTGCAGGGGCCCCCCAAAGCACGGGGCCTGGGGTGGTCACCCCGATTCGCCCCCTCCAAGGGACGGCTCTGTTCTGTTTGTAAGGGTTTTTGGGATGGCAGATTGTAAAGGAAGTTTTACCTGTATGCTGTGATGCTCTATATGCCAACAGCCAGCAACTTTTTCAGGTTGTGGGCCAGAATGACATAGCTCACATTAGAGGCAGGCAGGAAGGTGGGTACTATGACCTGGCTGCTGCAGCCACTGTAGCAGCGCAGGGAGAGCAACTGCTGCTGAACTCTTCTATTGCTCAACACCACTGAAGCCCCAAGTCCACCAACAGGATCAAATGGCTTTGCAGGCCAGATTCTGCCTGCGGTCTGCAGGTCACTAACCTTTGCTGTATGCAGTTCTTTGAGTTCTGCTACCTTCTTCTCCATATCAGTTACATCATCGTAGGTCAGGGATCAGCAACTTTTTTAGTAATGGCAGGCTGCTGCTTGCAAGTCAGTTGCTACCATGGGTTGCTGATTCCCTTTCCTGGGTGATTTCCGCACTTCCCTCAATCCCCTTAATCACCTCTGCCATGCTGCCGACAGATTTAGTCCTGATCCCCACCTCAGTCTCAGCCCCACACCTATCCACCCCTATTAAAGATATGACTTCTGCTGATGGGGGAGGGTGTTGGCACATCCAGCAGGCAACAGTTAATGGAGCAGCAGCTGGGTGCAAGGACTGCGCTCCGCTACTGCAGTCATTGCTGCTCATCTCTGTCATTGATTCCTGCCAATATTCATTGCCAATTGGCAATGGTAAATACAGCAGCAAGAAAGGCAGCAGCTTCAGCAGGGGTAGGGTCTGCATTAACCCACTGGCTGCAGACTGTGCCAGCACCTCACCCCACAGCAGTGGTATCTCCTAGGGGTGTGCGAAGCTTTGGTCGCTGATTTGATGTGGAGGAGATTTGGCCCAATTCAGCAGCCGAATCTCTGAATCTGAATCGAATCAGGAGACCCATTAATCTCTCTGAATCAAATTGGAAGCCTCTGCTCCACTTCCATGTCCGCCACCCAGCATGCTCCCCCCCACCCCGCGCTCCCATGGGACACTCCATCCGCCACACCATCTCAGCGTTCACGAGCTGTGCCTGGTACCTCAAGGTATATAGAAAAGACATGTAAAGCTGTGTCTGTGGCTGAATTGCTGATTCTCTGAATCGGAATTGAATCTTTAGATTCAGATTCATCCAAATTGAATTGGGGCAGTGATCCGAATCAGCAAATCAAATCGCTGTCCCCTGAATTGGGCCGAATCTGAATTGAATACTGCCTGCTTTGCATGCCCCTAATGTCTTCCATGGTAAGGGAGCGGGGCTGATGGGGGAAGTGGGGCTACTGGGATGCGACTCACTAAGAGACCCTAACTGACTGCAGGGGATTCTTGTTGCGGGCCAGATCCAATGTCTTCACGAGCTGGCTCTGACCTGCAGGCCATAGGTTGCCAACCCCTGTCCTGGATAAATGCAATTCTGTTCTTGGCTAGAGGGGTCTTGCTAATTTGCTCAGTTACACTGATTAGCATGGACCCATGAGATTTTTTTGCTTTTCCTTATAGCATGGGGCATATTTCTTTCCCTGGGATTGTCTGGGCAGATATTAACCAGCTAGTTCCCTGTTGTTGCAGTGTCAGGGCATTGGCAGTGTCCTTTTTGCCTCTGCTTTTACCTTTGATATTGTATAGGGTGGTGTTAGTGTTTGGGATTTTGTTCCTTTGGGGTGTCAGCGAGGGTTTGAGGTGGGAATTCAGGGGCTTCCTTCAGTCAATGACTGCCTGCTAGAACAGGAGTCTGGACTTGATGGGCCATGAGGCCCCTTCCAGTCCCACGTTTCCATATTTGGAGTTTTGGAATAAGACATAGGCAAAATCCTTTGTTGATTTCAGAAGTTTTAGATTTACAATTACTGCACATTGTTTTCCAGTAAATCTGTTGTTTTCACTGTTCTAATTTGAATCTGTTGTTTGTATTCCTGTTTCAGTTTTAATTATAATATTTATATCCACTTTTGGAGAAGTTCTAGCATTCATACTTCAGATATTTTGTGTTTCCCTTCTCTGTTCTTTGTGCAACCCCATTTGTATTGGGATATTTACTTATGATTTTACAAGTCTTCCCACTATTTTATTTTAAATTGTAATGCAGATTCCCAGGAGGGGTTCATTATTTTGTTTAGTGTTATCCGCTAAAGTTACTCTTTATTTCAGTTTCTCTTTCTTCAGAAATGCACTGATTTTTCTTGTTCAATTTTCCAGTCTTAAACAACACTAATAAAGTTAATTTAGTAATGCACTTTGTTGTTATTTGTTGTGTGGGAGTGAGTTGTCTTCTCTCTTTGTAAGACATTTTAAATTCAGAGTTGGTACAGACAATTTTTTTGCTATGGGCAGATTTAAAAGCTTTGTACCTGTTCCTAGAAAGACTAAAACCAAACTGGTAATTGTAGATGTTTAGTCAAGGAGGGCGAGCAATTCCAGAGCCATGATACCCACGCCTTCTGGAGGCCACCATGCCATTTAAACCCCTGTGTTTTCAGGGAAATACAATTGTATTTTGTTGGCTTCCAAAGACTGCAAGCAATAAGTCTGATTTTCTGTTGTGGCATATAATCTTCTATCATTTCTAAATTTCATTTCCATTTGGTCAGTGTAGTACACTTATATGTAGTTTTGTCAAATGGTACGAATAAATTTGCTGGGTTTTGAAAATCACTTATTTTATTACTTTTTGAAGTCAACGTTGATTGAAGACTATAGAAATTTCTTTTAGTGGCATAAAGATGTTACAATAAGCTAAATACAGAGAGGTACTCCTCTCTGATGTTAAAAACACATTTGTGTGTTTTAGGTGTGTGTTTGATTCTGTGAGGTCTTTGAAGTCATGCAGTGTTTTCAGGCTGTTCACTCTGTATTTTGTTGCCTTTTGTGCTTTCAGGTATCTTTTAATTGTTCATATCCAGGATAGAGGAAACAATGGGGAGAAAACTAGATCTTTCTGGCTTGACTGAGGAGGAAGCAGAACATGTACTTCAGGTGGTCCAAAGAGATTTCAGCCTTCGGAAGAAAGAAGAAGAAAGGCTGAGGTTAGATTATTGTTTTATTTATTTTGATTATCCTGTTAGAATAGCAACAAAATGTTTAACAAGCAAACTGGAGTGTCTTGCCCCTTCCACATCTGGGTTTTATGTATTTTACAACTGGATATGTTTGGCACAGAACACTTTATTTCAGTCTGTAAATATGCATATTTTCATTCAGTTATTTGGTAAATAATCATAATTGGTTTTTTTTTTTAATAAAGATTTTTAAAATCACTTTGGTAGGGATTCAATAGATTCAGTTCCTTGCTTTGAACTACAGAAACAAAGTAAAACAATATTCTGTATTGAAGAATCTTTGGTCACTTGAAGTTGATTTTGTTTTCAGTCATTGACAGAATCCTTAAAAAAAAATGCAACCAAAAGAAAGCAAATCAAGCCAATCCTGGGTGCAAGGCTCTGTGTCTCATCCCCAGGAATTTTGTTGTCCCCAAAGTCAAGTGTAACAGCAGGAACCTGAGTTGGTAGATTGAAAAGTTTATTCATAGTTTCCAACAATGTTTTCTTTTGCTATGGTTCTTTTTTCTTTCGGCTTTTCTAGAAAAAAACCCCTATTGTTTATTCTCTAGGAGAGAGACTTAAGTAACTGCTTATACTTGTTGCATACAAATTCTCTCATTGTAATCCTAGTGCAACAAATGGAAATTAGTCTTTATCTTCCAGCATCTTACTGGAGTCAGTAGAGCAGGAATTTTACCTAAATAAGACATTAAAACCTGGCTATATATTAGGCATGATGAAAAAGAAATCCCTCATTGCTTGTGGATTTCTCTCCTGCTGTTTTTTTCTGAAATAATACTCTGGAAGAGCAGGAACATGGAGAAATGCGTTACTAAATAATCTGAGTGCGTTGAAAATGAACTAGGAAAGATTCTATCTATGTATTCCAATCTCCAGTATATTTCAGCTGTGTATGCTTCCTTGCTTCAAGTTACAGTGGCAAGAAATGAAGAGAGGGATTACAGGGTGGGGAAGGTAGAGGTAAGCAAGAAGAGAAATAAGAAAGTATCTAGTGGTTGCTTGAGTTTGGGCAGCGATATCCTAATGGAAGAAAATATAAAGACTAGGGAGAATTCTGTGGAATTCCTTTACTAGAGTGTGAAGGGGAGGTGATTCTATGATACCTTGTTGCCATCTATGTACTCAGACTTCTGGTTTCATTTTACCATTGTGTTGCTACAGTGTGTCGTAGTGATGCAAGCAGGGTGCACTCACACCTTTTAGGGGTGTCTTTCAGCCCCAAACCTCCTTGCAGTTTGCTGCTTGACTACTGAAAACAAGCTGAGATGTGCCATGGGGGCCAGCTCTTTACTATGGTGTCTCAACTTCACCTCTCTCACCCATGTCTTGACAGCTCTAATACAGTAGTTTTTGCCAACTTGAAAAATCATACCTATGTTTGGCTTGTGTAAGAAATTATAGGTCCTGGCTCCCACAGGAGTGACTGGCCCGTTTGCCAGCTGCTTTGAAATCACACTTCCCACAGACAATCAGTTATGTATAAGAAATAGCAACAAGATTTATTACATAAACAGGATACACTTTAAAATTCAGTAACCATATATTAAAATACAGAGAAGATGAATTACAAAACTACAAGCACAATACTTGATTTTACAGTACTTGATTTTACAGCTGCTAGCACTCTGTCCATGTCAGGATTTTCTGCAAGCAAACCTGTTAACTTACCCTAGTCAGCTTTTTCATTAATGAAATTATCTCCATGTCCAAAAAATTCTTAGATCAAAACTTACTTCTAAAGCAGCTTCTTAAGTACTCATTCTTATCTGCCTATCTGACTACTTTCATTGAAGCATATATCATGTACAGGTATACCTCAGAGATATTGCGGGTGCGGTTCCAGACCACCGCAATGAAGCGAATATCGCAATAAAGCGCGTCACACGAATTTTTTGGTTTCCCAGTGCATATAAAAGTTAAGTTTACACTATACTGTAGTCTATTAAGTGTGCAATAGCATTATGTCTAAAAAAACAATGTACATACCTTAATTAAAAAATACTTTATTGCTAAAAAATGCTAACCATCATCTGAGCCTTCAGCGAGTCGTAATCTTTTTGCTGGTGGAGGTCTTACCTCAATTTGTAAAAAACACAATATCTGCAAAGCGCAATAAAGCAAAGTGCAATAAAATGAGGTATGCCTGTATATAACTTCCTGCCCCAGATGTGTATCCATTTGCCACGTCAGGTATCTTTCCTGATCAAATTATAACTAGGACAAAGTTAAATCCTTGCAACCATAAAGATTACTAATTCCACATCAGACAGAGTGCCTCTTATTTCAAATCAGAGACTGTTTGGATAGAAGACTACCCCCTTATCCTCCACTAATACCTTTCCCTTTTGAGATGTAGACTAGTGCTGCCTGACTCATCCAACCCTGCAGGCCTGAGTGGTGCAGGGCCCAGTCTGCAGGCTGGATGAGTGTCATGGGGTCTGTCCACAGAGCTTGCCATGGATCTGTAAACGTGGTGGTAGGACAAGGGGCAGCAGCGTTAATTGGCACTGTCACCCTGTTGCCAGACTTCTGGACCCATGGGGAGCTGTGTGGGCTGGATGGTGTGGCTCCACAGAATGCTCTCATGGGCTATATCTTGGTTACACCTGATACAGACTGTCATTGTTTATTTGTGGATGAGCCTGAGGTCAGATATACACCCAACCTTTTGGTGGGCTGCTTTACATAATTGTTATAGATGTGAATTCTTGGTGACTACTCTTCCAAAGCTAGTTAGGCATTGGCCCTCTTAGGTGTGAACATTATTGTCTGAAAAGAAACATGCATTCATATAAAATAATAAAAAGTTCATGCAAATATAAAATGATAAAACTAAGTGCAGCTTAACATTGGCTACAAGTAGAGACCACATATTATACCAGCCAGCCTAACTGAGGAAACCATCTCTATATGAGTTTATGCCATAGTTATCTATAAAACTTGTTTTGTTAATGTTAGTCATTTAAGTAATTTACTTGTGAAAATTGGCCTAAGAAGGTAAGCAATATTACAAACTAAATGTCTGCCCATACTCCATATATGGTCATATGGTGGCTTAACCTGGTCACATGTTTGGTTTAACCAAGGTTTCTTTCTCTTGGCATAGAATTCATACTTTTGCAAAGAATTCATAAATGCATTTTTTTGAGAATGGGGTACTGTTCATAACAACCAGCATTGATAAAGCCATTTTTTTGTACCACAGATTATTACTTAAAAAAAAATCCAGTAAGTAAGAATTAATACCAGACTTAAGCTATCTAATGATTCACTTCATATTTTACCAGTTTAATGAAATAATTCTTTTAAATATTTTTTTCACACAGGTTATGTACAAAGTTATACATTTTTTTTCAGAATGTAGAGTTGGGAAGAAGTGCTTAGTATGTTGAAATTAATTGGTTCTACATGTACTGAAACATATGCTTTGCTGAAACACAACTTGAAATGACATCTTATAAAGAGGTAGATCAGATCTTCATGTTGTTCCTCCAGCCCTGGAATACATTACCTAGGAAGGATGTGGAATCTCCACCACTGATAGTTTTTACAAATAAGTTAGGCAAATATCTACTAGGAATGGTTTGCTTATATTTGATCCTATCATGTTGGCTTTTCAGAGTTCCTTCTAGCTCTATATTACTATGATTCTGTGTTGGGTTTTTTTTTAAGTTATTAAATGGCAAGACCTACCAGCATATTGTCAATTTAGAAATATCAGTTAACGTTTTCTATATATTGTATAGGCTGTTATGATAAAAGCTAGCCCTGTCAGATGGTGTTTTAATCTTGATGTGATTGCAGAATTCAACAGCTTAGATAGGAAATTGATTTAAAAAAACCTTTTAATAACTGGAAATGCCCTGCTAATTGAGTGGTAGTTCTGAAATCAAAAGGGTTCAATTGATTTAACATTGTTCACTGAAAGCAACCTGTTAAAGTTTTCACATGCACTGCATTACCTATAATAGGTTGTCAATATTGCTTGCTTGTACCATGGGGAGCCTTATATTTCTCCACTGAAATGTAGTAATTACTTGCAGGGCTGAGGGTAGGAATATATGTAACATTTGAAATGCTTCAAAGTGCAGCTCTGGACAGAGGTGCAGCTCCCTGGATGGAGCGCTTCAAAATCATTATGGCTGCATATAACAGTGTGCTCTCCAGCCACTGGGGTGCAGTGACTTGTGGTTTCACTTCCCCACCATGCGGGGAGCAAAGCAGACTGTGAAGGCAAGATAGTTGTTTCCTTCAAGGTTACCTGTGGATTGATCTGTCCACCTTACCCTTTGAAGCACTTCAGAGGCATTTTAAATGCTTCAAATGTAATTTCAGAAATCTCTGGGATACAAGCTAATTTCTATGAAGGGGAACAAAGAACAAGATCTGTCCAAAATAGGCTGTCTGTTTTCTGAGCAGCTGTAGGCTGCTTGCCATACAGGTCCTGAGCTGCAGACTGCATGGGTGCCTCATCTCCATGTGACCTGTATGAGCCCCCTGCGACCACTGCTTTGTGAGCCTCTGCACTGCAGTGACTCCGAGTGATTCCTACTCCACTGTGCCATTACTGCTATGCAAGCAGTGTGAGTCTTCCACACGAGCCTCCCTGCCACTGGTGCATGGGCAGCAAGCTCACCAGGCCTCCTGCTGTGCTGTCTTGCTCCAGAGCCCCAGCTACTCCCGCCAGAGCAGCTGGAGTAAATGGGAGCAAGGGTGCCTGGGCAGGATCCCAGGGGTTACATGTTATCCCCTAGTGGGTTGGATGTGGCCCACCAGCCTCCCATTGGACGGCCCTGGTTTAAGATAATACAGGCAGTAGGCACTGATATAGTGGAAACCACCTAACCAGAATGCAAGTTAAAAAAGGTAAAAATGGTTGGTTTCAAATCCACTTGGCCAGCAGAAAATCAAAAGTGTTAGTAATATGCAACTAGCATGAAAGTTTATATCCACTCCCAACAAATACTTCTGCTTACAGTTAGAAAAGGCGCAATGAACAGCATAATTTTAAGTCTTAATATGCCGCTAACTTGCATGAAGTCTTTTCATATATTTTGTGTTGGTTCATTTCCCCCTACAGCTTAAAACAAAAGAAAAAAGAAAGAAAGAAATATCTGGCTGTCAGATTTAACATTTTGGCTGGGTAGTTAGATTTATTAAAGTTAATGAAAGTGCTGTATCTCAGAAAGGCATGTGAGTTTCATACCGTTTTTCCTAAGTATGTGATCTACATATAAAATAGGGTAGTAGTTTAGTTACTGGGAAACCTTGCGTTAGTGTCATTTGGAATGTAACAGTGTTGTACCCATTTAAAGCTGCATGCACAAAATGAGAGCTGGCAAGAGTCTGCCTGGAATTGTTCCTTTTTATTTATTAAAGTAATTTGCATATAGGTTAATTTTTTTTGTCAATATTGTAACTTTGTCACCTTTTAAAAGTGAACTATGTAAGCTTTAAATGTTGTCTATTTTCACTGTAGCTTCTTAACTGTCTTTTGTATTTGTTGTTGCAATGCTGTCTTTTAGCTTCCTGCAGTAAGAACAGAGTTAGTGATTCTTGAAAGTGAGATAGAGCTAGATATCAGCCCCTCTCTTCAATTCCCAGTTTTGTTGCCACACCTTTCCCAAGGAAATTTCTGTGCCTGGTTAAATGAAAAAATGGCATAATTATCACTTGCCTGGCAAGGTGATCAGATGAAAATAATTGCACTCAGTGATGAGTGTGGCTGAAAGGTTATGTCAACTTTCTTTGTGTCTGGACAGTTTCTTTCTTCATTCCAGGTATAAAACTTGATATTTAATCATCATAGCTAATATCTTGCCTTTGCCTGTTTATACAGCTCTAATTTCTGTCAGTCTCTTCGCAGTATGGATTCTATTATTTTATGTTGGCAGTGTGTATTTGGGGTTTTATTTCATTTTGATAGCCTTCTTATTTTATTGTTATTAGCAAATGTTATCACGGTTGAAATGGTATCTAAGAAGCTTTTTTAATAGGCTGGCTTCATTTTGTGCTGATTAGTCCAAACAGGCATACCAGTTATCTCTGGCAATACACTACTCTGCTTGCAGTCTACTGCTTGACCAATTATAACTTGATAGTATGCTGGGACCTGCTTTTGTTTCAGTTGTGTATACTTCACATCTGTGATAGGAGCTCTACAGAGCACCATTGCCATCAGACTACAGTGTGAGAACCACTGTTTTAAGTGGCTTACCCAGAAAAGGATTGTCAGAGTGTACTTCCAGTAGGACTTTTCAGCACTTTCCTCTTCTTGATTTAAAACAAGTGCAGCTTTGGCAGTGTTAGCAGTGGGGAGCCCATTTGGGAGGCTAAGTGTTTACCATTTTCTTGTATGCTGTTTTTCCAGGTATGTCCAGGAGAGCTTACAAGGAAATGAGTCTGATTTGGATTGGCAGTATATCCATTTACACTGCCAATATGTAAATGAGAATCAGGCTGTGTATTTCCAAGTTTCTATGCTGTGCTAGCATTGCAATCCATGGAATAGATTTTTCCCAGCTTGATTAAATTTGTCTGTATGAAAGTGGTTATAAGAGAAAATCTGCCCTGCAGTTCTAAGTCTTCTAGTGCAGTGCTGCAGTGAAGTAGATGGGTGCTGTCAAGTTATAGTAGGTATGCTGGTACCGTAGTCCAGTGTTAGATGGCAGCAGAGCTGGGTATGCCTTAGCTGCTTTACCCTAGGTAGTCAGGGACAAGTGTAACTGAAAATAGGGCGGCAAGTGAGCTAGCCACTTCTGCAGGGAGATGCAGGCATTTTTATCAGTGTTGTCTAATCATGCTTGGTCCCTTGCTATTGGGCATCATACAGGATTTGGGCATAACCTGGATCATAAAAGGCAAGTTTAAAAAAAATGAATTCCACTTTGTTTTTTTGTATTACAGTAGGCTACAGCATAGATACAGTAGGCATCATAGTAGGTCTTGCAGATAAAATCAATTCCTTTTAACCTTTGTTTACACATGCTTTATGAGGAGTGTCTAAGGGAACTGGGTTTATTTAACCTGGAGAAGAGATGACTGAGAGAGGATTTAATAGTAGCCTTCAACTACCTGAAGGGTGGTTCCAAAGAGGATGGAGCTGGCCTGTTCTTAGTGGTGGCAGATGACAGAACAAGGAGCAACGGTCTGAAGTTGCAGCAAGGGAAGTTTAGGTTAGATATTAGGGAAAAAAACTCTCTCACTAGGAGGGTAGTAAAAGCACTGGAACAGATTACCCAGAGAGGTTGTAGAATCTCCATCCATAGAGGGTTTTTAAGACCTGACTAAACAAAGCTTTGGCTGGGGTGAACTAGTTGGGGCTGGTCCTGCTTTGAGCTGGGGGTTGGACTAGATGACCTCCTGAGGTCCCTTTTAACCCAAATTCTTTGATTCTATGATTCAGTGGGATTTCCTTGAAATTCGATTACAAGATGAGGGGCTTTTCCCCATGCTGATTGGGGAGGGGGGGAACCTTGTCTTGTATTTGAGTAAATACAGTAAAGTGAGGAGGAGTGCACTCGCACGCGCTCTCTCTCTCTCTCTCTCTCTCTTCCCCCCCACCCCCAGCACACACATGTGCGCACACACACTAACTTTTCTGGAGGAGCAAAGAAAGGAGAAGAAACAGAAACATAGCTATTCCTCACCCAGTCCTCATTTTTATATACTAGCTCTGAGAGCAGGACCAACACTGCAATTCTCTGAGAGCATGTAATGGCAGATGTGTTCTCTCTACATTCTGGAGTGTGCAGTGAGGCATTTTCCTACTCTGAAGCAGGGTGCTTCTTAGTGCTGTGCTGTTCATGAGACAGCACTGCCCCATAATTTATCAGTGCAAGGCTGTACCGTATTGTCAGATACTTAACATTCTTTCATTTGAATTTTTTTCAGTGTAGTGCATAATTCATCATAACTATACTTACCATTTATACATTTACCAAATGTCATCCTTGCAACACCCTTGTGAAGCAGGTAAGTATAATTATCCCCTTTTATAAATTGAAGTAAAAAGGCAAAACGAAAGGTTAAAACAATACCATAAAAAACTATAGGACATTGTTTCCTGGAACTGCAGTTAATCAAGAAGGATAGTAAGACCCTGCTCCTCCAAGACTGCTGCCACAGATGCTGTTAGATTGGTTTCTAATACACAAGAAAACCTTTTGTGCAACCCCTAAAAACACTTGTTAGAGGAATAAGATTAGTGGTAGTCAGTAATTTCTTATGCATGATAAATATATCACTTTATGCCACTGTTTTATAGCCCTGTCTAACAATAAAGTTTAATATTTTAACTAAAATCCCCTCAGGGTTTTCTCCGGCTGAAATTTCTTGTCAAAAAATAGTTGGTGTTCTGGGTGAATTCTGCATAAGAGATGGAGAGCTAATGGTTGTTTTGTCTGCAGAGTCAGTGAGGTTATACTTTAAAGTGCTTTTAAAAATTGTTATTTGGCATTAATCTCAGGATATGCTGATCTAAAAGGGAGCTGCTTGCTGTCAAATAATGCCATGTTTGGGATTAGACAAGGAAGTAGATGTTTCACTGATGACATTAACACACCCACACATCACCAGTCTGTTTACATACTAGTTTGTATTCTTCTTCCTTCCCGCATACCGCATTAGGTGTGCATCTTGAACAACCTATCCTATAAGTAGGTGTTAAACCTGATGGAAAAGCAGTATGCAGATGTTGATGACTCAATATTGCAGGAAGCACATTGAGCTACTTGAATAAAGGGAGGTGGTTGTGATTTTTTTCAGAAGACCCAGACGGTATGTCTGTGCTGCAGATTCCTGTGTAGGTCAGTGCACAGATATCTGTGCTCCCTGTAATTTACCCCTAGGAGGATAAATGTACCTGTGCAGATTTCCATGCTAATTTATATATTTATATTTAATTTTTTCTTTTTTTGTGGGTATTTTCTTTTTTTGTGGGTTATCAGTTTCCCTTATTATTATTATTATTATTATTAAATTATTATTAATGTATTAAATAATTAAATTAAATTATTAATTAAATTATTAATTAAATTATTATTAATTTATTATTAAATTATTATTATTATTAATTATATTTAATTTTTTCTTTTTTGTGGGTATTTTCTTTTTTTGTGGGTTATCAGTTTCCCTTGTGCAAACTGACTATCATTCTTAATACATAAGAATGAAAAATAGTTATAATGAATAGCTATAATATGAAAACAATATTTAATCCTGAGCATCTTATGTATGGAGTGTGACCTTGGTAACTTGACTTGCAGGGGTAATACTTATGTTCTGTGTTACAAGAATACTGCCTTCAGTAAAGACTCAGAGAATCAATCTTTGATGAATTTGTTCAGAGTGAATGAAGTTTTTGTAGATATTTTAAATCTAAAGTGCCCTTTGGGGAAAAAAATACTTGCTCTCGAATTTTGATAAAGAAAACCTAGGAAGCTGACCATAACCATTCTGGCTAAATCCTTAGTCAGTATTCAGATATCAACACGTATTTATTAGAAACCTCTCTAATACCAAGACAAGTCTATGTTTTTATTTATGTAAAACAACTCTGTTGTGATGATTTGAGAAATATGTCTATGTACAAGGGATGGATTCCTCTTGAGATTCAAATTTACCTGTATGCATCTCTGTATCATATTATAAACTCCATTTTGAATGCGGGGTTTGTCTGCTGTCTGTTTCCTGTTTACCTCCTTACTGGATGAAAATTCATAACGCCAAAGGATAATCAAGAATGGTGAATAAACTAAGGAATAGACAGGATGTGTGGTATATTGGTGTTTTTGTCCTGATTAGTATGCCTCTTATGCCATCTAAAATAAAAAGTAAGTGTGTTAGAAATATGGGAAGAAGTATCCACAAATATTTGTTCTGAATTAAGTATCTGAAGACTCTAAACTAGAGTATCTACAAGGCTGGAAACATGCTTATGTAACTCTCAGTCTGAGGACAACAGCACAAGTCTCAGTTAGGCAGTAGGATCTTGTATGTCGGGGGTGAGGCTAGATAGGAGATCAGCGCACTGAAGCGCACTGAAGGTATGATTAGAATGCAAAGCCAGAGGCAGCTCCTGGGCTCTCTTCAGCCTCAGGAATCTAAAAAGCTATACGGGCAATATTTTTAGACATAAGTACAGCAACTTGGGGATTAATTAGGCCAAAACTCAGCTGTTCCTGGATGCCATGGAAGCTGATTAAAAGTTGTAAATGGGACTTAGTATTGTTTCTGTAGCTGTGAAGTTTGTTAATCATTGGGTTTAATTGCTAGGCTGTTGAAGGAGTATGGCTGTAAATAGTTTGGAGGACCACCACCATGTATCTAGCTGACTTATAGCTGCCATGTAGTCATAGCTTAAATCTACCGTGTCTTGGTATCTTTCTTTTTATGTTGATATTTCTTACTATTCATGAGTTCCATAAAT
Source organism: Gavialis gangeticus (assembly GCF_001723915.1). NCBI lineage: Eukaryota > Metazoa > Chordata > Crocodylia > Gavialidae > Gavialis > Gavialis gangeticus. The sequence continues at coordinate 19,911,250 of NW_017729006.1, read as the reverse complement.
TTCACTGAAGCTTGTAAACAAATATCACTTAAAAACATAATGTTCTAAGTGAATTACATTGCTAATAATTTTCAAGAACTGGGTATTTTAAATGTATTTAATTACAGCAATAGCTAGATTATAAATGTCTGACAAAGCTAATTGTGTTGGTAGCATAGCAGTGTATTTAAAATGTGATTTTTGGTCCCAGAAGGAAATGATCTTACTTGGCGTTTCTATAGCAACATGATAAATATTACAGACTTACCTTTGGTTGTGTTGATCTGTTCCTGGACTTGTCTGGAATTATACAGCTCCATATCCTAAATGTGCTCATTTCTGAAAAAAATCAGTCACTATTCAGCCTTTTAAAGTTTGTCAATTTCAAATGTACCTTGACAATTAAAGTAAGGGTTTTCTACAGATTTGACTTACTAACAGTACACCTTTTTACAAGCTTTAAAGTAGGCATTTATGTAATAAGCTAGTGGTGGCCAACCTTTTTGGCAGACATGCCAAACGGGTAAGCCCTGCACCCTCTCCAAGTGCCACTCTGATACCCATTCCCACCCTGATATGTTGCTCTGTTGTCAGCTCCCTGTCCTATCTGTTGCTGTGTTCTCTGCTCCTTTTCCATTCTGCCACATGCCATACACACAAGCTGCTTGTGGCATGCATGTCATGGGTTGGCCACCTCTGCAGTAAGCTATAGTGTTTCCAGAAGGGACTAATCATTAGGGGTGTGCGAAACGGGCCCTGTTCGATTAGGATTTGGCCTCAATCGGGGACAGTGATTCAGTTAGTTGATTCAGATCGCTGTTCCTGATTCGATTTGGCCGAATCTAAAGATTTGATTCTGATTCAGAGAATCATCAATGTGGACATAGAAAAAACATTTAAAACTGTCTATGTGCCTTGAGATACCAGGTGCAGCTTGTGAATGCTGTGATGCTGGGGCAGATGGAGCATCCCAAGAAAAGCATGGAGGGGGAAGGGCCATGTGCTCGGTGGCTAACCCAGGGAACATGCTGGGGGTCTGATTGGTTGTGAAGGGACCCCGGGTGGCCCCCCAGACCCAGGAGGCACCAGTCGCTGAGCCAGAGGGGTGTGGGGGGGGGGAGGGGCAAGCAGTCTCTCTGGTGGACCTGCGCTCCTGTGGGATGCTCCATGCACCCCAGCATCGCAGCATTCACAAGCCGCCTGCTACCTAGAGGTATGTAGAAGAAACATTTAAAGCTCTGAATTGATTTTGAGGGTTCCGATTCAATTCAGAGAGATTAAAGGGTCCTCCGATTCGATTTGGATTAGGAGATTTGGCCACCAAATCAGGCCGAATCTCTTGCTGAATCCAATCAGGGATTGAAGCTTCGCACAGCCCTACTAATCATGTTCTGCTCTTCCTTCCCATATACAAGAACTTTAAAAAAGACTACACAAATATATTAAAAAAAAAATAATATTAAAGTAAGGTTGATGTATAGTTGAATTCCCTGACATCAATTAATTTAATTCAAAGAGAAAATTTAAGGGTGAATCAGTGGTTAGAATCTGCTTGCTTATTTATTTATTCATTTATTTATTTAAAGATTGCATCTAATGTAGCATTAGGGTACTTCTCCACTGGTTTGCTCTTCATGTAGTTTTTGCCAAATCAAAATGGCAATGCTTAAGCCAGATTTCTGTCTGTTTTGCAAAGATTCCACAGGAAGGTAAGCCAAATTAGGTCAAAGTTGAATTTAGCTGAAATTATTTCAGCTGAAGGAAAAGTAAAAAATTTTTAGAAATGGCAACATTTTACTTAATAGCTTTTCCAAGAAGTTGTGTTGAAACACTGAAAATCATTGTTTAAATTATTTTTTTCAACTTTTTATGTAGCATTTTCATTTAAAGGCAGATTTATGGAGAAGCTTTGGATAACACATGTACATTTCCAGATTCAATCTTAAGTTCATGACTTTCTGCCTCCTATAAGCAATTTCAGGCGCAGGAAATTGAAGTAAATAATGCTTTTGGAATGGATTGGCATTGTATTATACTCTGGAATGTCCTCTTTGCAGCTACTATACATTTGTTTGTCTAGCTAAGATTAGAATAAGGTTTTTGTTGATGGACAGGGGCTATGTGGCCTAAGGTAAGATATTGTATAAATTGAAGGAGTAAGCAGTCAAATAATTCATAGCTTACATCCAGTCAACTTTTATAAAGATTATTTAACTTTCAGCATAACAGGTTGCTTGTTCCCAATTCTTCAATGATAATCTAGCTTCCTATTTAAGGTAAGTTATTTCCATTGAAGCTCCTCCTCCTCCCCTTTATCCTATAAATAATTCGCATTATATTGGGATATAAATATAGCTAAATCATGTCAATATGTGAAGCAGGGGAGACCAACAAAGGACATACTGAACAAGCAATGAGAGTAGTAGGAGGGTGGTACTATGAAAACCACAGAAAGGCAGATAGAGGAGAATTATTAAAAACTGCTAAGAAGTCCAGAACAGGAAAACGTAGAACCTGAGATATGAGTAATATGCCAAGGAGAAGACTGCTAATAATGCATTCAGTGAGGTAGATAGATGGTGGAAGCCATAATAACATAAATTCAGTATGAACTTTGAGTACTTGAAAGGCTACCGCTGCAACCAAAGTACCCATGGCATGCTGAGGTGCCTTGAGATCCTTTCAAGGGTGCCATGCAATGTTTACACACCTAACAGTGCTGACATGATTCACAAGGTAAACTTGGAGATTTCAAATAGGATTCCATAGTGTTAAAAATATTAACCCCTGCTCTGGTCTTTGGGTACTTTGCAAAAGAACAATTGTTCTGTTATTTTTATATAGCAAAAAAAAATATGAAAACTGGCTTTTTCCATTTGAGAGCTGGCATTTTCTAAGGGATGCCTCAAGCCTGTCAGGGTGTGTGTCAAGCTTAAAAAGATTGAGAATCAGAGCTAGAGAGTCAAAAACATTTCTGATCTGGGGTGATCTTTCTGAGTTCTTTGCAACAGAAAAATTGCTATATTATTTTTCTTTAGTGAAGCAACAAGTGAAACCTATGGGAAATGGCATTTTTTGAGCAGTACCTTGAGTCTAATGAGGAGTGCCTTGAGTCTAAAAAATAATTAAGAGACTCATTGGCTTAAACTGCACGTGTAAAATTTGCGTTTGTACTCAGCTGTCCAGAATAAGAAGAAATTGCAATTACTAGTTGATCTTTTTTTAAAGCAGAGCTTGCTTTAGTTAAACTTATCTAAAATTTAACTGCTGTATTAAACAGGGGCAAAGTTTGCTTTGACACAGACAAACCAGTGGGCTGACCACAGTGTGAGGATGATGATTATGATCTTGCAAGATATTTCATAAAACGAGTTGGTCTACTTGCCCTTTTATAGTTACTGTTCGTTTATGCATCTAAGATTTTACAAACACCAAATGTTTGTGTGTACTAAACAATGGATTGTTACGTCATCAAATTACTTGAATAGATTGTCCTTTTCGATGGAAATGAATTACAGTGTAGGTCAACAGGATATTTCATTGACTCTCTTTTCATTGCTTTAATCCCTTGCCTCTTATGATATTTCCAATTTGTATTGCATGTAGCTAGAGACAGCATGACTCAAACATTTCTTTGCCCTGTAGTATTTATTAAAAACTAGAATGCAGAAAATGCCCAGTGTCCAGGCTCCATAAAGAAAAGTATAGAATACTGTCCCCACAGTTCCTTTTTTTCCCATTTTTGATAAAACTCTATGAAGACAATCTTTAGGTGGAAATGGATATGACCAGTGAATTCAAATATAGACAGCCTGGTCCTCCTTGGTGTTACATTAGGGCAAGTGGGAAGGTGGGAAACTAGCCAGTTATGTACAAGGTTGCTTAAATGTCAAGATGTGTACATGAGGATGGTAGTGGTTGTGTGTTAATGCATCTGGGTGACCATGGCCTACTCCATGATTGTTACCAGGGTGTGCTTCCTACTGCATCATAAACAAAGAGCTGGAAAATTCTTCATTGGCTTTCACTGGAAAGAAGGGAGAAGAACGTATCCCATATCAGGTAAAGCTAACCTTCCCCTGTACATTCAAGCCTTCTGAGTGAATCAGGAGGGAAGTCAGGGAGGAAGCACATTGACTCCCACCTGCTCTGCCTGATCACTAGGAATCCTGGTTTTCTCTGATTTAAAAAAATTCCTAATTTTTGGTAAAAAGTAACTTCAAATCCAAATCTTCCAGTGATTACAATGAAACATCACTATATATTTCTCTCTATATTAGTGGTGTATCATTTTAATCACAGAAAAATGTGGATTTGGGGTTACTTTTTTAACCAAAAATTGGGGATTGGTTTAAATAAGAGAAAACCAGGATCCCTGCTGATTACCATACACCCCCACATTTGTACCTGAATTAGAAACTTGAATCAGGAAGCATTAGATGTTAGTATGTTTCTCTTATTAAATGACTAAATAAATGAAACAAAAAAAAACGCGTAGCAAAAACAGTAGTTTCCTATGTAAGAGAATGTTTCATAGTTCCAGAAAGCCCATTTCAGATATTACAGATGAAATTAATCAGGAGTGATTAAGAAGCTTTCTTGCTGTGATTACATCTATCCTGTCAGTCGAGTAGATGTAATCCTACAGCCACCTATGAACTATTTCATTATTTTGATTAGATAAAGAGAATGAAACTGTGGCTTTGAATCAATAGCTGACTGACAGCAGGAGTACAAACAGCAACTTCATTTTTTGATAACTTTTCTTCGCATGTATGTTAAGCCCATGAGTGCATTACAGAAAATTAGATAAATCTGATAAACTCTGAAGCTATAGTTCTTGTGCAGTCCTGGAGAATGTAACTTTAAAGACATGAGTGCATCTCGTATATTGCGTAGTGGGGTTTTTTCATGATAATTAGTTGTTGTATTTAGTGCATTAGAGGTAATGTCCACATTTATACATAGATTACATTTACTGCATTCGACAGTGATGTCAATATTTAAGTATAGGTCATTGTTCAGATATTTAAAAAAACCCTTTCAGTTATTATTTTAACTTGCCATATTTTCCTTCCTCCCATTACAGTCATTCACTTTCTTGACAGCTGTCCTTTATTATCTACAATAAAACAAAACCACTGTCTATTCAGAGACATTTCTGAATAACTGTGCTTTCACTATTATACTGCAAGCCTCTGTGTAAGAATGATAGCGAATTTAAGTACAAAAAAAGAACTCCTTTACATCCTTCAGTCCAGGCTGGGTGCCTTGTGTAATGGGGTCCCACCCCAGGGGTGGCTAGGATGCCCATAGAATCTCCCCTCAGTCCTTGTTACCTTTAATTTCTTTGGGCTATATACCCTTCCATTCACCTGCATGCCTTGATATAATTATGTTTTCAGAAAAAGGGAGGCTGCCTCAGGGCTTCCGAAGTGAGATCTCATGCTTGTGAACACAGGTATCGCTGCCCATTGCCTTAAGGGATAGCATTGTGGCCTTCTAATTTCCCCTTTTAGCCATGCCCTGTATGGGGTGTGAAGTGGGCCATATTCGATTTGGATTCAGCCTGATTTGGAGCACAGTGATTAGATTCATTGATTCAGATCGCTGTCCCAATTTGATTCAGGCAAATCTGAATTTCAAGATTTTATGCTGATTCAGAGAATCAGCGATTTGGCCACAGCTTTCAATGTTTTTTCTACGTACCTCAAGGTACTAGGCATGGCTTGTGAATGCTGAGATGGTGGGGCAAATGGAGTGTCCCACAGGAGCATGGAGGACCCCCACATGCTTGGTGGTGGACCTGGAAGTGGACTGGAAGTACTTCTGGTCCACTTTTGGGTTTTCTGCTGAGCATGGGGGACCCACCCCCATGGCCACACTGGCTCAGTGACTGGCCATGGGGGGGACCCTGGGTGGCCTCCAGACCCAGGAGGCACCAGTCACCGAGCTGGAGGGTAGGAGGGGGGTCCCCTGCACACTCCGTGGCAGACCTGGAAGTGGACTGGAAGTGCTTCTGGTCCACTTACATGTCGACTGCTGAGCACACGGGAGACCCCCTGCCACGCTTCCATGGGACGCTCCATCCACCCAGCGTTCATGAGCCTCCTGGTACCTTGAGGTATGTAGAAAAAACATTTAAAGCTGTATCTATGTCCAAATCATCAAATGTCTCTGAATCGATTCGGAGGGTTCCGATTTGATTTGGAGAGATGAAAGAGTCTCCTGATTCGATTTGGATTTGGAGATTCAGCAGCTGGATCAGGCCAAATCTCCACCGAATCGAATCAGCAACCGAAGCTTCACACAGCCCTAATGCCCAACCCTTGCAGATGTTACCCATCATGGAGTATTAAGCCCCATTGTTTGAAGTACAGAGGCCCAAGGCCAGGAGGGGCTAGGAAGGTAAAAGGCACTGGGGCAGGAAGCTCCAACAGTGACAGAGACCATTCCAGGTTTAGAGGCCCACATTGACTGGAGTTGACACTAGGCCTGAGGGCCTATGGATGAGAGATTGACTGGATTGGACAATCTTAACCCCTCCTGGCCTTGGGCCTCCTAGGCTTGCATTTTCTCCCCTGTCCTGGGCTCAGGCCTCATTACCTCCAACAGACTCTACCCCACTGAGGGCTATGGGCCCCCTGGCTCTGCTGGTTCTCGCCCCCTGTGTGCTATGGGCTCCCTGGCCCTGCTGGTACTCGCCCCTGGCGGGCTATGGGCCCCCTGGCCCTACTTCCTCTTTGCTGGCTATGGGTTTGCAAGCCCTGCCTGCTCTCCTCGCTCTGCAGCCATAGCCGTTCTCCTTGGCCTTGGCCCCTAACACCCATGCATTCTCTATTCCTAAATGACAGGTCTTATCTGCTTGAGCTTAGGGGTTAGTCAGGAGCCTTGCTGCAGCTCTTGTCTCCATGGCTTCCAGGTCAGATTCCTGCCCAGCTCAGGCCCTAGGCTTATATCCTGCAATCCCAGCCCCTTTTGGATCATGTGGCTCCCTTGATTGCTGTCTGCTTCATCTGCAGCCTGCTTTTCCTGTATTCTGCCTTCCCTTAAAGCGGGAAGAGCACCAAGCTTCCTGGTACATTTGTCTACTTATCAAAAGGTGACAAACTGCAACAACAAGCAGTCTGAATTTTTTTTTTCAGTGTCTGGATTTTCATTCCTTTTCCTCAGAGGCTTCTTTATAGTGTTATATACTCTTCAAGTAAGCACAGCTCAACTGACAAATATGTCTCAAAAGTTCCTGTGTGGGTGAGGAAGCCGGAAGATGGCCTCAGGAATAAGCTAACTTGGTAACCAACACATTTCCTTCTGGTTCCTCTTCCTTTTTTAAGTGGGCCAGACTCAAGTGTCCCAGAGACATCGGTCTCACAATCTGAAGAGCTAGCTTTTAGTCCCCAAATGTTAAAGTTGCTCAGAGACAGGATATTTAGAGTTAATATGGTAAAATGGCTGGCAGGAAAAAACTCTAAGATAGGCAGTGTGATAAAGATTTCTGCAGCCAGGCCTGGCCTGGGGACTTTCTGATTTCTGTTACTTTTGCATGTGTAGAAAGGTGTATGTCTTGCAGAAAGCCTATGGTTAGTGTAGGATGAGATGCCCTGTTAGTTCTGTGCACTTTCTTAATTAACCTTTTGCTTCAAGATTGGTTTTTATTTTCATTTATTTCACAGAGAAGTGAATTCAGAAGGGACAGCAGCATTAAAAAATGAAGTACCTTGTAGTGGTAGGTTGAGCTGAGAATCTTCTTGGCCTACATTCTCTTTAAAATGAAATACAGAAAGAACACAACAGCAGTTGCACAGTCCTAGAGTCTCCAAAAGTATTTCACTGGTTGTAAAGAATCTAAAGCCAAAATCTGCTTTAAAATTATTTGGTTTTTAGTTAGTTGAGGAGGCATTTCCAAGCAGCCCAAAGCAAAGTCTTTTCTATCATCAGACACAGTTTAAAAGAGATTCAGAAATCCCTTTAATCAAATCAATACTAGTGCCAACTTCAGAAGAAGAATGGGCTTTTTGGCTCCTAATAACTACAAGCAGAAACTTGTCTATGTGTAGTGGATAGGATTGTCAAAAGCAATCAATTCCTATTTTAGTCGGTTGCATTAACAGTTTGATGTCAGTGTCAAGCCTTCTGAAAAAAGAGAGACTCCTCTTTTCTGGTGCGTCAGGTCATTTCTCATATAAGTAAACTGTTACTTAAGAAAGCTTATGCATCTCTGATTTAGTTGGTCTTTAAGGTGCAAATCTACCCTATCTTCTGCCTGCTGTGGATGCAAAATGGAACTATTAACATTCTGAGGCTGAACATTCTTGTGGATGACCCTTAGCTATGGACTTTCTTACTACAAATCTTCACAGTGAAACAACTTCTGTGCAAGCATTCTGTCTACAGAGATAACTATGAAATGGCCTATTAGCATCAACTTTGAGCAGATAACAATGAGTTTGAGAATTTAGGATCATGTGAAAAAATAAGAAAATGATTAAGTAACATTGTCCTTTTGAAGGAAGTGAACCTTTAAAAATCTGTTGTATGTGGTGCCTGTGTATTATAGTGACTTGTGCATTAGAAATGCTGATAAGCAAGTTGCACAGTGTTAACCTGAATAAGCAATCCATAGGTGTATCATATGTGAACAAGTAGATGTTTTCTCAGTCATAAAGGATACCTTACTTTTAGTTAGTAATATAGTGGTTAGAATATTTGGAAGTCAAGGCCCAAACTCTGTTTCTTCTATTGCCTTTCTTTCTGAATAACAAGAATAAGTTGCTAAGGCCCCTAGCAGATATTTAGGATCTGGCATGGCAGGATGTGCGCTTGGTAAAATTCCTCAGATCCCACTGTGCGCCCAGGACCTTTGAAGCCATGCTGCATAGCCTGGCATTAGTGACCAGTCCCTGATGCCTGGTCAGCTTTAAGCTTGTCAGTGTGGAGGGAGCCCGTGGGCTCTCCATGTGCTGGGACATTTAAAGTAAGGCCGGCTTTCTCCAGGCCAGCAAGTTTAAATCCAGACTGTGCAGCTTGGTATTGGGCTGCATGGCACAGCTTTAGCATTCAAACGAAAATGTGATACAAACCTAACACTAAGATGTTCCGCATGTATCATGTTACAGGGCACCATACAATTAATGCCTTATTCATGCAATAAATGTAATATCCACCAGGACCAGAGGATATTCAGGTGATTAATTCCTGTTTAGGTGCCTAACATCTATTAATATCAATTGACCTGTTACAATATTTTTTCTAGTTATGAAGGCTACTTAAAAACTTTTGAGTTTCTCAATTTTCCCTCTTATCACTAGTAGACTTGCTTTGTAATTCTGTTGACTGTAGCATTTACGGAAGAACAATGACATATTATGCTCCCAAAGTGAATTTGGTACATTAGAAATAGATGACATTTATTTAAACAGAAAATTCAGAGTAATTTTGCCTGAAGGACTTATTGTTTTCCTTCACTTTTGTTATTAATAGTCTCTCAAGTCACTTCTTGGACATAAAAATGAAAAGAAAGACAGGGCAGTTTCACTAATAGAAAGTGTGTTTCTGGGCAAGGGTGCTGTTTCCATTCAGTGTCATTAAAATCAAACAACAGGAAGTAAAATGGTAGATTAGTTATGTAAAGACAATGCAGAACTGGCTCTGGACTCAACCATTAAAATAATGTTTGTAGGTTTTTCCCTTGGTCTCAGGAAATGTATTGGCTTCAAATGCTATTTTAAAACAGCTGTAGTCTGTTTTCCTGAGACAAAATAGAATTTGTCTCCTGAGTAAGCTGCCTTTTGCATATTTTCTTATTTTGAGTGAGCATGCATTCAGATTACCTTGTTTTAGAGAGACGCTTGTACCACTACATTTGAATATGCATGCCATACAAAGGCATATTTTTAGGTTTGAGATTGGCTAGTATTTATGGAGTTACACACTGGGGAGCTGAGGATGGAAGGAGCTCCTGCATGAGCACATTTTTTGGTCTACATAAAGACCAGACAGAATGCTTGGGGTGCAGGGTATGCCCTCTCATGGGCCAGCAGAGCTACTCAGTCACTCGAAGGATGGGAGCTATATAACGGTTTTAAAAGCTATTTATTTGTTGAAGGACACCTGTCTATGTCGTCTCTTTAATGAATATTGTCTGCTGGCAATGAAACATAGGTGTACCTCTCCCAATGTCTAACCTAGAATCCCAAGTCCTGTTGCTTTTTCTCACTTTGATCTTTATTTAAAATATTTACAGTAGCAGAATTAAAAGCAGAAGGTAGAATGATAGAGATTGAAAACAAATAAGTTGGAAACAGATGATCAAACTTGTGCGACTTACCTGGTGTGTTCCCTATTATACTTCAGATTTGTGCAAATTGTTTTGAAAGCAAAGTAGTTGTAGTTCATTTCATAAATGTTTTAGTTGTTAACTGATTTCATTTCCTCAGAGCCAGACTAGAAAGAAACTGCTGCTTAGCAAATTTTGACTAATATTTAAGGACATCTTGTCTTCCACGTCCTGACCTCTTTCATGATTTATTTTAGTTCTAAATGTTTTGCTGTCTTGGTAATCCTTTCAGACTCTTTAAAGGCCGTACAAAAAACTCATGTGGGAAATACAAAATTCTGCTTTTAGTGAAGACTGCCATTTCTCAACTGTTCATGAACCGAGCATGTCAAGTTCTTGTTCTCTTAGAGTTTGTAAGTGTAGAGTGGTTCCAGTGGTATGAAGCAGTTGGAAATAGCTGTGTGACATAGGACTCATGCCATGGTTGTTCCTCCATCATTCCCCTGCTGTAAGGGGCATAGAGAAAAAGAGGTGTGGTTTAGAAGCGGCTGCAGCTGGCTGAATTCTGGATACTCAAATGGCTGTGAACGGCAGTGGGATGGCATCAGAAGGTGAAGCCTGAAATGGCACTATGTTATGCCAAAGGCTTGGGTTTGTTTACTGACCTTCCAAGTGGGTAGCTAGAAGCATCTCAGCTCCCTTCCATCTCCAAACCAAGACCTAAGGTTTTTTGCATAAATATGCTGCTTTTTGGGTATATCTGCAGTCCAGTTAAATGTGTTACAGCTAGCACATGGGCATAGTTGCACTAGGTTTGGTCCAGTTAGCTACAGTAATGATAGCTGTACAACGCAGAACATGAACTGTTCTGGGGCTTTAGCTATGTATTTTGGTTGCTGGTAGTGAATACAGTCTCAGCACCTAGAAAATGGTGGATCTGAGATTTAGATGAAATACTGGGAGAACTTCAGGGAATACTGTAAAGGATTAATTTATTTTGAGAAGCTTTTGAAAAGCTAAAATGACTTTATTTTAGGTTCCCTAGATTACTGTTTCTGATGATGAAATATGGAATGGTGGGAAAGAAAATAAAATAACTAGGAACGGGAAGTGCATGTGTGTTTAAACTCAAGTCTTACAGGCCAAACCGTCAAGAGGCTGGGCACTCTGAACTCACTCTGCCTTCCAGGTGAGTCTAAGATTCTTAGTGTTTAGCTAGATCAGGCCTTTGATGCACCCTTCAGCTCTAAAATGTGACTCTATGGAAATGCCAGTGTGAGTGTCAAGAATCCAGGTGTGTTGTTTCTCAGTGACTTCTTATCATTATGTCCTATTAAAAAATGTATTTCCCCCCTAATTTCTATCCCTGAAAACTTGGCCTAAGCTACAATAGGGTGACTATATGCTATGCTTTTGCCAGGACAGTTTTGCTGAACACCTCTCCCAGGTATCCTGTCAATTTGGTTGAGTGTATGGTTTTGACCTGTTTTCAGAATGCTATTTCAGGTTGCTGGTGGTACTCTAGGGCTCCTATACACATGCAATAAAGCTGCTCTGACACATGGTGATTACAGCACATCCGAGCAAACTCAATTAATTGAGTCTGCTGGAGCATGATAATTACCGTGCTCCAGCAGACTCCAGCGTCACGTACTGAAAAATGGCAGCGGGGTGCTTTAACTAAAGCTTGTTCTATGAGCTTTAGTTAAAGTGCCTCTGCCACCAGTTTTTGTTGTGTGGATGTTGATACACATGATGCTCTGGGCACTCTGTAATGCTCTGGGTGCTTTAATTGGAGCAGCTCCAATTTGAGCTGCTCTACTTAAAGCGCCCTCCCCTGTCACCTCCCAGATCACGTATATGTATGCCCTGAGTCTCCCACACCGCCCTTTCCCCTCCAGTGCTCTGCAGCTCCCAGCTCTCCAGGATTCTTAGCTAAAATGGGAGCCAGGAGACAGTTTAATTAAACCAGAGAATAGTGGAGTTGAGGAAACTCCACCCCATTTTGAGACTTAGAAAATAGTCAACCTGGTTACAGGGGTTCAGTTAGGTTCTTCTTTTTTCACACATCATTGCCATTATAATCATTATTCCCTTGCAGTGTGCCCCACTTTCTGGCCCCCTTTCCCCCACTGTTCCAAGGTGGCCTGCCTCTGCTTTAGGGGAACTGGGGACTTTGGAGTGAGAGGGGGACTTCCCTTTGGGCACACTCCCACTGGTTCCAGACTGAGGAGGAGCAAGGGCAGGGGGGTGGTGCCTGTGGAGATGCATTAACATCCCCATGGTACTCATGTATTTTGTTGTCTTGCCCCAGCTGGTTTTGCCTCGGCAGTGTAGGCAGATAGCATATTTGGGATCATCTCCCAGCTCAGAATGATCCCAGACCACACTACCTGCTCACTTCTGGGACGCAGGTGCATGTGTGGATGCTGCCTTTTCCCCCTCCTAAGCAGGCAGAGGCACAACAACAGGAGGAGCGGACTCAGATGAGCTGCTTGCCTCTGCAACCTCTACCTCAGCCTGCTGTGAAGTGCCTGCTGGGGAAGGAGACCTGGCTCTAGGGGGAACTTGAGAGGTGTGGAGCACATACTCACATGATTTCCCCCTCCTTTCCCAGAATTTCCCTTGCTATGGCACTCAGATCCAGCTCCAGCTCCAGCTCCAGCTCTTCCTCTGGCACTGGAAGGCTCAGTATGGGAAGTGAAATGGGGGTGGAGGAGACTATCATGCTGGTCCTGGTGCTGCTGCTTATTGTCATGGTGGTAGTGGTTGGGGGTCTATGGCTGGTGGTCTTGGAGGGGATGCAGACTCAGGCACAGGCAGTGGCACTTGCACTGCTCCCCTCTCCTTGCTGCTTGTAGAACTGGAAGCCTCATCCCTGCTAGTTGTAGGAAAGAGGCTGTATCTCAATTTTTGGGGGGAAACTTCCACCTCTCCTTCCACCCCCTCTTTCACCCCTTTCTGAAGGCTTGCCCACCTGTCTTTCCACCATGCTACATAGTGTGTTTCATAGTGTCTTGTCTTTATAAATATATAAATGTTTATGTACCTTTCTGTATAAATTCTATGTTATAATATGCAAGATATAAATGTATGTACCTTCCTATATAAATTCCATAGTATAATATCCAATATAATTATGACATTGAAAAGAATAAATCAAAAATATAATAATAAAATTAAAGGGTCTAGAAAGAAAGCAAAAGGTACTGCAGGATCCCACTTGCTAGGCTAGCAAGTAGATAATCAAATCAATGGTAGTAGTAGCCTTTGTTGTCTAATGCTCTTAAACTGCTGGAATATAGCTCAGTAACTGTCAGATCCCAAGGAAGAAAGCAGGCCAGTTCAAACAATGCTGCCTTTAATGCTGTTTTTCCATCCCTCCCACAGAGAACTGGGATTGGAAGGGACCTCAGGGAAGGATCACAGTCGCTGGCCAGCTACACAGTCGATGTCAGAATAGTTCTTGCCCACTCTTCCCCCTCCGTCTACTTACTTTCTGTTTCCCTGCAGGCAAGCCCAGCTTCAGCTTCGAAACTCGAAACGTTTCGAAACTTTTGAAACATTTTGATAGCCACATAATGAAATTAAGGCAATCTCAAAGCCCTTTGTTCCATTTCAGTTTTGCTGTTTCAAGCTCGAAACAAGTTGAAGCAGCGTCAAAACGAAACAGCTGACAAAATTTCACACAGCCCTACTGTGTAATAAACTGTTATAGAGAAGCCGACAGGCACTGTTATGGATGGGAACCTCTCACAATTTGTAGTATGAATTCATTATTTTCAGGGTTTTATAACTTGATCTTTTAAAAAAATGCTGTAAGAAAATGTTGGGTATAATGTTCCATCCTTGGAGAGAATTAATGGTTATCATATATTTGGTGTTATAAAGTAGCTTTGGAGGGGGGCATTTTATTGCCTCTTCCCCTTTCTTAAATTTCAGACCAAAAGTATCTTCTGTGCATGTAAAGATAGCCTAATACTTGTAGCAGAGGAGCTAGTTAAGACACTGTCTTAAAGAGGCAGAGTGGAAAGGAACAGTGGAGTAGACTGGAAAGAAAAAGGGAAGACTATTCACTATTACACACACAGCTTCCTTTATTCTCTCACACTTTTGCCACAGAAAAACTGTCATGGCTTCTGGGCGTAAGAGAGACTCTATCTGGGAATATTTTGAAGAAATTCCTTCCCTGGGTAAAAAAGGAAAATGTGTCCAGTGTAAGCAGTGCAAGAAGGAGATGCAGGGCCTAGTTGCAAAAATGAAACATCATAATGAAAACTGCTTACTGGGAGAAAATGATGTGGATGAAGATGTGGATGTGTCTGAAGAATAATGTGGATCAACTGGTTAATAAATTAAGTAATTCATTTTGCAATGCATCATTCTTCAAGATTCTCTCTATGCCTTTTAGTATAAGTGTGATTTAACAAGTAAATTTCCAAGCTGTGTTGGATGTTGCTAGAAAAAAAGTTTAGCTTAGCCAATCCTTATGGCTTGTTTAATTATTTAACTAGGTTTAGAATCTAGCACCCAAGTTTATAGTACAGAAAGCTGCAGTAAAAGAAATCTAGAGTTGCCAGTTGCCACTGGGTATCATTTTCTTATTTTATATTACATAATACATTCCCCTTATTTTGAAACATCCTGGCCCCAGACCATAATGGTGATGCCATAAGTCTATTCCCTATTTTACTTCAGCATAACTCAGCTTTCCCAAGGGAACCTCCTTCCTGTACTTGTTTTCTCAAAAACCAGAAGTGCCAGTGAGTTCAGTGGGGCTTACTCCAAAATTAAGTGTACTCTAAGTGCAGTCAATTTTAGCTTTTTTTGGTAATTTGGAATCGGATCTGCATCCTTGCTGAAAAAAATGTAAATGATTAACTGAATAAGAGTGAGAAGAACTGTGAAGAATGACTATTCAAAAATCATTTTTGTTTCAGGATCCCATTTAAGCATAAGAGACTTTGACTGTCTATCTGCAACAACTTCAGAGTTATCCATTGGTATTTTTAGCAGCAGTGCTGCAACTAAACATATTTCAGAAAACAAAGTATCAGTAGTGAGCAAAAGATTTTCAACCATCCAGCAAAACCACCACCATGGATGGTTTTGTAGTAAGGACCAGCAAATACCAGCAAGACACCATAGATGAAAAGATTGCTCAGTTCATTTATGCTGCAAATTCTCCTTTTTGCATTGTTAACAAACACTTCATTGACATGGTTGGGTCCTTATGACCAAGCTACACTACACCTGGTAGGGCAGACATTGGTGGAAGGTTACTAGGTACAGTGTATGAGAAGGAACTTGAACACTGTGCAAGAAATACTGAGGAGAAATTTACCTGTTTAAGCCTTGATGGGTGGAGCAATGTACACAATGATCCATAATATGTGCCTGTGTGACAACAGAAGATGGGGTTGCATATCTTTCAGAAACAATAAATACATCAGGAAATGCCCACACAGCAGAATATTTAAAAGAAGCGGCAGTGAAAGCTATAATAAACTGTGAACAGAAATTCAACTATCTCACGCGCAGTTTTGTCACAGACAATGCTGCAAACGTGGCAAAGATGAAAAGATACTTAGAAGAAGAAATGGAAGGATGCTTCTTAATAACATATGGCTGCCGTGCCCATTTAATGCATCTTTTATCCAAAGACTTAGGTACCTCTCCAAAAATAAAAGAAAACATTGAAGCTGTAAAATATTTCCATAACAACAATTTTGCTTCGGCTTCACTGAAGAGAGCAGGAGGATCTAAACTAATTCTCCCTCAAGATGTGCGATGGAATTCTGTGGTTGATTCTTTTGAACAATTTATTAACAACTGGCCTATACTCATAAACGTTTGTGAAGAAAACCATGATAAAATGGTTAAATTAAGCCCGCCGGGGGACGGGGGGGGACTACTGCCACTGCTGGCCCACTGAGCAACCCTTGCAAAGCCAGCAGGCCAACGCACTTAAGGGAGCCCACCCCTGCCCCAGCCCTGGTACAATCTGTGGGCAAGGCAAGAGCCCCCAAGGGGACACTTGCCTGCCTTTACACAAATGCCAGGAGCTTGGGGGATAAGCAGGAGGAACTCATCCTCCTGCTTAACACAAATAATTACAATCTCATAGGGATAACGGAGACTTGGTGGGACTCCACCCACGACTGGACCACGGGTATAGATGGCTATACCTTGTACAGGAGAGATCGAGTAGAAAAAAGAGGCGGGGGTGTAGCTCTCTATGTTAAGGAAAGCTATGCATCTGCAAGCTGATGTTGGCGACCAAGGTGGATGACTGGAGACCCTCTGGGTTAAAATCCATGGGGAACATGGCACAGAGGACACGACAGTGGGAGTCTACTACAGACCTCCCACCCAAAGTGAAGAGCTTGACTAGGAGTTTGCCCGGGAACTGGCTGAGGCTGCATGCTCCAGGACCATGGTTGTCATGGGTGACTTCAGTTACCCAGACATCTCGTGGGAGCATCACTCAGCAAAATCTGAGCGGTTACAAAGCTTCCTATCTTGCGTGGATGACCTCTGCCTGACTCGAGAAGTGTACGGGACAATGAAAGGCAAAGCACTGCTCTACTTGGTACTGGCTACTGGGGATGACCTAATCGGCGACCTAGTGATTGATAGGAAGCTGGGTGACAGCAACCGTGAGCTGATCACCTTCAGCATCTGCCATAAATCTGGCAAGTCAGTCAGCAACACTGAAGTCCTTGACTTTAGGAAAGCTGACTTTGACAAGCTCAGGAGGCTTGTCAGTGAGGCCCTAAGGGACCATGACCCCAGGGGGAGGGGAGTCCTGGAAGAGTGGTTGCTCCTGAAGGGAGCGATGCTCAATGCAGAAGCTAATTCAATTCCATCTCGGAGGAAATTCAGCAAGAGGGCACAGCAGCCCCCCTGGCTCTTCAGAGATCTAGTAGACCTCCTGAGGCTAAAAAGAAAGGCCTACAAAGGATGGAGGATGGGATTCACCTCGAAGGAGGAATATTCTGCATGGGTTGTGCAGGGGGCAAATCAGGAAAGCCAAGGCTGCAACTGAACTCCAACTAGCTTCGAGCATCAAGGGCAATAAAAAGTCCTTTTTCAGATATGAGGGGAGCCGGAGGAAAAGCAAAGGGCAACATTGGACCCCTGCTGAACCAGATCTGACAACTGACACCCAGTAAAAGCCAACCTATTAAATGGGTACTTTGCTTCGGTCTTTCATAAGTACCATGAGACGCCGATGTCCACTATGGGACAGGGAGGTCTGGGTGAAGGAGATCCCCTGCCCTCTATCCATGCTGACCTTGTAAAGGAACACCTTGAGAGGTTGGATACCTTCAGGTCAGCTGGCCCTGACAATATATACCCCAGGGTACTCAAGGAGCTGGCAAGCATCATAGCCCAGCCCCTGGAATGGATCTTTGAGAACTCCTGGCACTCTGGTGAAGTGCCCGAAGATTGGAAGAAGGCTAATGTGGTGCCTATCTTCAAGAAAGGGAGGAAAGTGGATCCAGCAAACTAGCCAGCCTGACTTCTATCCTGGGGAAGTTCTTAGAAAAGTTTATTAAAGAGGCCATCCTTAATAGACTGGCAGACGCCAACATCCTAAGGGACAGCCAGCACGGGTTTGTTGTGGGTAGGTCTTGCTTGACCAATCTCACTTCCTTTTATGACCAGGTGACTTATCACCTGGACGAGGGAGAAGAGATTGATGTCATATATCTTGACTTCAAAAAAAGTCTTCGATCTTGTATCCCATGATCATCTATTGGTGAAACTGGCCAATTGTGGCCTTGGGTCCACCACGATCCGCTGGCTCGGAAATTGGCTCCGTGGTCAGACCCAGAGGGTGATAATTGATGGAAGTCAATCATCATGGTGCCCGGTGACAAGTGGGGTCCCCTAAGGCTCTGTCCTTGGACCCATATTGTTCGACATCTTCATTAATGATGTGGACATTGGAGTCAGGAGCGGACTGGCCAAGTTTGGCTATGACACCAAACTTTGGGGCAAAGCATCCACACCTGAAGACAGGAGGGTTATCCTGGCTGACCTGGTCAGGCTCAGCAGATGGGCGGATGAGAACCTGATGGTGTTTAACACTCAAAAATGCAAGGTTCTCCACCTTGGGAGGAAAAACTTGCAGCATCCTTATAGGCTTGGCAGTGCTACACTGTCTAGCACTATGGAAGAAAGAGACTTGGGGGTCATCGTTAACCACAAGATGAACATGAGCCTGCAATGCAATGCTGCGGCTAGTAAAGTGACCAAAACACTGGCTTGCATCCATAGATGCTTCTCAAGCAAATCCTGGATCGTCATTCTCCCCTTGTACTCAGCCTTGGTGAGGCCGCAGCTGGAGTGCTGCGACCAATTTGGGGTCCTGCAATTCAAAAAGGATGTGGAGAAGCTTGAGAGAGTCCAGAGAAGAGCCATGCGCATGATCAGAGGTCAGGAAAACAGACCTTACCATGACAGCCTGAGATCTATGAGGCTGTTTAGCCTGGAAAAGCGCAGGCTCAGGAGTGATCTGATAGCCACCTATAAGTTTATCAGGCGTGACCATCAGTATCTGGGGGAACATTTGTTCACCAGAGTGCCCCAAGGGATGACGAGGTTGAACGGTTATAAACTACTGCAAGACTGTTTCAGGCTGGACATAAGGAAGAATTTCTTTACTGTTCAAGCCCCCAAGGTCTGAAACAGCCTGCCATCGGAGGTGGTTCAAGCACCTATATTGAGCAGCTTCAGGAGTAAATTGGATGCTTATCTTGCTGGGATCCTATGACCCCAACTGACTTCCTGTCCTTTGGGCGGGGGTCTGGGCTTGATCTTCCAAGGTCCCTTCCAGCCCTAATGTCTATGAAATCTATGAAAATACATGGAAGTATCTCATCCAAAGTATCTAACATTGGTTTAAAGAGGAATGTAGAGTGTATGCTCAGTATACTGAAGCCTATATCCATAGCCTTAAACAAACTTCAGAGAGATTGTTGCTGCATTGGTGATGCTGTTGAAATTTGGAAGGTACTTCAAGAGACATTGAAGAAAGAAATACCTAACTATAAATGTAAACTGTAGGCAATAAAAAAGTGAATGGTTCAAGCACTAACTCCACCTCATTTTCTTGTCAACATTTTCAACCCCAGATATAAGGGTAGATGCCTAACTTCTGAAGAAGATGATGCTGCCATGGCATGGGCATCTCGAAATCACTCCTTAGTTATGCCAGTCGTAATAAATTTCAGGGCTGGAGGGAAGCCATTTAAGCAGTACATGTTTACTGATGATGTTTTGAACACAGTCACTCCCCTGAATTAGTGGAAATCATTAGCCAGGCACCTTGAAACAGAGTTCCTTCAGTTGCTAAGCCAACTTTTCACAGCAGTAGCTTCCTCTTTAGGCACAGAGAGAATATTTTTATCGTTTGGTATTATTCACTGAAAGCTAAGAAATTGACTGGGAGTTGAAAAAGCAGGAAAACTCATATTTCTGTTTCAGTCTATGAATAAAAATGACAGTGGAAGTGGGGAAGATGAGATCTAGTTGTAGAAGTTTTAAGGACCCGTATGATTTGAAAATTAAAAAAAGTTTAAGGACAGATGTTGTAAAATGCTGTATTGAGTTGTAAATTAACATGTTTTAGTGATCAGATTTGTGCCATTGTTTAAGAAATACGTGAAGAAGTATCAGTGGGAAACTTGATTTAAATCAGTGATCAGGGGTCTCTCTTGGTTTTAAATCATTGATTTAAATCATAATGATTTAAATCAGCCCACCCTGGTAACGGTAGTGTCACAGTTAGCGCTTGCCAACATTATGGTGCTGTAGCAATGTATAGGTGCCTGCCATGTAGCTGCCAAAATGGTGCAGTCCTGGGATAACCCTCTTAAAGCCAAAGCTGTTGACTGAGTACTGTAGCTTGTGCCTGAAGCAACAAGTTATCTCCTGGTAGTGTCTTGATGAAGCTCGTGATGTGGTACAACAGTTTCTCTATGAGTACTTATATAAAGAACAGCCTACAGTAAAGAGCTAACAGTCTTGGTACTGCCCTTGCAAGGGTCTGGGAACTAACCTTGTGTGACAAAGTAAATTCTCCTGGGAATACAGTGTCCAGGAAGTGTGACATCCCTGGAGGTAGTTTGGATGAGGCAGCTGGCATCAGCAACTTCCTGGTGACACACTTACTGGACATTGTGTTTCCAGGAGGACTAAGTCTATGTCACAGAAATGAGGTGCATGTTTTATTTGGAGGCGTGTATGTAATAGAAAATAGTATTACCATATTTTATTATATGAAGAAGACCTAAGTAGGCCAATGTCGTCTTCATCTTTGAATCAAACTATCCATTCAAGTAGATGCCTTGCAGTGTACAAATGCTAAGTCTGATTTGTCAGTCCTGTTAACTAAAAAAGGCCCTTCTTACAGGTAAAAGTGTTTCCTATAGTCGAAGTGGGGTGGGGGGACTGTAGGAAAGACTGAGGATTTCCTAGTGTTAAGGCCCCTTATACAATCTGGTCTGTTTTGTAATATCTTGGAGGTAAATGGTTCCATAAGAAAAAATTATGCCCGTTCATTCTAATGTGTACTTTGAATTGCCCCTAGCCAGGCAAGCACCGGTTTCGTGGCCTGAACGGTATGGGGGGCAAGAGGCTACAAAAGATCTGGGCAAAAATGTAAATTAATGAAGGAATGGACAAGGAGCCAACTCCCTCTTACCGTCTAAAGAGAAGCAGGAAACCATTGCAAGAGGTGAGGCCCTCCCTAGTGCAATCAAATTAAATCTCCAAAGAATGGGCTTAGTAATATAAAGATGATGCAGGGGGTAAACAATCGCTCTATATGCATTATCTCTTACTTAGTGAAAGTATATGCCAGTAGAAATTACTATGTTTTCTCATATACCATACACACCATTCCTCCCGTAACTTCCTCCCCACCCCTCAAATTAGGTCACAGCTTAAGTAGGAAAGGTGATCTGCTTGGAATACAAGCACCTCTATTTGGTTCCTACTCCACGATCAGCTGGCTGGCAGCAGCAGCAGTAGCATTTCTATTCAGGCAGCTGAAGGAGTCAGTTGCTGTAATGGCTCATTGTTTTTTTTCCATTCCACAGGTGTTAATGATAATCTCTCATTTTGATGGTCTTGATGTTCCACTGACCAAGATAACCTTTCTTCTGGCAACTCTTTTGTCTGCTAGCTACTCCTGGTCTCTCTCCAGGACTATATTCTTTTTCAAAATAGTACATCCACCAATGGAGACTATCTACCCATGCAGACCAGTCTTCAGCAGCAGATGGAGTTTTAGAAAAAAGATTAAACAGGAGAGAGAAGGTGATTGAGCTGAAAATTAGGTTCTTTTTTTTGCTCTATGCAGCCATAACTTGGGCTAGTAGGGAATCTACTTTGTCTTCATTTTGTCTTCCCAAAAGTAAGGTGCGTGTTTTACTTGGGGACATGTGTTATGTGAGAAACTGTGGTATTAATGAATTAGTTATCTGCGTCTCTTCAAGTATGTGTAATTTTATGTGCAACTTGGATCAGGAAACAAGTGTGTCATTCACTTTTTTTATTATTATTATTTTACAATATCTGCAAGAGTCATCAGTTGTGGAGC
The DNA here is from genome assembly GCF_001723915.1 of Gavialis gangeticus. NCBI lineage: Eukaryota > Metazoa > Chordata > Crocodylia > Gavialidae > Gavialis > Gavialis gangeticus. The sequence goes on along the minus strand of NW_017729006.1, from coordinate 19,889,381 downwards.
TCAATTTGTGAACCTCTTAACACTCTTAATAGTTCCAACTGAAGTCAGTAGTAGTGATTAGGATTGTTTGCAACCAAGGTCTGTAAAACCAAGACTGAACTATTCACTTTGGACCTATGGATATCCCTTTTGTTGGGAAAAGGAAGAAATCCAAAAAAACGATATTGTTTATCTCAAATGCTCAAAAATCATGCAATTAAAAATAAACCCTTGGTTCTTTTTCATTTGTCTTCCTAATATCAAGATTTTGGGATATATTAGGGTTACAATTTCATGCTTTCCCCACATAACCATGGGGGCAAGAAATCTGTGTTATAAATAAGTCCTGAGGTTCTCACTTAATCATTTGTTCCCAAGCATGTCATGTAACTCAAAGTAAAATCAAGATAGCTGATCATTTTGCCAATTCTTATGAGTTATAGATTTGGAGAACCATATTTTTTTTACAAGTTCTATATCTGGAACCCATTGGCAATTTACAAATACTTACTGTATTTACTCAAATCTAAGTTGACCCTGAGTTTAAGACAATCCCCCAATAATTAGATTCTGTATATGAAAAATTGATATAAAAGGTTATAATTTTCCAGGTATAGAATCTAATTATCAGAGGGTTGTCTTAAATTCTTCCCTCCACCACTTGTACAGCAGGGAAAGCAGTGGGTGAGGGTGTCAGCCCCTTGCCTTCTGTCCCCCTCACTTTTTATCCTTGCAGCACTCCTACTACCCCCACCACTGGCATCCAGCACCCCCATAATCTCTGCTCCTTGCCCTCCCCATCTCCTTCTGTCCCATGCTGCTTGTTCCCTCCCTGAACACAGCACATGGAAGTGTAGTCCCTGCTGTCTGTGCAGGAATATAGCAGTGCTGATTGTCCAGGCAGGGGCCATTCACTCGTCAGAACTGCTGATTGGCTGGGCAGGGGACAGAGTGTGCTCAGGAGGGAACCCAACCCAAGCCAGAGCTGAGCTGTACCTGACAGTAATGGGTGGGGGAGGGGAAGGGTGTTGGATGGGCAGGACAGAAGCTGCAGAGGGTAAGTGCAGGGGTGGGCAGAAGACTGCTATGGGCTCAGAGCCAGAGTCAGAACCACAGCAGTCACCCTTCCCTCTTTTACCTTCCTCTTTCTACATGAATCGAAGATGGGGGGGGCATATTTTAGATTTGAGTGAATATGGTAATTTATTTCTAATTTTGATATTTACATCGTGGAGTGAAAGTCTGAAATTGGCAGGTGTGATTTAGACCATAATGGGTGTGTATTATATTGGAGCTGTTCTAAAGATAAATAGGACTTAGCTTTCAAGGGCTTTCAGTCTATAACCTTTCATAAGCAGTTCACTGGGTAAAATAAAAATATAATGAAAATTTCTTATTTCATATCCTCTCGTTCTTGACTAACTCAATATTTATTGTGTTGTTTTTCATTCTTTTACTTACTGATTAACAGGGATCCTTGTTTTCCATTTCCCATGGAAAACAGAGAAAACCATGGGAGGGGAAAAAAACCCTTTTTATCAGAGAAAACATGAATTTCTCCTTTTAGCAGAGAAACCCATGGATTCCCTGCTTTTGCAAAGGGCTCTGCAGGCTGGTTGAGCTCCAGCCTGCAAGAACTGTTTGCAAACCGAGTGGGAAACCCCCCAGCCCTGCCCAGAGGAGAAGGGGGAGGAGGGAAGGGTGGGGCCTGAGGTGCTTAGCTACGGCTCAGCTTAGCTCAGCTTTGCTCCTGAGGTAAGTTGGACTTGCAGGGCTATGGGGGCTCCTCTGACAGGTCTGGGGAGTTGTGGGTCATGGTTGGGGGACACTGACAGGGTGGGTGGGCCAGGAGCTGGCCCCATCCCCACCCAAGCAGGCAGAGGAGTGGGGGAGCTGGCTCCATGCTGCTTCTGCTGTAACTGCCGGCTGTTGGGGGCAGGGAGCTGCAGACTTGGGTCCCTGGCCCCATAGCCCTGGCAGCTGGGGGCCCCTTCCAGCAGGGCCGGGGGGCCAGGGCTGTGGGTGGGGGCAAGAGACATGACTAGGGTATGGGGCTGTTGTGGGGGCAATGAGGGGCACCAGCAGGGTTGGGATGGCTTTGGGGGTAAGTGAGTGGCACCAGCAGGGCTGCAGGAGACACTGGGGATGAGTGAGGGGCACCAGCAGGGCTGGGGGGCCAATGGGGGGTTTTATTTTAATAACACATTTTTGGGTTTTTATCAGAGAATTTGTAATTTTTTTTTATCAGAGGAAACCAGGATCCCTGCTGATTTAATAAAGCTCATTTGCATAACAGTCAAAATAATAGGTTATTTTTAAAATGTTTATTATTGTGTGCAGGATAGTAACATTTTGTTTGATTAGTTTGAAAGCATTGTGACAGCTGTAAAATATTGATTGATATGAAAGGACAGATAGATCAAGGAAATAATTATTGTGATATGCCATTATTTTTACCCCAAGGTAAAACTGAGATCCAGTATATTTAGTTGCCATATATGTATTTACTCCGTGCTCATTTCAAACATGAGTTACATACATGTGCAGGGCTGAGTGCAGGATTGTCAGTTACTCAAGGCCTTCAAAATCTTATGGAACAGGTTTAACAGGGCTCAAAGGATGATGACTGGTAGAACAAGTGATCAGAAATGATGAAAAATAGGTGCTTTTTGTTTTGAGGAAATTAAAGTCTATTTTGAATGCATTGTGTGGCACTTGTTTTTCCTATCCAAAGATATTTCTTTAAAGAAATTTTCCTTAACATTTCTGGCAACCATGTTTCCTGCAAATTGTGATATGGAGATGGTGGTGTAGGGTACTCATTCTGTTCAACCCACTCATTCCCCACCTGCCAGATACACTGTTTGGTGCAGTGCTGCATTGCCCAGCTCCTCTGGCCAGGCAGAAGCAGTGCAGGTTTTGTCCCACGACTGCAAAGACTCCCCTGCTGTGACAGATTCCTGGATCCTGTCAGATCCTGGCACCCCCTCATAGTTGGCACCTGAGGTGAGTCTCCCCCCTCCCTTCCCTTAGTTACACTACTATATGGGCAGGTTCCACTGCATGTAATGGGACCTAAGGGGTCACACACCTGCTTCTAAAGTAAGAGTACTGCATGGCAGATTAATGCAATGATTCCCAAACAGGCTGCTGTAAGATTCTACCAAGGGTACTGCAAGGTACCACACAATGTTAACACTGTTAGGTGTGTATTTATACAAAAATGATTCACAAGATAAACCAAGAGATTTCAAATAGGAACCCATGGCATTAAAAGCATCGTGTCCTTTTGTGGTTTTTCTGAGTTACTTACAACAGAGAAGTTGCTCTATTCATTTTCCATAGTCACAAAATGAGTGAAATGTAAGAGCTGGCATTTTCTGAGGAGTGCCTTGAGTTGAACAAGGGGTGCCTTGAATCTGAAAAGGTGGAGAAACACTGGTGCAATGACTGCACTTAGGACAGAATAATTCCATTACTGCAGTACTGCAGAAAAAGGATCTAGAGGTTACAGGACAGTAAGCTGAATATGAGCCAACAGTGTTGTTGCAATAAAAGCCAATGCAATACCAGGCTGTATTAACAGGAGTATCTCTTGCAAATCAAGGGAAGTCATTATTTCATTTTGCAGCACTGGGGAGTCTTCACATGGAGTACTGTCCCCAGTTTTGGGCCCTAAACTTCAGGAAAGATGTGGACAGATAGGGGAGAGCATGGAGTAAATACAGCAAAGAGCAATGCAAATGAATAGAGGCCTGGGAAGCATGACTTCCAAGGAAAGGTTGAAAGAGCTAGTGCTTTGTTTCATCTGGAGAAGAGAAGATTGAAGCAAGGATTTGATAATAGTTTTGCAGTACCTAAAGACTGATTATAAAAAAGATGGAGTTAGCCTTTTTTCTGTGGTCATAGGGGATGGGAGTAGGTAGGAGCAATAGATTCAAACGGAAGCAGAAGAAATTTAGGTTGGAGATTAAGAAGAACTTTCTGATTATGTGAGTGGTTAAGCATTGGAATAGGCTATGTAGAGAAGTTCTGGAATCCCCATTCCTGGAAATTTTCAAGAGCAGATTAGACAGGCACTTGGCTGGGATGGTTTAGTCAGGGATAATCCTCCCATAATGAGGGGGCATGACTAGATGACTGCATGAGGTGCCTTCAAGCCCTGTTGTCTTATGATTTTGTCAGCTTAATGACTTTCTGTTTCTGGAAGTGTTTTTCATAGCTATCCCCTTCTCCAAAAGGATATGTTGGACTGCACGTTTTAGGCCAAATCTTTAGTTTAAAACTATGAGATATCAGAGTAGTATCAGAGTGAATTGATTTGGCTCAAACTGGTTTATGCAACATCTCTCCCAGACCCCTTGCTGGTTTAAGATAAACCAGAGTCTCCCAGCATCCCGGCATACTCTTGGGCTTGGCAGGGCTCTCTGCTCCACAGCAGAGGTGGCCCCTCCCCTCTGCGTCTTTCTGGCTTCTCCATGCTAAGCAGGGATTTTTCCCTCCCAGCCTCTTTGCTTTACAAAGACACCTTGGCCTTAGCTAGCAGACCATATGCTGGCCACAGTCCGTGCTGTGGGAGAGACAAAGGCTTTTTGGAGCTAATCAACAGGTAGCTTACTGTCCTTCCTTGGAAATGCTGTTTGAGAAGAGCTCTTTGCTCCCCTCCCTCACCACTCCCTGCTAAGCACAAATTCCCCTCTCCCCTCTGTGTTTTTGAGAGGTGACTGTATTAGCCAGCAGACCACATGCTGAGTCTGTGTTGAATCAGCAGATAGCTGGTAAGTCTCTCTGCTTTCTTAATGGGGCAATAAACACTGAGATAAGGGTGATAAACACTGTTATCAGATCCCCCGGCTTGCATGCCTGTCAATTTGCTGTAGACAGTATACAGAACCTGTTCAGCCTCCAAAAGAGAAGGCTGAGGGGGATCTCGTGGCCTGTTATAAACTAGTCAGGGGGGATCAGCAGGCATTGGGGGAGTCACTGTTCCCCCGAGCACCGCCAGGAGTGACCAGGAATAATGGTCACAAGCTGGCAGAGGGTAGGTTTAGGCTAGATATCA
>NW_017729006.1:19876214-19879340 GCF_001723915.1 Gavialis gangeticus | reverse complement strand
AAGAAGGTTTAGACTAGATATCAGGAGGTGCTACTTCACGGTCAGGGCTGCTAGGGTCTGGAACCAGCTTCCAAGAGAAGTGGTGCAGGCTCCTACCCTGGGGGTTTTTAAGAGGAGGTTAGAAGAACACCTTGCTGGGGTCATTTGACCCCGGTACTCTTTCCTGCCATGGCAGGGGGTCGGACTAGATGATCTACTCAGGTCCCTTCTGACCATAGAAACTATGAAACTATGAAGCAGGGAGGGAGAGTTAAAACTCCATATCATCAACAGATGCATGCACTGTACTTCCCCCCCCACTTGCCTCAAAGTGCTAGCCTGGGCCTGCAGGCTGGCAACACCTCTGTCCCTTGAGCAGTGAGCGGGGGGAAAGCATGGGACTGCAGGCAGGGTGGGGGTTCACACCCTTCCCTAATCAGAGCCCTGCTGGGGAGTGGCCAGCCCTCCTCAGTGTATCTCTGTGGAAGGACAGGGAGGACTGCTGTAGTGCCTCCTGGCTTCCATCTTGAGCCACTACAGGCATGTGCCTGAGTTTCATCAGGCCAGAGGGATTATCTGTATGGTTGGAAACCAATCCAGCTTAGCCAGTTTAGAGTAAGCTTAGCCAGGTTAGTCTGTGAAGGGCCACTCTGTCCTGCCCTCCACCTGACTTCGGATTAACACAGCTAACTACCCCTCTTATATATAAAAGGGGTATATACATACACACACACCATTTGTTTTATTGACTACTGAAATGCAGCCAGCAATGGGATGAAATATAGCAGAAGTTAAGAGGGATAGCAAAATAATGAAATGGTCTAAGGGAGTAAATAAAAATGAATAATGTATTCAACAGAACTGATGGGAAATTTCAGGAGATAACAATGAAGAGTGGATAAAGGAATAAAATTTAAATATAGTCACGAATTAAATATTTATTATGCCAAATTAAACATTGTAATTTAAACATTAGGTTTTAGTTCATACTAGCTTCCTAGGCAAAATAAAAAAAATGTTACAGCAAATATATATGATTGTCTTTGGCTATTCAGAGCGTCATCCATCAGGAAACAGCAGTGGTAGGCAGTCCTATCAGCAGAGATACCTTATATTGTATCTTTCATCAGAAGGATTACACATCTTAGCCATGGCATCTTGAAATATTGTCTGCCTCAGGAAGTCATGGGGATGGACTTATGGTTTTGATTTAAGGGTCACTTGAATCAGTTACGGAGTCAGCAGCTGTGTTAGACTTGTGAAGATCAGGACTGTCCTAGGGTTTCAGAAGGTGTGGCAACTCCAGGTACGGCAGGGCCCCCCAAGACAATATTACATGTAGCATTGTAGATGCTGCAGTACCTTGGAAAGATGTAAAGGGACTTTTGGAAGGGAGTTAGTTGGTACAGCAGCTTCAGCCTTTACATGGGAATTTCTTTCTTTGAATGGATGTGACTTAGAACCTTCAACTCTCCTTTCAATGAGTCTCATGCTTTCTGGTTAAGTGTCTTAAGCACTCAGCTGTTGAGCAAAAGATGGAAAGGCCTTCTTCCTCCTTCAGCATCTAACACCCACTAGGCATGGTTTTCTGCTTTTTAGAATTTCATAACTTGTGCTAGCGCCATGTGAGCATGAACAGGGTTGCATACCTGCCCAACCTGTACACAGCTTGCTGCCCTTGCTCAGTATCCCTGCAGTGGCTTACACATCCACACTTCATGGGTTACAAACTGTATAAGCACCAAAAATGCTATTTATGTAGCTGTAAATATGCCATTTTTGCATGAAAAGTGAAATAGGATTCTGCTTGTATGCTAGAGTAGGGGTGGGCAATCTGCATGTTACGAGTGGCACAGGCAGCTTCTGTGTGTGGTGCATGGCACTGAGAAGGAGCCAAGCAGCACAGTGGCAGATAGGGCAGAAAGAACAGCAGGTTGGGCAGAGAAGACAGGGCAGGAAGCAGAAAGCAAAGCAGAAAATCAGGAAGTGAGCACAGCAAGTAGAAGGCAGACTAGCTGATTGGGCAGGGGAAGGGGATTGGAGTGGTACTGGGGGTGGGTATGAGGCTATCAGAAAAGTTGGCCCCCGCTGCCACAGAGAAGTTTGAGTAGTAAGAGAGGGTCCTTTTATATTGTCCCATAACTTTCTAGCCATCCGAAGTACTACGATAACTAATAATAAAGTACTCTTGTACTCTGCTCCAACATCTTTGCCTTTTTTTTTAATTGACTTTATTTAACGGTGCAGGATTCCATGTCTCTGTTTTTTGAATTATAACAAAGTCTCCTGAAATCCAGTGAAAAACCTGAAAATGGAAGAGAACCATGCAATGATTTAGTTGAGTGCTGTTCAATCTGTGGCCTCTAAAGTTTGAACTCCATTGGTCTAGTCCATCACCCTGCCACAGCTAAATTATTCCCCATGGTCTGTTTTCTAGTATTTTTCTAATCATATGTAACCCATTTTTCTAATCATGTGTAACCCTGTCCTCAGTCAGATGGGATGGGTAGGCAGGAGAGGTGCTGGAAGAGGGATGCCGGGATTTAGGGCGGATCCTTCTTTCCTCTGTAGAGTTAGCCCAGGCCAAAGTTCTTAACTATATACAATTTATTGAGTTGCAAAACATTTATATATAAAACTCCTTAAAATGAATACAAGCACAGGTATAGATAAAAATACATATAAATGTCCGTCACCATGAGGAAGGCTGCTGCAGAGAGAGCATTCAGGTAAGTACATGTGCCCCAGGCCAATAAGAGGAGTGGATCACGGGACAGCCAGCCAGGTAAGTCTATACCACAGTGGGTTAACCAATGAAGTCACCTTTAAAGAGCCCATTATACAGAATTAACATACCCAACTGTATATAATACATTCATGACCATGACCAAACCAACAATAGTAATAAATACAAAATACAAAGTGTAACTGTACAAGATTTTAGGTGCACCTTATCTGGGTTCCAACCAGCTTAGTCCCTCAGATGGGCCAGGGTCTTTCCCTCCTATACACCCTTGGGTGTCCCACTGCCTTCCCAGTGTGTTTTTGGAGTACCTCCTCTTTTACCCTGTGGAGCTGGAGGGGGAGGGGAAAAAGAGGGACCTTCCCCCCCCCCCATCCACTCCTCTCAGGGTTCCTTGCCCGGGA
>NW_017729006.1:19870186-19871214 GCF_001723915.1 Gavialis gangeticus | reverse complement strand
CCGCTGATTGGGCCTTGGGGTCCCCCCACAGCATCTCAGGCCTCCTGGAGCCATCAGCCTTGAGCTGGGACCCTTCCCTTTGGGGCCTGTGTCCTGCTCTGGGCACCCAGAAAGCTCCTATGGAAGCCAAGCCCTTGCTGGCTCAGGTTCTCCTGCCTCACACTGTGGGGGGGTCTTTCCCCTTCCCGGGTCCCGCTCTGGGGCTCTTTTAGTTTATTGGCTGAGCCACACTGTGGGGCTTTGGCTACCCAGCCAAGTTAGCCAGGGGCTAACTTGAGTAGCCTCGAGCTGCTCTTGAGCTTGGCTCTCCATGTGCTGATCTGTGCACCGTGTGGGACTCAAGTAGCCTCAAGCTACTCCCAGGGCTGGCTATCTGTGCGCTGATCCACACACTGTCCCACTCAACCACTTGCTGGGTTTAGAGACTCAAGCTGCCTCGAGTGGCTCCCAGACCTTGGAGCACTGTGCGCCAATCTGCACACTGTTGAGGCTCAGGTGGGGTCCCGATGAAGGTCTTCTCTGGAGCTTCTCTCTCTTTGCCATCCCTCACTGTCTCCCCCTTGTGAGTCTCACACTGCTCTTTTTATTCCCTTAGGGGGCTCAACCCCCTGAAGTCCAGCAGGCCTACAGTTTTCAGGTCCCAATTAGGCCCAGATGCTTCTCGCCCTCTCCCTTCGGGAAAGGAACGGTGCCATCTCCTCCCAGCTCTTCCCCTATTGGTGGATGGGGTCCACAAATTGGAATTAAGAATTCTCAAGCCCAGGATGCAGTGGGGGCTGTAGCAGGTAAGTCCGCCACACATGTTTAACTCAGGGATCCCAAGCCTGTGGCACATGTGCCACAAGAGACAGAGGCAGCTTCTGTGTGCGGCATGTGGCAGACTGGGAATGGGACAGGTAGCCCATTGGCAGATAAGGCAGGAAGCAAAAAGCAAAACAGCAGATCACGTATGAGGAGGGTGGGATTGAAGTAGCACTTGGAAAGGGTGCAGAGCTAATTTGTGGTGTGACTGCCAAAAAGGTTAACCC
>NW_017729006.1:19865496-19869972 GCF_001723915.1 Gavialis gangeticus | reverse complement strand
CCCCCCCCGCACTGTTATAAATGATGTATTATTTCAATTGGGGATTATGCTATGGTCTAATCCCTGCATGGATTTTTTCCTGATATTCAATCTAAATTCTCATTCTCTTAATTTCATTCTGTTGCTCATAGTTATAAACTCTTGTATCACCCAGATTGAAACATTAGTGTCTTTTTCATTTATACACACAATATTTATGTAATATGATCATATCCTACTGTATCTATCACTTAACCAAGTATTCTATAAAATTTATATAGCTCTTATATTTCTATGAATGTATCCCTCTGGCATTCTTCCTGTTTGTATTGCTCTTCTTTGAACTGCTTCCAGTTTGTAAATATCTTGGTGATATCAAAGTGCGCAGGACTGAATTCTGTGTTCTAGATGCATAGTAACCTTCGTTGTCTTATTGGACAGACTAGTTCTGTAGCTTCCTTGTTCTACAACACTGTAGCTCTAAAATAAATACAGCTCCAAAATAAATTAGTTGCATTTTTCTGCCATATCACAGAACAGTATATCTATAATTTACTGTCTACAATCTCTGAGTCTTTTGGCATTACTGCTTTCTAAGATGTTCCCTCTCCCATTGAAAATGTTTTATAGTCTGAAGCCCCTGCTACATGTTATACTTCAGGTGTGATTAATCATGCCTTAAGTTGTGGCCCAGCTATGCGTTCAATCAGTTAATGACATGATAAACAGGCAATAAGAATGTACAATAACTTGTAGCTTGTTTTAATCATGCCATTAATTGAATGTGTGGGCAAGTGCTCCCCTGTGGCTGGGAGCCCCATTAACTGAAGGGCTCCCAGCCACAGGGGTGCAGCACCAACTGCCAGTGTTTGGAGTGGAGGCATTTGTGAATTGCTGCTTCTGACCTGGCCTGCACAGCACACTGCAAATCTCTGCCTCCCATAGCACCCAAGCCACCTTTCCTTGCCCTCACCACTGATTCCCATCCCCAACAGCAATGGAGAAGGGCAAATTATGTGGCATGGGTAAGCTTAGGTAAGAATGAGTAGCAAGGTGTGCTGCAGAGTGGAGCACTGTGGTGGGGATGGACATCATGGCACACTTGTGTGCTGCCAGTCTTCCAGGCTCATTTAGTAAGTCCTGAATATTTTCCAGCTTTTCAATTTTATTATTCAATTTATTAAGGATTCTGGCTAAATGCCATGCTCCCGAAAACGACATAACATACATATGACCATAATATAGATAAGTTTGAACAAATTAACTGAACTAAATATTATACTAAAAATAGAGCCCACCAACATAAAAACATTGTTAATATAAATATACTAGTAAATCAAAACATGAATCTATACTTTGTACATAGTTCCACAATTGTGACAATAAAATCAAATTTAATGTTAAAATGTATCGCTCATATCAGTAATAAATGATATTTAACGTGAATCGCCTCAGCCTTATAAGCAAAAATTTCAATACGGTTTACTAAATTTGGATCTGTTTGCTGTAGAAGTCAGATTAATTTCTCTCTGTTTGAAAAGTGTATCAATTTCTGCAGGAATGGTAATAAATATGTCATTATGTCCTTATGTCATTATATAAAAAACATTCTAAAACATAGTGGATAGTATGTTCCAAAACTCCTAGACAGACTGGGCAACATCTTTTAGCTCTTGGAATGGAAAATCTATGTCTAGCCAGAACAGCTGTGGGCATCTGTTTGGTCCTGAGTCTAGTCAAAGAGGATCACCGTTTATTATTGAGATCCAACTGTAAAAACCTTTCTCCCCCACAATCTAATTTCCAAAGAGTATATAAAGGGGCAGTAAAAGTAGCCCTAGCCACTGCAAAATCATTTTGCTTGGCAATATCTCATATCCTCTGGAAAACCCAAACCTTTTCTATTGGGGAGAAAAATCTTTCATCATCTTTGAGATTAGTATCCCGTCCCTGAAACTGCAAAAGTGTGGGAAAGAAAAGCTAATCAGTGTGATTGGAGAAAAGGGCGGTTATTAATATCTTCTATATAGCATAATTTAAGCAGATGAGATGGTAAAAGGGGCAGGATTTTAAACCAAAATCCTGCCACTCTAATAATAATATTAGTAAAAATAGAATCCATTTCTGTCTCTAATATCAAAAAAGATGCAGGAGTTGGAGGAGGAAGAGCCCCAAGAAACTTGTTCTGAGGTATGTCTATATCATTACTAGCGGCATTACTCCATACCTCAGCACCATATAAGATCTAAGAGGTAACTTTGGCTTTATATGCTGATATAGGAGCTTGGAATGATCATCCGGCTGTGTTTTTCATAAAATTCCTTTATAGCTTCCAGATTTTCACAATGTCTGGAAATTGATTTAGTAGAATAGAAAAGACCTGTTTGAGTAATTTGGCAATCTTTTTAGTAAACTGAGTCAGTTTGCAATACAGCAGGTAATCTATGTGTGAGACTGAGATGCAGTAATTTATTTGATGGGCGTTTTCAGTTAATAGATGTCCATAACACTTTTGTCTATGCCATTTTTTACTTTACCCTTGTAATAGCCTTTGTCCATAATTTAAGAATAAGTATTTTTTCTTTTATTTGGTGTACCGAGCCCTTTGTAGAACTGCAGTAATGGCCTGACTTTTCAGAGGCACTGTCATTTTCACATCGGTATAGTCAGGCTATTTAGTATGCCCACTGCACTGGAAAAAAGTGGCTATAGTGCATCTGCTTCAGGTGGTAGTATATGCAGAGTATTATAGTATACTTGAAAGCATCACATCCACATTTTTCCTGTGGCAATATTTTTGCCTTCGGTGTGGTTGCACGGGTAACATTGGCTGGATGCTAGAAAATAATTCTATTAATAATGTCCAAGAAAGAGAGTAAATTCTTGCTTGCACTGTTCCTTAGATGCATCAGTTCAGGAAGACTGAGATGGCAAATAGTAATCAAAACATTTTTGAAGCCAGATTCAGTAGATATGGTTCTGAATGCACATATTCAGGAAGTAGTTTTATTGAATAAGTACATACCATTTTTACAGAAGTCATTTTTCAGTGAATAACTTCATTTTCAGACTGTCTGGCACCCAAAGATGTATTATTCATAAGACTCAGATTGGTTTTATTGAAAGATAATTGTCTTTCGACAATGTAATAAAAAATTCTTGATTTATAAAGTGCCATTCCCTTATGTTGTAAGGGCACTGGTGCTCACTCTGGACAGTAACTTTGTTACTGTGGATTGCCTCTTTGTATTAAGTTGCCTGGATTATGAAGCGGGGTGAGAGGGTGGGAAGGGCAGCGTTTGGTGGATACAGTCTTATTATAAAAGCAGTTTGCTCACTGTATCGGAGAAAATTTGTAGTGTAGATAATTGCACGGCACCAGCGAGTTAAATTGGCAAACATCTGAGAAGGCGAGACATCTTTCTTGTTGAGATACAGTAGGGACAGGAATTAAAGGCTGAAAAATATATGAGGAGGACTCATCCTATAGTGTGAAGCTGTTCTAACTGGAATGTTTTATGAGAAATGTATAGTTATCCTTAGAGATTGAATAAAATTGGTAGATTTCTTTGCAGAGAGTTACCAAAAATTAGAACTGGGTCAATTCCAGAATTTGATTTTTGATTTTAGAATGTAACTTGACTTCTTATAAATCCTTATAGTTCCTTTTTGCTCCAGAGAAGATGGAGTTTTCTGTGCTGTTTTGGCAATTCTATGTTATATCCTAGCCAGTATCGGGGCTAGAAGCAATTCCAAATATCTGAGTACTTTGGTGTTGCTGTTAAACGTAAATAAAGCTAACATCAATCACAGCAGCAATTAACTAGATATCATCTACATACCACATCATGACCCTTCACTGTGCATCAGCTATTGTCTAGTCTATATGGTGATAAACATATTCAACTCTATTTGAATTACAGTAAAAGCCACATTATCTGGCACTTCATTTACTGGCATGCTCTATTAACTGGCATGCTAGTTGATGCCGGTCGACACGGCAAAAGTGAAACTGGAAGTAGGACTTCCAGTTTCTCCAAGTCCCACTTCAGGCCATGGCACAGGATGCAGTGGGAGGGGTGTCTTTGCTCAACCAGGCAAAGACGCCTCTCAGGTAACTGGCATATTTGGTTATCTGGCACCCCAGCATTCCCTATGGGTGCCGGATAACAGCGCTTTTGCTGTAAATGGATATTGTCAATCCATACTTGCAGCATCTTGCAGGAGACACCCAGAGACAATCTTAGAACCATGGAAGAGTTGGTTTGGAAGGGAACTTAATCCAATCCTCCTCATCCAGGAAGGATCTTCCTTACTTAAACCATCCTGTACAAGTGTTTGTGTAACCTGTGCTTAAAACTGCATGAATAACCCTTTTGCACAACTACCAGGCAGGCACACAGCATCAAGCCTAGGGACAGACATTACACATAAACTGGTTTAAATGATCAGAAACTGGTTTAAACCTGTAACAGAACAGATGTTCAGTGCACATAA
>NW_017729006.1:19864061-19864781 GCF_001723915.1 Gavialis gangeticus | reverse complement strand
CCCCCAGCATCCCAGATGCTTTACAGCCCTGGGCTGGGCTGTGTGCTTCAGAACAGGGCTTGCCCAGCCTGTCTGCTCCCTAGTTGGAGCTCTGGTGGAAACTGCAGGCACAGAAGGGTCTTCCTGGCTTCCCCTTGCTCCCTTGCCCCCTCTCCCCCCAGCTCCATTCCCTGCTCAAGCAGGGATTCTCCCCTTCCCCCTCCCAACCCCCCCCATCTCCCACAGCATGGACTGTAGCCAGCATGTGGTATGCTAGCTAATGCTGGGAGGTGTCTGTGTAAGGCAGACAGGACAAAGGCAGACAGAATAGTGTCTACTTAGGGCTTTTTAACGCTATTCAACAGGTCAGCTGGTAATGTCCCTCCATTCCTTCCTTGGAAAAGGTTGTTTAAGAAGAGCTTGAACTAGTGAGAGAAGCTTTTGTTTTCTCGATGGGGTGCTAAATGCTGTGTTATCAATTCCCTGCTGGCTTCGTCACTGGTCAGAAGCAGTGAGGGGGGGAGAGGGGCTCCCTAATCAGTGTGTCCTATCCGGGCCTGGCTATGCCCCCTCCCCACCCTCAGCTCAGCATTATGGAAGGGATGGGAGGGCTGCTCTAGCACCCTCAGGCTTTTGGCCTGAGCCACTGCAGGCACATGCCTGCATTTCCTCAGTCCAGGGGGAATGCCTGTGCACTTGCCAACCAGTTCAGCCTAGCCAGGTTACACTAACCTGCAAAGA
>NW_017729006.1:19858663-19859061 GCF_001723915.1 Gavialis gangeticus | reverse complement strand
ATCTTGCAGGAGACACCCAGAGACAATCTTAGAACCATGGAAGAGTTGGTTTGGAAGGGAACTTAATCCAATCCTCCTCATCCAGGAAGGATCTTCCTTACTTAAACCATCCTGTACAAGTGTTTGTGTAACCTGTGCTTAAAACTGCATGAATAACCCTTTTGCACAACTACCAGGCAGGCACACAGCATCAAGCCTAGGGACAGACATTACACATAAACTGGTTTAAATGATCAGAAACTGGTTTAAACCTGTAACAGAACAGATGTTTAGTGCACATAAACCAGTATGAAAATGGCTGAAATCGGTTTGAGATAAACCTGGTTGACAAAGCCAACAGGTTTAACGATTTTTTTGCCTCCATCTTCCTAAGCAGGGACTGGAACAGTCACCCCCCC
>NW_017729006.1:19849068-19858628 GCF_001723915.1 Gavialis gangeticus | reverse complement strand
CCCTTCTGTCTAACAGTGTAATATTGAGATCCTGAGCGTTGGCCTGACCCCTCAGGGCAACAAAAGCTACATGAGATCCATTGGTTAGGGACAGACATTACACATAAACTGGTTTAAGTGATCAGAAACTGGTTTAAACCTGTAGCAGAACAGATGTTCATTGCATATAAACCAGTTTGAAAATGGCTGAAACTGGTTTGAGAGAAACCTAGTTGAATGTAGTACCAGACTTAATTGATTTGGGTCAAAACAATTTATGCAATATCTGTCTCAGACCCCTTGCTGGTTTAAGTTAAATCCCCCAGTATCCCAGCATACTCTCTGGGCTGGGTGGAGCTCTCTGCTCCACAGCAGAGCTGCTCCCTCCCCTTGGCTCCCTGGCCAGAGCTCCGGCAGAGACTTGCAGGCACAGCAGGGTCTGGTAGCTTCTCCTTGCTCCACCCCCTCACCACTCGCTGCTTAAGCAGGGATCCCTTCATCCTCTCTGCCAGAGCATGGACCATAGCCAGCATGTGGTATGCTAGCTAATGCTGGGAGGTGTCTGTGTAAGGCAGACAGGACAAAGGCAGACAGAATAGTGTCTACTTAGGGCTTTTTAACGCTATTCAACAGGTCAGCTGGTAATGTCCCTCCATTCCTTCCTTGGAAAAGGTTGTTTAAGAAGAGCTTGAACTAGTGAGAGAAGCTTTTGTTTTCTCGATGGGGTGCTAAATGCTGTGTTATCAATTCCCTGCTGGCTTCGTCACTGGTCAGAAGCAGTGAGGGGGGGAGAGGGGCTCCCTAATCAGTGTGTCCTATCCGGGCCTGGCTATGCCCCCTCCCCACCCTCAGCTCAGCATTATGGAAGGGATGGGAGGGCTGCTCTAGCACCCTCAGGCTTTTGGCCTGAGCCACTGCAGGCACATGCCTGCATTTCCTCAGTCCAGGGGGAATGCCTGTGCACTTGCCAACCAGTTCAGCCTAGCCAGGTTACACTAACCTGCAAAGATTGAATCAATTCAGGCTTAAGCTTTTTGAATGTCTGTCCCTAGCCCAAAACACCAAGAACAACCTAACTGGCCACAGATAAAGCAGGGAGGTGAGGACAAGTCAATGTCCTGCCACTGTTGTTTGTTAAAATACACTCAAGAGATCACAGGAAATCAATCAGGCCCCTGCTGCAGAAGAAGGCAAACCCTGCTCACCAACTGCCAGTTTGACAGTGGGTTAAAATTCTTGCCTGAACCCAAATGTAGTAATTGGTCTGACCCTGGGTGGAGGAGGAAAACCATCTAACTAGGAACCCTCTGGGTTTTTCAGTTCCAGCAGGACTATTGGCACACCTCAGTCAAAACCTTCAGCCTTGGCTGCAGCCAACACCCAGAGATTCTTGGGAAGTTGAAAAAAAATTCCTGGCATCTATAGTAGCAGGAGAGAAATAATTCCTTCTTAGCCCTGTGTGGAAACCTGCAAAGAGCATAGGAAAAACAAAATATCCTCCACTCTCCACTGCAACTAGTGGACCACAAACAAACTCCATGCATCACACACCCTGAATGAAGAGCCAGAATTCCTCTTCTTTCCCTCCATGAACTTATCCCAGCTCCTTTAGTGTTCTTCAATAACAAAGCCACTTGTGAAGCTCTGCTTCATTCTCCCATTGCTGAGCATGCTTCTACCCAGTTTCTTTGCAGTCTTCGCTGCAGAGCTCTTCTTGCAATCTTCAAGTGATTTGTGACGGGAGTCTTTTGGGCTTCCACCTATTGCTTCTCACTACATAATTCTTGCATTACTTTCCTTAGATCACCCCTGCCCAGTGCTTATCCATTCTCTTTTTAAAAACCTCCAATAAAGGAGATTCTACAACTTTTCATGGTTGTCTATTCCACTGCCTCACTAGTCAAACACTGAAGAAGTTTTTCTTGATATCCAATCTAAACCTACTTTGCTGCAATTTCAAACTATTGCTATGAAAACTACTCTCTGCAGACATGGAGAAAGGGTGTTCTCCCTTTTCTGGATGGCACTCTGCAGATACTTGAAGACTGCTATTGTAGCCTCTCTTAATTGTTTTCTGCAAGCTGAAGAGACTTGTTTCTTTCAAAATCTCATCTGGCTTACCTTCCAAGCCTTTTATCATTCTTCTCACCCACTTTTGGACCCTCTGTAATTTCTCCATTTCCTTTTTATGATGTGGAGCCCCAAACTGCACAGAGTACTCAAGATGGGATCAAAGTCATGCTGATTAAAAAGCCACTATTACATCCCCTTTTTGCACCCAGTGGTTCTGTTGATGCAACTCAAAACTGCATCTGTCTTTTTGGCCTGTTGAGCCTGTGTTCCACCAAGATCCCAAGCCCCCAGGCAAGTTAGACAGATACTTGACTGAGATGGTTTAGTCAGAGATGATCCTGCCTTGAGTAGGGGGCTGGATTAGATCTCATGTGGTCTCTTTCAGATCTACTTTCCTATGATCTTTCTGTGCAATGCTGCCATCTGGCTGGTTGCCACCCATTTCATATTTGTGTTTTTAATTGTTCTTCCCAAAGTAGTATCTTGCATTTGTCAGCATTGAACTTCATCCTGTTGGCTCCAACCCAGCTTTCCAATCTATCCAGATCCTTCTGAATTCTGCTCCTATCCTCCAGTATGTTTGCAAACCTTCCCAGTTTTGTGTCATTTGCAGATTTCCTCAGGACACTCTTTATTCCAGCGTGTAACTCATTAATAAACATCCTGAACATCATCAAATCAAGACCCTTGTGGGATTTCATTCAAAACCTCATGCCATTCTGATATGGATCCATTTATAGATTTCATAGACATTAGGACTGGAAGGGAGCTTGGAAGATCATTGAGTACAGCCACCTGCCCCAGGGGCAGGAAGTCAGCAGGGATCATAGGATCCCAGCAAGATAAATATATAGATGTCTTTTGAAGGCATTCAGAGTAGGTGCTTGAATAACCTCCAGTGGCAATCTATTCCAAACTTTGGCAGCTCGGACAGTAAAGATATTCTTCCTTATGTCTAACCTGAAATGGTCATGGAGGAGTTTGTGACTGTTTGACCTTGTCATCACTTGGGGCGCTCTGGTGAACAGACGTTCCCCAAGATCCTGGTAAGCACCTCTGATAAACTTTTATAGGCAGCCACCAGATCACCCCTGAGCCTGCGCTTTTCCAGGGTGAAGAGTCCCATGGCTCTCAGCCTCTCTTCATAAGGTCTGCTTTCCTGATCTCTGATCATGCGTGTGGCTCTCCTCTGCACTGTCTCAAGCTTCTCCACATCCTTTTTGAATTGTGGAGCCCAAAACTGGACACAGTAGTCCAGCTGAGGCCTCACCAAGGCCGAGTACAATGGGAGAATGACGTCCTGGGATTTGCTTGAGAAGCATCTCTGGATGCAACCAAGCGTTTTCCTTGCTTTTACTAGCCACAGTATCACATTGAAGGCTCATGTTAATTTTGTGGTCAGTCATGACCCCAAAGTCCCTTTCATCCGTAAGTGTTAGCCAGCATATCACTGCCAAGCCTATAAGGATGCTGCAGGATTTTATTCCCAAGATGGAGAATTTTTTGGTGTTTAAACACCATCAGGTTCTCATCTGCCCACTTCCTGAGCCTGTCAAGGTCTGCCTGGATTACCAGCCTATCCTCAGGTGTGGACGCTTTACCCCAGAGTTTGGTGTCATTGGCAAACTTGGCCAGTCCGCTTCTGATACCAATGTCCACATTATTAATGACGATGTTAAATAGTATAGGCCCAAGGACAGAGCCTTGGGGGACCCCACTGGTCACAGGGCACCACGACGATTGACTTCTATCAACCACCGCCCTCTGGGTCCTACCACAGCCAATTTCCCAGCCAGCGGACTGTGGTGATGCTGAGCCCACAGTTTGCCAGTTTTAATAATAGGTGGTAATGGGATACCAGGTTGAAGGCTTTTTTAAAGTCAAGATATACAACATCAGTCTCTTCTCCTTTGTCCTGGTGATGGGTCACCTGTTTGTAGAAGGAAATAAGATTGGACAAGCAAGACCTACCCGCAACAAACCCGTGCTGGCTATCCCTCAGGATGTTGCCATCGGCTAGTCTGTTAAGAATGGTCTCTTTGATAATCTTTTCTAAGACCTTCCCAGGGATAGAGGTCAGGCTGATGGGCCTATAGTTTGCCGGATCCACTTTCCTCCCTTTCTTGAAGATAGGCACCACATTGGCTTTCTTCCAGTCTTCGAGCACTTCACCAGAGCACCAGGAGTTCTCGAAGATCCATGCCACGGGCTGAGCTATAATGCTCGCCAGCTCCTTGAGTACCCTGGGCTGTAAATGGTCACGGCTGGCTGACTTGAAGGTGTTCAGCCTCTCAAGGTGTTCCTTCATGAGGTCAGCATTGATGGGGGGTAAGGAATCTCCCTCACTCGGGCCTCCCTGCCCTGTAATGGGCAGGGGTGTCCCATGGGACTGGGGCATAAGACCGACGCCAAGTACCCGCTTAACAAGTTGGCTTTTCCTGGGCGTCAGTTGTCAGTTGTCTCACCTGGTTTAGCAGGGGTCCAGTGTTGCCCTTCCTTTTCCTCCTCTGGTTTTCCACATATGTGAAAAAGGACTTTTTATTGTCCTTGATGCTCAAAGCTAGTTGGAGTTCAGTTGCAGCCTTGGCTTTCCTGGTTCGCTCCCTGCAGGTCTGGACCAGCGCAGAGTATTCCTCCTTGGAGGTGGTTCCAGTCCTCCATCCTTTGTAGTTCTTTCTTTTTAGATGCAGGAGGTCTGCTAGTTCCCTGGAGAGCCAAGGGGGTTTCTGTGCCCTTCTACTATAAATTCCCTTTGCTTGTGGCTGTTAAGCCAGATGTCTTTCTACTTTGTAGTTATTTGGCCAAGCCCGCATTTCTTCAATCTGTTTGTGAGAAAGATTTGTGGGACTTCATTAAAAGCCTTACTGAATTCCAAGTACATTGTACCCATGGCTCCTCCCTTGAACATCTGCCAGTTGTCCAAGATTCCAAATACCTTATACTGAATCAAAGAGAAAGCAAATATCAAAATGTCAGAATTTGCCTTTGGATGGAAATTCTGATTTTCATCCTGCCTTAGTTAATAACGTGCACTGGGATGACACATGGCACCTGAAAGCTGCTGTACTAAAAAATCAAGTTTTTCTAACAAAGGTTACTCCGTGGCTTAAGATCTCCTGTTCTGAGAGTAATCTATTACCTTTACATTTCCTTTAATTTTTGATAGGTAGTTTTGCTTTCTCTCCCTTGACTTAACAAATGTGACAATTATCCTGTGACAATATATTCCACTGACACTCTTTCTTAATTAGCCTTGCTAATTGCTACAGTATATTAACTAGTATGATTCTTAATTAATATGAAGAACTTGTGAGTGAGTAGAGTGCAAGATGTGCTTTTTTTTTGGCAGTAATAAGGTATTGTGAAACCTAATTCAGTCTATTTTAATTAAAATACTGTTTTAGTTATTAGAATTCTTTAGGACTCCCACAATCTCTGGATGATATGAGAGAATTTTGTCTTTGATATGGGTTACATTTAATAAGACTAGTGACATGCCATCATTCTATGCAATTGAAAGAGTAATTTTGTCCTGAAAACAGACTAAGTAAAGTGGTATTTTCTTATTCAACTGAGTGTTTCTAGTGTGTATTCAAAGTCCATTATGTTTTGTTTCAGGATCTAAAGTAAAACTAGTTTTACTGCCATTTTGTTATTTAACTTCTCTTAGCCAAAGATTAGTCAAGGGTAGGATGATTATATTACTGCTTGTGAATCATCAAAATATTGGTTACTAAATTCCAATCAGTTATTCTTGTGGAACTCTGTTTAAAGCAACGTTAATGGATTGATTTTTCAGAGAGATGGAATGCCTATCCACTAAGTTCAATGGGACCTACAGATGCCTTGTATCTCTGAAAATCAGGCCACATGGATATAATCTTGTTTACAGAATCCACGTTAATGAATTCCATTCTTGTGTTCTTGGGGACAGTGGGCATGAGAGAGAAAAAAAGAAGAAACAGTCATATTCTTGTTACACCTGAAATGGAAATTGTTAGGGGAAAACAAATACTGATCTTTTAGTGCCATTTCTATAGTTTCCTTTTGGAGAATTTACTATTGGAAAATAAACATAATATAAGAAAAATGCAGGCTAACATTTAAGGTACTTTATAACTTTACAAAACTTCAGTCCATTTCTTCTTGATGGCTTGTTCCTTTTGAATGCATGAAGATATATATCACAGAACTCTTGTGCAGGTTATTATTTACCTGCCCTGGTATAAAATTGCAAAAACTGATCTGAAACCAGGATCTCTGATTGAAGGATAGGAGTTCTGTACGGACACAGGAGTCCATACCACAAGGCAAAAGATTAATTACAGAGTTAGGGATTATTAGAAGACAGACTTATCAGCTTCTCAGTCATTTCTTAGGACAATTTACCTAACAACCTTTGTTGTTATGCACATTTTTAAATGTTATTAAAACCAATAAAATATTTATATTAGAAATGCTCCTTTTGCCATCTGCTAAAAAAATTGGAATATATGCATATATATATTTGTCTGAAAAGAGGCCCTTTGCTTCTTACAAATCTTCATGTTGCTGTTGCTCAGTATATATTGTCATAATCTTCTGCTTATGCTGGCATGATCCTTTATACAGTAATCAATTGAGATAGATTTTACATGGTTTTGGAGGGTTAATATAAGTAGGTTGAGGCCTAATAAGTTTGATTCTTTCAATTTAGATGAATAGAATTAAAAAGAGACTTCTTTAGGGCATCATGCTTTTAATGTACTCTAATGATATTGACAAGTCTGTAAATACCAACTTCCTTTCATTTACTGAACTCTATTTAAATTATAGAACCTTTACTCAGCTGGCAAAGAATGGGCATAAGTTCAATTTCCTAAAATAAAAATTAGAACAACTTACAGGAGACTGATGTATAATAGTTTATCCTGAAAAAATAATGTACGTGTCCCTTGAAAATCTACCAAAACCACTTTCAGCAAAAGAATGTCAAAACCATAGGCTCCGATTTATATTTTTGTTGGGGGAAGGCTAAGATGATGGACATTTGGAAAGTTTTACACATTTCAAGTGACAGCCCTCTTCCTGAGGGGGCCAGGGCCCTCGGGGCCCCATGTGCTTGATGCCTCTGGTCAAAACTGCTTTTTCTGAACCATCTGTATTTTTACATTTATTTTAGTTTTGTTTTTTGCCCTGCTATACTTATCTTCCACCAGCAGAAAATCAGTTGGGTTTTTTTTTTCCTACTGTGAATGTTGGAGGAACTGTTCCTTCAGGGCCTGGAGTCTTTTATGCTTAATAGAATTCTTTGTGCCTAACATAAAATGAGCATTGAGATAGACGATTCTGAGCAAATCTGCTGAGAGCACTGAAAATTCATTGATGAAACAGCAGTAAGAATAGGGACCTAGCTGGAAGTTATTCATGCAGATCTGGAACTCGAAAATATGGGCTTTGTGAAGACCTTGAAGAGAATGATAAGAACAGCTGAATACATAAGAGTTCAAATCCTTATTAAGAAATAAAAAGTAACACTGAGGATAGTGAATGTCTCTAGCACTTTTTTACTTAGTTTAGCAAAGCAATCCTAAATATATTTTTGCAATATGACTCTATCTCTGTTATTTACCCTTTTTGAGCTGCTGTTTTGTGTGTATGTGGGCAGGTGGGGTGTTGTGGGTAAGATAGTCCATCACAGTGGTGCTTAACCTTTTTGGCCAGTGGGCTGGAAGGGCAATGCCAGGTCCTGCCATGGGCTGGATTGGATGCCCCAACTGGCCACACAGAGGTGAAAGGGGGACAACCTGGCCCAAATCCAGCCATGTTGTGGATAGGGGCTTGGTCTGGTGCCCACAGGTAGAATGGGCTGTAACCTGGCCTGGATCCAGTCTCATTGGGGGATGGGGTGTGGCCCAGCCCCATGGGAGGAAGGGGGCATGGCCCAGCTCCAACCTGGCTGGCAGAGGACAGGGGGTGGCTTGGCTCCAATCTAGCTGTGCAGGAGGAGGGTTGTGTCCCAGCTCTGACCTGCCTCTCAGGGCTTGGAGTTTTGGCAGTGGGAAGGGGTCCAGTACTGCCACTGCTTTCCTGCCACTAAATTTCCTAACCTGGGAAGCCGGATCCACTTGGGCTGGTTTCCAAGCCTCCACAGCTGCACTTGGCCCATAGATTGGAGACTGATCACCCCTGGTTTATCAAACCAATTTGTAAAGCAAGTAAAAGACTGAAATATTTTTGCACAAAATGTTATTGCTCAATGTTCTCCACCAGCTCTAGTAATTATGCCTGGGAAGTGTGAGTGAAAGTCCTCTTGGGTAGAGCAAGGATTTGAACATGAGTCTCTTATGTCCTAGTTGAATGCATTAATCATTGGCTACTGGGTATAAGGTGGGAGTAGAAAATGGCATCACTAGTTAGTTTTAGGAGGGTGATACCTTCTGAAACTAATCGGTGAATTTGCAAAAAAAAAAAAAAAAAATTACAGTTGACCAACACTTCATTTTGTTATTCCCACCAAATAGTTTACCTGATTCTATTTCTGACTACTTCTGTTTCTATTTCCTTTCAGGTAGGTAGATATTAATGTCTCCATTTTGTGGATAAAGGAACTAGGACCAAGGACATTTAAGCCTTCCAGTACCAGAACATTAAGCCATGTGGTGGTGAAGTTGTGATTCCAGCCTAGGCCTTTATATCTCTGGAGTAGCCAAATCATTACTCCAGGAGTAAACTCAGAAGGGAGTGAGGAGGAGGAAATTTTCTTGAGGATGTTCTCATACTCTCCTCTCATGAAGGAGAAGGAGGTCCGGAACTACTTCTGTCTCCAGCATAAAAGCAGAAACCCAAATGAGTTTACTACAAATCCAGCAGATTTTCTTAGGATCCACCAGATACTAGGGCCCCATTCCTCGAGTGCTGTGCTGTTGTGTGGGTGCTTTATCTCTCAACAAGCAATCTGCTTCCCTGGTGTTCTGGGTAAATAGTGCTGTAGTTATTTCGGCATCTAATGAAATGAACTTGGTTCATGGCAGTTTGTGCTTTCTTTATATATAACTTATTTAGTTACTCTATGAAGGGGCATATCTACACTGCCTCCTGATGGACTTCAGACTAACATGGCTAACACAAAGAACATCTTTCTTCATCCAAACATGCGGCCATATTATACCATCAATTAGTTACAGAGTTCTTTTTTGTTGCTGCTGAGCAGCAACAGCAGCAGTACAGGATGAACCTCATGGCTAGGGACAGAAGTTACACATAAACCAGTTCAAGTGATCAGAAACTGGTTTAAACCTATAACAGAACAGAAGTTCAGTGTATATAAACCAGGTTCAAGGTGGTTGACACTGGTTTCAGATATACTACATTCAACCAGGTTTCAGACTTAACTGATTAACTTTCAGACTTAACTAGAATTCACCATTCAGAGCAAGGTGGCAAAGGCAAGCAGTCAGGTGGTGGCCCTAGATTTTAGGAGGGCGAACTTCAACGAGCTAAGGAGGATAGTTGGAGAAGCGCTGAAG
>NW_017729006.1:19821871-19848976 GCF_001723915.1 Gavialis gangeticus | reverse complement strand
CCGCAAGGAGTGACCAGGAACAATGGTCACAAGCTGACGGAGGGAAGGTTTAAGTTGGACATCAGGAGGCGCTACTTCACGGTCAGGGTGGCTAGGGTCTGGAACCAGCTTCCAAGTGAGGTGGTGCAGGCTCCCACCCTGGGGGTTTTTAAGAGGAGGTTGGATGACCACCTTACTGGGGTTGTTTGACCCCAGTACCCTTTCCTGCCATGGCAGGGGGTTGTACTAGATGATCTGCTCAGGTCCCTTCCGACCCTAGAAACTATGAAACTATGATTTAAGTCAAACCAGTTTATGAAACTTCTGTCGCAGACCCCTTCCTCATTCAAGTTAAATCAGAGTCCCCCAGCATCCCAGCATGCTTTGCAGCCCTGTGCTGGGCTGTGCCGGGCTGCAGTGCAGCCCTGCCCCTCTGCTCTGTAGCTGGAGGAGTGAGGACTGGCTCACTGCCCCCACTCTCACCTCCAGACAAACCCCTGCTGGGGTCCGGGACTAGGGCGGGGAGTTAAGCTTCCCTTGCCCTGAGCACAGAGCTGCCCTGCCCTGCTTACTTAGTGCTGGCTGCGACTGTGGGCTACATATCCCAGAGGTACCTGGAAGCCAGAGAAAGAAGTGATGAGCAGCCCTGCCGAGTCCTGCTGCTGTGATTGTGGACTGCAAATCCCAGAGACCTTGGGGGCAGCAAGGAGTGGAAGCAAACATACAGCCCATGCTGGCTATGTGCCAGAGAGCTGTACTCTAGTGCCGCCTGGCTTCTGGATTGAACCACTGCAGGCAAGTGGCTGCATTTCCTGAATCAAAAGTGAATGTTCATTTGCTTATTGGTTCAATCTTTGCAGCTTAGACTAACCTGTAAAGACTGAATCAATTCAGCCTTGGGCTTTTTGACTGTCTGTACTTAGCCTTGCTGAAAAACTCTTATATTTGAGTGACTTGCCTTATTCATGTTTGCTACATTTTACGTACTCTGTGAGCTAAGTAAAAGACTCCAGTGTAAAACTGAACACTTTGGGAGTTTTTATTGACCTTGGACACTCCCTGGAGAACTTTGTATCCAAAGAACAAAATACATTTGTTAATGAGATATGAATATATTTGTGATTAATATAACCTTGCTTCAGTCTTCTCATTTCCTCTTGAGTACAGTTCACAATTTTAATAGATGTGGAACCTTTGAGAGAGAGCATTTTCTGCTTCATTCACAGTAATGGTCTCAATTTTAAAAGTCACATGCTGTAAATAACTACATTGCTAATAACATTATAGCTTAAAGTGAAATGATTTTTAAAAATGTATTTTACTTAGTACAGGATTAGTTTTGTTTACATTTTATTTCTTTGTTTACACAGAAAATCAATTAAGCTAGTTTGATTTTTTTTTTAAAAAAATAATCGGTCTTACTAGTTCTCATTTGTGTCATGTTTGTATTTCAAACATTAGAAATGCATATTTGTTGATAAGCCAGCTCTTTTTCCATGTAAGCATTTTGAAGCCCTCTGTCATGTATTTACTTATTTTTTTACAAATATTAAGTTTCAGATATATAAATTGATTATCGTTTTAAATCTAATTCCAGATGTGTGGCTAGTAGTTGATAAAAGCTGACATTATATTCCTAACTTGCATAATTTCAAATCTTTCTCAGCTTTTTCACAGCTGGCACTATAGGGCAAGATCTATACTTATGCAAAGTCAAAATCCAAGAAAAATTCAGCTGCCTTTACTTTAGTAAAGATCCATAACAATTATACGAGCACAGAATTTAAAAATGGAGGCCTATCCTCCTGGCCTATCCTCCTATCATATCTTTCAGAATATCACTGTTCTGATTCTAGTGGTTTGGTTAATTAAGTGTCTCAAATAATGCTACAGCTTGTTGAATATTTTTTAAAAAACTGTTAGACTAATTAGTAGAGCTAACATGGAGAGTTAAGAAACAGAAGGAAAAATGAGAATAAAATCCAGGTGACAAGATGCTTGTTTCAAAATCTCAGAAGACTACTGGAGAAGGATTTAAAGATTGAAAAGAGACCCAGTATTAACTAAAGAAAACATGATATACGCCATAAAAATGGTGCTGCACCAAGCAGCTGAAGTCACTGTGTTGTAGGATAACTTATTACAATTATAGGTTTTTCTCGATAAGTAGACTAAAATAGTTTATTACTGCAGTATTCATTCCGAGCAATTATATCCTTCAAATTAACTTGCCTTTAGTCCATTAAGCTCTCCACTGCCCAACTTATTACATTTTTACCTGAGACATGAAGTATTCTTATAAATACAACTAAAATAATCTTTTTGTACAGAATACATAATGGGATACTATTTGCCTTTGCTGCATTCATATTTAATGAATGTTCCTTTGTATGAAAGAATCTATGTTTCTTTTTATTTTATTCCTTTTTGTTACAAGTTAGAAGATGAATGACTGGTTGCTGTATGACTTTGAAGCTCTGGTTATTTTGATTAATTATGTGTATCCAAGTATATTTTTTCCTTTTAGACTTTTTAAATCTTTCTTGCACTTCACTGATTTTTTATGTAGACTCTTCTACTCTGAATGTTTTTAATCTTTTGATCTTATTTGTAGTTTGTTTTCCTTGGTTTGGTGTGCACTTTACTTTTCTTTTCACTTTTGAGAACACCCTCTGACTCCTGAAATGTTCAGCCTAAGAACTTCCTTCCTTCAATTGTAAGTACACTTTGACATGTGAAGCCAAAAATGCAGTTGTCTTTGCTGACAAATTGTTGATCCTTTGAATCAGTCATAGGTTATCATATTTTATTAAAATGTTTAAAATGTTTTTTGAGAGAAATAAATACTGATGGTGTTGGGGGGTGGGGGGGGGGCTGTGTAAGTCCCTTTAATAAAGATTTAGCCTTCCAGCTTGCCATGAGGATGGATTCCTGCATATTAACCAGCAATATTGACAATGAGGTAGTGAAGAGCAACTGCAGAGAGAGTATATTAATGGGAGAGCTGAAGAAATCTTGTGGGTTGATGCACAGAGAGCATGTTGACCACCACCTTGCAGGAATGGCGGTCTGGGGGAAAGATGCATCTCTCTTCTAGTTTTGCATATAATCAGAAATTTGCT
The DNA here is from genome assembly GCF_001723915.1 of Gavialis gangeticus. Classification (NCBI taxonomy): domain Eukaryota; kingdom Metazoa; phylum Chordata; order Crocodylia; family Gavialidae; genus Gavialis; species Gavialis gangeticus. The sequence continues at coordinate 19,845,875 of NW_017729006.1, read as the reverse complement.
TAAAATGTTAATGCAGCCTTAGCTGCACTCTTCAACAGAAACTACTGGTATTCTGGAGATCTCCTTCCAGTGCAGTTCTCTTGTTTGGCAGAAGTCCAGGTGCTATGGATCCAAAAGAATTACACTGCTTAGGGGGCAGAGAAGAGGGATGAAAAAATGGGGTGCTTAGACATGACATAGTATATGAATCAGTGTTAATGATGGATTTAATAATGGATTTGTGATGTGTAGAAGACAAGTGATTGGTTTTCCTGTGGGGTTATTGTTTTTCCTAAGTAAATGTGAGGATAACTCCATAAAATTTTTATGGAGAATTTACAGAATTTCTCTCCCTTCAGGACATCCTTCAGAAGGCCTTTTCACAGAGAGAAGTGGTTGCTCCCTTTCGTTTGTGTGTGGATAGGGTTGCTGGATGTGTAGATTTATTAAGCAGGGAGCTACTATGCTGCTAATAGCAACATGCCTAATGTTTTCAATTCCCAATGCATCACCTCCAATTTTAGCACTGTATTTAGCTACAAACCTATTTAATCTGGGGAACATTTATATGCTCTTAAATTGGTGTGGGACCAATTATCCTTTAACAGTAATATTCAAATGGGTTACCACTTTCTGATCTCAGCATAGAGGATACCTATGTATTGGGGTGCTTCAGATTGTACAAATTTGGGGACACTTGAACCAAGAGCAAACCAGATTCTGTCAATAATGTTGACTCGGTTATGTTGCTTTTATTATAGATTATTTATTTCTTTTGTTTATATCTGATCAGATTTGAGTAGACTTGGATGAGAAACAAGACAGCATAAGAGTTCTTGATGGGCAATATGACTCTGAGTAATCTTCTAAACTCGAACATCAAGATTTGAGTATGTGTTGTGCTTTGATAGATTCATAGATGCTGGAGTCAGAAAGGACCTCAACAGATTGAGTCTGACCCCCTGCCTAGGCAGGAAAGAGTGCTGGGGTCAGATGACCCCAGCCAGGTGCCTATTCAGCCTTCTCTTAAAGACCCCCAAGGCAGGGGAGAGCACTGCCTCCCTTGGAAGCCCATTCCAGATTTTGGCCACCCTTACCGTGAAGTTTTTCCTGATATCTAGCTTAAATCTGCTCTCTCTCAGTCTGTGACCATTCTTCCTGGTTACCCCAAAAGGTGCCCTAGTGAACAGAGCATCTCCGATCCCTTGCTGCATCCCCCTAATGAATTTGTAGGCGGCCAAAAGATCACCTCTCAGCCTTCTCTTGTGGAGGCTGAAGAGGTCCAGGTCCCTCAGTCTCTCCTCATAGGGCTTGTCCTGTAAGCCCGAACCATACGAGTGGCCCTTCTCTGGACCCTCTCAAGTCTATCAAGATCCTTCTTGAAGTACAACGCTCAAAACTGGATGCAGTACTCCAACTGCAGTCTGACCAATGCTGCATAGAGGGGAAGTATCACCTCTCTGATTCTATTTGTCATGCATCTCCTGATGCACGATAAAGTGTGGTTAGCTTTGTTGATGATTTCATTACACTGACAACTCATGTTCATCTTGATGTCCACTATGACTCTGAGATCCCTTTCCACTTATGTGCTGCTGGGAGAGTCACTTCCTAGCCAGTAGGTGTGCCGGATATTTTTGTCCTAGGTGCAGCACTCTGCACTTGTCCTTGTTGTACTGCATCCTATTGTGTACTGCCCACTTTTTTCTAACCTGTCCAGGTCTGCCTGCAATTGTTTCCTACCCTCCAGAGTGTGCACTTCACCCCACAATTTAGTATCATCCACAAACTAGGACAGAGTACACTTCACACCCACATCCAAGTCACTGATGAAGATATTGAAGAGTACAGGTCCAAGGACTGAAACCTGCTGGACCCCACTACCCACATCCTTCTGGGTTGATACTGATCCATCTACTACCACTCTCTGGGTGTGACCGCTAAGCCAATTTGCCATCCACTGGACCATGTAAACATCTACGTCACAGCCTCTTAATTTATTTATGAGAATGGGGTGAGATACTGTATCGAAGGCCTTGCTAAAATCCAAGAAAAATTAAATCCACCTCTACTCCTGCGTCTAAGCATTTTGTGACCCTGTCATAAAACGAAACCAGATTGTTCAGGCATGATCTACTTGCTACAAATCCATGCTGGTTTCCCTGCTGCATTATTTTTTCTTCTGGACTCCCACAGATATAATGCTTCATAATCTTTTCAAGGAGGGAGTTGAGACTGACTGGCCTATAATTACTCGAATCCTTATTCTTCCCTTTCTTGAAAATAGGCACCACATTGGCCCTTTTCCAGTCCTCCAGGACCTGACCTGAGTGCCACAAGTGCTCAAACAGCAGTGTCAGTGGTTCTGCTATGACACCAGCCAATTCCTTCAGTAGTCTTGGATGCAGCTCATCCAGTCCTGATGACTTAAACACATCCAGTCCATCCAATTGACTCTGCACCAAGTCAGTGTTGACAGTTGGTGGGCTGGAGTCCCTCTGCCCATCTAAGAACCCATTAGGAGACTTATCTTGACCCCTGTTCAGGAACACCAAGACAAAAAACTCATTGAATAGCTCAGCCTTGCCCCCCTCTCTGTCTCTAATTGCTCCTTCTTGTTCAGTAGGGGTCATATGCTGCCCTGCACCTTCCTTTTACTCCCTACATACCTAAAAAAAGACTTTTTGTTGTCTTTAATTTGTGTTGCCAGCCTCAGTTCTGTAGTTGCTTAGGCTTTTCTAACTGCCTCCCTACAAATGTAAGCCAAGTAGGTATAGTCCTCCTTGGTAGCTTTCCCCTGCTTACACTGCCTATATGCCACCTTTTTTGCCCTTAGGCTACCCTGGATTTCCCTGTTTAGCTAAGGAAGTTTTTTGGCTCTTTTCCCCCCTTTCCCCTCGTACTGGGATAGTCTCCCTCTGCGCCCAAAGGATCACTTCCTTTAGAAACAACCACCCTTCCTGGACTCCCATCTTGCCAATACTCTTATTCTGACTAGACTCTTACGGACACTGAAGTTAGCCTTCCTAAAGTCCATCACATCCACCCTACTAGTTATCTTACCTACCCTATGCTGTATGATGAATTCGATTGATTGGTGGTCACTGCCCCCAAGTTGACCATCTGCAGCTCCCCTACAAGGTCCTCCCCCATCGCTAACATCAAGTCCAGTAAGGCATTCCCCCTAGTGGGACCATATACCTCCTGCATTAGGTGAAGGTTCTGCACGCAGGTTAGGAACCTACGCGAACAGTTGGATTTAGTTGACTGCTCCTCCCAGCAGATATCAGAGCAGTTTATGTCCCCCCATGACAATCATGTCCATAGCCTGCATGGCTTCTGAGAGCTGCATCAAGAATTCCAAGTCTAGCTTTTACTTTTGGTGTGGTGGTCTGTAGCAGACCCCTACCACCAAGTCCCTTTCCCCTCCACCTCCATGTATCTTAACCCACAATGCTTTAACTTTCTCCTCCTCTGATCCCATTTTGATTAGGGTAGATGTGTAATGCTCCTTTACATAGAGAGCAGCCCCACCCCCTTTTCTCCCTACTCTGGCCCTTCTGTATAACCTGTAGCCCTCAATGTGTACTGCCCAGTCATGGGTAGAATCCCACAAGGTTTCTGTTAGCCCCACTAAATTGAAGTTATTGTCTGCAAGCAGGAGTGCAAGTTCTTCCTGCTTGTCCCCCATGCTCTTAGCATTAGTATAGAGGCACTTGAGCCCTCTGAATAGTGCCTTTGGTGTCCCCCCGTTCTGATACCCAAACAGTACTTACCTGGGGTATACTGCTGCATGTCTCACAGTTTGTAAGTTCTAGACTCTCTCCATCTCCTGCCTCCCCATCCTCTGTTGTACTTAGTTTAGAGCCCGACGTAGGAGGTCAGCCAACCTGTAAGAAAAGAGAGTCTTACCTTTTGTGGAGAGATGAAGCCCATTGCATTCCAGGAGGTCCCTTGCACGGAAGTGCGGATCGTGGTCCAGGAAGCCAAAACTCGCACAATGGCATCAATTCTGGAGCCGCAGGTTTACTTCTCTGACACAGGTGATATGATACCTACTGTGACTGTTGACCAGGAGGATCGACGAGAAGACCACCAGCACCCCTATCTTCCTAAGTCTGGTCCACAGAGCCCTGTAGTCACTCACGATAAGGTCTGGACTACTCCTGGTTGTTCCCACATGGATGAGGACCATGGGATAGTTGTCAGAGTGGCAGATAAGGTCAGGGATTCTCACCGTGATGTTTCTGATCCTGGCTCTGGGCAGGCAGCAGAACTTGCATGCTGTGGGATATGGATGACAGAAGGGTCCCTCTGTTCCTCTCAGCAAGGGGTCACCCACAATGAGGACACGGCATCTCTTTTTCTGCTTACATGGCCAGCCCTCAGGTCGCTCATTGATGGCGGCAGACCCCTCCAGTGCACTTTCCTCCACCGCGCACTCCAGTGCAGTCAGGGCCTTATATTTGTTCCCTGACTGCATGGGGTGGGGGCTGTCTCTGCAGCAAGAAGTCTGGCCCCTGAGGTGACTGTCCTCCATTCACCAGCATCTGTTTCAAGGCATTCCCTTGCAGCTTCTCTGCCAGGTGTTTTGTCCTTCAGAGAATGAAAGTAGCCATCAATCTCTTCTTCAGTTGCTCTGATCCCCCGCTGCCTGTTCACTTTTCCCTGAAGTTCCTTCACCTGCCCCTCCAGTGCCTCAATCTGGGCACATGTGGGACAGGCAAGGGAACCCCTGGCCCCCACACTACCCCCAGGCCTCAGAGGTCCTGCCAGGCAACCCCTGTAGATGGGACCAGGGCACTGCTGACCCATCCAAGGGGCCTGTCTTGGTGGAAGCCTCAAGGGAGCTCTGGGCTGGAGGCAGCAGCAGGGTAGGAACCCTGGCTGCGCTCCATGTCACCACCTCCATAGTAGCCCCCCTCCTCATTCACTTACCTGAAGTCTCTGTCAGAAACTCCTGTATATTCCTGCCCACAACTGGCCTGTGAGTTGCCTGCAAACTGCTCCCCTGTTGGCAGTCCCTGTTCACTGGCTCCCTGGTCATAGGCTCCCTGGTCGTTTGGGGAGTCTCCTTTTAATCCTTCTGGGATTGGGTTTTCTCAGGCCCATGCAGCAATCCCGTAGCAATCAACAGTAATATTTATTTCAATCTTTCCTTAAAAGCTGCATGTTTCTTGTGAAATAATGAATTTGAAGTGTCACCCACAACAAAAAGTAGGTTAAGGCTATGCTTTTGCTTACATTCCATTTAACATTGTATAAATCTGATTTGGAGCTCTCTTTTACTGGAGTAAATATATGCAACTCCATGAGTTTACTGTGGGTTTATGCTATTGCCTGATATAGAGGAACAGGAAAGTGGCCATATGGCTAATGAATAAAATTCTTACCCATTCTTACCCATAGAGGAATGTACAGCAGGAGTTTGTCTGACATGACTGGCAGAAACAGCACTAACTGAGAGAGAGAATTTTGGATGTATATGATCTTGAATATTCCCCAAGATGCATGCTTTCTTGGCCCACCTTCGGTATGACTCAAAAGCTAGGGACAGACATTATATATAAACTGTTTTAAGTGATCAGAAACTGATTTAAACCTGTAACAGAACAGATGTTTAGTGTACACAAACCAGTTTGCAAATGACTGAAACCAGTTTGGGATAAACCTGGTTGAATGTAGTATCAGACTTAACTGATTTGAGTCAAACCGGTTTATGCAATGTCTGTCTCAGACCCCTTCCTGGTTTAAGTTAAACCGGACTCCACCAGCATCCCGGCATGCTTTCGGGGCAGGGATCTGTGCTCCACAGCAGAGCTGGCACTTCCCCTCTGCTGGTTCCAGCAGAGATTGTAGGCAACTGCTAGGCTTCCGCCTGCTTCCCCCACTCCCCTCACACTCTCTGCTCAAGCAAGGGTTCCTCCCTCCCCTCTTCCTTACACAGACACCTCTCAGCATTAGCTAGCGTACCACATGCTGGCTATGGTCCGTGCTGTGGGAGACAGGACAAAGGCTGACAGCAGTGTTGGCTTAAGGCTTTTTGGAGCTAATCAACAGGTAATGTCCCTGGAAAAAGTTATTTAAGAAGAGCTTGAACTAATGGGAGACTGTTGTTTTGTTTAATGGGCTGATAAGTGCTCTGTTATCAGCTCCTTGCTGTGTAAATCAATGTTCTGTTATCAACAGCAAGGGGGGGGAACCCCTCCCTAATCAGAGCATCCTGCCAGGGCCTGGCCATGCCCCCTCATCTTAGCATTGTGCAAGGGAAGGGAGGGCTTCTCTAGTGCCAACCCAGCTTCTAGCCTGAGCCACTGCAGGCATGTGCCTACATTTCTTCAGTTCAGAGGGGATGTCTGCTGTGGTTACAAAACCAGTTTAGCCTAGCCAGGTTAGACTAACCTGCAAAGATTTCATCAATTCAGGGTCAGGCTTTAGGAATGTCTGTCCCTAGCCTAAAGATTTTCAACTGGAGGTCAGTGTTGACTGCCTACACAGCACTCTTCCTAGATCAGTGGAGGATGCTCCTGGAATCTAGGGACCCGCACATAGGGAGAGAGAGCCTGAGTGAAGCAATTAGAAAGGGAACCTCATGATAAAACTGCTAAAAATGTATACAATAAAAGGTTATTGGGCTTTTTTTGTTTGTTTTGTTTTTTTTAAATTGGGGCCATGCCGGGTTGGGGTGTCATATGTACAGGGATTCCCAATTACAGTTGTTTGTTGAGAACACCCTGACTGGGCTTCTGGGATCCTTGGCAGCTCCTTCTACAATGAAGAGGAACTGGATTTTCACCCTTCTGAAGGTTCTTAGGCGAACACTGAAAGGGTGAAATATTGTAGCAAAAAGGGAGGGAACTGAATTCTTAAAAAATAGAGGGAAAAGAATTAAGAAGCTGCTGATTTACCATCCCTACTTAGGTTTTCCTCTCCCTATCCTCTACTGTGCTAGTACTGGAAAGAATTTGGACAGCTATTATATGCTCAGAAAGAAAGTAGAGATTCAATAGCTGCATCATGTTTAATTAAGAGGCATACTGATACTGAGATATAGATTGTACTGGATTTAAAAAAAAACAAAACACTTAATTGTTATCATATAGTATTTCAGAATGACACTGAGCAATCAACATGCTATGTTTGGTTTGGAATATGTCTATTACAAATAGCTACTATCATATAAATATTCAATTTAAATATAAATAAGGGGGCAACTTTATCCTTTTCTTTCTAATGCAAAACAAACAAACAGCCCTTAGACTTGATATTTCCCCCATATATTTTAATTAAAAGGATATTGTTAAGATTCCCACTCTTTTATCCTTGTTACTCCTATATTTTAACTACTTGAAGTTTATAATATAGCAACGGTTGGAAAAATGTGATGTGATAAAACTTTTCTTTTGTAGTAATTGGCTGATATTATTTTCAAAAAGGACCATTATGCAGAGAATACCAGAGTTTAACAAAGACCCCAGGCAGCATTCTGTTGTGCTTGCCTGCTGGTGTTTCTTGGTAGTAAACCCTGTCTAACTCTTCAATATTCTGCTTACCATCTTGGCCCTGAGCTGAGGACTCTAGGGTCTCTACTGTCTCTGACTTGGCAGAATCTCAGCAGCTGTGCCTCCATTCCCTTCTTTTGAGAATTTGAAATCTTGTGTTTTCTATTCAGTATCAACATTTGAAATGGTGAAATTTGTCCATGAAGTGGCATTACTATTCTCTAACCAGGTATGGAACTGACGTGTGTGTATGTGCCACTGGGTGTTTGCCAACCCTGTTCATGTGAGTTTTAGGTTCCTTCTGCTGAATAAACCAGTGAATGTGTTTCATTATCTTACCTGTTATGGGTCTAAACTGTATAACAAGTATTTAATACAGTATAAAGTGAACGTTTTTTATTGATTTCTAAAATTTTTTTTGGTTGAGCTTGTGGGTCAGATTATCTCAGTTGTGCTGATAGAATAAATGGGTCCAGGGAATAAGTGGTATTTAATGTGCCCTGGTCACTGTACAATGTTAATCAGGGTTCAGGATTTTGATTACAGTGGTATATACCTGATTAGCTTTATGGCAAACAGTTTTTGTAACCCTTTACAGAAAAGCAGGGGAGGAGAGGGAGAGGAACAAAAACAGCATTTGAAGTTTAAGGTATAAAGGCATTAATTTTTAACAACATTTCTTTCCTTTGGCCTGTAGAGAGTTGTTAGAGTGAAAACTCCTTGTCTGACTGTCTTTTAGATGGTATTTAAAATAGTGTTTTCTGTCCTTTTTTGGTTAAAAGGGAAAAGTTAGTTGAGATGGCATGAAGCTGCCATTGCTACTGTTGTTGGAATCCAATTCTGCTTCCCTAACAGCTAAACAAAACAAATGCACACAAAAGGGAGAGCAACAAATAGCAGAAAGAGAAAAACAACCTCTGTTTGTGAATTTGGCCTTCACTTGCACCTTTACTGCTAGAAAGAGAGTCACAGCACACAGTCTGGGCAGGCACTTGGAAACCTGTTGAACTTGTACTAGCATCAGGCTGCTGAAGACATTGTTTTTGGCCATGGGCTCACAGATGTGTAACAGCCTTGGCCAGCTGAGTAGAGTTGGATTATTGTTGTAATAATCATGATGGTCCAGGTTATGTATGAAAGTTCTTGTTTTGTTTGTGATGCCTTTTATTGGAACAACGGTGTAGTTGGGAGAAATGCTGGACAAGCTTTCATGCATAAATGTGCCCTTCTCCAGATCTGGGAAGAACTGTATCTACTTCTTTCCTAGAACTTAAGAAGGGTACTTTGTTCTGGAAGGCTTGTTTAACATCTCTCCTGATTTATACAGGTAATTCTGTAAAAGATATCACAAAACCCCATTACCTTTTAGCTAGCTAAGCCAGATTTATTAATGAGAAGGCAAAAAAGGAATAAGAGATGGAGAACATCAGGTGGGGAAGGCCCAGTGGTGTCATAGTTATTTCTAGAGTCCCAGAAGATATTTGTGGTAGTGGTCATAATATTAAAGCTAACTCGTTATGGGTCTACTCATTTCCTGTCATCAGTGTCAAATTATGAAGCCCTCCCAAACTCTTCCCTTCCACCCTACCAAGAAAAAATATATGAAGGCTGGGGACAGACATTACACATAAACCAGCTTAAATGATCAGAAACTGGTTTAAACCTGTAACAGAATAGTGCACATATACGAGTTTGAAAAAGGCTGAAACTTATTTGAGATAAACCTGGTTGAACGTAGCATCAAACTTAACTGATTTGGGTCAAACCAGCTTATGCAATGTCTGTCCCAGACCCCTTTGTGGTTTAAGTTAAATCAGACTCCCCCAGCATCCTGGCATGCTCTCTGGGCTGGGCTTTCTGCTCCATAGCAGAGCTGGCCCCTCCACTCTGCTCCCTGGTTGGAGCTCCAGCAGAGACTGCAGGCATCTGCCTGGCTTCCCCCTGCTCCCCCCTCTCCCCTCACTACCCCCTGCTAAGCAGGGATTCCTCCCTCCCCTCTTCCTTACACAGACACTTCTTGGCATTAGCTAGCATACCACTTGATGTCTACAGTCTGTGTTGTGGGAGACCAGACAAAGGCAGACAGGTTTGTGTCCACTTGGTGCTTTTTGGAGCTAATCAACAGGTAGCTGGTAATGTCTCTCCATTCTTTCCTTGCAAAAAGTTGTTTAAGAGCTTGAACTAATGGAGAGAAGCTTCTTTTGTTTTCCTGTTTTAATGGGCTGATGCACACTGCGTTAGGGGTGATAAACTCTGTGTGTTATCAACTGCCTGCTCTGTGTGTGGGGGGGTGCTCCCTAATCAAAGCATCCTGCCAGGGCCTGGCCATGCCCCTCCTCACCCCAGGTCAGCACTGTGGAAAGGTAGGGAGGATTGCTCTACTGCCCCTTGCTTCTAGCCTGAGGCACTGCAGCCATGTGCCTGCATTTCTGGGATGTCTGTGCAGTTACAAACAAATTTAGCCTAGCCAGGTTCGACTAATCTGCAAAGATTGAATCAATTCAGGCTCAGGCTTTTTGAATGTCTGTCCCTAGCTGAAGTGTAGAAGAGCCCATCCTAATATTTTGTTCACCAAATAGGCCTAATTTCTGAGAGCTGTTTTGTTTCATAGAGTTTCAGTTTTCTGCACTACCCAAGCAGAGGTGCTTTGCTTCTACAGTGATTTAACTGTATAATCCTGAAATCTCCAATAAGACTACTCACATGTGTACTTTGAGCTGGGTTTTACCTGTTGGCCCAGGTCCTGGCCTTGTTAAATTAACTTTGCACTTTCTAGTTTGTGCAGTAATACCTACATGACCAATTTTTGCAGGCCGTTGAAATGTCTCCCCAGTTCAGAAGGGATTGGAGAATGGTTTGTAGCAGCTCCTATACCTGCATTGTTTTCCTGTGTCTAGGATTCTCAGTCCCAAATTACTGTAATGGCCCATTAGGGGTATTGGGAGTTGATGTAATTGTAGAAGCTCAGTGGCTAGCTGATTGAGTCCCAGGATCAAGGAAATTTAGTTTACTTAAAAGCCACCTTTTCATTTTCATCTCGCACCCTAACTTGCAGCAGTAGTTTCCAGCTGCAGTCAAGATTTGGATTCCTGTATTCAGTTAAATCACCTGAATAATACAAGGAATATTTGACTCTTTACATTACCAGGATATACTTTTGTGCTTATGTTCTGTAATAGGCAGTTCCCAAATAATTACATCTTAAATAAATATTTTCAACTTACATGGGTTAAAGGGTAAAACTCAATGGAGACTAGAATAAAGATTAAATAGTTCAATAAATAACATATGGGATGAATACATATTTTTAATATGTTTGTTTCTATTTTTTCAGCAAAACCAACATAAGAGTATGAATATAAAAAACAAGCAAACAGCATAATATATTATCTCTGAAAGAATATCCTTGTACCATGGTTGAATATTGCAGTGACAAAATGCAACTAAAGAAATAGGACAAATATTTCTTTAGTGCATATAGAAAATTATTGGTGTTGCTTTTGAAGAGCAAGTTACTAGAATGTGCTTGGCAGATTCACAACTGGTTTCCATCTGTTGCAAGGCTCACAAGCAGCATTGTTTTAACTGTACAACATGAAAGTCATAAATATTCTGATGTCTAATTAATGTAACTAGCTCATTTTGTACAATGTCTTGGTAATATTCAGTATGTTTATAAAAATGAAGTATACCACATTATTTCATATAACTTTTTTCCCCAAATTGATGTAGATAAAATTATTTTATGCTATAGAAGTAAAAGAAATTACTTCCTTTTACTGAAATACTAATGGTAATGAAAATTTTACTGAGCTGGAATTTCCAGCATAATTTGGAGTAGGTTACAACTCCCTATTAATGAGACAGTTATTGGACAATGTCTTGCAAAAACCATGTCATTTTTTGCAATACAGCCAGGAATCTCTGTTTTTAATTGCAGAGATTTGTTACTCACTACACTTGATGAGAAGCATTGCTCTACTCACAGTTAGTGCTTTATAAAATTGCTACTTGCTGAACTCAGTGAAGAAGTGCATACACTTTTTTAACTACATGGTCTTAATTCTTAAGGACAATGATGAACTATGTTAGGTTGTGCTTTAAGGTGTAGAACACAATCTTTTTTGGAAACCTGTTTCAGTGTTTTCCTGCCACTACATGCCAAAGGCTCCTTTTGCTTTTTGCAGCTTGAAGAGGAATAGAGAAATGTCCTAAAATTATAGAGAAGGTTTAGGAAAAGGGGAGGAAACTGTATAAAAATATTTACACAGAAAATTTCCCATTTCTCCACATAGCAGGGTGGCGGATTTCCTTAAGAGGAAGCAGCCAGCCTAACTAAGGGGCTGCAGCTGTGTGAAGGCTAATGTGGGAGTGGGTCACTGGGAGTCAAAAACCCCACCAAGCAGAACTAGAGGGAGGTGCTGAGGAGAAGCACCATAATGGGAAACTGCTGGGCTATGAGGAGGGCAAATCTGCTGTAGAAAGGCCCCTCCCAGCATCCAGCACAACAAACTGTTTTTTGGTTTGTTTGGGGTTTTTTTGGTTACTTGCTTTATTTGTTAAAAGATTGTATATTGCTGGGGGGTGCTGAGAAATGCCCCAGGCTTTTCCGTACTCACTGCTTAAGGGGTGGGAGTGTTGCCAGACCCCAGCCCTGGGCTAGCACAATGAGGCAAAGAGGGGTGTGGAGTGCATGCATCTGTTGATGATACTAAGCTTTTCAATCTCTCTCTTCCTGCTTCTTCATACTGTCTACAAACCTGACAGGGCTGCAAACCAGCAGATAAAACCACAGTGTTAATCAGCCCATCGAATAAAACAAAAGCTTCCCTCATTAGTTCAAATTCTTCTTAAACAGCTTTTTCCAAGGAAGGAACAGAGGGACATTACTAGTTGACTTGTTGATTAGCTCCAAAAAGCCGTAAATTGATATTGTTCCATCTGCCTGTCCCAGTGAAATTGCATGCATGCACACGCACCTCTCTCTGCGTTAGCTAGCATACCACATGCCTAGTATTCATGGGGCTGGGGTCCATGCTGTGAGAGATGGGAGGGGGGAATCTCACCTTGAGCCACGAGGAAAGCCAGGCAGTCTCCTCCGGAATGCTGGCTAGAGAGGAGAGGGGCGTGGCCAGACTGTTCTCTGGAGCAGACCAGTTTCTGATCACTTAAACCAGTTTATGTGTAATGTCTGTCCCTAGCCTTAGTAAGGGACAGACATTACACATAATTGCATTTGCACCTCTGCAGTAGTCCACTTAGTGAAGGACAAGTCATTCATCTGTGTGACCCTAGAATCAGAGAAAGTGCTTGTTTAGGAAAAATTAAGTGGAGCCCAGCAAATTTTGCATTGATGCTATCCACCAGAGTGGTTCTGCCTGCTGTTCTGAATAGCTTGAAAAATATAGCTACAAATGCTAGATGTAGCAACAAATCCAATCTGACTTGCAATTTAAGAGCTGTGCCTAAAAATCCATTATGTATCCCTTGCAGATAGCAAATAGTGTATTGTAAAACAAGTAGGGGTTTTGCAATGATTATTTTGAACCTTAAAGGTTAATTGCATCCTTTGCTTCACCTTCCTGACATCTTATTTTCTCAGTGCATTTTCATGTATTTCCTAAAAGGAGATTATTTACTGCTGAAATGTTATAATTTGAACTGGGAAAAATTCCAAAAACAATTCCCACCAGCGTTCCCTCTGAGCTGCGTGGCTGTGCAAGCGTGCCTGGTAGCACAGCATGAGCACACCTGCATGGCCGTGCATACCACGCAGCTTAGAGGGAATGCTGATCCTCACCAACTTTTTAAAGTGCTTTTACTTGCACCTCATAACACACTCAGACAGTTGTACTTCAAAGACATCGATCAGACTATGAGATGCACTTGATAAAATTATTCCTGATTTTCTCTCTACTCAATAAACAGTTCATGAGGGCTCAAAATTGCCTCATTTAAGCACAGGTCACTTAAGTGTAGAAAAAACAAAAACATTTCCATATCTTGTAACACACCGTACCCTACCCTTTCATGTCACAAAAAAGATGAGGTGATACCACCCCTATGAAGTGGCTCCCAAACTGCATTCTCCACTCCCCTCCCGCCCCTCCAGTGGGGGAGGTTCTTGAGGCTGCATCCAGACCCACCTCTAGTAGTGGAGCAAACAGTGTCTGGGAACTTTGTGGACCCTTGCAGCTCGTCCCAGTGGGGCTCTATAGCTCAGATTTTGGTGGCAAACCCCACCCCCTGCTCACTACCACCAAATTCCTGACCTCTCTGAAAGCCTCATGGGCCACATGACATGGCTCTGCATGCAGAATCTGGCCCACAGGCCTTATGTATGACACACCTGCTCTACTGACTTCTATCCCAGGGAAGATCTTAGAAAAGTTTATTAAAGAGGCCATCCTTAATGGACTGGCCGATGACAACATCCTAAGGGATAGCCAGCACGGGTTTGTTGCGGGTAGGTCTTGCTTGACCAATCTCATTTCCTTCTACATCCAGGTGACCTATCACCTGGACAAGGGAGAAGAGTTTGTTGTCATATATCTTGACTTCAGAAAAGCCTTCGATCTGGTATCCCATGATCACCTCTTGGCGAAACTAGCCAACTGTGGCCTTGGATCCACCATGATCCGCTGGCTGGGAAATTGGCTCCGTGGTCAGACCCAGAGGGTAGTAATTGATGCAAGTCAATCATCATGGTGTCCTGTGACCAGTGCGGTCCCCCAAGGCTCTGTCCTTGGACCCATATTGTTCAACATCTTCATTAATGATGTGGACATTGGAGTCAGGAGCAGACTGGCCAAGTTTGCCAATGACACCACACTTTGGGGTAAAGCATCCATGCCAGAAGACAGGCGGGTGATCCAGGCTGACCTGATCAGGCTCAGCAAATGGGCGGATGAGAACCTGATGGTGCTTAACACTGAACAATGCAAGGTTCTCCACCCTGGGGAAAAAAAACCCTGAAAGATCCTTATAGGCTCGGCAGTGCTACGCTGGCTAGCACTATGGAAGAAAGAGACTTTGGGGTCATCATTGACCACAAGATGAACATAAGCCTGCAATGTTATGCTGTGGCTAGTAAAGTGACCAAAACGCTGGCTTGCATCCATAGATGCTTCTCAAGCAAATCCCAGGATGTCCTTCTCCCCTTGTACTCGGCCTTGGTGAGGCTGCAGCTGGAGTACTGCGTCCAGTTTTGGGCTCCACAATTCAAAAAGGATGTGGAGAAGCTTGAGAGAGTCCAGAGAAGAGCCATGCGCATGATCAGAGGTCAGGAAAGCAGACCTTACGATGACAGGCTGAGATCCATGGGGTTCTTTGGCCTGGGAAAGCACAGGCTCAGGGGTGATCTGATGGCCATCTACAAGTTTATCAGCGGTGACCACCAGTATCTGGGGGAACGTTTGTTCACCAGAGCGCCCCAAGCGATGCTGAGGTGGAACAGTCATAAACTACTGCAAGACCATTTCAGGCTGGACATAAGGAAGAATTTCTTTACTGTCTGAGCCCCCAAGATCTGAAACAGCCTGCCATCGGAGGTGGTTCAAGCACCTACATTGAACACCTTCAAGAGCAAATTGGATGCTTATCTTGCTGGGATCCTGTGACCTAAGATGACTTCCTGCCCTTTGGGCGGGGGTCTGGACTCGATGATCTTCCGAGGTCCCTTCCAGCCCTAATGTCTATGAAATCTACATCCTTTGGAGAAGAGACTCCTAATATTTATATAATATCTAGCACAGATTTATTTGTGTTTTTTATATATGTGAAATTAGTCTTACTACTTATATATTATGAATATTTGTGGGTATAATCCCTTTAAAAATACTTTAAAACTTTTATGACAGGAAAGTATTGAGATATGTCAGATTCCATCAATGGAGGATGTTATTCCATTGAAGAAATGAAAGACCTAAGAGAATAAGTAGGTTGCTAAATTTCAGCCTGTATTCATATGGATTTTCTTTTAAAGGCATTTTCATTAAAACATTGTCAAAATAACTTTGTTATTTTTATTAAAACATTTGGCATTGGGCACGTTAAAAAACATAAATTCTTTCTGTTGCAAAATAAGACGTAAATTGCATTGAATTTTATAATAAATGGAATTAGTGTTGCTGTTTACATTTTGAACCTTATTTGTCATCTGATACCTCTGCCTTTTGTCTGGTGTACTCCATGGGCTTTATTGGTTTGAAGGGGGGAAAGATCATCATGATTCATTCAAATATCTCAAAATGCTGTATTTTAGTTGCAAAATTCATTCTCCTTTAAAGTAACTACTATAAAAATATTATCTCTTTGGCTCATTCAGAAAAATGTGTCTTGTAAAATTTAGGTAAATACAATTTTCTGTAGAATTCTGTACAATTTCATGTTCTTATAAAAGAATGTGTTTGGCACGCGAGGATTTTCTTTTGTTTTTTTTTAACCTTTTAAAATGCCATTTCAGTTCAGAATGATGCTGTTAAATGTAAAAAAGTGAGGAGAGATATACTTTCTCCTAGTTGTTACTGAATTTCTTGGCAAAAGTTGGCATGTCCTTATTCTTGTCAGAAAACAGGAAACCTGGCACAAAAATCTTCCACAAAAGATGCATAACTGTTTTTTGTGGCTGGTTCTCATAATGCCATAAGATGAATGTGTGACGGGATGACTAGAGCCAGCTCAAGACTGGTGCGGTGTTGGCTCTTGGACTGCACCAGAATCTTGAGCTGGCTCTAGTATGGTCCCGAGGTTGGGACTGGCAATCACCTGATTAGGTTCAGCTGAGCTGTGACCACCCAGCTTTCAACTTGCCCTAATCCCTTACATGTTATATATATAAAACCAACAATATGTAAGGGGTTAGGAGAATGTCATAAGAAGGTACCACTGGAAGAGATCACCTAGTCCAATTCATTGAGGTAAATCAAGTATACCTAAGATTATCCACAACCGATCTAGTTTGTTTAATCCGATGATTCTCAGCTGGGCTGCCACAGCATCTGGGGGTGTCTTGAGATTCTTTCAAGGGTGATGCAGGGTGCTATATAATGTTAGCACTGTCAGGTTTGTACACGCTTCACAAGATAAACTCAGAGTTTTCAAGTGGGAATCCATAATGTTAAAAACTTTCTGACCTGTTGTGGTCTTTTGGAGTTCTTTGCAACAGAAGAATTGCTCTATTATTGTCTGTAGTTGAGAAATGAGTAAAAAGTAAGATCTGGAATTTCTGAGGAATGCCTTAAGCCCACATAAGGGGTGCCCTGAGTTGAACAAGGGGTGCCTCGAGTCTAAGAAGGTTGAGAACTACTGGTCTAATCTGTTCTTTTTATATATAGCTGTCCTTTTATATACATATATAAAAGAACAGATTAGACCAGTGGTTCTCAATCATCTTAAACTTGAGGCACCTCTTGTTCAGCTGAGGGCACTCCTCACATGGCGTGAGGCATTCCTCAGAAATTCCAGATCTTACTTTTCACTCATTTCTTATATATATAAAAAGAGCAGATTAGACTAGTGGTATATCTTTTTATATAAAGAACAACCCAACAACCTGTTTTCTTCCTAGCTCTAGAAGAATGATCTCAGGGTATTGCATTCTTTGTGATCCACTTTTTGGATATGTGTTTTAAGTCTTATGGCAGGTGATTTCCTTGTGATTATTATTTCTGTAGTAGTATCCAAAGGCACCAATTTCTGACTGCACAGGTAGAAATCCTATCACAGGAGCTTACAACCTTGTTTGAAGAATCTTGCTTTTGAGGTGCCTGAGAACAAAAGTGTCTTCTGTGGTTACATTGTCTAGATGAATGTAGGCAAGAAACAAACATAATATCATAACATAGTACATAGCAAAATGTTTAATAACTGTGTTTAGAAGAGTAATATGTAGGGCAGTCAGTGCCGTCCCTAGGGGGGTGCAAATCGAGGTGACCACCCCAGACCCTGCACTTTGCAGGGCCCCGTGGAGCACAGCAGTGGTGGCGCAGAGCTGGCTGGAGTGGTGGCTCCGTGTCCAGCCGCTTGCTACCCCTCTGCCACCACTGATGGCAGTGGCAGCAGCTTCTTCAGATCTGGGATCAGAGTGGGGATGGGGCCCCACATGGGCTGATTTGCCCTGGACCCTGTTCCCTGCTCAGGTCGTCTCTGAGGGCAGTTAAAATATTGATGCCACATTCCATATATAGTTTGGAAGTTTAATTATATAAAACATAATATGATTACATGGCATTGTCTTCATTAAAAATAATTTCCAAGTATAAAATTTTAGAACAATTTATAGATTTGTCACTGTTTTTAATTAAACTAGGAACAAAGAATTAAATTATCAGTGATAAAGCTGTATAGCAGTCAGAAATTTCATTTTAATTGGGTAGTGTTGTAACTTGTGATAATTATAAAATATGTGAAGCACATTTGCTCTGTAGCCTTTCAAGCTAAAGAAAACAAGAAGTAGATATAATCTGTATTACCTTGGTGAGAACATCACATGTTAGAAGAATTGCTGTGGCAATGGTAGAAAGTAATTAAAAGGTAACATACCACATCTGAATTCAACAAATAAAT
This sequence comes from Gavialis gangeticus, assembly GCF_001723915.1. Lineage (NCBI taxonomy): Eukaryota > Metazoa > Chordata > Crocodylia > Gavialidae > Gavialis > Gavialis gangeticus. The sequence continues at coordinate 19,827,828 of NW_017729006.1, read as the reverse complement.
AGTTCTCATTACATTGACAATGAAGACCTCCCTGTTTATGCGTACATCTTGCCACTTTTCCCAAATAACTTTTGTTAGTCCCTTTTGTTGTGTTTGGATTTATGAGTTTAAAAGACTTTATGGTTTAGTGCATGAGCAATAAGATGCATAACTTTTCACCTTCAGGTCACTGCTTCAATTCCAGATGTTGGTATTAGTGACATAGTAGTTACCCTCTGATCAGCTGCTTAGTGGCTGATTTTCATATCAGTTGGGTTCGGGCCAGTTCTCTATGGACAAATGTCCCTTTCTCAGAGGGCATAGATTGCATGGCATCTAAAAACTTAATTATTCTCTTTCCCCTAAAGGAGACCTTTGTTTTTTGCCAGCTGGTGGTCAGACAGCAGTTTAGACCCAATTGTCAGAGTGGCTGAGTAAGTCCGTGTCTACGTCTGAGACTTGAACTGAAATTCTTAAGGTGTCTCCAAAGCAGCTTTTTTACATGATGTGCACACACTCACTAAACTTGTTTTAGGTAGAAGATTTTTTTTTAAATTGCACATCTTTCAACAGTAAAATATTTTTGAATAAGATACAAAATATATCATATTAGAACACAGTATGTTTAGAAAGGATTTGCATATAACTTCTTTGAGTATGGCCCCTTCAGTAATAGGAGCTGCAAAGTTGTCTTGTCTCTGAAAATGTAAATTACTTACAGACAAAAATTACTTGTTAGGATAAAACAGGTTCAATACTTCTGTAACAACAAGTTACTTATTTTCTATGCAGGCCACAAATATTCCCTGTTCTTTCCCTTTAATCATTTATTTTGTGATAGTAATGGGTTCTTGTGGGCATCTATAATAGTCTCTTTACTTAACCGCACAACTCCACTGAAAGAAAATCAATGATTAGGTTAGCTTTTAGAGTTACAAATGGATCCTTGAAAAATATGTAAACTGTTAATAATGCTATTTTTCTGTCTGCATTCATCTGCTGTCTCTTATCCTATACTTGGTGGGCAGGAGAAACAGTCTTACTGTTCTTAAATAGTCACTTTGATTATTTAGTACTTAAGTTCTGTAGTAGGTCACAAATCACATGCAATCCCTGACTGAATAACAAATATTTTAAACAGGAAAATTCCTGATATCATGTAAAAATGATGTACATTTCCTATTAGTATTCAGAGGAATAATTTCAGTGGGTACCTTTCTCCAATATGGTCCTGGTCTGTCACTAGGGCTTCTAGGTTATATGATAATACAAATAATGATAATATAGCCAGTCTAAAACAATAACTTTGAGCAATGACCTGCTTTCATTCATTTTAGGGTGCTTAGACTTAAAGAGTGACTAGGTGCTGTTAATACTATTAACTATTTCAACTATTGATGCAGATACAAGCCAACTAATATGTTTATTCCATAGCCTCTAACTGATTCCCACACCTGTTGGATGGAAAAGGCCCAGGTCTCCCTGTCCAGCTTTGTAAACCTCCTACTTCCTTAGTCCCTAAACAACTTCAATAATTCAGTTGTACACGTTGATTATAAAAATGTTCTGTACACCGGTAATAGATTGGAGTGAATTAATAGCAGAACTACAGAGGTCACTATATTGCCTTTATTATCAGACCTAATTACTTAAGCCACCTCATTTATCTGTCAGTGGTCATCATCCTGGTCAGTTGTGTTCCTTTTGAAATGTTCCTTGGCTTCTGTGACTGTGTCTTATCCTGATTCTTCTCTTGTCCCTTGTAATTATTTCTTTAGCCTGTTCTTTGGAGGATCCTCCACATCTCTCCCTTCAGCTTTCTGTAGTGGCTCCATAGAACTTGTCAATCCCATTCTCTTATCTTGCAATAATGTCATCCACAAACAAAAAAACCATGGCAATATCTGTGCAGTTGGATCATAGAGCTATCTTTCTACTTACGATTTATTTCTCTAAACCTGACTAAATAAAACTCCCGGCCCCCTCTGCTGACATCTTGTAAGTCCAACTGGGTGCATTTTCATCAAAATTGAAGCCTTCTGTGGGAATACACTACTTCTGGCAAAACTCTGATTAAAAAAAAAAAGCTTTTCTATTACATAGATTGGAATATTTCTTTCAATATTTGTATCTGATGTGTTGCATTATAAAAATATGTAAACATTCAAACTGAAATTGGTTCCTTTACATCAAAATGGAACATAATGACATTTTAAATAAATGTTGTTACATGGAAAATTTAGAAATATGTATTTTCATTCTAATTAAAACTGAAACAAAGTTTGAAATGTGTGATTTCACAAAAAAAAAAATTCCCAATTTGACTAGCTCTACAAAACCCCTATTTTCCTCTCTTACAGGCTTGTATAGCTATTATAAGGTGGGTCAAAAATGTCAGTACATCAGTTCAAATAAAATCTTCATGCCCTTGCTGTGATAAAGAAGGAGGATAATGATATTACTTACTAATTATAAAATATGGGCAATTAGAATTTTGCATTCTGAAGATTAACTCAGACTGTTATAGGTATTAGAGCTCTTTCTATTGACAACAATACAAACAATTCATAGCATGTAGAAATAAAATATTACTGAAATGGAAATATCCCTCTTTTTTTTTTTTTTAAAGAAGGCAAGGATCTTCTCTAACATGGAGTGGGAAAGCATTTTTTTCCTCTCCGTAGCGTACTGGGGGCATGGGGAAGAGGGAACTTCAATCAAGTGGAGAATGAAACACTAAAAGATTCTAATTGGAATGTCATTTGAAGCAATATTTCTTCCTGATGCAGGTATACAAGTAATTGTCACTGCAAACCTTGAGTAGCAAGAGAAAAGTTAATGCAGCTAACTCAATTAAACACAGCATCTGCATATTGAAACAGATTCTCTAAAGTATATCCTAAACTTTAGGTGTTATAAAATCATGCGATGCTTTGGTTTCTTACAGAATGTATTCTTTGGGTAGCAGCTATTGAATTATGCAAAACCACTAACACTACTTTAAAGTTTGTGGTTGCCCAGGTGACATTCCAGACTGTAGATTCTTTTTTTTTTTAAGTTCATTTTCTGTTGCAAGAAATGCTTTGAAGACTTCTTTACAGGGAGTATTGGGACATAATGTAGGGAAGAGGTACTTGTGGGGTATTGAATCCTGATTTAACTGTTTGCAGGCAGCCATTTATAATTTACTTTTATGCAACATTAATTTCTGCAACCTTGCATCCACCATACCTACTCAAAGCAGTGGTACAAAAATAATCTTTCTGGCTTATTGTGATAATATCCTTTTCAAAATTCTTCCTTTTATGCTGTATCCTTTAGAATTCACAAAACACACATTTCTTGTCCTTGGTTTCAAAGCCTTAGATAATATAGTTTTAGACCACCTATCTTATTTGTTATCACAAGATTCCTCAATTATATTAGCCTCAATAACTCAGTTCTTCACTGTTCAGAGGAAAAATGCTTGGCGTCCTTCAGTGCTACTACCCCATTTGAAAGGGAGAACTCTCTAGTTAAAATACATAAATTCACCACCAGTACTTTTTTTTGAGTTGTTCAGAGTGCACCTCTGTCATAACGCTTCGGCCACTCCCACCTGAGAGTAACTAGGCATGTTAAGAATTGTGGTTACTGCTTCAGACTGGCTAAGAATTGCATGCATCCAGTTATAGGTACTGTATTTACTCATATCTAAGATGAGGATTTTTCCCCATTTTACCACAAGGGGGGAAAAAAACCCTTGTCTTGGATTTGAGTACAAGGCTGGGGGGCAGGGGAATGGATGGCTGCTGCTGCTACTGTTGCCCATCCCCATCTGTTCCTCCCTCCACCATCTTCCCAGTCTGCCTCTGCTCCCCGTCCCCGCCCCCCGACACCCTGCATTTTCCCTGCCAGTTACCCTTTGGCTCCAACTCTACCCTGTCCCAGCTTGGGGCATGGAGCACATGATTTCTCTAGCCCCTGCAGCAGCAATGACAGCAACTGCGGCCTAGGCTGTGTCTCTGGGGGCCAGTTAGAGCTGCTGGTGATGCACAGCAGAGATGTGGATGTGCTCTGTGCCCTCAGCTGATGCAGTCAGAGCTGGATGTTGAGCAGTGGTGGAAGGATAAGGGGAGGGCAGAGGTAATGGGGTGGGGCAGGCACTGCAGAGGGGGACAGATCAGCATCTGGCAGCAGGCAGTGCAAGTGGTGGAGGAGACAGGCAGCAGAGGTCAAGGGAGGGGGGCAAGGGTCAAGCTGCTTAATTCCCCCACTGCCTGATGCCCTACTGCCCTTCTCCGCTTCCTACTCCTCTGCCACTGCCCTTCCCACTGCCACAGTGGGGGGACAAATGTAAGATAACACTCCAGTAATTAGATTCTATACCTGGAAATTTGTAACAAATTTATAGTTTTTCCAGGTATGGAACCTAGTTATTTGGGGGGTCATCTGAAATTCAGTCCTCTTGGATATGGGTAAATATAGTGTTTGTTACTCCATCTTGGCCCATCCATTTGTTCTGTCCAGTTGTTACATTTTGCCTTGCAGACTCAGTTCTTTGGGAAAGTACTCTGAGTGAATAGAAGAGAAGGCTTATCTTCCTGGGCTATTGCTGTTGCTGCCACTACTGCTTCTTTAGCACCATCAGCTCTGCTCAGATGGCAGTAGCCAGATAGCCGAGTTCTCTAGGAGCGGTCTGCAGTGCCCCAATTCATACATATTGGGTGCAGGGTTATGCCTGGTCTGGTGAAAGCTCCATGTGGGTGGCAGGGGAGATGCCATTTGGCTTGCCCCCTATCCTCTAGATAACACTGCTTGGTGCAGTGCTGCTCACCTGGCTCTTATGGCTGGGAAGGCTAGTTCAGGGCTGCCCCTGTTGTAGCAAAGATGCCCAAAGGGCAGGGTGGGGAGTGATTCTAGCACCCCATCCTAGTTTGCACTTGAGGCTGGTGCCACGCTTGCTCTGCCCCAGTCACACTACTGTTCAGCTCTGTCTAGTTGTGGCCTTCAGTTGCTAATGAAGAATAAAAATTTGATGATAAGGATCTGCCATCTGGAAATCTTTGCTGAAACACCCACTATAGAAACAGAGTGGCTAGCCAAGCTCACCAAAGTATAAAACCTGAAGGAGTAAAGGCAAAGGAGATTTTAGGAATGGGATGTTTTGGCTTCTGGCACAAACTGAAGCAGTAATTTATAGAGAAAACTGTGGGAAAGGGAGGACTCCTTTCTAAGGCTTTGTAGTTAAAGGATGCCTAATTTTTAAAGTCATCCCCAAAAGTCCCAACAGGATTGGAACTTCATTGTATTTGCATCTGTAACCACACCGATAATGAGGCAGCTTCACCCAGTATTCCTACCATAAAAAGATGCAAACAGGGAGGTCCAGGTGAGGGAGATCCCATGCCCTCCATAAATGCCGACCTCGTGAAGGAACCCCTTGAGAACCTGGATACCTTCAAGTCAGCCGGCCCTGACAATCTACACCCCAGCGTACTCAAGGAGCTGGCGAGCATCATAGTCCAGCCCCTGGCACGGATCTTTGAGAACTCCTGGTGCTCTGGTGTAGTGCCCGAAGACTGGAAGAAGGCCAATGTGGTGCCTATCTTCAAGAAAGGGAGGAAAGTGGATCCAGCAAACTATAGGCCCATCAGCCTGACTTCTATCCTGGGGAAGATCTTAGAAAAGTTTATTAAAGAGACCATCCTTAATGGACTGGCAGAAGCCAACATTCGAAGGGATGGCCAGCACGGGTTTGTTCCAGGTAGGTCTTGCTTGACCAATCTCATTTCCTTCTACGACCAGGTGACCTATCACCTGGACAAGGGAGAAGAGATTGATGTCATATATCTTGACTTCAAAAAAGCCTTCGATCTGGTATCCCATGATCACCTCTTGGCAAAACTGGCTAATTGTGGCCTTGGGTCCACCGCGATCCTCTGGCTGGGAAATTGGCTCTGTGGTCAGACCCAGAGTGTAGTAATTGATGGAAGTCA
>NW_017729006.1:19808725-19816871 GCF_001723915.1 Gavialis gangeticus | reverse complement strand
CACAATTCAAAAAGGATGTGGAGAAGCTTGAGAGAGTCCAGAGAAGAGCCATGCGCATGATCAGAGGTCAGGAAAGCAGACCTTACGACAACAGGCTGAGAGCCATGGGGCTCTTTAGCCTGGAAAAGCGCAGGCTCAGGGGTGATCTGATGGCCACCTATAAATTTATCAGCGGTGACCACCAGTATCTGGGGGAACGTTTGTTCACCAGAGCGCCCCAAGGGATGACGAGGTCGAATGGTTATAAACTACTGCAAGACTGTTTCAGGCTGGACATAAGGAAGAATTTCTTTACTGTCCGAGCCCCCAAGGTCTGGAACAGACTGCCATCGGAGGTGGTTCAGGCACCTACATTGAACACCTTCAAGAGCAAATTGGATGCTTATCTTTCTGGGATCCTATGACCCCAGCTGACTTCCTGCCCTTTGGGTGGGGGTCTGGACTCGATGATCTTCTGAGGTCCCTTCCAGCTCTAATATCTATGAAATCTATGTAACCACACCGATAAAGAGGCAGCCTCACCCAGTATTCCTACCATAAAAAGATGCAAACAGATGAAAAATTAAGAAGTGTGTATTAACATATGAAAATATGGTAATGAGCATATTTTTGGCATACGTTTATGACGTTGCATGTCTTGCATTGGTAGAAGAGGTAGAATGGGAAATATCAGGAAAATGGAAGTTAACCTAAGTATGGGAGTTATTTATAGTGGTACTATCAAGCTTTTTAAAAAATAATAGCTGGAACAAAAGGAAATGGTGTTCTTCTTTTTGAATGAGGGAAAATAAATTACAAGGATAAGCTCTCATAAAATATTTTCTTCTGGAAGAAAATTGCTTATGCTAGCACTTATTCTGTGGACTAGTTTAGTAGCTCCCTCATGGATATATTATCAGTCCCTTTTAAAGAGAAACTTTCAACATTATTCATTAGAGAGCAGTAGTGGGGAAATAGAAATAATAGATGAGATGTATTACTCTGCTACATTGGATTTTTATCACTTGATCAACTAGAATTAAGCCTAGACTATTGTTATAAAGCAACTGTTTTTCAAAGGCAGTGTATTGCCCTCCCTCAGTTAACTGCTTCTAATTAAGTATGGCTCCACCATTATGCTAATTAGAACATTTATGTGGAAGTATACAAAATCTGCAGTGCTAAGGTAAATATCATTTCTGACTTTAGGAGCAGGTGAATATGCCTCATAACATGACATTTGAGTATGCCCTGAACCAAGTAAGTGTATAGTATATTCACCGCTTAAAACTTTCTTCAGTACTGGATTAAATCTCACAGGCAGTACATTCCAAAAGACTGAATGCAGTAGTATTCAAATCTCTGAAAAAAAGGGAATAAACAATTTGGGCACAGTTTTAAATTTGAAAATATGGAGAAATTTTATTATACAACTCTTATGGATGTTGCTACTTTGTAATGCCTGCACATGAGAACTTTTGCGCAATGTTGGTAATAAACAGTTAATGTTAAAATAACAGGGTTTTTTTAATAGAAGAATTCTGTTAGTTTGTTTAAGTTTTTGAAAGATGTCAGAACAGCTCTGGAGATAGAAAACTGTTCTCCATGTGGATAGGCAGGTGGGGCCTTCTGTTTATAGAAGGGCAGCCACCTTCGTTTCACAATGCATTAAAAAGCATGACCTTGTACAAAAAGTGTTTCTTAGGCTTTGAATATTTAGACTGGGATAAGAAGAAAGAAAGGGCTGTATACTTAATGTGAAGATTCAATTAGCCACACTGCATGCAAATAATAAATACTCTCTATCTCTCTCTCTTGACGAGGAGGCCAGTAATACTTGCGTTATATCCATAGACTTTTAGTCGATAAACATAAGGTACTTAAATTCAAATGGACAATTAGTAGCCTAATTTGAGTTACTGTTACTATTTGACATGGTTATATTTTTAAACCCCAGTAGCTATCAGGTAACTTAGAATGTTAAATAGCTATTATTCTTTTTATTACCGTACATTTTACATTCAGATAAGACATAAATAATAATGATTTGGTAATAGAGTCAACTTTGACAAAGTCAGCATGTAAATGACTAAATCTACTGTTGATTCCCCAGTTTTAAAGGAATCAGTTACTAATACCATAAAATACGTTAGTTTTCCCCTGCTTTATACTTTTCTGACAAATTATTCTTTATGATGTAACACAATGCCTATAATTTATTCCAACATATATGTTGTAAGGTCCAGAACTGATCTGAAGTCAGGATCACTTTCTAAAGCAGAACACATACCTAAACGCTTTTCTGGACTGAGGTGTGAACTACTGAACCAAAGGTTCACTGACTTAACTGAGCCTTGGTTCAAGGACTAACTACTTTGAATAGATGTTAAACAGCAGTTACTAATATATCTTTCTTTTCAAGCATTCGATGGAGAGACTAAATCTGCAATCCTTTCTAAAGATAACTTCTAGTGATCTAGAAGGATTTTTAGAAAAATGTGGGTTCCTGTTACAAATATAAGAAGAATACAGGGGGTTATCTTTCGTGGAGATTTCAGAGAGATGGTGTGTTGCCAACTGCTGGAAGCAATAAGCGGGTGCCTCCTTTTTCCTCCCGAACAGGTTTCTTCATTTAATAATAAAAAGTAGGTCAAGGTACATTAAACATCAGAAGAAAGTAAAATCTTATTTACCCATATAAATCCCCTCACAGTTCTCTTACAGTCCCAATCTGCTATATCTTTTTCTACCATGTTACCTGCAGACCCAGCTACTATGAGGCCAGATTGTGGCCCCCCTGGAAATGTCTGTACCATTCTTGTGGTGTTCTTGAAGGTGTTAATTGTGCCATCAGTGGCAACACACCATACATTCAGTCAGTTTATGGTGTCATAAAATGGCAAACCAGCTACAAAGATCTTCTGCATATAATGCAGTTGTAGAATATCTTAGTAGCTGGCTTGCATGGTGCCTTAAGTTGAATATGTGGCATGCCCCAATCCCCATGCCAACAATCAGGGATTGACATTGGGAGGGAGGCAGTCTTGGCCCAGTTTGAGATCCCGCTCCTCCTGGTCCTGATTCTGACAATCATCTGATTTTTGTCTTGGGGACCAAGGTACCTGGAACCAGGCTGAGGCTCTGGGGGTCTGCAAGTGCCCAGCAAGGGAAGCCAATCACAGAAGGTTCATCACTGCTAGCACTTATCAAAAAAATCACAAACGTACTTCTATGCTTCATATACTTTTTGAGAGAATTTATTCTTTTGAAGGCCATTTCAACAAAATTTCTTTGCACATATCAACCTTAGGCCTGCCTCTAAATTTTTTAAATTACCCATTAAGATGTAGATAAGGGCTATAGTTTAACAAGAGGTTTGTACTCAGCAGTTCTTTTAATAAGAACATGTGTAACTTGAACCCCCTTAGGCAGGCACAATTACCTTGCATTTCTTACCTTGCATTTTAAGGATGCTTGATTAGATTAAATGTTTCTGTTGACTCTGCTTAATAGGATTTAAACAATGAAATTATTGCCAGTCTCTCATAGTTGTTTGAATCAATATTGCCAGATGCTGTACTGTTTACATCACAAAGTGAATGATAATTACACAGTTCTGTTGAATAAGACTGACTGGATTCTGTCTTGGCTTACAAATGGGTAAACCGAGTACCATTGAAGGTAGAATTTGGCTTAAAACAGTTTCTGTTTTTATATTTTTCAAACCTTGTTTTTTTTCTGAAATAAAGTCTTCAATTGCTGTAGCATTTCTGAATTTCTTCAGTTGAATATTCGTATTGGTAATAATGAGGAAGTATGGCCCAGTGTTTAGTGATAGAGCTTATGGGAGACAGCAGAAGAACCCTCAGTATTCTGGCAAAGCTGTGCAATCTATTTTCATAAGTGGTCTGGAAGGTTCAGTAAATATGTGCCCATCTTGATCTGTTAGCCCTATGGTATTTTGTGATCCACTTGGATTTGTTTGGTTTAGGGCAAGTTCCTTTTAGTTTTCAAGGCAAGGTTCTTTGGGTAGGTGTGAGATCTTTTATTAGACCAACTGAGTAGTTGGAAAAAAGTTCTTTGCAAGCTTCTGGGCACAATCATCCTTCTTCAGACATAGGAAATCTCTGATGTTCTGAGACTCCAAGGAATGAAAGAAGCTAAATTTTCTAGTTTTCAAGTAGTGTGAAGCATATAATCTCACTAAATGCAGGACCAAGCATGAGTTCACTGATGTCCTAGGCTAAAGGCTGTAAGGTAGATAACGTATACAGTAACCAACATTTGTGATTTATGCCAGATTAAAAGGTTGAATGTGATTAAATGACTCCAAATCCCCCTGCTAGCAAATAAAAACCTAGGATTTTGGACTAGTTTAAGGGATTGGCATGACACCTCATTTGATGAGTGACAGGAAGGCTTTATTTACTACACATATTCAAGTCCAGCGAGCTCAAACCAAAGCAAAGTCCACTAATTAGCTATAAGGTGATGATTTATCACCAAACAGGTGACAGAAAGGTAGCCTGTTTATCTTCAACTTCTTGAGTAAGCTGGGTGCAGCACCAGTTGGTGTCAGAGAGATGTCTCACTCTGGAAGTATGCCCTGTTAGATATTTCACTGTTTTTTATATACCTTTAGTCCAGAATCTTCAAAGCATTCTTTTAGCTGTATGAATCAAGAGAGAGTCCTATGCAGTAATTGACAGGAAAATCCTGTTAATCAAACTGCTTATTATTGGTTATTAGAAAGTTTCAATTTGAATAAATTAACTTTCTCAGTGACAAGAAGTTATCCATCTCTACTAAGTTTTGAACATATCAAGAAACTAATTAATAGTGCTATGTGAGGCTTCAGAACATACTTCGGATCCAGAGAAGCTTCGGACTCTTTGGAGTTTTGAAGCGGCATGTCTGGATCGAAGCACTGGCTTCATTAGGCTTTCCACAGTGGTTCAGAGATTCCAAAGTGCTTCGGAAAAGCTTCGGAGCCGCTTCAGAGATCTGGCCATAGGGTATAATGGGGAATTAATGAAATATCTATAACATTGCTGTTTTTTGTCTGATTTAGATGAAATTTGCAGGGCTTGTAGCCTCTGCTGAGAGCATGAAGCCTGCCAAGTTTTGTGAAGATCAGTGCAGGGGTTTGGGGGGCAGTGCAGGGGTTTGGGGGGCCATATTCTTGAAAGCAAAACTTGTGTCATGTCTATGTGTTACAACACAGGGAGGTGAAAACTGCAGGGGTGGCAGCCCCGCACCCGTCTTCTTGATCTAAATCTAAACTAAATCAGGAGGAGACACCTATCATAGATGGAGAATGTGTATTCCTGCACATAAATACCAGTTAATTGCAGAAGTAATATTTACCATAATAATTAATGAAGGATAGACATTTCACACAGTTACATACCAGACAACTAGGAGCCTGCTCAAAATCATCATGAATATAGTAAAATAAGCTGGAAGGGATACCTCATTATTTCTTCTCAGATGGCCTAGAAATGAGCTTGCATCCTCTTGCATTATGTAGTCAGCATCAGTATTTTGTATTTTAACTTTTGTGAGTAGGTCCCAGCTTAGCATGAGTTTCAGAGTCATCACCCCCTCCTTCCCCCAGTCTGGTCTTTTCCTTGTTTCTATAATCTTCCCACATGCTTTAAACTATAAACAGTTTCTGACAGAGGCCTGATAATTGTTCAAGGTATAATCACTGAATATAGCGCTCAGCACTCTCATGGAATACAAAGCAACCTGTCACACTAGTCCTGTTTGTTGGTGTTTGGATATTGCGGGTGGGTACAAAGTAACACATGCTGTTTTGCTGTAGTGATCATAGATTATTATAAACTGTATATATACACAGTAACAGTGTTTGCTGGAGCAGAGGAATTTAATGCACTGACTCAGGAGAGTACTCTTAGTCAGGAAAGCACTTAAAGACATTTAATTCAAAGTTAAGCAAATATATAATTACTTTTTTGCATGCCTTTCAAGTCCCTTCCTATGGGTAATAGGGATGGTCTTCTATAATAAAGATGCCGGTGCATTTTACACTCCAGTTTAGAAACTTTGGGTTGTGATGAAACCAACAAGAATTTTGTTCCTTTTATGCTTCCCCTTCTGCTTCCCAAAGTTGTGATTGAAGTCAGTCAGATGTTGGAGTGTTCAAAGTAGGGGGACCACAAAATATTTAATTGACAATGAAACAATACTTGAGAGGGTTAGAAAAGCAGAAAGATTTTGCTCCTCCATTTTACTTTACACAACAGGTGAGAGAGCAAATTCTTGTATTCTAGCAACCAAATGGAGAAAAAAGCAGGCTTTATATTTAAAAGGTAGTCACTGTTTAGAAGTTTCCACAAAAAGGGGAACATTATGCTCCTTTTACTATGTTCTTAGGAACAGCATCATTCTAAGAGTTCCAATTTCTATTAAAGGGAGACTAGATGCTTTTTATTATTGGTTACACTGGAACCTTAGGCTACCAGCATTTTGTATACATTATTCAGGCTAGTCATAATGGCATCCAACCAGCAGATTAGCAGTCAGCAGATTCAAGAGACTAAGGAAGCAGCAGAGAAGAGGCTCTTTCCTCATTAGAGTGGAAAGAAGGACACAGACAAATGCTAAAACAAAGCTTTTTATTAAGCAAAAATGACTAAAGCTTGTAGTATGCAGGCTGCTTTTAGAATACTATCAGGTGATAAAAATCTTGCATGGCTTACTTGTGTTCTCTGCTCTCATTAACTTGTATTTATAATATCAATTCTGCAGTGCTTGGAAAGATGAACCAATAAATAAATAATCAGCATTAAGGACAATAATAGATAGTCATAGGTACAAACAGCATGACAGTCCGGTAGTAAAGGCATCAGACTGGGACTCGGGAGAACTGACTTCACTCTCTAGCTCTGCTACAAATCTGCTTTGGAACTTAACAAAAAATTCTCCATCTTTCTGCCTCTAGTTTCTTTCTCACTGGGCATGTCTACACATGCCCCTGACTGCAGATTTGGTACTGCATGTTTGTTTAGTACTTGCCTAGCAGAGGCTTCTGGCCTGGCAACCCTGGGGCTGTTCCCCTACTCCCTTTGCCCAAGAATGCAAAATCAGATAAGAACAGGGGGAGAGGGAGGACTACCAGGCATTGCCGCAGTCTGCAGGGGCAGGCCAGTTCCTGCTGTGTTCTCTGGTCCTGGCCATACAGCCAGAAACCACGTGCTGCTGGAGTGGCAGGCAGGTGGGCGGGTGGGGCGGAGGGGAGAAGTGGCAATGGTGGGAAGGTGGGGAAATGGCAGTAGTGGCAGTGGCAGGTGGGTGGGGAGAGCAGTGGCAAGTGGGCAGGCAGGAGCACAATGACAGCTGGGATGGAGCATGGGGCAGGCGTTTGGAGCCCATGCCAGTGGGTGTGGAGGATGGGCAGGGAGTGCGGGCAGGAGTGCAGAGCTCAGGCTGGTCGGGGCTCTATGCAGTTGGGCCAGCTCCCCCCTCTCCCTGTTAGTGCCACAGGACTGGTCTGGCCCCCACAATTCTTGGCTGGCTGTGTGTGCTACCAGCCAGGCCATGCTGGCACTGGCACCATGTGGTTCCTGGCTGTATAGCTGGGATCACACAGCATAGCAGGAGCCATCTGGGAACTGCATGGTGGCAGAATGGTAGGAGGGTGGGTGAGAGGGGAGCGGTGGCAGGCAGGCCGGGGGGAAGCTGTGGTGGGTGGGTGTCCCAGGGCCAGCAGAGACCCAGGGTGGGGTAGCAGGAATGCGGAGCCTGTCATGGCAGGGGCTTCACGGAGCCATGCCGGCTCCTCCCTCTCCCTGCCAGCAGCCCAGCCATGGGCATTCCTGGGGTTCACCAAAACTGCTCACCGCCGGAGGTCTCCACCTGCCTCAGTCTTGAGTGCCCCAAGGCCTCGCTGCCTGCTGCTGCCACTGGTGGCAAGGACTGTGCACAATGAGGGAGGGGAGGAAGTGTGTGGGGGTGTCCGTAGCGGGGTCCTACACACACACACCACCAAAACACATGTACCTACACCCCCCTGGCACCACCATACACGCATTACCACACCCACAAGCCCCCCACAGACCCCATACCCACCCACACCTGACATCTCTACACACACCCAAATCCAAGATGACTTTGAATTTAAGAAGGCCCCCAATAATTACAT
>NW_017729006.1:19795502-19808437 GCF_001723915.1 Gavialis gangeticus | reverse complement strand
CCCCGCCCCCCCCCCCCCCCCCACAATATACAACAGGAAGGCTTCATTATAGGCTATTATGCAGTCTCCTCTATGTAAACTACACAGACGCATGTAAATCAGGGCAAAAATATTTTTTGAAATCAAATAAATGTATATTGTAGTAGACATTTGATTTTTAGTACGTAATTTGTTTTTTTTTCTGGTTCCAAGATGGCAACCCTGTTGTCAAAAGCAGTACTACCAGGGGCAAGAGGAGGGTCTTCTGGTGGCAAAAGGTCAGGGGTTAGAGGGTGGGACTTCTGGACCCAAGATGGCAGCTAGGGGGTGGGGCACCTGTCAAGGGGCGGAGCTATCCATGTGACCATTGACAGCTCACCAAAACTTCTTGAGCAACTTTCCAGCCAAAATAATTGCTCTCCCTTTTCTTAAATAGATATTCAAACCCCCTTTTTGGGGGACAGGCTATATAATGGTGCCCTAGGCCAGGCAGATATTTGGGGCCAGTGGATCATAACTAAGTAGATAAGCTGGCCAGAACTCCACAGAATGAGCATGCTGATACTCTAGTACAGACTCCAGAATGACTTCAATGGGGCTATATATGCTCAAGCAATCTGTTTCTCCTGGAGCTTGTGTAGAGATCTGGTACATATTCCTCCCACTTAGGTTTTGTCTGAAATCTGGTACATATTCTTTCCACTTAGGCAATCTCCATGGTCTCCTGAGAGTCGTCACTGCCAGTGTTGATAGGTTTTGTGCTGATGTTAGGACTTATCTTTCTGATTTCTATATGCCTTTCTCTGTGTGAGAGACTTTTACTGCTCATGTGGATTTTTCTGGAAAGAATACATTGAGAAAACTCTAATTGTTTTGTTCTCCAAAAGCAGTTTCAACTGAGCAGCAAGAGTGAGAAATACTCAAGGGTTTTGATAAGATAAATGGTATGGTGGAAATTAAAAATCCAAGTAATCAATCAGATCATCTTTTTGACCAGTATCAGTGACTGTATAAATGGTTTTGTGGGTATCATAAAATAAATCTCATAAATATAGGCAGTATTAAAAGGTCTAATCACTGATTATTAACTAAGTGATTTTTTTTTAGAAAGGACACTGCCAGTTATGATGTGGACCCAAACTATGAACTGCATGTAAGGATTAACAAACACATAAGAATTATTAATGGTAAGAATGTGACTTCCTTGCTTGGGCAGCCTGCACATGAACTAGGTCATTCCATAGATATTAGTGAAATTAAATTTTGCACCAGACAGGGTACTAACTGTATGGTTGATATGCATGGACTAGCCAATTGCCCATCAGGAATGACGGGGGGAGCATGCGGACACAGAGCCCTGTGTCCCCCTCCCCCCCATCTGGGCCCACTCCCCCTTTACCTCCTGCTGCTTGGGGTCTGGGCCTGCTCCTCCCCTCCCCACCACAGTAGCTGGGGAAGGGGAGGAGTGGGCCAAGGCTTGATGCAGAGGAGGTCTGGGCCTGAGGGTGGGGAGAAGCTGGCCCACCATGGCAGCAGGAACAGTGGGCCAGGGAGTGGTCTTGGAGCTGATGGTGGGGAGGACAGGGGGTGGGGGAGGAGTAGGTCCTGGTTCAAGGGGGTTAGGCCCAAGGCTGAGCCAGGGGAGAAGCTGGCCCACTGTGGTGGTGGCGGGAAGCAGCGGGCCCAGTCCGACGCAGCAGCGGCTGGAGGAGGAAGGAGTGAGCCTTTTCCCCACCTTCTCCCCCCACAATTGGCTCCAAGCCCGCTCCTCCCATTCCCCCCGCTGGGTTGGCCCTGGCCCACTGCTTCCCCTGCTGCGGTGGGCTGGCTTCTCCCTCGGCTCATGCTTGGTCCTCCTCCGCCCCCTGCCCTGTCTGTGGCCTGGGCCCACTCCTCCCCTCCCACCACTGCCACTGCCGCAACATGCCTGCTATTCCCCCAACCCATGTTGGGCCCGCTTCTCCCCCCAGCACCTCCATGTCATCCCGCATCGGGCCCTGCAGGCGGCGATGACAGAAGTGGTGAGGGGCCTGCCGAGGCCACAGCCATGGCCTCCCCCGCCCTCCACCGAGCCACCAGCTCCTGTTTGAATGCTTGTTCACACTCTGATTGGCTGTTTGTCAATATGAATAAAGTGTTATGGACAGACTTAGGCTTTTATAATATTAAAATGTCAGAAAGCCATAGCCTTATAGTTTTGGCAGAGTTGACATTTGGATAAAGCACACAGTGCTAAGTGACATAGGAAAATTTGCAAAGATGTTACAAACTAGGACACTAATATGGGACAGATCAACAAAGAATCAACATTCCTGTGAAAACAGATTGACATTTTACCACCAAATAGAACCAAAAGTTAACAATCCAAATTTTTATTCCTTGTTTTTGGGTCCAGCAGAGGTTAAAATGTTGGCTATCTTAGGGTTTCTGTTACAATGTGAGATGGGCCTTTAACCATCCAAATCATCTTGTTTATCTTTTGGCCCAGGTATCCTGTGATAGAACTGTGCATGTGAATAGGGTTCAGGCCTGTCTGAGGTAAAACATGGCCTCCATCACTGCAGCGTCCATGCACCTCACAATCCTCAGTGCATTTATACCGGGGGGTGGGGAGCAAAATGGCAGAGCCGGCTAGTGACTCAACTCCATTTTCCAGCAGTGACAGTGTGGCACTGGGGTTTCCATGGAGACCAGCTCCAGCAGCACTGGCAGGGTACATGGCTGGGCAAAGAGCTTCTCCAGGGTTGGGGCACGCAGGCAGCAGGTCCTAGCTCTGTCCCAGCTCCAGACCATGCTGTCACTGCTGCAAGATCCCCGCCCTGAAGCAGCTCCCTGGACAGCTGCGTGCCCTGCTAGCACTGCCGGGGCTAGTTTCCATAGAAACCCTGGCCCTGTGCTGTCGTGACACTGTTGCTACTGGGGTCTCCATGGAGACTGGCTGCAGTGACATGCGCAGAGGCTGCTGGGAAATGGAGCCCACTGCGCACCTGTTCCAGCCCACAGGCCAGATTTTGCCCACCCCTGATTTTTACACATCCCATCTACCGTCCTCACCCTATCCATGTGAGATTAGAAAGTGCTGTTGTCCCTTCTGAGCTAATTGCAGAAAAACATTCAAAAGTGGAGGAGGTCTGAAGAAACTCTTAAGCTTCTAGGCAGAGGGCCAATGGAATATATATCTGTAGGAAGCAGTGGGCAGACTGAGAAATTATGTACAGGAAAGGCAGCCTCAGCAGGGCCAGACTGAGTGTCTTGCGTTGAGAGCTGTGAGCAAGCAGAAGGCTACGTAGAAGACTCTGTCTTGACCTTTCTACTAATAGACTAGACTTGCAGGAGTGAGGAGGGCTATTTTGAAAATGCTTGTGGTGTTAAGATTTCTTAATGGGACAAATGAGGCAATAGCAAACCCAGATGCTGAACCAGGTAAGCCTCTGCTTTGCCCTTCCTGCAGGACCTCTGTACTCCAGCCTCTAATGCTCTGTGTACCAGCTGCCTTCCCAGACCCCACATGCATCACAGATAACACTGGAAAATGTACATATTATCATGAATAAACAGTGCATTTTTAGACAGGGTTTTAGTACTGAAATGTAGCATGGATCACCAAAGAAACCTTTTATTTCCTTGGTCGTAAAACAAGCCAGGGTGATTGCGTCTGAAAGCTTGTAAAGAACTTTTTTCCAACTACTCAGTTGGTCTAATAAAAGATATCTCATCTACCCAAAGAACCTTGACTGCCCATAAAACCAGCCACACATTTATACCTTACAAATAGAATTGAATTCACTTTTTTGGACTTTGCAGCTCTTGTGGTTCGTATATTTTTGGGTTGCTAGGTTTGTAATGCAAGAATTACTTAGAGATTTATGTCTCTACTGTCTTGTTCGCTGCACAGATATTCTGTCAATTCTTCACTAATTTACGATTCCTTTCCTTATTCAGCAGCTCTAAATAGCCAGAGGTAGTTAGGGTTGGGGCAGTTTCTTTTATTAAAGCTAATATTTGTCATGGATAAATTTTTCATGGAGCTGTGCATATCACCATGAAATATCTAATAAAATAACATGCAAAACTGTAACTGGGAGATAGCTAGTGCAAATTATATGCTATATTTCTGTGTGTTAAAGGGAGGGAATATTGCATTTCTTGGAATATATTGCTGTATCCAGTGGTAGGCAGCAATAAGTGTACTCACCCCATCTTTTTTTTACAAGTGACACAAGCTGAACTAGATGCATCAGTTTACAAGGTATTTTTATGCAGTGGAATTTAAGGGGAGTAGTACAGCTCTACAACCTGTTATACCTGGAAAAATAGAATGTTTCAGGTTTTTATACAATTAATTCCCCAGTTAGGCTAAGTGCTCCTTGTATGGAAAAGCAACAGCTGTATTTGCCTACTTTGTAAAAGATACAGCTGTTGTTTTATCTAACTGAAACATAACTGTGTGAATTGTAATTTATAGAAGTAGATATATGCTCATCTGGTAATAGTTGGACAATATTTCTCTGCTTAAGCATATTGAGGTCGTACACTACAGATAAGCAGCGCTTAAAAACTGTCATTTTAAAAGAAAATGTAAATACTTGTACTTAGCAATATGCATAACATATGCATATTTTTCCACGTGCAAGTTAGTTTCTGTACTAATTACACTTTTTGAAAGATGCAGGTATCTTTGTACTTGTGGTCACATTTCTGTTGTGCAGTTCAGTCTCCTAGAACTGAAATGTGTTTCCTTTATATGGGAATGGTATTGGCTACTTCCCCAAAATCTGCTGTTACAGAAACAACAATAAGTTACTGCACTTATTTGCACTTCTGAGAAGTTACATGTTTTAAAAAAAAATCATTTGGATATTGAGGCACACATCTTCCTGGGTAAAATCCATTATTCTATAACTGATGGTAAAATTAATAGACAAATTTGATATGTAGGTCCTATGTCATTTGGAAAAACAATTATTATTTTTGTTTTAGCTTTTCTTCTTTCTACTCTTTCTGGCAGGCCAACTGCAGCATCCATGTTATGC
Source organism: Gavialis gangeticus (assembly GCF_001723915.1). Lineage (NCBI taxonomy): Eukaryota > Metazoa > Chordata > Crocodylia > Gavialidae > Gavialis > Gavialis gangeticus. Next base: position 19,803,425 of record NW_017729006.1, on the reverse strand, counting down.
CTAATGCTAAAGTGTTTTGCGTAGAGTCAGTATGTAATGAAAATGTACAATCTTAATTTGTTCCATTGTAAAGCAGCTACAAGTGCATATGAATGCTGTTGGTAGCATCTCTTGTTCACCACTAAACTGTCATAAATTGCACACCTGATATTACCAACCCCAAACATTCAAAAATCATTAAACAAACTGCTAAAAAGTTGAAATTCTGATATTACCAATAGGGCTCTTCTTATCCACGTTCTTATTTTTCGAGCCTTAAGGTTTGTAGTTAGGTTACACTGTCATCAGGTTCATCGTCTGTAATATGATAGCTAGTTTTTTTTAAATGAAAGCTGAAAAACTGCTGTTCTCACTTACTTCCACAAGCTGGAGATTTAAGTAAAGTTTAAATATTGCAAAATTTGCAATAGAGTTGACAAGATTACAGGAATTTTAATCCTATGTGAGTCAGGCAGATTAAGAAGTCAAGAACGTGTGTGTGTGTGTGTGTGTGTGTGTGTGTGTGTGTACACATCTATATATATATATATAGATACATACGTGTGTGTGTGTATATATATACACTACTGAGTTGCCCCTCAAGAATGACGTTGCCCCTCAAGAATGTGTGTGCATGTGTGTGGTTTTCATTTACTAAAATTTTTCCATTACTTTTTAACAGAAATTAGTTAAAAATAGGGGAGCAGTTCCAAAGCCAGGCCTGTGCTAATTTATTGTATTTTAGAGAGATGAAAAGGATTATAGTGAATAGACCATTAGAGAGTTTTCTGTACACCCTGTTTCTATAAAGGCTCTTTCTCCATTTCTCAGGGTCATAACTATATCAATAGTTCACATTCTTTTAACATCTGTGCAGTCAGGGTGAAAGTCTCAAATTACTCATTTATTTATATTCCCAAAGTCCTTGGAGTCTCCAATCAGGGATTAAGCATTGTCCACATGGAATTGGGCACTATCCAAACACAGGAAAAAGATACTCTCTGACTGAAGAGAGAGAAGTCTAAGAACTAAAATATGTAGAATGAAAGAGAGATTTTTTTTCTTTTTCCCCCCTTATAACAGAAAATAATGCAGTCCTTCCTGAAGCTTTGAAGACCATTTCTGTTTTGCTTTAGTAAGAACTGTTAAAAATGGTTTAGATTGAAGACTTGGTCAGTTTGTTAACGATTATTTACTAATTAAAAGAATGTCTAAGGCACCTGTCACCACAGCATATGGATGCCAGTTCATTTACTTGATTTTCTAACCATTATGCTGGCAATCTGTTACTTTTGTTTTTCACCTAGCATCAGTTTCTATAGCAGAGTTTGATGTCTCATGTGTTGTTTATTCATCTTATGAACCATCAATTGCTTTCTACACAGTTCAAAGCTTTCATATTTGCCTTCCCCTTTAATTGAGCTTTCTCTGACCTGTTCCTTAATACATCTTTATGTTGCAAGCTCAGTCTGGATGAAAATGCTTCAGAGTAATCCACTTTGTGTGATCCACTCAGGGGCTGCTTTCATCCTGTGTTCAGAAGTTGATCAAATGAGCAGCACAGTGGTGTGCATAGTTCAAAAGAGAAAGCAATATCTTTAAAATACACAAAACAGGACAAAGGATAATTGCATGGTTTGCACAGAAGAGCAAAGTAATGCTTCCACCTTCTAGTTAGGGAAGGTGAACAGTGAAATATTTTGTAAAATACTTTGTTAAATTAATTTTCTTTATGTGGCCTATAGATGTATTTAATGTTCAGCAGACAGAACAAGGAGCAATGGTTTCAAGTTTCAGCAAAGGAAGTTTAGGTTGAATATTAGTTTCTGCCTGGGATCTAGTTGGGGATGGTCCTGCTTTAAGCAGGGGGTTGGACTTGATTATATGAATACTTTGAACAACCTTAAAGCGCTGTAAAAAAAAAATTGAGCAGACCGATAACACACAGTGCTGTACTGCTAGAAATCAGCCACAATCATACAAAATGACCTGGAATGGAAGAAGAAGAATTAAGAAGTGCATCATAGTGATATCATTTAGCTGGGAGAAAGTTGCATGTCTGTACACTACTGAAAAACTACAAAAATCAAGTGCTTAGAAGAAAGCAGAAGTTTGAAGTGTTTTATACATGTCAAGCCATACCATTTTTGTTTCTGGGACTACAAAATGCTTAGTTTTCTGGGGTTAAAAATTCTTACAGTTAAGATACTAGCTTGATCACTGTTTTCCAACAGTAATAACTAGAACCTAGCCCCCTATTCAGCTTTAATTCATTGCATCTCAGACTTATCTTTTTGGGTTTTTTGTTGCGTGTCTCGCTTAAGATTAGATAAATGATGTAACCATAGAACATTAGGGTTGGAAGGGACCTCATCTAATCAAACCCTCTGTTCAAACCAGGACCGTCCCCAACAATATCATCCCAGCAAGGGCTTTATCTAGCTGGGTCTTTAACTCCCAGGATGGAGATTCAGTCACCTCTCTGGGTAACCTATTCCAGTGCTTTATTACCCTCCCAGTGAGAGTTTTTCCTAATACCTAAGCTAAACTTTGCTTGCTGCAGCTTGAGACCATTGCTTCTTGTTCTGTTATCTGCCACCACTGAGAAAAGTTTAGCTCGGGGTGGACAATTATTTTGGTTGGAGGGCTGCTTAATGAGTTTTGGTGACCTGTTGAGGGCTTCAAGGCCTTGCGCTTCCTCCACACTGCCCAGCTGTGGTGTATCCTGCCGCCCCCTGGGCATGCAGCAGGGCTTGGGCAGCTGCGCTTTCTAGGCAGCTCAGGTAGTGGCAGCTTCTTTCGTCTGCAACCACCACTGGCCCCAGCTTTGGGGTGCTGGTGAGGATCAGGTGCTCCCTGCTGACTCATATTTGGCTTACTGTCCACTGTAACCCCCAGGTCTTCTTCTGCAGAGCTGATGCTTAGCCAGTCAGTCCCCATCTGATAGCTGTACATGAGATAGTTCTGTCCTAAGTGCAGGACTTTCCACTTGTCCTTATTGATCCTCATGAGATTTCTTTTGGTCCAATCCTCCAATTTGATGAGGTCTCTCTGAATCTTAGCTTTACTCTCAAGCGTATCTACTACTCCACCTAGCTTGGTAAATTTGAAAAGGAAAAAATGAAAATGAAGTATGAATATTTATGTGTTACTCAGCAAATATATCTATTATTCTGTTTTGCTTCACTGTAAGCTTATATTTTCATTACTCAAGTACCTACTGTAAATCATAGATAGCAGGATCCCAGATAATATTTCCAAAATTCCCTTCACAATAGTATCTCATCTCTGTGGTACACAGAAACTTGTACAAGAGCAAGAGTTTATTTTTGAGTTATTATGCAGTCATCTCTATATACATGACACAAGTGTATACTACGCTAACACAAATCATGACAAAGATATTTTTTAGAATAAAATTAAAATATGTTTCATAGTAGTTTCATAGTTTCATAGTAGGTGGAGTCAGAAGGGACCTGAGCAGATCATTAAGTTTGACCCCTTGCAATGGGCAGGAAAGAATGCTGGGGTCAAACGACTTTGGCTAGGTGGTTGTCTAGCCTCCTTTTGAAGACCTCCAGGGTAGGGGCGAGCACCACATCCCTTGGAAGTTGGTTCCAGCCCCTAGCCTCCCTGACTGTGAAGTAGTGCCTCCTGATATCTGGCCTGAATCTACTCTCGGTCAACTTATGGCCGTTATTCCTTGTTAGTCCCAGCAGTGCTCGGGGGAACAGTGACTCTCCCATAGCCTGCTGGTCCCCATTGGCCAGTTTGTAGACAGCCACCAGATCCCCTCTCAGCCTTCTCTTGTGGAGGCTGAACAGGTTCAGGTCCCATAGCCTCTGCTCGTAGGGCCTGCCTTGATGCCCCCTGATCATACGAGTGGCCCTCCTCTGGACCCTCTCGATGCTGTCCATATCCCTCCTGAAGTGCGGTGCCCAGAACTGGATGCAGTACTTCCAACTGAAGCCTGACCAGTGTCACATAGCAGGGGAGGATCATCTCCTTGGACCCGCTCATGATGCATCTGTGGATACATGACAAGGTGCGGTTAGCCTTCCTGACCACGTCCCCACATTGGCAGCCTATGTTTATTTTGGAATCAGTAATGACACCAAGATCTCTTTCTGCCTCTGTGCTGACTAGAAGGGAGTTCCCAGCCTGTGGGTATGCTGTTGGCTCTTCCTCCCCAGGTGCAGTACCTTGCACTTGCCAGTATTGAATCCCATCCTATTCTCATCTGCCCACCCCTGTAGCCTGTCTAGATCTAGTTGCAGCCTGTCGCTCTCCTCCAGCATGCCCACTTCTCCCCACATTTTAGTGTCATCTGCGAATTTGAACAAGGTGCTTTTCACCCCTCATCCAAGTCTCTGATGAAGATGTGGAACAGCGCAGGCCCGAGGATTGAGCCCTGGGGGACCCCACTGCCCACATCCCTCCAGGTCAAAAAAGACCCATCCACCACCACTCTCTGGGTGCAGCCCTGCAGCCAATTTGTGACCCATCTGACTGTGTAGGCATTGACACCACAGTCGCCTAATTTCTTAATGAGAACAGGGTGAGAGACAGTGTCGAAGGCCTTCCTTCGTTATAGTTAGATGTTTGACTTTTAGTGTATGATTTGGGTATTTTTCTGGTTCAAAGATGGCAACGCTCCTCTCCCAAAATGAGTATTTCTGGGTGGCAAGGGGAGGGACTTCTGGTGGCAAAGGTCAAGGGTTAGGGTCAGGAATTCTGATCCCAAGATGGTGACCAGGGGTGGGGCACCTGTCAAGGGGCAGGCCTACCCTTGCGGCCCTCAGCAGCTCACCAAAACTAATTAAATGGCCCTGAAACTGAAATAATTGCCCACCCCTGCATTAGATGCAAGTGGTATTATTATTTACAGAGTGTGAATGTGTTTCAGAACATAAGGGAATTTTTGTATCCTCGTGACGTAGAGTTTCAAAATATTTCATGCCAGGGAGGAAGAACAGGTAAAAGAACTGGTAGCATGTACTGGATTTACCACCTCTAGGTGGCTAATTCAGTTCAAGCAGGGGTAGTAGCCAAGCTGAAATTAATACAAATAAATAAATAAATAATTGTTTATTTAGGGCCTTGTTACACACTAATTTTAGGTGGCTCCTGGAGCTTTTAACCCTAGAATTGTCCACACATTAACACCTGAAACTAGTTTGAAACACACTTTAGGTGGCTTAAAGTTACCCCCACTCCAGGGCAGGTTTATCTCTGGTCTGTGTTACCTAGCTCATGTTCCATTAAAGTGTGGCCAGTCCCCACAAATGGAACACTCAATTTGTGGTGCTCCTGCATCACAGGATGCAGCATCTCCTCTCACCTTTTTCCTGTTCTGTATGGACAAATTTTCCATCCTCTGAACTCTACTGCCCAAGGAGTGGGGTTGTGGCACTAAGCCAGCTGCCTCCCAGGGATGTGACTTGCCCACTCCCAGTGGTCTAATGCTACATGAGACTTTCTTGAATTTCCTGTTTATTTCTTGCACTGATGCACTGATCCAATATCAGATCGGTACCAATATAAAGAAAATTCTGTATTGGATATCGGTCCGATGGGGCTGATAACTTGTCTGATAAATGCCTGTGCTGCAGGCAGCCTCAGTGCACCACAGACCAGAGTAGGCAGCATGGAGAGCTGCCTCCAGCTGGTAAGTCGGAAAGGGAGAAGGGAGGGAAGGGGAATGGGGGTGCAAATCAATGCCCCCACAGTGAGGGAGGGAGGGGGCAGGGGCAGGTGCTGCCCAGGTGGGCAGGGGTGCAGGATGAAGGCATGGCTCATGGGGGGGGCAGCGCCCATAGTTGCACCTTACCAGCACCACCAGTGCCTGCTCCGAGGCTCTTCTTGGCATTGGTGGGCTCAAAGCAGGCTCTGGAAGGGGGCTGCAGTCACCCCAAATTGTGCTGCAGCTGCGCTCCCAGCACTGCTGCTGCCAGCCACCCAGAGCAGCCTCAGCTCTTCCCAGTACCTGGCTGTAGGTGGGACATGGAACTGGGCTATGCCTGGTGACATGGGTCTGGAAGCAGAGCTGAGACGAAATTTGGGGTGGCTGCAGCTCCTTCCAGCGCTGCTGGAACCTGCTTCAAGCCCAGCCCCTGCCAGGAAGAGCCCCACCCACCCCATGCAGATCCAGGGAGAACACGCCCCCCTGCCTTCCTTGAGTGTAAGCAACTGTGGGGCCCCCCTCCCCATAAGCTGCACATCTGTCCCATGCCACCCCCCCCAGGCAGTGCTTGCCCCTGTCCCCCCCTCCCTAACTGTGAGGGTGTTGATCTGACCCCCGCCCTTCCCCTTCCTTTTCCTCTCCTTCCATCATGACAGACTTACTACCTGGAGGCAGCTGTACCAGATATCGGATCAGTATCAGTCAATATGCCTCCTTAAATATTGGCTATCAGTATCATAGATTTCATAGACATTAGGGCTAGAAGGGACCTTGGAAGATCTTCAAGTACAGCCCCCTGCCCCAGGGGCAGGAAGTCTGCAGGGGTCATAGAATCCCAGCAACATAAACATCCAAATTACTCTTGAAGGCATTCACAGTAGGTGCTTGAACCACCTCTGGTAGCAGTCTATTCCAGACCTTGGGGGCTCAGACAGTAAAGGAGTTCTTCCTTATGTCCAGCCTGAAAATGTTCCTGGAGGAGTTTGTGACCGTTCAACCTTGTCATTCCTTGGGGCGCTCCAGTGAACAAACGTTCCCCCAGATCCTGGTGAGTACCCCTTATAAACTTATAGGTTGCTATTAGATCATCTCTGAGCCTGCACTTTTCCAGGCTGAAGAGTCCCATAGCTCTCAGCCTCTCATCATAAGGCCTGTTTTCCCGACCTCAGATCATGCGCGTGGCTCTTCTCTTGACTCTCTCAAGCTTCTCCACGTCCTTTTTGAATCGTGGAACCCAAAGCTGGACGCAGTATTCCAGCTGCAGCCTCACCAAGGCCGAGTACAATGGGAGAATGACGTTTACTCCAGCTGCGGCCTCACCAAGACTGAGTACAATGGGAGAATGACGTCCTGGGATTTGCTTGAGAAGCATCTATGGATGCAAGCCAGCATTTTGCTTGCTTTACTAGCAGCAGCATCACATGGATGGCTCATGTTCATCTTGTGGTCAGTCATAACCACCGAGACCCTTTCGTCCGTAGTGCTAGCCAGCATAGCACTGCCGAGCCTATACGCATGCTGCAGGATTTTCTTCCCGAGGTACAGAACCTTCCATTTTTCAGTGTTGAATACCATCAGGTTCTCATCTGCCTATTTCCTGAGCCTGTCAAGGTTAGCCTGGATCACCCTCCTGTCTTCAGGTATGGATGCTTTACCCCAAAGTTTGTTGTCATCAGTGAACTTGGCCAGTCCGCTTCTGATTCCAATGTTCACATCATTAATGAAAATGTTGAATAATATAGGTCCAAGGACAGAGCCTTGAGGGACCCCACTGGTCACAGTGCTCCACGGTGATTGACTTCCATCAACCACCATCCTCTGGGTCCGACCACAGAGCCAATTTCCCAGCCAGCAGATCATGGTGAAGCTGAGGCCGCAGTTGGCCAGTTTTGTTAAGAGGTTTCATAGTTTGTAGGGTTGGAAGGGACCTGAGCAGATCATCAAGTCCAACCCCCTGCCATGGCAGGAAAGAGTACTGGGGTCAAACGACCCCAGCAAGCTGTTCATCTAGCCTCCTCTTAAAGACCCCCAGGGTAGGAGCCAGCACCACTTCTCTTGCAAGTTGGTTCCAGATCCTAGCTGCCCTGACAGTGGAGTAGCGCCTCCTGATGTCTAATCTGAATTTACCCTCTGCCAGCTTGTGACCGTTATTCCTAGTCACTCCTGGTAGTGCTTGGGGAAACAGGGACTCCCTCAATGCCTGCTGGTCCCCTCTGACTAGTTTGTAACAGGCCACTAGATACCCCTCAGCCTTCTCTTGT
>NW_017729006.1:19786275-19792571 GCF_001723915.1 Gavialis gangeticus | reverse complement strand
GGCCTTCTTTCAGTCTTTGGGCACTTCACCAGAGTGCCAGGAGTTCTTGAAGATCCATGCCAGGGGCTGAGCTACTATGCATGCCAGCTCCTTGAGTACCCTGGGATGTAAACGGTGAGAGCTGGCTGACTTGAAGGTATCCAGCCTCTCAAGGTATTCCTTCAAAAGATCAGCATTGATGGAGGGTAAGGAATCTTCTTCACCCAGGCCTTGCTGTCTCATAATGGGGGGGGGTGACCCTTGGAACTAGTGAAAGACTGACGCAAAGTACCCATTTAGCAAGTTGGCTTTTTCCTGGGCATCAGTTGTCAGTTGTCCTGTCTGGTTTAGCAGGGGTCGAATGTTGCCCTTGCTTTTTCTCTGGCTCCCCATATATCTAAAAAATGACTTTTTATTGCCCTTGATGCTTGTAGCTAGTTGGAGTTCCGTCACAGCCTTGGCTTTCCTGGTTCGCTCTCTGCAGATCCGGACCAGTGCAGAATATTCCTCCTTGGAGGTGGATCCAGTCCTTCATCCTTTGTAGGCCTTTCTTTTTAGACGCAGGAGGTCTTCTAGTTCCTTGCTGAGCCAAGGGGGCTGCTGTGTCCTTTTGCTGCCTTTCATTCAAGGCGGAATAGACTTAGCTTGTGCATCTAGGATCGCTCCCTTGTGGAGCAACCACTCACCCTGAACTCCCCTCCCCTTTGGGTTGTGGTCCCTTAGACCTCACTGACAAGCCTCCTCAGCCCCCAAAATCTTGATTGGTGCACCCCTAATCAGTCCCCATTGCCATCCCATTAACTCTCTACCTTTTAGCTTCATGTTCCAGCCCTCCCCGATACCTCTCTCACACATCCCCACCTAGAGCAGATATAGAAGCCTGTCCTGGCTCACCAACCTTCAAGTAGCAACTCACAGCCATAACTCGTAGTCCAGCTTCTCTTCACCAGCTCTCTAGTGGCAAATCACAGCTGTGCAGGTTGGGAAAAGTCAGAACAGGTTTTAAGCCTTAAGGTGTGACTGTTTCAAACTCAAGCTAGCAATAACACCGATCAGCATTTGTGCAGCTGAAAGCACAATGTGTAACAAAGCCCTGACTCACACCATGTAGTATCTATTCTATATCTTTCCCCCACTGACAATGTAAAATTGTACTGATATTTCTGATGAGCACCATTATAAAGACCATGGTCATAAGAAGTCTGTCTCATCACAGATGTTTTCTATTTATATTTAAAGTGATTGTTATGTACTGTAAAGTCTTATTTTTTCCAAAAGGGGTCAGTATCTAGCATTTCTTGTTCTCAAAGCTAGGTGCTATATAAAGATCTTCTGAAAATGTATGTAATACAACAGTTTAATATGCTGATCTGTGTGACATCGGAATCTGAAATTCATCTTGGGTCATTTATTCTAAGCACTCTCTGCTATATTGGTTAAGGGGTGCAAGTACTTGGTTGAGATGCACAGGGATGAATTTAAATGGCAGGCCACAATTTTTTTGACAGGATGTATCGAGCATTAAGGGAATTTAATGTTGGGCTCTTACCACATAACCCATCCTATGAGGTACAGGTTTCTCAACCTATTCACTAACGCTTCCCCTCCATGAGAGAGATAGACAGCACTAAAGAGTTGGGGGAGACGTCTGTCTGTGAAGATTTCTTTTCTCCTCAAGCTTCCTTTTCTTCTGGGAACTGGCCTAATTCCTTTGGTCTTGTAATTGGTATGAAATTCTTCAATAGATCACCAAATTTAAATCAACATTGAGCCACTGCAGCTGAATTATTTACTATATTTTATTGATATATAGGAAAATATACTTTATATTCTTTAATAATTCACTTAAAAATATCTGTTTAAAGGGGTCATGTGCGTTTCCCTTGACAATTTTTACATTTTCAGTGTTAACACTTCTCATTTAGCTACAGTATGACTTTACCTAATTTAACCAGATTAACACCTTGTCAGAAATTCAAGGTGCAGTTTACTCATACTATTCTAAATTGTAATTGACCGTTTATTGTAATGACGTTAAATCTAAATCTAATAATGTATTTTTCACAAAGTATTAGAAACCAAGAGAGACAGACTATGTAGACTATTTAATTACTTATTTGAGTGGTAGGCTTATAGCTGTCATGCTGTTCAGTGAGGATGAATCAACTAGCTAATTCTTAAGAAGTGAATCTTGTAATTCCTGTTTTCTAATTCTTAAGAAGTGAATCAGAGGTGTTGCTAGGACAGGGGTTATTAAGGCATCATTATACACCTTATGTTTTAGTCTATCATCTTTTTATATAGTGGCACAATAAGGCAGATGACAGTATTGACCACAGCAATCTAAATATTAATGGTCGAACTTGGGTAGGCAGATGAATTATCTGAAAGAAAGCTGCTTTATATATTTGTGAGATTGTACCCGGTACATCCTTCTATCTAAAGTGATTGATATAGCATAGACCAATGAAAACAAATAATGTATGTGGAATACTCAACATTTTCTGCAAAGCTCTTTCATTTATTGGCTGCATTATGATAATTTAATTAATGATGATCTAAGCCAGCTGGTTGCTATTTGGGTGAAAATGTTCAGGGTTGCAGAAGCATACTGCCCTAGTTTCAGCTTTAATTAGATTTTTTTCTAAAATGTGTTCTTTTTGCAGTCACTTCTCCTCTAACATTGTGTGAGGTTTTTTTTTTATCTTCCCTTGCTTATGTTTTCTCTACCAGTGTTGTAATTGATTCTTCTTACTAATGACAAAATAAACGGTGAAAAGAAACAGTAATGGGATTACGAAGCTAATGGCATCATAGTATTCTAGAGGTGATGACTGCTGATGAGCACCCTCTCATAGTGACCCTATATAATTTTTGAATTGGCATGATCCCATGATGCTAAGTTCTGTGTTATCAGCAGTCCCTCAATATAAGGATGACCAGTCTTCCAGTAAATAGGGAAGTCACTGGTGAGTCAGGAAATGACTTAAGAGGCCAATCTGAGACCTGCATTCTCTACTGCAGACATGGCAAACAGTTCCAGGAGGGAGGAGTAGATTCTGGTTATGTTGGATCACAGGTCTTTTCCTTTGTCCTTCTTGTCTGTTTGCCTCCATAGTGAGCCAAATTTGCTTGAAATGATCAGTGCTTCATCATGGTGCCACTGGGGATGATTCAGTGCTCGAGTCTCCCAGGTATTGATGTTAATATCTCATTTCTTTAGATTGGTCTTCAAGGTGTTGTTGAATCTCTTACTTTATCTACTGCTAGACCAATGAGCATTGGCAGGTTGGGAGTGTAGGACCTGTTCTGGAAGCTGGTTGTCAGGTGGCCTTATGCTATCTCTTGTCCAGCAGACCTGGTGCTGCATAAACATGACTTCAGTGCTAGTGGTGTTTGCTTGTGTTGTATGCCAGCATACATTCTTCTGTCCCTCCAATTGATATGGAGGATTTTCTGAAGATATCATGGATGGTAACATTTGAAGGCTTTCAAGTGTTTCTGATATGTTGTCTAGGTTTCACACCCATACAAAAGAGTAGGGATGGCAACAGTCTGGCAGATGAAAATTTGAATTTGGGTCCAGATGTTGGGATCTTTGAAGACACAATTTTGGAGACATCCAAAGGCAGCACTGCCAGATTTTATTTGGTGTTGAATTTCATCATTTATGTTTACTTTTTGAGAAGGGTGAAGCTCTGGGTATGGGAAATGCTCAGCATGCTTGAAGGACTGCCATCTAAGGGCGCATCCACACATGCAGGCACATGTGTTTGCGGTAGCTCAAATAGGAGCAGCACAAATATATGTCGGGGATTTTTGCCTAAGTGCACGTGCCTGGACATACACTTTGGTGTGGGCCAAGTTGTGCCACTTAGGTCAAAATGACCCTGCCCAGATCTTCCAGGATCCACAGTCAGGGGGAGCTAGAGCCTGGGGCCAGCATCTTTGCTGGCCCCAGCAGTATAAAAACCTGCCCTGTGCTGACGTCAGCAATATAAAAAGCTGCCCTGGCAGCCAGCTCATGGCTACTTGCCCTCAGGAGCTTCTGAGGCCCAGCCACTTGGTATCTGGGGACACTACCCCTTGTGCCAGCTGGACTGCTGAAGCAGCCCTAACTTGGAGTGGCTCCTGCACACTCTACCCAGTGAAGCAGTCCAGCAGTGGGGGCTGCTGCCTGGCTGTGACCTGCTGCCAGCTGCGACAGCATCCATCCTCTTGGACCTGTGGTCCCAAGACTGCGCCCCACCAGACCGGGATGGGCTGCCCCTGTTCTGCCATCTGGGTAGTTATCGCCCAGAAAATGTGCTTCTTGTGGTGGCCTGCTTTAAACTGCCAAAGCATGTCCTCTTGGCCCCAAATGGACAAGATGTCTGCCACCTCTTCTGCTTTCCAGCTGGGTCCCCAGTGCTGGCCCTGGATAGGCTCGTCTGCATGGGTCTCACCACTTGTCTCACCAGCAGAGATCCTGGTATTCCCTGTTTAAGAATTGCAAATACTTTGGTAAGAAACCCAAATTCTTTCATTAAAATACCCAGAGTAGTGTTGTTCCTCTATTAAAATGAAACACCACTGTATAGAGAGAGATCAGTTGGGCAGTGTTTTATTGATATATTTACAAATGTAAAGCAATTTGGAGGGGGGAAGCTTGGGGGAGTTTGTGGGTAGGTGTAGGGTTTGTGGGGGTGAGGTTTGAGGGGTATAGGGTTCGTGCAGGGGGTTGGGGTTTGTGGCTGGGTAAATGGGTAAGAGGTTTGTGGGGGTGGCTTGGGGATGTGGGTGTTGTGGGCAGATTGTGGGTGTGGGGCGTCTGTGTGTGGGGGCACTCAGGAGGAGTGGGTCCCTTGTCCCGTTCTCCCCTCTCCCTTCCCACTGGATTTCCAGGTATCAAATTTTGAGCTTGCGCTGCAAATATGCAATGCAGGGAATGTTTTTTTGTTTCCAGCGTGCCTTTTGCGGCATCTCAAAATGGTTTGAGATGTGGAAAGAGGCACGTATGGACTCATCTGGATGTGCCCAAATTGTAATATGTGGGGGAGCAGCTGGTTGCTTTGGAGTTGGTTGGTAAAGTATCTTGGTTTTATGAAGTTGACAGTGAGTCCAAGTATTTCATAAACTTCACAGAAACAGTTGAGAGTGATCTGGAGCTCTTTTGAGAACCTAAACATAAACTATATGTATTATATGTATATATAATTTTACTTCCTTGATTTATGTTGGTATAACATAAGTACAGATCTGGAAAGCATTGTACATTGCAGTACCTTCCATATGCATTTTTTTGTAATTTGTCTTATATGACTTCCAGTTAGAAAAATTAAAACAGTAAGAATTTTATAAAACAAAATCATCATGACAACAGTTCTGCTACATGCAAACTTTTCCTTAGCTTTAAAAAAGTAGCTGAAATATGCAAAAGGACATTAGCTATATTGTAGATATAGTGGCAAATCCCTGTCCAATTCTGTCAGTTTGTGCAACTCTCTTAAAGCAGTTAAGAATTTCCTTAGCAGCACTTCTAAACCTTTGTGATATGGCCAGGCACATTAGCAAGCAGTTGGGGTTAGACTGATTCATGAGAGCATATCCATGTCCTGTCCTGACTTGCCTCAGCTAAAATCAGAGAGAAGACCATAGTATGTAAGATGCTCTGAAATTTTAATTGGACTTTGTCTTCTCAGAAAGGTATTGTGTTCTGTTTTATTTCACAGTATCTAATACATATATTGATCCATTTTCTGCACCAAAGTTCCTTTATTTCCTTCAGGTTGGTGGGATGCCTACCATACCCCATTAAATGTACCATATCTAGCATATGGGAGAAAACAAAATTAATATTGCCTAAGAATTCACATCTAAACCTTTGGCACTTAAACTTTGCATCAACCAAATATGGGCTTAGTAGATGTAAAGACGTTTAGGCCACGTCCAGATGACCGAGCATGTGTCTGTTGTGGCATCTCAAAGCAATTTGAGATACCTCAGGAGGCATGCCACAAATGAAAAAAATGTTCCCTGCACTGCATATTTGCAATGCAGACTCTAAATTTGATACCAGGAAATACTGGTATAAAAAAAAATGTGGAAAAAAAGCAGCCAGAAGCTGGGTCCTCCAAGGAGATGCTCTAGCACCTGCCAGTGTCTCTGTGGATGCTGTGTACCCCTCCTGCTCCAGCATGCTGCCTCAGCTGCAGCAATGGCTTAGACCTAGGCTCTGTCCCCAGTAGGCAGGGATGTGGGGGTGGGGGGACTGGGGGGTTGCAGGCATGGGGTTTGTGGGAGGTGTAGGGGGTTTGTGGGTGGGTGTTTGGGGGGAT
>NW_017729006.1:19782053-19786158 GCF_001723915.1 Gavialis gangeticus | reverse complement strand
GAGGGATAGAAAGCCTGATGTTGGGTGGGTGTATGGGGTTTGAGGGGGGTTTTGTGGGTGTGTGTTTTGTGGGGGGGTTGAGGGAGGGCCGCCACTTGCCCACCCTCCTGTGGCACACAGCCCCAGCCCGGCACATAGGTGTGCACCTTCAAATAGGGCCAGGACAGGTCCTGCCACCACCCATGGCTCCTCGGTGCAGTGCTGGGAGCCACAGATGGTGGCACGAGCCATCTTATTCCCATCTGAAGGCATGCATAAGTGGGCTAGGCTGGCCAGCTCCATTCACCATGTGCATCCCCCAGGTCTCGGGTGGTGCTGTGGGTCTGTGCCTGCAGCAGGCCTTGAGTGCCCCAACAGCCTGGATGGCTGCTGTTGCCAGTGCCAGGGGCTTTGTTCCTCAAGAGGTTGGGGCATGCTGGTGTGTGGCCACCCACCTCAAACCCCTGCCACAAACCTCACACCCATAATCTCCCCGCAAACCCCATACAGCCACCCACAAACCCCACATCTCCCCAGACTCACATCCCCCACATATCCACCCATGAACCCTCTATATGCACCCACCCAAGAACCCCACACCCACCCAAAACCCCTTCCCACCCCTTCCTGCAAACCCCACATCCCCCCTACATCTCACACACTGTGTGTGCAGCTGCTAGACAAGATGGGACCTGGTGGTGGGAGCTGTGGCTGCAAGGACAGCTGTTCCCACATCCTGGTTAGTGAATGGGTCAGGGGATGCTCTGATTTTTCTATGATAAAAAACTAAAAGCAGACACCAATGCATATAGATAGATAGAATTTATTATGATGATAGAGGAACTTGTAGGCTTCCACATTGCTTTAAAATTGTAAAAATATCAATAAAACATTGCTTGCCCGCTGTCTCTCTCTCTATATATCTGTAAAGAAAGATACTGGTATTTAATTTTCATCATGGAAAAACGCAGATTTTTGGATATTTTAATGGGTGAATTTGGGATTTTTTTATCAGATGATTTGCAATTTTTAAACAGGGAATACCAGGATTCCTGCTTAGTGAGGCAAGTGGCAGGACCCAGGCAGAGGAGCCTGCCCAGGGCTGGCATTTGGGACCCAGCTGGAGGACAGACAGGGTGGCTGACCTCCTGGCCATTTGGGACCAGGAGGACATACTTCAACAGTTCAAAGCAGGTCACCACAATGAGCACATCTTCAAGGCGATAGCTGGCTAGATGACAAGGTGGGGGGCAGGCTGCACAAAGGCCAGCTGTTCAGCCATGACCCACTAGCAGCTGGCCCAGAGGTGCAGGTGGCAGCTCTGCTGCACTACCCATGACACAGCCCAGGTAGCCATGTGGTCCCTGTCCAGGTCTGGCAGGCATACAGCCATAGGGTTGTAGGTCCAAGGGGCCAGATGCTGTCATTGGTGGCAGCAGGTCGCAGCCAGGCAGCAGTCCCCACTGCCAGACTGCTGCAGTGGGTAAAGGGTTCAGGGGCCACTCTAGGTCAGGGCCGCTGCAGCAGTTCAGTTGGCACAGGTGGTTAGGGTCCATGTATATCAACTGGCTGGGCCTCAGAAGCTCCTGAGGACAAGTAGCCCTGAGCTGCTGTCTAGGGCAGCTTTTTATGCTGCTGGGGTGAGCACAGGTGCTGGCCCCAGCCTTCAGCTCCTCTTGGCTGTAGATCTGGAAGGAGCTGGGCTGGGCCAGTTTGCCCCAAGTGGCACAATTTGCCCTACACCAAAGTGCATGTTTAGGCACATATGCTGAGGCACAGATCTCCAGCACAAATTTGTGCCACTGCTATTTGAGCTGCTGCAAGCGCACGTCTGCATGTGTGAATGCGGCCTTAGGGTGCTAACAGAGATGGAAAAACAGAATAAAACAGTGCTGTACTGGGAGAGGAATCACATCAGTTTGACTTGGCTCCCCAGCAACTGTATAGCTTGATTCAATTAGCTTTTATTAGACAAAAGTTCCAAAAAGTCCCACTGAAATGCATGAGCTATACAGACTCTGTGTGAGACAGGTCAAACTGATGTGATTCCTCTTTTGGGCATTTGCTGCACTCTGAGCTCAAAGTAAAGTGTTACTTCTCCTCTCCCACCCCACAATTATCCTAGATGTCAAACCTGGGTTCTAAATATGAGATCCCTGAATTTGCTTTCACAGTTTTAGCTATGGTAGCTCAGCTTGCAGAAAAGTGTATGTTATCAAAGCAAGTTATGAGAGAAATAACTTTATATATTGTAAATTAACCAGATACTGTCTTTGGTTGTGGAGCACTGAAAAAAATGTATTTGTGGTATAATTTCATAACCTTTGATATATCCATACATGAACTCTCTCTCATAATATCTACCTTACCCTATTTAGTGCACAATTCATAGTAAATCTGTAATTTAATTTTTCTGTGTTGAGTAACATAGAATATTATAGAATGTAATAAAGAGTGCCAGCAAATTACACCTTACAGTTTGAATTCTAGTAGTATTTCAGAATTCCTTCAGTTAAGATTTCTTTAAGTGCAATAATCATGAATAAATTTTAGTGTCTGTCTTACTGAGCTCCTACATTCCTGCTTAGTTAATTGGTCCAAAGTGACACTGAAGGCATTCAATTAATCATTCCTGGAAACCAGAAAATTCTGCTTTTGCAATATTATATAACTATAGTATGAGGTCATGAACATAAGGCCAAAAAAAGAGAAATCCTAGGCAGCCTGGTTTGCAAGAATCTGATATGGCCTAATGAGCTCCAAAGTGACTTACTCAGTAATGGGAAAATAGCAAGGCATTGCTCATTATTGGTATCATTCATCTTATTAACAATCCTGGAAGACTTCAGTATGTTCAGCAAATATGTGGTTATATTTTATACTGATTGTTTGAAAAAGCTGACAGCAGATGTTTAGGTGATGGCGCCATGCAGGAGTGACTGCAACAAATTGCTTGTTTCTGAAATGTTTCAGGCTTATTATGGAAATTGGATTATTTTCTTAGTTTGAGTGCTTTCCAAAACATGGGCCATGCCTCCCTTGAGTCATGAAGGACTAGGCAAGCAGCATAGGTTGTTCATGTCTCTAAAAATCTCTCTGCCTAGTTTGCTCAGTGGTTTATCTCCTAGAACTTGGAAGTCTTTTTCAGAGTCACTGCTTCTCAGGGTAGAGTCCCTCCTGTATAGGTGACCTACACTCTTTGCGTGTGTATAAACGAAATGGGGGTTTACTTCACCCTAAATTGAAGCGGTGGGTTTTTAAAAACACCGCTTCAATTTAGGGTGAAGTAAACTCCCGTGTCATGTATACCCATGTGTGACAGGAGTATCAATATCGGAGCCTTTCTGGGAGTGGCTCCGCCCACCTGTAATGAGCCAACCACCTGCTTACTTGCCTGCCATGCCTTGATCTTACTCGATTAGAAGATGGTTGTAATCAGCGGGAGGCTGCCCATTTTTTCCGCGCCCTGGTGACAGGGGGTGCTACCTGCGGCTCCTTTTCCTCCCCTACACCGCAGCCCAAGCCTCGCAGATGGAGTTGACGTGGTTTGACCTGGGCCTTATTATGTTTTGGCCCCCCTCTTTACTCCCGGGGCTCCTTGCTGCCCCCTCCTCTCTCGCTCCGGGGCTCCTCGCTGCCCTCTTCTCTCTCGCTCTGGGGTTAGGGCCACTGCACCCTGCAAATGCTGCGCCCTCTCAGGCGCCAGGAACCCCCACACTACTGGGGAGTCCCTATGAGGCCTCCTCCAACCCCTAACAGCCTCACCCTGTCCTCTGGTCAAAACAGTAAACATAAAACATAAAGCCCCTGGGCTACAACAGAAAAACTAGACCGTCCAGTCAACCAAAATCTACTCCCTACTAGAGAGTGAGGGAGCGGGGGCGGGGGGGGAAGGAGGGCTCCCCAACCCCAGCAGTGACCGGGGGGATGCTCTCACTGCCATAGTCCTCCCCTCTGTCTGTCTGAGCTGAGTCCCTACTCCCACGGCTGCTGGAAAGGGACTGCCCTCCTGGCCTCCTACCTGGGCTTAAGAAGGGATAAGCCCTGCCCCTTCCTGGTCAGCTGGTTTTACCAGTTGCCCCGGCAACCAGCACCTGTGCAGCCCTGGTGACTGGCAGATGAGCCT
>NW_017729006.1:19774510-19777053 GCF_001723915.1 Gavialis gangeticus | reverse complement strand
CCTGACAGCTGGTTTTACCAGTTGCTCTGGCAAGCAGCACCTGTGCAGCCCTGGTGACTGGCAGCTGAGCCTTCCCCTTTCTGCCACTAGGGGTCTCCCCAAAGTAGTCTCTGCTCTCAGGCGCAGGGCACCTGAGTGCACTGCAACACCATGTCTTCCCTGCCTCTCCAGTGGTGGGGAGGGGAAGGTGAGCTGCCAGTGGGCAGAGTGGTCCCTGGACTGTGCGGAGGACAGGGGCAGGATTGGTGCTTCCCTCCATGGGAGCAGCAGCAGCCCCGCCCAGGTGGCACCTGCCCACAGGCACCCAGCTTGGGCAGTCCTGGGTGGCACCGCAGCTGTGGAGGGAAGGACTGGGTGCAGCTCATGCAGGCAGGCAGGCTGCAAGGGGAAGAAAAAAAAAAAGATCAGGCTCAACACTTTTTTTTTTTTCTTTCATGGAGCCTGGCTTCCTGGGTTGCTGCCAAGCTGCCTGCATGGACTGCCTGCACAGCCCCTGAGCTGCATGGAGCCTGGTGCTTTGCTTCACGGCTGTAGAGCAGCAAACTAAAACTCCTCTGAAGTGTTTTAGTTTGCTGTGCCCCAAAGTCATTTAAGATGCTGTCAAATGTGCTACAGCAGCTAGAATTAATGTGCAGTACGCTGCAGACATGTGCAAACACCATTGCCATTAAAGTGGTTTAAAAACATTTAACCCACTTTAAATTGTTGTGCATGCATGCCCATCGTTTTGTCCACACATGCCCTTTGTACCTATATGTTCAATTTTGAATAACACTGCTTAAAATAATACTCTTAATTCATAATTTTACAGTATGTATCTCTTTAATCCAGTGCTGCAACATCCAGTGCTGTCTAGCACCTTGACTTCTACAGGCATCTGCAATAGATAGCAGTGGAATTTTTCTAGGCAATGGGTGGTATAATTGACCAAGACTGCCTTTATTGTTACTCAGACCAAATTCCAGAGCAAAACCTATTGGTGTGTGTGTAGCACCCAACTAGCATACGTACTCTGTTTCTAGTTCAGGAGCTAGCATGGGTAGAGTGCCTCAGAGAGGGACTTCTCTGTTAACAGTAGTCCCATCTTAATTCTGTTGTAATATTTGCCAAGATGGATACATTTTATTTAGCCTAATTTTAAGATAAAGGGCTACCAGTGTATCAGGCTGGATGCCAGTATCACACATACAGCAGACTTCCCATCAATCCTTCTTAAGTGAGGTACCAAAAACTTGTAATAAAACTGGTTCAGCTGTCTCATCCACCCATGTGATAATGATATAGTCAAAGTTGGGGCCTGTATCTATGACTACTGTTGATAATTGATACTGTAGCCATCAGCCTTGCATTTAACTGAAGAGTGGAATCCTTGACTACTGATACTCAATCATTTTGACAGCCTATTAAAAGTGAAACCAATACAGCTGACTAACTTCTTAACTCTGGTTTCTCTCTCTCTCTCAGAATCTTTCTGCCCATTTCTCCTTTATCAGTTACTACGGAGATCAAAAGATTTAAAACTTTGCAAACCAGTAGCCTTGCTTCAGGTTGTCTTATCCCTTCCATGCACCATAGGTCTGCTTAGCATTCTTAGTCGCCTCTTCAGGGCCAGTAAAAGAATGTTGATGAGCACCCCAAAGGTTCTCCAACCTCCTGCTTTTGACCCCAAAACCAGTCCCATCAAAAGAAGAAAACACTTTTCCTTCCTTATAATCCTCAGATTTCACCTACCTTCATGGTAATTACCTCTAGTGATTTTTAAATGCCCACCAAAAAAGGAGCTTCCCTCAACTTAAGAAACGTTCTCCCTTGTACATAGGAGGCAGGTACCACGCAGTTCAACCCAACTCTTCTGCTACTTACTTTCGGCAGTTGAGTTGGACTCAAGTAAGGGTGTGTAAACAACTTGACCTTCATTATATTAGTACTCTGACCTTTACTGCATATAATTTGAATCCCTTTATTAAATAAATGTAAGCTATTTTATTGTAATTCTAAATTTGGATGGTCATGCTATCAGACATTTATCAGGAAATTGTTCATACTGCAGGTCTGATATTCTAATGTTTTTGAAAAGCATGAATGGTCAGACAGGAAAGTTCATGAATTAGATATAAGTATTCTTAGTGTACAAAGTGAATGTTGTCTCTGTGTTAAGACAATGAAAGCTCCCTATACTAGTTTTGCAGTTAAAATGGAAACTAGCCTCGGTACAACATAAATTTAACCGGCATTTAACTGGCACTCTAGACTGGAGTTTAATCCCATGCCTCTTGCCAACTTGCTTATAAATTCTGGAGAGTTGAACATGAAATTTAAGAGTGCAACATACATGATAACATGCAACTTAAACAGTACAGGAAACCCTTGCTATTTGTGAGTTTGGCATTCGTGGTTTCAAATATTCATGAATGCTGAACCCGCATCTTAAATACACTTAAAGAAGCTCTTAAAGGAGCTCTGCACTTGCTGCCACCAGGCTCCTGCCACCTCCACCATGCTCCCCCCATCACCAGTGCAGCCATGCCACCCCCCCCCCCCCC
>NW_017729006.1:19773812-19774394 GCF_001723915.1 Gavialis gangeticus | reverse complement strand
CCCCCCCCCCCCCAGCTGCTGGGGGCACTGCATTCATGAATGCAGACAGCATTCATGAACACAGTTCCTTTTTCGCAGATTCGCCATTTGCGGTGGATACAAGAACGTATCCTCTTTGAATGGCGAGGATCTCCTGTATTTGCAAAACACTTTTAAAGTATGTGTGATGATTGTGGTAGAAATGCACATAGGTCTTTTTGTGATAATTGAGCTCCTGGAGAAAATACTAGTGAGGTAAGCACAAAGTCTTCTCAGATCTTAGGTGGTTCCAGTAGCTTTAAGTTTAAGCTTTTAGTCTACATTGTTAAGTAATAGGGAAATTTTGCCAATTGTTTTATTTCAAAGCTGTTTTGACGTGTTTCAAGCTCAGAACAGCAAAATTGAAACAATACAAAAAGTTTAGAAATGGCTTTGAAATGAAATAAGAGCACTCAAAACACTTCGAAGCAGCCCGGTAGCTGGAGGCAGGGGAGTTGGAGTGAAACCAGGAGCAATTTTTAGCCCCCTAACCCTCCCAGAGAACCTACCTCTCTATCCCTCCCAACTCTCCCTCCACCAGGACTTACCCGGTTCCTGGCATCC
>NW_017729006.1:19769160-19773714 GCF_001723915.1 Gavialis gangeticus | reverse complement strand
CCATGGAGCTCAGCCTATCAGGGAGCACAGTCCTGACTCTCCCTGTCTCCTGCTGCTGGGCTGTGCTCCAAGTGGCTCCACAGCCCCATGGAGCTCAGCCTGGTGACAGGAGGTAGAGTGCAGCCCTGGCTCTCCCCGCCTCCTACTGCCAGGCTGAGCCCAGTGGGGCTGCAGACCCCTGGATCTGCATGCCGGATGAGAGGAGACTGCCTCTGCTGCCTGGGATTGGTGGCAGCATCAGTCTTCCCCGGTGCCAGGTGCGGGCTGGGCCCAGCACTGGTCCCAGGCAGCAGCCTCCTGTCATCTGGTGCATAGATCCAAGGGCTTGTGCCATTGGGAGGAGTCTGGCACAGCCCTGCAGCCCTCTTGCAGGTGTGGGCCCCCAGATCTGTACACCGGATGAGAGGAGGCTGTCGCTGCCAGCAAGTGTCAAGAGTTTTGCTTTGAACAGTATGAGATGCAGTTTCCCAGAAACCTCTGCACCTACCTCTTTGAAACATGGCAGGTTTCATGCCCTCAGAAGGGGCTACCATCCCTACAATTTTCATCTGAATCAGGCAAGAAATGATAAAGGTTTAGGCATTTTCATGATTCCCCATTATAGGCAAACCGTCAAAACAGTGAAACAGTTTCAACAAAATGAAACAGAACAGTGCTTCGAAACAAAATGAAACAGACGTCAAAATGAAAAGTTAGTGTTTTGCACAACCCTATTAAGTAATACATCTGTCAATTTGTACAGCCTTTAGTAGCCTTCTCAGTATAGGTTCAGATTTAGACCTAGGTCAGTTTTAGATTTAGGTCACCTTCTGCTTGAAGTCTGCCACCTCTTGTTTGAAAGAGTTCTATCACTTTAGGCAAAAATGACTGAACTCAAATCCATTGTGCTTCTAGCAAAGGTTTATTACCTTTAAAAAGCCCTATTACCTTTAAAACCTTTATAGGTCACATTTTTCAATATAAAGCGTCTCCAAAGAGTATATGTATTTTAAGCATCAGGAATATAGAGATGTATTCATCAACAGTGCTGATTCTTGTTTCCTTACAAATTAAGAAACATAACATTAATGTACAGTACTGTAGGCATTCAAAATGTCCACCATTGACATCATGGATGTCCATTATAGTAGCAAACAACAGAGTGATACAGCTGAATATACACATTTTTAATTATTTAATTCAGCAGTTAGGAGATGTGTTCTATTGCACAAAACTTTGGGATGGACCTTACCAATGTTCAAATTTGTCATAAATGTTTTATTTTTTCCCATGCAAAAAATTGGTGAAGACATTTTTACTGCATTTTAACTGAAAACCACGTTTCAACCCAAACCTAGAAAATTAAGGAAGTTTTCAGTTGAAAACAATTTTTTTAGTTTTCAAGATTTCTTTTCTCACATTTTTTTTGGCAAGGAGTTGAAAAATTTCAAGGAAAAAGCACCCTTACATGGGCATTTTTTTGGTTTTGGAAAAAAACCCAAATCTTGAGTGAAAAATTGTAATAGAAAAAAATTAGCCAATTTCTATGACAGTTGTATGTATTAATCTGTTGATTAAAAAAAGAGCATGAGGTCACCATCAGAGTTTTACCCAAGTGAGCAAATTGAATGAATTTAGTTTCTTTTTTTTTCCTTTCTGGAGATGAACATGAATACTTAGTGACTGAAAATATTGTCAACAGATTTGTTGACAATATAATTGCAGTATACTTTTCTTGCATTCATGCTTTCAACTATTTGGGTGGGTAATATGGGTCTTAATACAGACTTTTCTGTCACAGAAAATCTTTTTGTTTTACTGCGTGTAGCTTGAATAGTAAATTTGAAGCATCACTATATGATAATGTTGTGTTGACATCAGTAGAGAGCCTTGTCGCACAGGGCACTTAGTACATATGATGTATGTGCAGTGTTAAAGTTACAACATATCTAAACAGTCATATGGGAAAGTTTGCTATGATCTCCGACATGCACAGCTTACTGATTACGAGTCCCAACCCTGGCGCCACACCACAGTCTTGAAGCTCGGATGCGGTGCTTCGCCAATGCTGACAATCAGCTGATTGTTGGCCTGAGCCTCAGGACTCTCCAGAGCTGCCTTTCAATTTGTTCCTAGAGGAACCTGACATCCAGAAGCTCCTTACCTCCTCAAGCAACCTAAACTAAGCTACAAAGTTCTGGCAGCACAGCTACATTTTCTTTGGGTTTGCTGCCTTAACTATGTTAGCTAGAGTATGTGATTATTTTTCTAAGCATTCCTAGCTAACATAGCTGTGTGGCAAAGCTTGATAGTGTAGGCCCTGTCTAAATATTTCACTGATGGGTCCAAAGACATGAATATTTAGTCACTGGAACAATGAACATCTGGAATATCTGTGTGTGAACTTAGTGCAATGCAATAAACTATAGGACAGTTTGCACCGGAGTTTATTGCTTCTGGGTGCAATGCTTGCACAAGCACCTGGGACTGCAGCATGTTGAGCTGGGGCAGTGCAGCCCTGGATGGCAGGGAGCCCAGGGGTGCTGCCTGCCAGCCTCTACCTGCTCCCCCCTGGTTCAACGCACTGCAGAGGGGCTGGCTGTGGCATGAGGTTGCTACAGTGTGAGGCTAGGTGGCTGGCAACTCCACACTATAGCACCCTTGTGCCCCACCCAGCCCCAGTATCTGTTTACATATGCATTGTGGCAGAGTTAATAATTGCTGTATGATAGTACTTGTGTCAGGTAATGTAACCTACGGCAGAGTTAATTAGTTTACTCTGGCCTAATAGTTCCACACATGTAGACAGTGATGCTTTACTGTGGAGCTAATTAGGCAACTCCACAGTAAGCGTTTCACATAGATGTTCCCATTGTGTGGTAAAAATTAGAAGTGTTGAGGCAAGAAAGAAAAATAATGTTGAATACTGTCATCTTTTTTTGTGCCAAAGTCTACAGGTCAACCTCCCACTTGTATAACAAACAGGTATTATTAACTTTTTTGTGTTAGAACTTTAGCCACTACCTCCTGCTTTGTGTTCATTTGTCAGTGAATGCAATCTGTTAATTGAGAATGCTTTCAAAACCTGTCTCCATCCTTCATTGTTTATTCCAGAGCAGCACTTGTTAGGCTGTTGGTATGTGTGCAGCCTCCCTACTTACTCCCTAATAGGCATAATTCTGTGATTGTCAGAGCAGGTGACTTGGTCAGAGCAGGTTACTTTGGCCAAATAATAATAAAGCTGTAAAGGATAATTAATTAAAAGATTTTTTAAAAAGAAACATTTTCTCCTGCTAAAAGCTTTTTTTATTCTTTCAGTTAAGCTTACTCAGGGCTTGGACAGACCATATGTTTATTCCAGTGTGATAAGGATTATGCTGGTGTAAAAAACATAATAGACAGGCAACCAATCCAACACTTGTAAATTTTCCTTACTGGAGAAATAATTAGAAATAAAAGTCTACCAACGTAATTACATGGTGTCATCTGTCTGCATGTATTCCATGGTGGCCATTTTTCAGAGGCAAACAGGCTGTTTCCTAGTTCTGCTTGAATATAGTGTTTGCCTGAAACCACAGCATTTATTAAAAAATGCCTTATATGATGTAATACTGTATAACTTGTTCTTTCACCATCAAGTTCCCCACCCTAGAAGCTCACAGACTTCAGTAAGGTTTTGCATGAATGCAGGGGCCTCTTTGTATAGATCAGCTGACCTTGCCTGTTCATTTTCTGTCCTGTTTTCTTTCCTTCTTCATTCTTTTTTTCACATATTGAAAAATGAAAAAAAAATCACATATTTTTCACATATTCACTTCAGTAAGAGAGTTATGGCTGGAGCATGGACAAAAAGAGAAATATGTTTAAATACAAAATGTTTTATTTAGAGCTACCTTTAGAAAGAAGTTGATGAAACTTAAGTCTGAGTTTTTAACAATTTGTATTATTTGTTATCTTTGAATTTTTTGAAGCTAAGAGGCTTAAGCAAGATCATGTCTGAATAATGTGAATGGAAAGCAGAGTGAAGAGAGTCTCTATGGTTCAGAAGACAAATCTTGTGTGTTCCGGATTTTCAGTAGAATGCTTTGACATACAGTGGTATTACACTGTATAATGTATGCATTGTGTTCATCCGCAGTGCATTTCCTATACATTTTTTATTGTTTTTAAGACTATTCGTAAATTGTATGTTTTGCTAATGTGGGATCTAGAGTGACATAAGGATTTTTATGTTTACAGCTTTTTTTTCAGTGTTCCTTCACTAGCCATAATTTACTAATAAGATGGTAACTAGAGGTACGCTGATACATCAGTCCAACAGTGGATCAACTCTCATAAAAGGAACTCGCTGGGGTCATTGCAAGTCCCCTGGCACGGCTTTATGAACACTCGTGGTGCTCTGGAGAGGTGCCGGAGGACTGGAAGAGGGCCAACGTGGTTCCCATCTTCAAAAAGGGAAGGAAAGAGGACCCGGGGAACTACAGGCCAGTCAGCCTTACCTCGATCCTGGGCAAGCTGTTCGAGAAAATTATTCTGGCACACATCCAGGAGGGGCCAGCAGGGAACTGCATGCTC
>NW_017729006.1:19754134-19768806 GCF_001723915.1 Gavialis gangeticus | reverse complement strand
GAAGGTTTAAGTTGGACATCAGGAGGCGCTACTTCACGGTCAGGGCGGCTAGGGTCTGGAACCAGCTTCCATGTGAGGTGGTGCAGGCTCCCACCCTGGGGGTTTTTAAGAGGAGGTTGGATGACCACCTTATTGGGGTCGTTTGACCCCAGTGCTCTTCCTGCCACGGCAGGGGGTCGGACTAGATGATCTGCTCAGGTCCCTTCCGACCCTAGAAAATATGAAAAATAAAATTGTCTGTATAAGAAACAGGCCTGATATGGGTGGTAATTTGGCCAATAAATGGTCCGTGCATGCGTGCAGCCTCAGCGCAGCTCGAAGGTGGTGAGGAGCACAGCCCGGCAGCTTAAAGAGCAGTGTCCAGCTGGTAAGTCTGGTGTGGTAGAAGGGGAGTTGAGATGGAAAGTGCATGGGGGGGGCAGATTAAGGCCTTCACAGTGAGGGAGGAGTGGGGCTGGGGCTGAGGCTGCTCAGTTGTTGTGGGGTAGGCATGGGATAGAGCCACAGCTCGTTTGGGGGGTGTGGGGAGGGGGGGTCATGGCTTCCACCACTGCATGCCACTCATGTGGGAACCACTCATCTGGTGCACGCCAACTCATCTGATGGCTCCCACCACTGCTCCCATTGCTTCTCCGGGAGGGCATGGGAGGGGTGTGTGCCCCCAGATCTGCACGGGGCAGGGAGGGCTCTTTTCGGTGGGGGCTGGGTGAGGCTGTGCTCAGGGCAGGTGGTGGCGGCAGTGAGAGGGGTCTCCGGGGGGGGGGGTTGTAGCCACTCCAAAATTCACCATAGCCCCTCCAACCCCTCCTCCCAGTGCTGCTGCTGCTCGCCCTGAGTGCAGCCTGGCCCAGTCCCACACCTGCTGGGAAAAGCTTGGGGCAGCCCTGGCCCCAGCCTGCCTTGGCTTGAGCAGATCTGGGGGCACATGTCCCCCCCCCCCCCCCCAGACAAGTGGCAGGAGCAGCAGCAGGAGCTGCTGGACAAGCAGACCAAGTGCCAGACAAGGGGCTTCCGGATGAGCGGTGCACAGTGGCGGGGGGCACCACCCCCTCCATGCCCCCCCAGACAAGCTGCAGCTCCATCTTGTATCCGCTCCAGAGGTACAGCGCTTGCCCCAGCCACAGCCCTGCTCATTCCTCACCACAGGAGCCTTGATCTGCACCCTCCATGCCCCTCCCCATCCCCCTACGCTTCCACCACACCAGATTTACCAGCTGGACACTGCTTTTCAAGCTGCTGGGCTGGTATCGGAAATCATATTGGCATTGGCCAATATGTCTCCTTAAAAATCAGCTATTGGTATTGGGCCCAAAAATCCCTATTGGTGATCCCCTAATTGTAACCAAAGAAAATAATAAAAATATTGAAAATGGATAAGATTTTAACAAGAAAATATGAAAAATATTTTAATGAATCTGAAGGAAAGTTTGAAATGCCTGGGTAAGGCAGTGTAAACAGGTTACTTATACTGCTGTCTTTTTTAAAGGCATTTGCTCCCTGAGCTCCTCCACTAGACCTCCAAAACAAAGTCTTTTAAATAAAGGAACTAACAGACAAAACAGTCTGTTCTGACACGGTATCCCCTTTTGTTCTGACCTAAACACAGTTTGGCCACTCCTTACAGCACGCTGTTCCCTTCACAGCCCTGAATCTCAGGTTACTCAGGTTTATTAGCTGTTAGAAAACACTACCCAAGTTGTCTGAAATTCTGTCATGACTTATACGAAGATTATTTTGTATACTTTCTTCTTTACTCAAAATATTAAACTAAAAGATCAAGGACCCAATTCCTCAGTATTTTACTTGGGTTTTCTGCCTGCGTGACCCTAGAGAAAAACTTATTAGGATTTTCAAAGAGCTTTTGATAAAACCCCTTACAGAGAACAATAAAGGAAATGACCATGTCACGAGGTGAGACACAAAGCACTGTTTGGGATCAGAAACTAGCTGAGTGGCTAAAGAGAAAGAACAAATAGTCAATTTTCAACATGACTAGAGGTTAATAGCAGCTTTCATAAGGTTTCATATTAGGGCAAGTGGTATCTAAGTAATCATTTGGAAAAGAGTGTGAGCAGTAAGGTGGGAAAATGTGCAGAAAACACAGGATTATTTAGACCAGAGGCTAAAGGAAACTCAAGATATTCAGAGGGACCTAACAAGGGTAGGTGAATGGGCAACGTAATGATGACAATTGAAATTAAGAGGTTACAAATGACAAGGGATGCACATTGGATGGAAGAATTTGAATCATACATTGTAATGAGTTGTAAATTAACTATGACAAGAGCAAAAAGATCTGGTTAGGAAAAAGAGCTTCAGACACCTCAGTGAAGACTCTGCGTAACATTCAGCAGCAGTCAGAAAAGCAAATAAATGTTGAGCTGCAGAAAGAGGATGGAAAATAATACTGAAAATCTAATGGTTTTAGTCTATGAATCAGAGGTTACTTATGTAAAATACTGAGTTAATTCCTAGTCACTGTGTTACAGAAACATATAACAGAGGTAGGAGTTCAGTTGTGGGTGACAAAAGGAATTAAAGGCTTTCATGTGAAGACAGAACGAAGAGAAATCTGTCAGAGCTGTACACTTTAGAGAAGAGGCAAGAAGAGGGACATGATAGAAGTATAGAAAATGTTGAAGGGAGTAGGTTGAACACTCAACTTTTCATTTTTTGGAATACAAGAAATAGGACATGCAGTGAAATGAAAAGGTAGCAAACTGATAAAAATAAATACCTTTTTGCCACAATGAAGGATTCTTTCCAATGAAGTACTTCGAAGGATTCAGTAGAGGGGTAGGCCATTAAAATAAAAAACAAACAAACATAAAACTGGAGGTAGAATAATAAGGAATACAAATGAATCTCCCACCCCCACAAGAGCCTTGTAATGAGTAAAAGACTTCATACTTCAGGGAATGAAGTATCTTCTGAATACATGGAAGGACTGAAAGTTATGAAGACTCTTTTCATGAAGGCAAGCTATTCTATATATTCCATGCTCAAACTGCAGCACGGGAAGTTTGTTAGATATTAAGAAGAACTTTCTTATGAGGAGGGTAGTTAAGTACTAGAACAGGTCATGCAGGGAAGTTGTAGAATTTCTGTCCTTAGTGGTTTTTAAGATCTAAGAAAACAAAGCTTTGGTTCTGATGATATAGTTGGGGATGGTCCTGCTTTGAGCAGGGGGTTAGACTAAATGACCTCCTGGGGTCCCTTCCGACCCTAATTTTCTATGATTCTTTGAATCTATATGCAGCTTCATCTGAAGCATCTGGTCAAAGAACTAGATCTAAATCTAGGAATAGTCCACTGTTCTGATCCAGTGTATCAGTTCTCGTGTTCATCCCTAGTATTGCAAATCTGTCACATTCACAGCCATGAAAAGAACTGAAAAGAAAACACTGAAAATAAGGAAGCATTACTAAGAATAGCAAAGAGAGGGTTACACTAATCAAAGTGAAAGGTAATGAACATATGCATAAGCATCAGTATCTCTTCCAAAGAGTGCAGGATGTAGCTTTGAGATATTATTAAAGTAGTGATATGAGCTTTTGATTTATATGCATTTCAAAAGAAAGAGCTAGGTCAAATGTAATTCTGATATTATGAGTTCTAAGTACAGGCTGAATGAAAAAGCTGTTGAAAGAAATTGCCAACTGTGGTTTGAACAGGACACCAAAAGCTATAATTATAGTAATTCAGCTTTAGGAAGTCTTAAAGTCTTTGTGGAACTTGGAAATTGCAGCTGTGAGAGCCACAAAGAGTGGAAAAAATAACATATTTGCATAGCAGCATCAGCACAACACATGGCACTAACCCTACAGGTAAGTAGAATTGGTATGAAATAGGTTCTGTTGCTATCCTACTGATGTTCCTACAGTACACCATAATATTAGAGATGCTGACACCTTTGCAATACTGTGAAGATGGTATCTTAATTGGCAACTTGAAATGCAATGCAGTCAAACTGCAACACTAAAACTTAGGAGTTTTACAAAAAGCAGTTTCTAAAAGGAGACAGAGTAGGCTCCTTTACTAAGAATGGTTGAGAGTATTACTGAAAGAAGTATATAGGAAGACTAACAAGATTTATCATTAAACATCCAAAATTATTGTTTGTTAAAAATACTAGTACTGCAGTACTTTCATTTTAGTGATTAAAATATTGGTAATCATTAGTAATAGCCAGGGATCCTGGTTTTCCCTGATAATCGCAAGTTCTCTGATAAAAACCTCAAAATCCCTGATTAAAAGGAAAGGTCCCCCACAGTTCCCCCCTGGCTCTGCTGGTGCCCCTTGGCCTCCACCCACAGCCCCTGCCCTCCTCCCCACCCCAGCTTTGCTAGGTGCGGCCTCCTAGCTGCCAGGGACCCAGGTTCACAGCTCTCTGCTCCCGGCAGGAAGTGGTGGCTGCTGCTGCAGAACAAAGCACGGACCCTGGGTCTTCTGTCGTCCCCCATCCCCCCACTGCCTGCCTGCTGCAGGCTTGGGTGGGGTGGGGTGGGGATGGCTCCCCACTGCTACATGCACTCCAGGGGGCAGGGGGAACCTGTGCCCTGCAGATCTGTGCAAGGCAGATGTGGATTGCCTGCTGCAGTCTTGGGCTCCCACCCTGCTGCCTTTTCCAGCCAGCGGGTGTGTACCCAGCACTTCAGGGCAGAGCAGGCCTGTGCAGGAAAGTTCCTTGCCACTGCAAGCTCTGCACTGTCCTGGTGACACATTCCCTGTGTGCACAGCAGCAGTGAGGAGCACAACCCCATGCTGGCACTGCTGCTGCTGCCTGCAGGGGACACATTGCCAGGGTAGCATGGAGCTTGCAGCTGCAACAGCTTTCCTGCATGGCTCCACTCTGCCCTGCAGCTTTGGGTTGCACCCACCAGGCTGTGGAGGCCCCTTGGGAGGGCAGCAGGGTGGGAGCCCAAGCCTGCAGTGGGAAGCCCATGCCTGCCTTGGCCCTGCCCACAGATCTGGGGGCCATGGGTCCCCCCAGCCCTACGGTACTTCATGCAGGAGCGAGGAGTTGGTCCTACCCCCCTCACCCCTTGGATGATCCACCCACGGCCTGTCCTGCTCCCTACCAGAGCCCTGTGGTTGTGTATTGCCGCCCCAAGCCCCACACATTGCCCAGCTTGGCAACAGCCCCAGCTCCAGCCCTGTCCAGTTCCCTCCCCATGGGGGTCTCAGTTCCCCACCTGTCACTTACCTGCAGGAGCTGCTCCCCATGCTGCCTGGCGGCCATGTGCATATACATTAGGGCTGTGCGAAGTTTTGGTAGCCGATTTGATTCGGAGGAGATTCAGTCTGATTCAGCGACTGAATCTCCAAATCTGAATAGAATTTGGAGAGCCATTAAAAGGTCCGAATCAAACTGGAAACCTCCAAATCAATTCGGAGAGTTTCGGAGATTTGGACAGCTTGCAGCAAACAGAAACTGAGAAGAGTAGGGGGATGGGGTGATCTTCCATATATGGAAAAGGCTGAGAGAGGAGGAAAAACTGCTCTGATATTGACATCTGTAGCTGGCCAGTGACTGTGATTTTTCTTGGAGTTCCCTTCTATCAGCAGGGACCATCCTTAACACACGCAAGTGATATGAGTTTTGCTTTCAACAGCTTGAGGTGCACTTTCACAGAAATCCCTGCACCTATCTCCTTGACCCTTGCAGGCTTCACGTTACCATCCCTGCTGTTTTCGTCCAAATCGGCAAAAAGATGACAAAGTTAGAGATATTTTAGTGATTCTCCATTATAGTCTATGGCCAAATCTCTGAATTGGCGCCGAATCTCCAAATCAGTCAGCTGAATCAAATCGGGACAGAGAGTTGAAGCACTGAATCAAATCACTGTTCCTCCGAATTGGCCGAATCCGAATCGAATACTTGCTGCTTCACACAAGCCTAATATACATGCATATGGTGCCCCCTACCTAACCGCCCCCTTCTCCCTCTCCCTCCCAGCCCCCTATAGCCTGAAACTCTGCCAGCCTGCAGAGAGCTTTTTGGAAAACTGAAAAATTCATGGGTTTTTCCACTAAAATGAGAAATTCACATTTTCCTTTGGTAAAAGGGGAAATCCATGTTTTACTCCGCTTTTCTGTGGGAAATGGAAAACCCGGATCCCAGGTAATAGGATTTAAAACTCGAATACTGGTGCAAAGCATGAATTAATGTATATTTTTGTTAAGGTTACATTTTTTTTTCTTGAATGTACTACTGTAGTGAGAGAGCAATAGTTCCTTTTTATTAGCAACAATTGGAAACAAAGCAGGGTAATAGTTATTGCTGTTTACTTTGGTATGATTTAAAGGCATATAGACATCACTGCTCATAACATCTCTGAAACAATTTTGATAGCAATAGAAATCTCTCTATAGCAGTGATGACTTAGTACTGCAACAGCCATGTTTATGTAAGAGCAGTAATGTAGTAATTGACTGTATCCAGTGCAAGTTACATAGGTATGCTGTCAGAGAGAAAGAAATAGCGGCAGGGAATGAAAAAAACAGCTGATGGATTCACAGCTAAAGGTACTTCTCCACTTGATGTGGTACTTGCTGTAGTCAGTTGCAGGGTTTGAAAGGAGGCAGGAGGTTTCATATTTCAGCATTTAGGAAGGAATTGTCTCTCTCAGAAATATACTTTTGACATCCATCTTTTGTCACTTTGTACATGTCCTGATAGCAGATCTCATAGTATGATTGTGCTTTTGAGTGACAATTCAGCAATAAGAAAATTCCAGCATGCACCCACTTTTCTAAAGCTTTTTGCACTGTACTGTGATTGACCCCATAGCTCAGAGTAAAAGATCGTGAAAGAGGGAAAGATTAGTGAGTAGATGAGAGGAGATCTGGTTTAGTTTAATACTGACTAACAAATGCACTTCTGAATTTGAACTGCGTTTAATTTAATGTTTCATTCCACTGAAAAAGCTTGGATCTGAAAATTTGCTGTTATATGGATATAGCTAATGCTCTGCCTCTTAACTGTGTCTTAAAATGTTTGTTATATGTGTTCTTCGAGTTACTGATCTAGAAACCTGAAATAAGGAGATAGAAAGAATGCAAAACTTCAGACCAGCTACAAATTATACTAAGAGGTTAGAGCCCAAAGTATGGGAGAAGCCTTCCACTTCTAAATTTTGTATTCAGTGATAAATTTCAAGGTAACTAGATGTCCACATCAAACATAGGAAGTAAAATGCTCTTAGTTTTTTTAATTTACAGGGGGATATAGTAGTGACTTCAGTGAGACCAAGATATCTCCTGAGTATCTGACTCGTGTATTTTTCCCTTGCTTTCCTCATAGTGTATATTAGCATAAATGGTGTTTAAATACTATACTATTAGAACACTGAGGAATACTTAAAATAGATAGATGTATCATTCAAATAAAATGCTTTGGTTTTTTTACCTTTTTTGTGTCTCTCAAATAACAGTTTCTATTGTACTTGAAGTACCTAATATACTGTACAATGTGAAGGTACTGGAGATCAATCTCATGGTGACAGTACCAATATTAAGTCACCTTCTTTGTGTGTGGGTAAATATGTGTAAAATGGCCTGAAATGGGCTCCCCTTGAAGTGAGTAACAAAGTTCCTATCAACATCAGAAGCTCACACGGTCTTGTTTTTATTGAAATTTTTAGCAGTGTAAACTTTGTAAACACAATATGAGCAAGTTGTACTAGAAGAAATATATTACTGTAATTCAGAAGATAAACTACACAGGTATATAATATGCAGTACCCTCAGGAGTGTATTCAGGGTTTTTTTGTTGCTATAATTGGGATACAAACAAAAAATCAGTCATATAATTCATATTTTAAAATGGTTATCCAATTTATATATCTTACTGCTTTTTTCAGCATATCTGCATTTCTTTGATCTTCTACAAATTTGTCTCTGCTCTTCTGATTAAATAATAAATCTAGGGTCTTCTTCAGTACTATAAATAAATATTTTATCACATAGGATATTAAAGGCATCATTTTTTGTAATATTCTTTCATTTTCTGTTTCTCACCAGTGCATAGTAGAGGTTGTTTTAGAAAAGCAAGCTAATTTCAGTGCAGGGTTCACTTTTGCCAATTCATTTCTTATATATTGAAAGGCAAAAGTTGTGAATACAGGCAGTCCTCAACTTAAGATGTTTTGAGTTGCAATGAATGGCACTTATGACATTTATAAATTGACACCCTATTTCGACTTTCTGAAATCAGTTTTGACTTTATGACACTTGATCTGATGCCACAGCGCACCAGCAAACAAAATCTCTGCATCACCTATCACCCTGGAGAACATCTGTCCAAACTTCCTTGGACACTTTCTTTAAGAAAGCAGACAAGAGTCCAGAAAAACCTGCAGCAAAGACTCCAGCCAAGAACCCTTCGAAAAGTCCAACCAAGAGCCCTTCAAAAAGTCCAGCAAAGTCACCTCAAATAAGTCCTTCCAAATCAATATGGTTGTTGTGGCGTCTCTAGTGGGTGTGGTGAGTACTGTACTGCCCCCCTTTACTGGAGTGCCCCCTCAACTCGCCTCCCACGACTTGTTGTTATTGAGTGAAAGGAGGGGTTCAGTGGTGTTCGTCTTCTTGGGTGACCCGGTGACAGAGGTACTCATGTTTGCACTGTGATGTTCCTCGGGGCTTTGCCTCCTCTACACCCCGTCCACTTGCCAACCACTTGGGCATTGGTTTTGCTGTTCCTCCATTCCCTGTAAGCCCCTTTACTAAGGGGTTCGGCATCAGCTTCAGCACTGGTCAGTTGCCTGGAAGTTAAGGCATGTGGAGCCCCAGACCCTGGTGCCAGAGGGCTGGGCTCCTGTTATCTTGTGTCTCTTTCTCCCTGAGAAACAGATGCTCCTATGATTTCTGCAGTGCAGGAAGCCAGGAACCAATCATCCTCAGCCTAGTGCAGGGATGCTGCTCCCCCTGTTCCAGGTGCAGGCACAGCACCTGCAGCAACACTCTTGCCAGCCACCGGAGTCACTGCCTGCCCAGTGTGCTCCCTGCTGACTTTCTCTCTCACTCCTCTCCCCCTTCTGGCTTCTGGTGGGGTTTTTAAACTTCCCACAGTGGCTTCCCCAGCCGCCACAACTAACCTGGGGCTTCCCTGCCTCAGGATCAGCTGTTTAAAGAGCCGTCGTAATGCCGGCTCACATGGCCACAGCTCCGGTTTCGGCTCCAGCTCCAGCCATGCCCCAAAAGGTGAGTTTCCTGGGGTGTGGGGGGTCTGTTTGTTCCCCATGGGGGCTCTCAGGGTTTCCCCCAGCCCCCTTGATGCCTGTGGGGGCTTCTCACCACCACAGATGTTATTTACAATACAAATACGTTAATGTAGCTATATTACTCATCTATAATTGACTGAGTACAAAATTGTGGGTTATTTTTGGTGAAAACAGGGTACTGGGCCTTGGTTCAAGAACCAACCCCCCATTTATAATATTGTTCCTATGGGAAAATCAGTTCTGAGTTATGATGCTTCAACTTAAGGTTACCAGGAACCAATTGTGTCATAAGTCTGAGAACTGCCTATCTTGAAGGAAGTTTTAACACTTATGCATAGAAGCATCCAGTTTTTAATGCCACATGAGATGGTGTTTTATAGATAAACAATATGAAAATACTGTAGATAGTGAGGGAAATGGTGGCTTCTCAGTGAAGGAAATTTTATCTGTTTAAGCTACAAGCGCATCATTATCTCACCTCTGAATCTCAAATAAAATCACATGTATCCTTACCTAGAAATGTAAAAGCCCCATGCCTTGTTTTTCTTCACTCAGAAATCTTCAAGAAATTCATTGATTGGTGGTGTCCTATTTTGCTTGAAATTCTTGATGTAATTATTTTGGAAGGCCTTTATCCAAAGCACTGGAATGAAACTATGAGAGCCCCATTTTTTTTAAATGACAAGAGGAATTCTGTGTCAGTTTGTCCTATTAACACAGGGGTGTACAAAATATGGCCCACAGGCTAGATCCAGTCCATGGAGGGTCTTTACCTGGTCCACAGTGGGTCCCTTGGTCCTGCCTGGCCCAGGCACTGTCTGGCCGCAGTGTGTCCTGCCACCTCTGGGCACGCAGCAGGACTGGGTCTGCTCCACAGCTGGACTGCCTTTCTAGGCAGCCCAGGTGGCAGTGGCTCCTTCTGGCTGCTGCTGGCCCTAGCCCCACAGTACCAGTGGGCACCCGCACTACACAGCCCCAACCTGGCCTGCCCCATGCCTGCTCTGAACTCATCTGTCCAGGCTCAGCAGAGGTAACAGTGGTGGCAGCTGGGAAGAAACTGTTGCTCAGCATGTGGGGGAAAAGCAGCCCCTCCCCCTCACTGCTGCTGGACTCTTTCTGCTGCAGCCACCTGCCCAGGCTGCCCTGTGGCTGCTCCGTGCTGCCACTGCTGTCCTGCTGGGCAGCCCGGAGGCAGTGGTAATGATGGCTGCAGTAGGAAGGGCCCAGCAGCATCGAGGTGGGGGGGGACCACTTTTCCCCCATGCTGAGCAGCATTCTCTGCCTGGCTGCCATTGGTGCTGCCACTGCTGAGCCAGGGTGAATGAGTCCAGAACAGATATGGGGTAGGCTGGGTCGGGGCTGTGCAGTGCAGGTCCCCACCGGTACTGTGGGACTGGGGCCAGTAGCAGCAGCAGCTGGAAGGAGCCGCTGCCACCTGGGCTGTCTAGAAAGGCAGTCAAGCTGCAGAGCTCCCCTAACCCTGCTGCTTGCCCAGGGGTTGGCAGGTGCGGAGCTGGCTGAGGTCGGGGCTGTGCTTGCAAGTTCTAACTGATCCACTTCCGTTGGGGTGAGTCCAGAGCAGGCAATTAATAAAGCACTTATTTAGCTTAGAAACTTACTTTCCTGTTGTGCAAAACTACAAACAACAAGTGGCCATTACTATATTGAGATTCACTCTAATGAGATCTGTCCTTGTAATGAGCAGGTAGTGTCAAACTACATATTCAGACAGAATATGCTCTTGTGGAATGAATGAAAAAGATGACTTAAATCACTGTTTGTAGTCTTGTTTTTCTTCAGAGAAATAAGGAAAATGGATCTTGAGGAAATGAGAAATGGGAAATTTTAAATACTGGGTTGATGAACAAAAAACAGTCTGGCTTCTCTCTAAGAATTTGGTGCTTTTCCTATGTTCCTTGGATGTATTTGCATTTCTTGCATAAAGAATAATGGCCAAAAATCAAATATAATTCTCCTGCTTTGTTTCATTGTCCACTGTTTCATTTTATCTTTTCTCTTATATTATCATATATTATGTTCTGTTTTAAAGTTTTAAACTGGTAGCATGGATCAACTTGTGTATTTTTAACAAAAAAATTA
Organism: Gavialis gangeticus; assembly: GCF_001723915.1. Lineage (NCBI taxonomy): Eukaryota > Metazoa > Chordata > Crocodylia > Gavialidae > Gavialis > Gavialis gangeticus. Next base: position 19,757,482 of record NW_017729006.1, on the reverse strand, counting down.
TAAATGATATAAATGTGGTTATTATGTATATTTTTATTGTTCATTGTTATTGTATTGTTTTGCTGAAAGCTGTAAATAAACTGCTACATATGAGTAATCAAGGATCCTGCCAGAGGCACATATCTCAACATTTTTAAAATGATTATTAATGTTTTAACCCCAACATATTTTATGTATTGAACTTGAGAGACTTTAAAAGGACCTTTGTTCCACAAATGGTTGTGCACCTACCCAGTCTCTACAAAGCAAACTCCTTTAAAATATCTCAAAATGTACTTCATAAGTGAGGCATCTAAAATCATTAGTTACTCTCAAAAATCTTGCCTTAATTTGTCAATTTGAGGCCTGGTCTACACTACAAAGTGTTGCTAGCATAGCTGTGTTAGCTGTATGCCAGTGCCATTACTTTGATAACATTTGTGGTATGGATATAACTATAACAGATGAGGATTTTTGTCAGCTTTGTTGGAGTATCTAAACCTTCCCAGCTCCCATATACAACATTTCCACTAGGGGGCTCTCCTGGCATAGCTATAACACTAGAGGCCCTGTAATGTAGACAAGCCCCAAGCTGAACAAATTATAGCTATAGAAATTCATTTGTTTCCCTAACAGACACCTTTTGTATTTGGGTAAATTTAAAGTTTTAGATAAGCCATGAAAACAAATTATATTGACACAAACAAGGCAGCTAACAGTAGAAGTGAATGATTTTTTTTGAAGGGGGGAAGTAGGGGATGGGGTATGTGTGGGGGTGTGATTCAACCAAAATAAAGTGAATTTGTGAGGGAAAACATTTACTGTTGAACAGACACAAAAATATGCTTTTTGTTCTTACCTAAATATAAAGCTAAAAAAATATTTAAGAACCACAAGAGTTGAGTTCTTGAGACTTTTATAATTATTTTTATTTAAATTTTATCTTTTAAAAATCATGGTGATTTAATTAGCAGTGGCAAGTTATTTTAATGCTATAATATGAAGTTAGGCACATAACAGGGCTATTTAACTGCTGGCGTGTGTGATACATGAAAACTGCAAAGGGTTAGTACCTGGGCTGCAGGCTTCCACCTTATAGCCACTTCTTCCACGACTCCTCCTATTGCTACTGCTGCTGCTGCCAGAGTCTCTAGGATCCCTCTTCCACCTCCAGGATCCTGCCCATAACCCTTATGACAGAGTGAGGTGGCACAGCCCGGAGAGTGTGTGGGTTAGGGTTGAGTCATGTTGCCCATATTGCTTATACAGCAGGGGATGGAGTGGGGTGGGGGGGAAGAGTGGCATTCAGCACAGGGGCCTATGTGGGTTCTGGCCCCTAGCTTCTTGGAAGTTGGACAGTGCTGGTATATAATATGTACCAAGAGCAAAATTCAGTCTGATATTCAGATGCAGTAGTTTACCCTAAAGAAATTGTACTAATGCTCCAAAATGTACATTGTCCTTATTGCTTGGAGACATCTTGGGGGGAGGGAGGGAGGTGACAGAAACCGTGTAATTTAACTATATTCCAAACCCTGATTTTTTTAAAGTAAATGAAGATGAACTGAGATAAAGGGCATCTGTGGAATACTGCACCATTTCCTGCAAAGAGGAATCTCACAGACAGAAATATCATCTCTCAGCTGTTGCCTACATTTACCTAGCACTTAATCCCTCAATTATGATTTATTAAAATAGTGATAAAAACAACAAAGGTTCATTGCTTGGTTGGTTGAAGGCTTGAAGCAATGGTGTTTAGAAAGTGGAAGCTTCTCTCAGGCCCCCTTTTTTCTTTTTCATTCAAAGCAAAGCTTTTCTTTAATTATTAAGTATCCATCATTTTCTTGGCCTGCATTTTTTTGGCTTGTACTTATATAGATGTATGCAGCACATTGAGCTTCTTTAATACTCCTAGTGTTGCTCAAGGGAAGAATTGCTGTTTTAAGTATCTGTGAGTTCCAATTTATGTGTTATTGCTCTCAGAAATACTACATAATTGGTCAGTTGCTTTAGAAAGGACTTCATAGAATTGTTTTCCATGATTAAAAAAAACCCTGATATCACTAAAGGCTTTCATGGTGTGTGTGTATGTATTATATAAAACTATTGAAAAGCTTCTTTTTCTTCTTTTTGATCATATTTACTTATTGCAGGGATAGCCACACTTTGAAAAACAGGAATGCATTGGCAGGTTGTATCTCCTGATTTTGCACCTGCCTCTAGTAATAAATTGGAAAATTTCAGATGATTACATATTAAACATTTCCAATGCCCATGTTCCCCCTGTCCTGACCTATGCCATCTTATGTGATGTTCTTGGAGTTTTGAGTCCTGGTTTTCTGCCTTGAGGTTAGGTGTGATTTCAAGTGGCAGTTTTGAGGAATGCTGAGGTGAAGTGGTTGCCTGCTAATACAGAGAGCTGGACTCAGGAGGTGTAGAGGCCCCTTCTAGTCCTATATAAGACAGTATGGAGATCTGCTTTTGGTTTTGACTTATTAGAAATATCAAACAAGGTAAGCAGTGGTGACTCGTATGCAACTGATGGCATTTGACATCTATACCTAAACTGAGCAATTATTATTTTGGGGAGAGACTGGGGAGAAGGTAAAAAACCTAGGAACAATCCCTCCTTGTCACTTAGCTTCAGATAGAGCCAAGAACACCAAAAGAGAATGGGGCTTCATGCAGTGGTTTCTGAGCCATTGCTTCCTCCGGATTGGAGGTGGGTGGGCCTGAGGAAGTACTTCCAGCTCCAGTGAGGGGACGCTAGGGAAAATCTGCAGCATCAGGGACGAGAGAATGCTGGAGGACTCTCCCACTGAATTCATAGATTTCATAGATTTTATAGACATTAGGACTGGAAGGGACCTCAGAAGATCATCGAGTCCAGCCCCCCGCCCAAAGGGCAGGAAGTCAGCTGCGGTCATAGGATCCCAGCAAGATAAGCATCCAATTTGCTCTTGAAGGTTTTCAGTATAGGTACTTGAACCACCCCTGATGGTAGGCTGTTCCAGACCTTGGGGGCTCAGACAGTAAAGAAATTCTTCCTTATGTCCAGCCTGAAATGGTCTTGTAGTAGTTTATGACCGTTCGACCTCATCATCCCTTGGGGTGCTCTGGTGAACAAACGTTTCCCCAGATACTGGTGGTCACCCATGATAAATTTATAGGTGGCCATCAGATCACCCCTGAACCTGCGCTTTTCCAGGCTAAAGAGCCCCATGGCTCTCAGCCTGTCATCGTAAGGTCTGCTTTCCTGACCTCTGATCATGCACGTGGCTCTTCTCTGGACTCTCTCAAGCTTCTCCACATCCTTTTTGAATTGTGGAGCCCAAAACTGGACGCAGTACTCCAGCTGCGGCCTCACCA
>NW_017729006.1:19741831-19749134 GCF_001723915.1 Gavialis gangeticus | reverse complement strand
CTTTCTTCTGTAGTGCTAGCCAGTGTAGCACTGCTGAGCCTGTAAGGATGCTGCAGGGTTTTTTCCCCAAGGTGGAGAACCTTGCATTGTTCAGTGTTAAACACCATCAGGTTCTCATCTGCCTATTTGCTGAGCCTGTCCAGGTCAGCCTGGATCACCCACCTGTCTTCTGGTGTGGATGCTTTGCCCCAAAGTTTGGGGTCATTGGCAAACTTGGCCAGTCCGCTCCTGACTCCAATGTCCACATCATTAATGAAGATGTTGAACAATATGGGAATTCATCATGCAGCCAGGATGAACTGAGGGATGCAGACCTTGCACATGGGTGATTGAAGAATCGCTGGCCAAGACAGGCACTAAAGGCCAGGATGGTGCAGTGGCCAGCCTGACTCCTTGGGACAAACACCTTTGACCAAGAGTCAGGTAAGGAGTGGCATAGGTGAGCTGGGAACAGGGCAGGAGGCTGACCAGTGTGGGAAGCGGCCCAGAGGGGTGGTTTTCCACATTAAAGACTGAAAAATTGATTCAGAAGGGAGGCAACCCAAAGTGGCTTGCCTACATCCTAAAGACTGTTAATTGATTCACAAGTGAAGCTGCCTGGAGGGGTCTGCCTTCACCCTAAGTACTGGAATTGATACATAAGGAGAGCATGGGAGTTTGTACTCTTGGTTCTTGTTTTTCATTATCCTTGGGACTGGTGAGATTAGGATTTGCTTTTCCAGTTCAAGCACGCTGCGTGTCAGCAGAGGCAGGAGTTTTGCCTTTCCCCCTCCTCCTTCCAAGATCACAACACCAGACAGCACCGAGGATGTGGTAAGAGTAGGGTGTAGGAGAGTGGAACCCCATGAAGAGACACTTTTGATGGGCCAAAGGTGTCACTTGGCAGAACTAGCTGCCCAATAGATGTAACATCAAAGTTGTGGCAGGAGAGAGAAGAACATCTAAGAGCACCTAAGTGATAGCATAACTCTTCTACCCTGTCATCATTTGGCAGAAGGACATCAGCCCTAAGGGGCCCCAGGACCTACTGAACCTAGTTGCAACAATTATGAAAAAAAGGATTTACTTAATTGCTATGCCTGGAATTGTAACCAGTACATTAAGACTTACAATATAGCTGTAGTTCCCTCTTTTGAAACATGTTAGCTGCAGCCTAATTAAATGCAATCAGTTATTGTAAATCTGTAGATAGCTCAGCCATGATGATATTCCTCCATAATCATTAAATCATGGAAGTTTCAAAGTCGTATACTTATGGTAATGCTGTCTTAAAATGGTTTCTTTTTGGCTCTGTTCATTTAAAGAATTTAATGTCCTATACTCTTTTAGTTTATTTTTTTACTGGTTATCCAAGTTTTTCAAAGCTGCTCTTCCCCTTTGATGTACTGCCTGATTATCATTGGCTTAAAACATATCTGAGGGCAAAATTAAGCCCTAAACTAAAATTACTGTAATTCAGATCACATTATAATATGGAGCTTAAAATTGACTATGCATGGTTGATTCCAGAACTAATCTTAGCGGATAGAGCAGAAACTGCTAAAATCCTGCCAGGTTTCTTTTTTCAAGAGAGAAAAGCATGTGTGTGTGCTAGGCTTCTGGTTTAATTTGAAGGGAAAAAAGAAAAGAATAAAGTTGATTACAAGCTTCTTTGGGGTAGCAAAGAAACCTGGAGAATGGTTCCCCCAGACATAACCAAAGAATACTGAGTAGCTCACTAAAGCTATTTAAGATACTTGGTTCAGAAGCCATATGCAGGTTTCCCTCACCAACCACGGTTTTGCCAGCTGCGTTTTTGAGTATCTGTGGTTTTTCTCCCCTAGCCCTGCTGGAGGAGGTCCCCAGCTGCCAGGACTATGGACCCAGGCAACTGTAGGCCCATTAGTCTTACTTCGGTCCTGGGGAAGCTCTTTGAGAAAATTATCCAGGAGCACATCTGTGGGGGATCAGCAGGGGGGATGATGCTTAAGGGCAACCAGCATGGGTTCATTAGGGGCAGGTCCTGTCAGACTGACCTGATTGCCTTCTACGATTAGGTCACAAAATCATTGGACGCAGGTGTTGCAGTGGATGTAGTCTTTCTGGACTTCAGTGTCAAAGGCCTTCCTGTCTCCCACCCCATTCTCATTAAAAAGCTAGGCAACTGTGGCATTGATGCCTATGTAGTCAGATGAGTTGCAAATTGGCTAGGAGGCCGCACCCAGAGAGTGGTGGTGGATGGGTCATATTCAACCTGGAGGGATGTGGGCATTGGAGTCCCCCAGGGTTCGGTCCTCAGGCCCGTGCTGTTCAATTTCCTTATTAGTGACTTAGACGAGGGGGTGAAAAGCACCCTGTTCAAATTCGCTGATGACACCAAGATTTGGGGAGAGGGTGGGCACACTAGAAGGGAGGGACGGGATGCAACTGGACCCGGACAGGTTAAAGGGGTGGGTGAATGTGAATAGGATGGGATTTAATAGTGACAAGTGTAGGGTACTGCACTTGGGCAGAAATAACCAGCAGCATATCTGTAGGCTGGGGAACTCCCTTCTCGAAAGCACAGTGGCAGAAAGAGATCTTGGAGTCATTATCGATTCTAAAATGAACATGAGCCACCAATGTGTGGACACGCTCACCTTGTCATGTATCCACAGATGCATCATGAGCAGGTCCAAGGAGGTGATCCTCCCCCTCTGTGCGACAGTGGTCAGGCCACAGTTGGAGTACTGCATCCAGTTCTAGGCACCACATTTCAGGAGGGATGTGGACAGCATCAAGATGGCCCAGAGGAGGGCCACTTGCATGATCAGGGGGCAGCAGGGCAGACCCTACAAGGAGAGACTACGGGACCTGAACCTGTTCGGCCTTCACAAGAGAAGGCTGAGAGGGGATCTAGTGGCCATCAATAAACTAACCAGGGGAGACCAGAGGGGAATGGGTGAGACTCTGTTCCCCTGATCACTTCCCGGAGTAACAAGGGATAACAGCTACAAGTTGATTGAGAGTAGGTTCAGGCTAGACATCAGGAGGCACTACTTCACAATCAGGGCAGCCAGGATCTGGAACCAGTTTCCAATGGAAATGGTGCTGGCTGCTACCTTAGATGGGGTCTTTAAAAGGAGGTTTGATAATTACCTAGCTGGGGTCATATGAGCTTAAACTTACCAGGGGTCATATGAGCCCAGTACTCATTCCTGTCCAGGGCAGGGGGTCAGACTTGATCTGCTCAGGTCCATTCCGACCCTACATCTGTGGACCTATGAACCTTTGACCTGGTGCAGCTGGGGACAGTGCGGTCCCCGTGGGGATCTTGCTGTTGCTCGCTCCACACCACTGCCCTAGCAGTGCACCTGCTTTGAGGGGCACAGCCCTGTGCTGCTGCCCTCGCTCTGGCCCTGTGCAGGAGGTGCATCACCAAAGCAGTGAGGGGTGAGCAGAGGTGGGCAAGGAGATCCCTGAGTGGCTCCTCTGCTCCCTGACGTGCTGGGTCATTGGGGAGGGAAGCAGGACAGCAGGGAACAGTGGGCCCGTTCCGAGAAGCAGGGAACCTAACCCCCATGGTTGGTGAGGGAAACCTGTACACACATTAGGTGCGTGGATACCCTGGAGGCACATAACAAATTACCTTCTAATTGCTGTACTAAAGATGATAATTTTTATGGTTATCAAAGGGCCAAAAAAATGTCCAAGATAGGAAATATTTTCACGATGAGGTATGGTCTTTGTTTGAGGCCTGAAAGAGTCAGGTGCTAAGTTAGGAATTCCTGAGGTTCCATGCTGGGTTTATGTGCAGAAGGATAAAGATTGAACAGAAGGCAGAGTAGATTTGCACAGCCAAATCTAGAAGCTGCTGGGAAAATCATTAAGTAACATGGGTTGCCAAAGGTCAACAGTGAAGGAGTGCTAAGGAAGTTCAGGTGTCCATAAAGGTAAGGTTGTGGGATTGTTTTAGGGACTCAATCTTTGTTTGCTGCATTCCCAGAATGGGGAACTTTGTTATCAAGTTCAGAGTAATAGTTCAAAATAGTTTTATTTTTCTAAATTAAAGGCTTGTCGGTTCAACTTCTGGATTGCCTGCTAGGGCTGTGTGAAATTTCTCCGGCTGTTTCGATTTGACTGTGTTTTGACTCATTTCGAGCTGGAAAGAGTGAAATCAAATTGAAACGAAGGGTTTGAATCATCCTCGAAACAAAATAAGACTAGTCAAAATGTTTTGAAAAGGTTCAAGTTTTGAAGCCAGCAGTGAGGTGGTGAGAGACGGGAGAACCAGGGCTGCACTTGAAGCAGCAGGCAGAAGCACAGCTGTGGCTGTCCCTGTCTCCCACCACTGGGCTGCAGGAAGCCAATCACAGTGCAGGGGAAGGGAACTGAGCCTGGGTTCAGTTCCCCTCCCAAGCGCTGTGATCGGGCTGGGGAAAGGAACTGAGTCTGATAGTTCTGTTCCCCTCCCTAGCCCTACAATGGGGCTAGGGATGGGAAGTCAGCCCAGCTGGGCTGACTTCCCAGCCACAGCCCGATCTAGTACTGGGAAGGGGAACTGAGCAATCAGGCTCAGTTCCCTTCCCCAGTCCCAGGCAGCAGCGCTGGTGTCCCTCCCTCATCTGGCAGGCAGATGGGAGCCCGCAGCCCTGATCTGCCTGCCAGATAAGAGAGGCTGTTTCGAGCTCCCGCATTATAGCTAATGGGTGAAACGTCAAAACAGCATTGAAACAGCCTCACTGTTTTGATGAAGCAAAACAGAACAGCTGTTTTGAATTGAAATGAAATGCAAAACAAGATGCTATTCCGTGGAACCCTCGAAACTCGAGGCAAAATGAATGGTGCCATTTTGCCCTAAAAGTCAGAAAATAATATTGTCTCTTAAAGATTCTCTGTGCTCTGCTGTTATCCCTGATTTCTTCTGTGGTTTGATGGTAGCAAAATATGTTATTTTACCTAATCCCTATAAAAATGCTTATATAAGATTGTGCAAACAATTCATCTAATAATACAGCGTTTAAAAAATAGATTTAAAAACAAATATAAAGCTGCAAAATTTCCTTTGCAATGGATCAGACTTGACAAATACTCATGACCATATTTGAAACTGCATAGTTTGCATAGTAAAAACAGAGAAAATTAGGCAGAGCTCAATGATGCATTCTAATATATATATTTCTACTTCATGGTGCACTAGATATGTTTGCATATAAACAAATTTCGTAGCAAACTTTCAGGATAGCGTAGCTGAAGAATTTATAGGTAAAGATCGTCAAGCTAGTTACAATACCATGCACCTCCTCCAGCATTGTGGAAAAATTTCATAAGAAAGTATTTGCAAACTCACTGGTGACCCCCATGAACCCCTTGAAAGCCAGCATTCCCTGCTTAGGCAATGGGCAGGGGGGCAGGCAGGACCTTTGGTGCCCCCCCCCCGAGCACCAGCTGGGGAGTGGGGACGCCAGGAGAAGCGCCATTGGCACTTCTGGGCACACCGCTGGCACTTCCGGGTTGGCGCAATTGGATGTGGCCCCCCCCCAGTCGGCACGATCGACCGTGGAGGGCCCCCCCAGTCACTGACCTGCCACTGGGGTTGGGGCAAGTGCCCCTCCTGCCTCGGGAGGCACCAGTCACGCATGCACAAACTGGTATATCTGCTATTACACACACAATGAACTGCAACACCTTAAACTTTCTTGAACAGAGTAATGAATCCTGAGTAATTAAGTCCGTGAATACACATTGTCTAGGTATGGGAATTGCCCGTGGCATAGTGGCAGTATAGGGGAGACTCATGCAGCAGCAGGGGGCCCCTGTGGCAACTGTGGGGGGGGGGCTGCACGTGGCAGGGGTCCCTGGGGATCTGTGCAGCCCCTGAAATATGCAGCCTGCATGGTCTGTGTTGCCCCTGGGCTCTCTGAAGTTCAACAACCGTGCCTTAGAAGGATGGCTTCACCAAAGGACTACCTTGCACGCTGTTACACTAAAGAACATAGGTGACAGCCACTGCCAGCTTCTGTAGGTGCCTCACCAGGCTCAGGAGGCACTAGTTGCCCATGCTAGAGAACCCCTTTATAGGAAAGCTTCACCATCAAAATTGCTATATCACTATGAGTTCACTAGAGTTATGGGACATTAACACAAAGTAGATGTAGTAAAATGAGATGGAGAACTAGGAGTTCCAAGTTTTGTAATTACACTCTGAGAAATTACCCAATATAGTCAGATTCTAGTCAGTATGATTTTAAAACCCTGTAGTAATCTGATAATATAAATTTATTTCTTGGATTACAATGGAATCATTTATGCAGATTTCCAATAGATATTCAAGCATGGTGCAGTGTAAGCTACCCCTCCTATGTCCCTGTCGCAGCGCACTCAGGTGCCCTGCGCCTGAGAGCGGAGACTGCTCTGGGGAGACCCCTAGTGGCAGAAAGGGGGAGGCTCAGCTGCCAGTCACAAGGGCTGCACAGGTGCTGGTTGCCAGGGCAACTGGTAAAACCAGCTGACCAGGAAGGGGCAGGGCTTATCCCTTCTTAAGCCCAGGTAGGAGGCCAGTAGGGCAGTCCCTCTCCAGCAGCCGTGGGAGTAGGGACTCAGCTCGGACAGACAGAGGGGAGGACTTTGGCAGTGACAGCATCCCCCGGTCACTGCTGAGGTTGGGGAGCCCTCCTCCCCCCCCCCACCGCTCCCTCGCTCTCTACTAGGGAGTAGATTTTTGTTTGACCGGACGGTCTAGTTTTTATGTTGTAGCCCAGGGGCTTTATGTTTTATGTTTACTATTTTGACCGGAGGACTGGGCGAGGCTATTAGGTGTGGAGGAGGCCTCACAGGAGCTCCACGGTAGCGTGGGGTCTCCTGGCACTGGAGAGGGTGCAGCTTTGTTTGGGGGCACATTGGTCCCAGCCCCGGAGCGAAGGGGGGCGGTGAGAAGCCCCGGAGCGAAGGGGGGCGGCGAGGAGTCCCAGAGCGAGGGAGCGAAGGGGGGCGGCGAGGAGTCCCAGAGCGAGGGAGCGAAGGGGGGCGGCGAGGAGTCCCAGAGCGAGGGAGCGAAGGGGGTGGCGAGGAGTCCCAGAGCGAGGGAGAGAAGGGGCGGCGAGGAGCCCCGGGAATAAAGAGGAGGGCCAGAACATAACAAGGCCCAGGTCAAACCATGTCAACTCCATCTGCGAGGCTTGGGCTGCGGTGTAGGGGAGGAAAAGGAGCCGCAGGTAGCGCCCCCTGTCACCGGGGTGCGGAAAAATGGGCAGCCTCCCGCTGATTACAACCATCTTCTAATCAAGTAAGATCAAGGCGTGGCAGATGAGTAAGCAGGCGGTTGGCCCATTACAGGAGGGCGGAG
>NW_017729006.1:19733568-19736831 GCF_001723915.1 Gavialis gangeticus | reverse complement strand
GTAAGCAGGCGGGTGTCCCATTACAGGAGGGCGGGGCCACTCCCAGAAAGGCTCCGATATTGATACTCCTGTCACAGTCCCCCACTGGTACTGTTGCATGGGCAGCAAGCTCACAGACCTCCTTCTACAGTATGCTTCATCAGAGATCCTGGCAACCCCAGCTAGAACAATTGGCACAGTGGCAGCTGGGTGGGAGAGGAAGGGAGTGGGGAGGGACAGCCTGCCTGTTAACCCCTTGTGGACTGGATGCGACCTGCTGGATGCCAGTTGCATTGTCCTGTTTGAAGGTTTGAGAAGGGAGCATAGAGTGCACAGACCCAGGGAGGCTCTGCACATGTGGGTTTGGTAATATCCTCCTGCTGCTATTGGCCACTTCTGCAGTCCCCTTTATAGGGGAGGTGGATCTTCTCCCCAACAGAATGTTTAGCAATTAATCTCCACAAGTCATTGTTTGTAGATTTCATGTGTCAGTGGTTTTCTCTTCTGGCATTTGCAAAAGACTAAAAACATGATATGCATTTAGTGAGGGGTACTGAATAAAAGTGGCTATATTTGAAGCATTCAAAACAAAGTCCTTTTTTCTTAATTAAATGCACCAAAATTTCAACTACTATTATTGGTGCTTGATTTTTTTCAAACCTCATTGTATTTACTAGTATATATTCCTTTACATATGAATGCTGGACTACTATTAAAATTGCAGAAACAGGCCTGCAATAAAAGCATTTCTGGATTTCAGTTAATGAAATCCTGAATCCATATTGAATAATAATTTTTGAATCTTTGGTTTAAGTGCTTGTGTTACTATAGCAATCAAGTGTGCTGTCATTTTAACAACCTTAGAGACTGTGTTCAGTGAGCAGAGAAATACATCTTCCCCTGGATTTTGTGAAGCTTTCTGAGTTATAATATATGATATGACATTGCTTCTAGAAATCCTAGCATTTGATGTAAAATACGTGGGTGTCATATCTGTATCAAATAGGAAATGCATTTTGTTGATTCAGATTGATATAAGTATTAATCAAAGAATGGCCTATTTAGGATAGAGATAATACCATTATAATTTAGTTTAATAGATTCTGTTTTGAAATTGAGCAGTGTGTGTGTGTATGTGTATATGTATATGTGTATATGTATATGTATATGTATGTGTGTGTGTGTGTGTGTGTGTGTGTGTATATATATATATATATATATATAATATATATTAGTTGTAGTTTTAAATGCACAGAAGTAACCTAAATGTGATTCCTTGTCCATATGTTTATACTTTCTTTATGTCAGTTGTTTGGACTTACACACTTTGTCCTTTTATGTCTTTAAGTGATTAAATTAGTGTGTTTTGCACAATGTGCATGAGCATAACCTATTTCTTGTGCACCAGGGGTATGGAAAAGTTGTGAGTGTAGCTAGCTTGGATAGGCAGGATCCAAGGACTATGCTTGTGCCAGGCTATTGGAAACTTTATTCTATGGATCTTCTAAGAAAACACAGTTTGCAGCAGTGGCCCTGCCTGGAAGCTGTGTGCTGGCTGGGGCCCTTCTATGCAGGGTGAGAGCAACATGCGAGGGCTGGGCAAGGTACAATTAATTGGTGGGCATCCATGGGCTGGATGAAATCACTTGGTGTGGCAGGATGGATCTGGCCTGTGGGCTATATTTTGCCCACCCCTGCAATAGGATGTGCTCAGCAAGAGTAGGAAAGATACAGATAGCCCTGTTACCATGACAACATATATAGAATGCTCTGAGTTCCTGTACTGTTCATAAGTATATAATTAATAAGTAAGTGGGGGAAAGAAGGTTGCTATTATGGCTCAAAACATAATCTTTAACCTGTCAAAACTAGTAGGACCCAACATACTAACCTTGTAATTTTACATAGCGGAAAAAAATGCATTAGTGTAGCAACATATACAGGTAGCTCTAAAGAAATAATAAATTTGAGAAATGCTTTATACCTATGCTTTGGAAGTTGATAAATCCAGAATAACAACATAATAAGGATGTAGAAATGTATGTTGATGAGATACCTAGCTATGGAGTTTGGGTGAAAAACTGCTGGTATAAGCGTGCATATGATTTGACTTCTGTGGAGCCATATCTACTTCTTTTTACATAGAATTTGACCACTGGGCTTAGGTTTTAAGACAGACAGAAAGCCTTGCAACTCATCTGAAAATAGTTATATACCCAAAGTTCAGTTAAAGACAAAATACAATTCTAATAGGGTTTAGTAGAAAAGGGAAAGTGTATGAAGCAGAATCTTTGAGAGGGATTTAATAAGTGTTGAAAGTGTAATGATGCTCTGTTACTAAGTCTTTAGGATCTTTAATAGCCTAGTATAATGTACTCCATATATTTAATGGGATGGAAATATAAAATGGATAAAATACACACTTTAGTAATCAAATTTTTTAATCAAAACAATTTACATAATTAGTAGGGATTATAATTATAGGAATTCTCTTTTTTTGTTTTTAAAGGAAAATATATTGCTTTGTGTAGCAGCTCTGGAAAAGGACTTTAGAACCATTTAGAGAGAAAAAAAATCAGACAGTTTTAACTATCCTTCCCCCCTGACCTCAGTGGGGTGGCAAGTGTTGAAAGGTTGGTAGGGGTTATAACAAGATATCCGGAGAGGGTGGAGTAGGGTGTCTGAGAACTAGGAACCTACCAAATTCACAGTTTCACAAATTTTCTGGACTCTGTGAAATCTGGGCAATGTCTGCAAAATCTGTGGAAACCATCTAATCCACAAGGAAAAAACCCAAAAGCCTTAATGAGTGCTGTGGCAGGTCACCAGAAAGAGGGGAAAGGATGTTGGCTGGCTGAAAGGATGCCAGTAAGATGGCTTCTACCCCACCTTTCACTGCTGATTGGCTGCAAGGGCTGCCTGTCATGTGGCCACACCCCACTGCACCCCACCAATCAACAGTGAGGAGTGTGTCTTCATGATGGACAGTTCTTGCAGCCGATCAGCAGCAAGGGCAGAGCCACACAACAGTTATAGTTTCATAGATTTAGGGTCGGAAGGGACCTAGTAGATCTTCTAGCCCGACCCCCGCCAGGGCGGGAGAACAACAAAACCCCAAAACAAAAATGGGACTCAAATGAGTCCAGCCAGGTAGGCATCCAGCCTCTTCTTAAAGACCCGCAGGGTAGGGGCCAGCACCACTTCCCTTGGAAGTTGGTTCCAGCTCCTAGCCGCCCTAACTGTGAAGTAGTTTTTGCGGATGTCCAATCTATACCTCCTCTCCA
>NW_017729006.1:19731830-19733542 GCF_001723915.1 Gavialis gangeticus | reverse complement strand
TCCAGAAGCTCTCTAACCCGGTCCTCCCCAACCTGAGGTCTGAAGGCGATCCCCTCGAGTCCGGCTTCTATCACAGCAGGGAAGTCCCGGTCCCTGCACAAGAAAACGGAGGTGAAGAATTGGTTAAAGAGGTCTGCTTTCTCCTCTGACGCAACCACCAGATTGCCCAGCGTATCCTGCAGGGGTCCCACATTACCCGGTGCCTTCTTCATCCTCCCAATATATTTGAAAAAGGACTTTTTCTTATCCTTAATCTTGGACGCTAATCAGAGTTCTATGTCCGCCTTGGCCTTCCTAACAGCTCGCCTACAGGCCTGAGCAGAGGAGGTATACTCCTCTTTGGAGATTTCACCCCCCTCCACAGCCAGTCAGAGGCAAGGGGCAGGGCCACCAGTGCCCCTCAGCCAATCATGGGAATAGGGGGGTGGCTGCTATGGTCTTCCCATGAAATTGCTGGCCAGGCCCATGTTCTGCTCATGAAATCAGAGGACTGACCCTGTGAATTAGGTAAGTCCCTAGTGAGAATACATGCCTGTCAGGATAAGGGCTGGCTCCTACCTACCCTTTGTCTTCCAGTTAGTTAAGGTCAGGGGAACTGCCTGCTTTGGATGATGAAGCCATTTGTCCTAATGGGCCAATTAAAATGGTGTTCTCCCTTCACCAACTTCCCCTCTCAGCCTCCTCACAGTTTCATGCATGCACAGTTGGATTGAAAACAATAGGATGAAAATGATTAATATTAAAAAAGGAGTAACACCTCAGCTCATCTTTGCTTGCAGTTGATAGTGTGTCCCAATAAAAGCTGGCAGGGCCTGATCCCAGCAGTAAATGGGACCTGGAATCATATTTGGGTGAAAGGTGGACCAGTATAAAAGGGAGACCACAGGACTAATGTCTGTCCTTGATATCATCTACTCCCCACAGCATTTTCAAGGAAAGAAAGGAAAGGGAAAGAGAGGGGATAGGGGAAACGAGAGGATAAACAAAACAGCTTAAATGCCAGAAATAGTTCTACGTTTTATATAAAATAATCCAGCAAAATTTGAATGATAAAGCAATAGGTTCGGCTCTGAATGTGGGTGATTACTGTAATCACTTAAGCTTTGCTTTGCAGATTTCTGACATCATGAGAAAACCCAGAAGAATAGCTGTTTAATTCAGTATCCTGTTTTTCTCTGTGTTTGTCAACTTAACTGAATTCAAACTCTATTAGTCAAATGTGCAGTAAAGAGTTTCAGCCCTGTAAAATATAACCTGACAAAAGAAAATGGGGTTAAATACAATGACCCTTAACAGTTTACAGGTTTACAGGGAGAGAAGAAAGAATTTAAAATAATATCAAAATGTTGTTCATTACCATCTAATTATGCTCTGACATGTTGGTCATTTCTAATTGAGTATAGTGTCTATGGGCATATATACATAAGACAGTTACTTGCCTAATTAGCGCTGCAGTAAACATCTCTGCTAGGGACAGGTGTTCAAAAAGCCTGAGCCTGAATTGATTCAGTCTTTGCAGGTTAGTCTAATCTGGCTAGGTTGAACTGGTTTTTAACTGCACTGACATCCCCCTTGGACTGAAGAAATGTGGGCACATGCCTGCAGTGGCTCAGGCTAGAAGCTGGGGGATGCTAGAGCAGCCCTCCCTTCCCTTTTACAGCGCTGAGCTGAGGGGAACCCTGCCAGGATGCTCTGATTAGG
This sequence comes from Gavialis gangeticus, assembly GCF_001723915.1. Lineage (NCBI taxonomy): Eukaryota > Metazoa > Chordata > Crocodylia > Gavialidae > Gavialis > Gavialis gangeticus. Next base: position 19,731,841 of record NW_017729006.1, on the reverse strand, counting down.
AAGCTCCCCTC
>NW_017729006.1:19719005-19731431 GCF_001723915.1 Gavialis gangeticus | reverse complement strand
CCCCCCCCGCTGTTGATAACAGAGCATTGAGTTACATAGCAGGGAGTTGTTAGCATTTGTCAGCTCATCAAACAAAACAAAGCCTCTCTCATTAATTCAAGTTCTTAAACAACATTTTCCAAGGAAGGAACAGAGAGACATTACCAACTACCTGTTGATTAGGTCCAAAAATCCCTAAGCCAACACTGTCCTGTCTGCCCTTGTCCTGTCTGACTAACACAGACACAGCATGGACTGTAGCCAGCATGTGGTATGCTAGCTAACACTGAGGGGTATCCATGTAAGGATGAGGGGAGGGGGGGAATCCCTGCTTGAGCTGAGAATGGTGAGTGGGAGGTGGGAGGAGCAGGAGGAAGCCAGGCAGACACTGCTATATGTACAGTCTGGATCTGCAGCCAGGAAGCAGAGGGGAGGGGCCAGCCCTGCTGGGCTGGAGCAGAGAGTAGAGCCCCGCCCAGAGTTGCAAAGCATCTGGGATGCTGGAGGACTCTGATTTAACTTAAACTGGGAAGGGGACAGACATTGCATAAACTGGTTTGACCCAAATCAATTAAGTCTAATACTACATTCAACCCAGTTTATCTCAAACTGGTTTATGTGCACTGAACACCAGTTCTGTTACAGGTTGAAACTAGTTTCTGATCACTTAAACTGGTTTATGTGGTGTGATGTTTGTTCCTAGCCCTCAGCATCTATACGTGCAGTGCTATTAGGACCGAATAAACTAATTAACTCTGCCACTAATTTGTACTAAATTCCTAGGGCAGAATTTTTTTTTACTCTGCAGCAATGCATGTGTACACACTGACAGGACTGGCTGGGGCACGAGGGTGCTTCAGTGCAGGGGCTGCCTGCTGGCTAGTTCCACACTGAAGCACCCTTGTGCCCCAGGCAGCCCCTCTGCAGCACATTGAGCTGGGTCAGAGCAGACCTGGGGTAACAGGCTGACCCCCTGGACTCCTGGCCAGTTGGGGCTGCTTCAACCCAGCTCAGTGTGCTGTGATCCTTGGAGCATGTTAAAATATAGTGCCTGGGAGCAATAAACTCTGGCATGATATGTACCAGAGTTTGCCGCTGTGCATTAATTGCTCATGTAGTTGTACCCTATAAGTAACACAGCGTGAATCATTCATTTGGTGAAACTGCTTTACCCAGACGTGAAATTGTTATCAGAATAGGTCAGGGACTGGCATAGTTAGCCTGGGACTCATGTTGGGCCTGTGTGCTCACTTCTGATTTTGGTCCCATTTGAATCATTTCTCTCCCTTAGCAATTGTATTGCCTGTTGTGCATTTTTATGATATACGTAGGTATGAGGCATGCTGATACTCAGGGGGCCCATCAGCAGTATAATTTGGTTCATCTTGATTAGCAGTAAGCTTCCCTGGCTTGGCCTTGACTACATCTATTTCATTATATTGAATAAGAGATACAGCAAGTTAACATACCTCCATTTCCCTATTGTCAGGACTGCATGTAAATAAACAAAATGCAGTGCTTCCATTATTATGCATTTTTTTAAAAAGAGGTTGTATCCTGAATGCCTGGTACATTTGTATGTAGAGAGTGAATGTTTTTGAAGCACCACCTCAGTGAGGCTTTAGCATCACATTTTTAGTTGTTAAAGGTGCAGTACTTATCAATCTATTAATATTTTATTTACTCAGCCCTGGATATGAATTTAACATCCCTTTCCCGGCAGGGTAGTGTGGAGCACTAAAAAATCCCAAACTGAGATGGTAAATTCTTGTGTAAAGATTATTGAGTTTCTGTTTTGTTCTTTTACCACACTTAACCTTTGTAGAGGCAAATGTAAGTCATCTAAAAGCTCTGAAAACCCTCATTACCTTATAAGACCTTTCTTTGTGCTAAAGTTGCATGGCAATTGAGATTAGCCATCAGGTTTTCCCTGCTTAAGATGTTGCTTTATTAACAGTGCTGGTACAACTGATAATTCTGCAGGGAATGCTCTAGTGAATATTTTTCTACACAGGGTAGGTAGGGATGTTAGTGCTCAGTCAGTGTTAAAACTCCCATTTACTTCCGTGAGAGCAGAATATGGCCAATGCTGAGCACTTTTGACAATCCCTTACAGATTCTGATCTGTTACCTGGGTGTTGCACCAATGAACTTCAGTTTGATTTACTCCTTATTTACATCAATATAAATGAGAGTAGAGATCCTTTTTTCTCTATGGTAGTCTCTCTTAATGCTTTCAGGTTTCCAACTGTAGAGTTTTTGTCAAGGAGTGAAAACTTGGTGTCAGTAGAGACAAAGGGGCTTTACCATTAGTTTCAGCAGGACCAGGGTTGCACCTAAGGCAGGGGTTGGCAGCATTTAAGAGGGGTGGGTCATTGCTTGCTCTGTGGATTACCAAGACTCATCCAGCCCTCTGACTACTACCCCATGCTGCTCATCCATGTGGGCACCAATAATACTGCCAGGGGAGACCCTGAGCACTTCAGACCTAATGGCTGCCACTGCATTCATGAATCCCAGCCCCCATTGTCTCAGAAGCCCTCTGGTGCCAATACCCAGGCTTTATGGGCTAGATAAAATCATACTGCAGGCCAGATCCAGCTTGTGTACCTTAAGACCTAAGCTTTGAATAGAATGGGTGAAAAGATGCCCTTTCTTAATCATTTAAAAATGTTAAAATTTGCCTGACCAATGGGTATAAATCATCTCATTATCTAAATTTACTTGTATTTGTAAAAGAAACAAAGATGAAGAAGAAAAATATTGAAAGCTGTCAAATTTCTGATCAAGTACTCACTAATTGTGACAACATTTATATGGGTTACAGCAATAAAATTTGCAAGGGAAAAACAATCTTACAGAAGAGGCATCAGTAAGATAGTATGGAGGAGAATGAAATGACAGTTGAAATAATTGTACGGTCCAATGTTGCTCTTCGTGACCTCTGCTACAACAGGTGTCTTGCTCATAATTATTTATGAGCTGGTTTGTGTAGAGTGCCCCCCCGCAGCAAGACCGTGTTTTTCCTGCTCTCCTTTGTATTTCTTTCTGTTGTTTTTTTTGTATTTATCATACACTCCCTGCTGTCTGGCCCTCCATGGCACTCAGCTTCTGCTGAATCAATGTCTTGTGCACAAAAAAAAAAAATAATTGTGCATTCCTGGAGGGGTCCCTAGCTGCAGACTTCAGATAGACTAACATGGGGGTTTGGGGGTTTTTTGCAGGTAATTGTAAAATGTTACATGCACACATTTTGTGTGTGTGTATGTGTATATGCCATATTTATTTGACTATAAGATGACCCTGAATATAAGATGACGTTCCAATAGAATTCAGATTCTATTTGTGAAAAATATATAAACTTGTTTTAATTTTCCAGGTATAAAATTAATTATTGGAGGTTTTCCTTAAATTTGTCCCCTCCCACTGCTACAGCAGGGAAACTAAATCTGGCAGGTTAGGATACCCCCTTGCTGTCTGCCACCCCCAACTTCTTCACCCTCTAGCCTCTTCCCTCTTCCTTACTGTCAGACCCTACTCCCTTTGAGCACATGGAAGTGAGGAGCAGATTTAAAAACAGTGACCTTGAAATAAACATAGCTGTAGCAATTTCCATATAGTATCCATAGATTTAGTTCACCCAGAATTGATGCATTTTACCTTTTCTGAAATTGCTGCAAATTTTAGCACAGGTACTCCATAAACACACTATTAAACAATACTTTAGTGCCTACCTACTTGTATATACAACAAACTATGCATGATATTAATTCAAAAGGAAAAGGTCAGGGCAGGGCTGTCCCCAGGGGAGTGAATCAGGGCAACTGCCCCAGGCCCCACACTTTGTGGGGACTCCACGGACAGAGCCATACAGACCCTGCTGCGGCTGCCACACATTGCTGGCCGCTGCTGAGCACCACCAGCTCTGCCATCACCACCGAGCGCTGTTAGCTTTGCCACCACTGAGCACTGTTGGCTCCAGCTGCTCAACACCCCCTCCCCCGGGCCCTGCACAGGGTGATATGTCCTGGGCCCCGCACACCCCTAGGGTGTGGCTCCGGGCCAGGCTGTACTGCAGGGTGGGCGTTAGGCAGTACCTCTGCCACAGCCCTTAGAGCCAGAAGCAGGGCTCACCTGCTGCTAGCCTATCCCATGAGGTGCTGCCACACCCTGCTGGGGCCATGGTAGCCTCTTCTGCACCCTGCAGGGAGGTCTGGAACAGGGTGTTTACGGGGTGCTGCATGAGTCCAACTCTGGCTCCGGCTCCAGCTTTCTGACTTCTGCTAAGACTTTCCTTGCTGTGATGTCGAAGTGTGGTGTCCTTCAAAGCGTGGGGCCCAAGGCAGTCGCCCTGATTCACCATACCCTAGGGAAGGTCCTGCAGATATGGAGCCCTAGTAACAGAGAAGGAGAAGCTCATTCTGTTGGTGAAGGAGGAAAAGTGAGGCCTCCCCAAAGTTGGAAGGCTCAAGACCACTGTCACCAAGAAGCAGCATTGGATGGTGATAGTTGGAGACTTCCTTTTGAGGAGGATGGGGCCATCCATCTGCTGGCCTGACCTGTTGTCTTGGGGCGGGAAGGTCTGCTGCTTGTCCAGAGCCCAGATCTGAGATGTCAAGGAAGGATTACTGAGACTCATCCAGCCCTCTGACTACTACCCCATGCTGTTCATCCATGTGGGCACCAGTAATACTTAAGGCCAGGAGAGACCCTAAGTAGATCAAAAGTGACTACAGGTCTCTGGGTGCAAGGGTGAAAGGGACAGGGGCTGAGGTGGTATTCTTTTCCATCCTTCAGGTTAAGGGAAAGTGCCCAGGCAGGAGTGCATGCGTCCTGCAGATCAATGCCTGGCTGCGCAGATGGTGTTGCCAGGAGGGCTTTGGCTTCTTTGACCATGTTGTTTCAAGAAGAAGGTTGCTAGGAAGAGATGAGATTTACCTGATGGAAAGAGGAGAGAGTATCTTTTCAGACAGACTCACTAGCCTAGTGAGGAGGGCTTTAAACTAAGTTCACCAAGGGATGGAGACCAAAGCCCTGAGGTAAGTGGGGAAGTAGGTGACCTGAAGGAAGTGCAAGCAGGAGTGGGCAACTGCTGCTCATAAAGAGGGAAGAATTGTTGGAGTGGATGGCAATTTGGATAGCAATGATAGCAAAATGATTGAGTTTAGGATCTTGAGGAAAGGAAGGAAGGAGAGCAGAGTATGGACCCTAGACTTCAGAAAAGCAGACTTTGACTCTCTCAGGGAACTCATAGCCAAGATCCCCTAGGAGGCCACTCTGAGGGGGAGAGGGGTCTAGGAGAGTTGACCATACTTTAAAGTAACCATACTGACGTGTAGGAACAAATCATCCCAGTATGCAGGAAGACTAGCAAGTATGGCAGAAGACCACCTTGGTTTAGAAGGGAACTCTTCTGTGTTTAAAATACTCTTTAAAATACATAAAGGAAGCTTGGACAAGAAGTGGAAGCTTGGACAAACAGCTAGGGAGGAGTATAATAGTATTGTTTGGGCATGCAGGGATGAAATCAGGAAAGCCAAACCTCAGCTGGAGTTGTAGCTAGCAAGGGATTTGAAGGATAACAGGAAGGGTTTCTACAAGTATGTCAGCAACAAGAGGAGGATCAGGGAAAGTATGGGTCCTTTACTAAATGGAGGAGGCAACCTAGTGACAGAGGATGCAGAAAAGGCTGAAGTACTTTATGCTTTTTCACTTCGGTCTTCACAGGCAAGGTCGGCTCCCAGACTACTGCACTTGGCAGCAGTTTGGGGAGGAGGTAAGCATCTAACAGTGGTGAAAGACCAGGTTAGGGAATATTTAAAACAGCTGGACATTGTCGTTCTATGGGGCTGGATGTGATGCATCTGAGTGTGCTGAGGGAGTTGGCTGATGTGATTGTAGAGCTGCTGGCCATCATCTCTGAAAACTCACTGTGATTGGGAGAGGTCCCGGATGATTGGAAATGGGCAAACATAGTGCTCATCTTTAAGAAAGGGAAGAAGGAAGATCCAGGTAACTACAGACTGGTCAGTCTCAACTCAGTCCCTTGAAAAATCATGGAGCAGGTCCTCAAGGAATCCATTTCCGATGTCTTTTAGGAGTAGAAGGAGATTAGGAACAGTCAGCATGGATTCATCAAGGGTAAGTCATGCCTGACCAACCTGATTGCCTTCTATTGCTGGCTGAGGTGACTCACACGGGGCCTCAAGAATATGGGGTGGCATATGCTCCAATATGACCCCTGCTGTGGGGTGAAGTGGCTTGGGGAGGGCTGCCAACAAAGAGGATTTACCTTTAGGTCCCAGAGCGGTGAAACGACAGCAGCACATGCCACTAGCACGGCTCTTTAGACATACGTGCTCCCTATGCATTGGAAGAAATGCAGGGAGCGATGTCATAAAGGCACACCCAGAAATGGAGTGAGTGGGCCATTTAAACCATCAGGGGACTGCTGAGCAAGAGGAGCAATGTGGAGGCTGCTCTGAAAACCCCTGCATACAGGCTCTGACCCAAGCATGGGTTGCTAAGCCTGGCAAGGGCTGCCACAAGGGTCCTGAGCCTCACAGAGCTGAAAGATAGAGGCTCCAAGGTTTTAGCCCAGAGAAGCTTGTTGGAGGAGGACTCAGAGGAGTCCCCAACCACACAGCAGGTGACCAGTTAAAGGAATAAGGATAACTGGAGAGCCACAGATGGATGGAGGATCATCATGAAGTGTCACGTGAGTCAGAATTCACAAAGCACCAAATAGCTGGCGATATAAGATGACAAATTTAATCGCCCTATTGTAATTTTCTTTTTTTCTTTTTGGACATACCAAAAGGCTGATGCCAGAGCAAGACATACATATACAGCGATAATTTGATTTCATTTATTTGAGTCAGTACTGATTGTGGACTAATAAGGTGAATGCCTATTCATTATTATTTAATTAGCCGGACTGACATGCCTGACTTTGCCCTAATACAGAGGGGTGGCAGGACATATTATTACATACTGTTCTGGTGAATACCACTTGAACTACAATCTGGTTGCCATGTAGAAGAGGTGTAGGAGAGGTGGGGCATCAAAAAACACTCCAAAAGGGGAGAAGCTTGTATTTAAAGTGACTGTCACAACCCATTACTGGAGCCTCCTTCTTTGTATAATATTATTTTGCATCTCATCAAGTTGTGGCAGGGGAACAGAAAGGGACTTGATCTCCTCCCTTTTGGTAAGGTCCCAGGAGGGTCACACCTTCTGTAATAAGATGATTGGCTCTGTGGATGCAGGGAGAGCTGTGGATGTGATGTACCTTGACAGCCTCTCACACTTCCTTGTCAGGACCCATGCCAACCTGTGCTTCAGGCAGTGGCACTGGTCACCATGGATCTGCTCATGGAGGCACACTTTTGATCTTGCACATGCTAACTAGTGCACACCTTACACAGTTTTGCTTTTATGACCTTTGTGATCAGCTGATTTATCCTCATATTGCAAATGGTAGCGTTGCAGCAAGTGAGTCCTGCATCAAGCCTAGAACTTGTTTGAGCCTAGGGCAGGCTTTTTCAGCCTTTTCACACTGTGCGCCTGTCATCTTACCTCAATAAACTGTCAACTCCTTACACTTGCTATTAAAGTAAAAGTAAAACTGTATACATTTTAAAGATAAATATATACAATTTGCAGTTGTGGTTTGAGAGGCTGATTAAAGAATACTTGAACTTCAAAAGTGAAGTTATTGGAACAGTAGGGCCGTGAGGATTTCTTTGATTGAGACCTAATAATATTTTCAAAAACCCACAACTCTCTTGATTGCATTTTGTGACTTCCCTGAGAGTTGCAAACAACTGATACAAAAATGCTGGGTTAGATCAGATCAGACTTATAATTCTAGGGTTCCTACCTATTCTATGTTAAAGTTCATTACAAATACCTTTTGTGGTAACATCTTTTCGTACTTTTTTCACAAGCATACTAAAAATTAACTTCAGGGTTTTTTTTAAATGCTGTATTATCTCAGCCTTTTGCCAACATACATAACACTGTGATTTCATAGTTTTTGATCATGGCTTTTTTTCCCCTTGAGACACATAACCACATCTAATGCCCCAAGTACAACAGACCATCCAGGCTTTTTACAGACTCATTTCATTTCTTAAAATGCATATAGAATCATTGCAGCACTTTTGAGCTTCAAGAATAACAAGCTGGAAGCTAGAAAAAAGAAAAATAACCTTGTCATTCTGCAAGTCAGAACCAGAGATGCCTTCTTAAGCAAGACGTTACCGTTATTCCATAGCAAGGGTGTGTTTGGTTGTTTTTCTGACTGTTTATGCGTTTAGGATATGCTGCAGTTGTAGGCAACAGATGATTTTTTTACAGATTTGTAAGGGGTAGAGGAAAGGGCATTGTTACTGAAGTTAAATGCTGAAGAGTTATCTTTAACATTTTTGAGCTACTTTTGGAGAGGGGCCAATCACATTTGGGGAAAATGGATGACATTTCAAAACCACTGGAATCCGTCAAAATAGACCTGTCCAATTCAGAGCACAAATAGAGCATTAACGATTCTAGTTCTGCACCAAATAAATCCAGTCATACTTGCTAATAAGAAGGAACTCAATTAGTTGCATGATGCAATTGACTGGAATGGAGTTATGTTTGGATCAGGTATTTGAATGCTGCTGTTGAGGCAGAGGTCATAAAAGTGTACCACCTATCTGCTTTGTCAGTGAGTATAAAGTGAAGCAGTATTTCACATTTGAATTCTAAAAATGATGATGCTTATGTACTTCCAGAGAACCTTTAAGTATCCCAAAAAGTTTTCGAATTTGTATTTAGATATGTATTATCCATTTGACCAATGGGCAAACTGAAACACAGAAGTTGGTGATTTGTACAAGGTCACCCAACACAATAGTAGCCTCAGTGAACTGTAAATAGAATCCAATAATCCCAACTTATTCTTACCCTATTTCATCACCAGTATGCTGCTAAGACTGTGTCGGTTTTGGAGTAAACATTCCCGTAAGTCATATAATCTTATATAAACTGCATATCTCTATAGAACAAAAGGACACCCACCATACATGTCATAAATTACTAACATAAGTTAGTCAAGCAGGAAAATTTGCCTCTTTTTAAAAAGCTGGTAAAAAACCCTCAAGGACACTAAAAAGTAAATGAATAGATTTTTAGATAGCATAGTGAAAGTGAAAAATGGAAAGGGATTATCAGTGATAATATAAATATAATTGAGAGAACTAGACCAAAAGCATTATTCTAAATAATGTTTCCAAGATAGCTTTGCTGAGGATTACATGACAAAAATATGGAATGAAGTTCGTTATATGTATATTTCAGAGATTCTCCTAGGAAAGTGACATTTTGTTCAGATAGAAAATTAATAAACATTAGTCCCTCAAAAATGTACCGCTACATCTGTGAAATACAATTAAAAAAAATATGTATTTCTGTAACTGAGTAAGACTTTCAGGGTAAACTTGGTATAGCCTCCCATGCCTCTTCCCTGAGTGTCGCGCATTGGGATTCTTCATGAACTTCACCATGGCTTTTTGGGCTACACGGCCAGACTACTGGGAGCAACTTCAGGTCAGTTCCCCAGGGGTCTCGCCTGCCATGTCTTTGATCATAAGTTGGTTTTATCGGGAGGAGGATGTCTGCTCCTGCCTCCCCTGGTACTTCCCTAGGTCCTCCTCGTGGTTGTTTCTTCTTGGGGCACCACCTTCCCTACACCCCACCTAAAGCCAACTGTGATGTTGTTTGCCAGGGCCACTACTCGGGCCCTCTCTTTCAGTTCAGTTTCTTAGGGGCTGAAGTCATCAGCTAGTGATAGTACTTGCACTGAGCATTTCACACGGCCCCTCTTTTGCCCTTGGTTAAGTCAGAGCCAGACTGCCCCCAGCCTCCAGCCCCCCTTGACATGTCGATTGCTCCCAGAATTTGGTACCTGTTGCCTATTTCCTGGGCCAGGGTTCTGTCCTTGTCATCTTCACCAGTGTCTCAGTCGCTGCAGTTGCCGCCCTCAATCCAAGCTGGCTCCATTAGCAGCTCCTCGGGCCCTTGCTGGCCCCATGTTCTCTTGGTGCTCCCCTTCTGAAGGAGCCACCAAGCCTCCTCCACTGGAATGTTTGCCTGGTCTGGCCCCTCCAGGCCAGCTGGGAACACTGTTTCCAGTCCCTCTGGCTTCCTTCTGGCCAGACCTTTTGTCTGGGAGCCAGACGCCATCCCGGCCAATCGATCATGGCACACTTTTATAAAGTGCACCCAGGCAGACGCAGGAGCCGTTCCTGGCTCCTTCTGGTTCTGCCGCAGGTTTCTTCTTTGATCTTCATCCACGGAAGCTCCAGCCACCGTGGTTTTACTTTCGCTGTGCTCCACTGCTGGTGCGGTGTCCTGCCACCTCTCCCTGGACTCTGGTAAGTTTCCACCACACTTGGCATGTACCTTTGCCTCTATTACATTACAGATTAGTGAAAGTGATTCACAGTCACAAAAAAAATTTAAATCCAGGCTTAATTTTATTCAGCTACAAGGAGCTCTGTTCTGTAGAATTTCTTGTAATATCCTCATGACCAATTGTATCCAGTCACCTTCCAGTTGTGCATTAAGTGATTCCTGTGTGGTTCATTCTCTCTCCTTTTCCTAAGGAGAACATTTTGTGTGGAAGGTTGGGGGGGTTGTTTGTTTTCTTTGTGTTTGTTTTTTGATACTAATGGCCCAGGTTTGCACTGAAGAAAACAAGGTCAAGGTCTGAGGCAGATAGTGAGGTTTTTTTTATGGTCCTTCATTCCTATGAGAGATTATTCCACAGTCACCAACTAGCCCTCAGGAGAGTTCTGTCCCCTGTTTGGACAAGATTTAGAAAGTTACTGACCATAGTCCTCATCTTGGTCTTCAGATTGATGACTAGAAAATGGTAATTGAAGGTTTGCTTTTGGGAATTGGCTTGGAGGTAAAGTAAGTATGCATTAGAACAATGGTCTAGGGCAATGGCAAGGGTTAATTGATTTCTAAAAATCCTGTTTGTTTCAATTTCTTCAGGCCCACTGTATCTGACAGAGGCAAATAGACACACAGGCTGGGAAATTGAAGGCATGCAGCACAGTGTTCCGTAACATGAAATAAAGTGGCACCAAGTCACAGTGCCCAAGTGCAGAACTCTTGGGATTTCCAGCTTTGGTAGATGGACCAAATTAGGAGAAACTGGGAAAGAACCAGATTAAGATGTGTGCATGTGATGGGTTTGTGAAACAAAGAAATATGCTAATAAGACAGAATGTGAACAGTATGATGACCACAGAGAGACCAATCAGTGATGCCCAAGAATGAAGAATCATCAGAAGGAAGAAAGACTACAAAAAGTAGGGATTTTAGAGCAGCACAGGGTCCCCAAAAGGGGAACCCAAGGCCACCTTGGATAGAGGACATATCACCAGCCCATCTCACCCACCCCACTGGGGCTTGGCCTCCTACCTGCAGGATGCTGACATCTGTCATTCAGGAGAGAACCTCAGAGGGAAGCTTGCATACTGGCCAGGTGTACCTTGACTCTGCAGCTCTAGGACTGGTAGATTTAGAATTGTTTCCATTATTATTATCTGCTGTCACAGTGTATCAATAAAATTTGCCTATTATCAAATGGAGAGATCGTGGTCAGTTTGAGGGCTTGGGTCCTCCCAGAACAAGTTATCTGGGTCATAAATCCAGTGCCACCATAGATCATCTTTGCAATTTCCAGGACCTAGACTACTGAATGTCTTGAAGGACTGAGACCTTGAACTTCATTCACGTAGTATAAGGGGTTAGGGTTGACAAAGAAACTCACAACACAAAAATTCTCATTATTGAAATTATGGTAAAAATATAATCTCTCAGTATTTCATGGATTTCATACAAGGCTTCCTTTTTCGTTTTCAGCTTTTCTCAAAACTGGCAGATGCAGCTTGTTGCCAATAAATTGCAACCCTCCTTTATCTTCCTTTGGAGCACGTGCTTTACTGTCCAAGGAAACGGCATGGGGAGAAACATTTTGGCTCAGCTCCTTAGGTCCACAATCCTGGGTAGTAGCCAGAGGTGGATTTGTCTGCTGATATGAATTGCAGCATCTGACAGGCAGTGCTCTGGGTGAAAAGCTTAATTGGCCATGGCCATTAAAAGCATGTGGTATACATTCCAGTTTAGTCTTTCTGCTCAGATATTATATCCAGTACTCACCATCACAGTAATTCCCTGCCCATGTCCCCAAAGAGCAAATGACTTTGCCTTTTATTATATGTATTATGTTACTATCAAGAACCAGACTCCATTGTGGTAGTTGCTGTGCCTACTATCCTCCTCACTCTCCTCCCAGGAGAAAGCCACTGGGATGCATTGCCTGTGTTCTACAGAGAAATAAAGGATCTGCAGTTCTTGGCAAGGGGGGCAGGGGGAAGATGCTATTTTATC
>NW_017729006.1:19710761-19714005 GCF_001723915.1 Gavialis gangeticus | reverse complement strand
ACTATCCTCCTCACTCTCCTCCCAGGAGAAAGCCACTGGGATGCATTGCCTGTGTTCTACAGAGAAATAAAGGATCTGCAGTTCTTGGCAAGGGGGGCAGGGGGAAGATGCTATTTTATCATTTTCCTTTGGTACATGAAGCAATGTAAGTGCTAGCTGCAATATAGCTCTTTATCACTCATGTCAAATACAATTGATTTACCTTCCTTTATTTATCCACCTTTAAAAACAGTAAGTCTGGCACACTCTTTAAACATAATTGCCCAATTCATCTTTGGCATAACTCTCAAGTTCATGGAGTTGCATCAGAAATTAATGTGATCCAGTAAGTATGTTCATACTAAAAAAAACCATATTCCCTTAACATGAAATTCTTATGTCTGTTTCACCTCTAATATTTCTACTGGACATCTACATAAATAAATTATTTATATATATTTTTTGGGAGAAATAGTTTGTTATAGCCTATTCTTGGGAACTGCATGGCATTCTGCTTATGTGTGGTCTGCCTGTCAGGAGTAACTAAAAAATACTGTATTCTTCATCTGCTCCAAGATAGATCAATATTGCCAGTGGCTAACGAGATTGGAAGTGTTACATTTTCAAAAACATCTCATGTGCCCATAGGACTCTGTTTAATGCCAAAGCCAGAGAACAGTATGCACTTTATATCACTAGAGGCAGAAATGGCAGTTAAGATGATGAATCCTAAGCAAATCTCTGGGGAGGGGGGGGTGTGCATCTTTCCTTTAAGCAATATTATAATAATTTAGACATGGAAAAAGTGTTGATTTCAGTTTAAATCAGAAAATTGGGACTTTTTTCTGTTAATTTATTGTGTTATACCCATAATGTTAAATAAATATTTACCAGTCATTAAAGGTGGCCAAAATATTCATTATTAATACTGTTCTGTAGAATTCTATTTTATTTAGCCAGTTATTTATGAAAGAATCCTGTTTTTTTTTCTTCTAAAGTGTTGTTAATTGTATGTGCCAGATGCCTTCCATGAATAATTTGCAGGTTATGCCGTATTTAAAATCTCTATTCACTTTTTGTTATTAACGTTATGTGGTCATTTGCTTAACTCTCCTGTTGTTGTTTGCTCGCTGCTATGAATGACTGAAGCATTATGAACAGAACAATAATAATAAATAACACACTTCTGCTATGAACATTTGGACAAGAAAATATTTCTACTATATTCATGGAACTTTTGGGGTTTGCAAACATTTTCACAAATAACCTGCAGTTGGCCAAATGTTGTTCCTGAATCAGCAAAACATTTAACTCTCACTGAAATCAAGCATGTGATTAAATGCTTGGTTGAATTGGAGCCATTACGAACAATATGATCCCATGAATCAGAACAAACCAAACTCCATGCTTTTATTCTCAAAGGTATTCATTAATCAGGAGGTTGTGTTTAACACAATACAACCAACGCTTTCACTTTTTTTTATGGTGTTTTTCATCCTCAGAGTGTTCTAAAAGTAGTAATGAATCCTCAAGCAAACCTACTGATTGTTAACCCCATGTTCCATATGGAATAGCCGAAGCAATGCTGTACATTCTCCTCTCTGTTATTTCAATTTAACTGAATGAAGTCAAGTGGTTTGCTTCAGGACACAGTCCAGAGAGTTCTAAATGACTTGCCCAGGAGCACAGTTAGAGAAAAGATTAGAAAGCAGAAGCCCCCTCTTTCCCAGTTCTTGGCCTGGAATAAACATTACTGACGTGCATTTTACACCTACAAAAGTTATTTTTGTTGCATGACGCAGGGATTGGAGGAGCAGAGTGGGGAACAAAGAGAACTCCAGACAGAACATCAGTTTCATTGGTTTTTTCTCCTTTCTTACAGTGAAATGAAGCAGAAGCTGGATGAAGAGGGTAACAAGTGCAGTATCCTTTCCAAGCATCAGAAGTTTAATGAGCATTGTTGCATTCGCTGCTGCTCCCCTTTCACTTTTCTCATCAATAGCAAGCGGCAGTGCCAAGACTGCAAGTATAATATCTGCAAGAACTGCTGCTCCTATCAGAAGAAGGAGAAGGCTTGGATCTGCCGTGTCTGTCAGCAGGCAAGGTAGGTGCATATTATGGCACTGCCAGGTATAGAACAACTGGACTGAAACCTTGACTTGAGCTTTCTTCCTATTGTAATAGAGAACCCCGACCCAGTTACTAGGAAGGCCAGAGAAGGTAAGAAACCAAGGGCCAAAAGAAGTAACAGCTCTGGTGGACTGAGCCAGGGACTAAAAAAGGACAGGCAGCTAATGAAGCAATTAGGTGCACCTGGTCCCTGGGTGTAGGAGACCTGGTTACATGGCCATAAGGAAGTTGGGCTTGAGGGATCTAAGCCCAGTCCCTGACCATGCAAGGGGCAGCCCCTGCTTGCAGCAGGGAGTAGAGCTTCTGGGAGAGAGGGGTTTCTGGAGATGGACAGGCAGGCGCCCAAGCCATCCAGGGAAGCTGGGTTGAAATGTTTCTGACAGATTTAGGGCCTGCAGGCAACATTTACCTGAGGGAGGGAGACTATTTGCTTTGTGAAGCAGCTAGATTGGGTTTTTGTTCTATTTTGAGTTTTGAGATGGGGTTTTTGAACTTGTGACTATAGGAGTAGAGGAGGGCACGAGCAGGAATGCCTAGGTGGCACTCCCTTGCTATATGTGCCAGAAGCTAGCCCTAAGCCAGAGGGTTGGAGATGGGCATCATGAGACTGGAACTTTAGGAGGGGCTGCCACCAAGGCGGAGCCAATACATGGGAGTCAAGGTCTTAACCAGGGGCAGGCAATTATTTTGGGTGGAGGGCTGCTTATTGAGTTTTGTCAAGCCATTGAGGGCTGCATGACAGGCAGCCAGGGGAAGATGAATATTAATTTTCTAAATTTTTTAGAGGTCCTGCAGGATGGATAGAATGGCCTGGTGGGCCACATCTGGCCCGTGGGCTGCATTCTGCCCTCCTCTGTCTTAAATAGTGTACAAAGGCTAAGGTTGTGGCCAGAGAAAAAGGGGACCAAGGCTGTGAGACCTGAAGCCCTGACAGTGCTCAGAAGCCTATGGGAGCACTCCTTTAATGGGGAAGCACTCAAGAGACAGCACAAGGCCCCGGTCAGGGATTGGCTTAGCTGGGCAGGAAAGATGACCAGCAAGGTTACTCTTAGCCCCAGGGACTGCCTTTCCCAACAACAAGCCAAATAACATCAAAGTTGTGGCAGGGGAGAGACTGGAGGGGGGAGAGAGCTGG
>NW_017729006.1:19705530-19710714 GCF_001723915.1 Gavialis gangeticus | reverse complement strand
AACAAGCCAAATAACATCAAAGTTGTGGCAGGTGAGAGACTGGAGGTGGGAGAGAGCTGGAGACTGGAGGTGGCACTGGGAGAGAAGCTAGCAGATGGGTTGGACCATGGAGGGGCTAAGGGGGACCAGGTGCTGGGGTGGTAGCCCCACAAAGGTTCCACACCAGTTCCTCCTTTTCTAAGTAGTTTGTACTGGTGAGATGCAAGAAGCATTGCAAGAGATGAAGTAGTTGAATGCCTAGAGGAGGTTGTTAGGGCTTGCTTTATGGCTAGAGTGTTATTTAGTTACTTGTTTTATTCTCAGACTATTGAGTTGAACTGAAAAGTCAGCTAGTACTAATTGGACTTAGTCTGCAAAAGGAAATGTGATTCTTAAATATCTAGGTTACTAATGAGGAAGCACAGATGGTTGTAAGGCGGCCATCTATTTTACAGTAATCACTTCAAAATAAGGTGGAGAGAGGAAAGAAGGGTGTTTGTAAGTAGGTTATCCTACTGTGATTTTGGTTGGAATGCTTTTCTAAATGACAGGTTTTATTTTGGTAGAAAAACTGAAAGCTTCAAAAATAATGGCATGAGCTATATCATAATTTTCATAGTCAAGATCAGTTCAGAAAATGCTCCCAAACTTTGTTTACAGATGGACTCCAATGGAAAACTTTTAAACCACTCCAAAAACAAGTTAAAGAAAGGCAAAACAAATTAAAACAAAACAAAAGAATCACACCAGCATAAACATGCTCTTTGAGAGCTGTCATGCTCTTTGTAGACACTTAATTCCTTATAGCGGCATTGCAGGCCGTAGACAAGGCATTCATCTCTAGTGGTAAGTATTTGTGTCAAATCCTTACTGTAACACAGTACATTACTGCTAAAAACATAGTCTGGGAGTTTGAGTGTACTGGCTGGAGAACTACACAGATGAGTTCTCTAGGTCAGAGAGCACTAGACAGCTGTGCTTAGGGGATTGACAGCTTGTTCTCTCCCCTACCTAGGAAGAGGGCATGCTATCAGTAGGCAGTTTCACAGGCAGAGGTGCTGGGAAGTAGGGCCAGGGAGAGTTTACCTGACCCTGGTACCTGGTCTGCCAACTTTGAAATCACCATGTGTACGGCAGTTTAAAAGCCTGCAGGCCAGATACTGGCATTGGGGAAGCTCTCCGGGCCTGTTTTCCCCATACTTCCAGTTTAAAATTCTTCCCTTAACAGTGACCAGGTTCCCTACCTTGCTGGCTTTTACATTGCAGATAATGCCATGTGCTGGAGGAGCCAGGAAGTGGGCTGGAGAGAGCCTCCCCACCCCAATTCCTGGCCCTGCTAACTATTAAATTGCTTCATGTGCAGCCCAGCTCCTGGAACCTTACTGTGGCAATGCAGCTGTCTCCCTGCACCAACAAATATACCCCTCTAGGTTGAATAGGAGGAATGAGGTGGGGGGAGGGCAAATAGGGGCAGGAAATTCTCCCTGGTGGCAAACTTCCTGAAAGATGGCTGGCAGGAAGGGGGTAATATTCCAAGGGACAGTCCCCACAGGGCTTTATGACAGCTTGCCACTTGGTGGCCTATCAGGAAACCAGTGCTCTCTCTCTCCATTGCAGTGAGGGATGGTGAACAGGACTGTCAGACACTGGGCATCTCTCTGTCCCAAGAGAACTGTATGGCCATTCAAGTTAGATCAGGAGGAGGGAGATCTTCCTGGTAGGTATCTGATTTAACTTC
Organism: Gavialis gangeticus; assembly: GCF_001723915.1. Lineage (NCBI taxonomy): Eukaryota > Metazoa > Chordata > Crocodylia > Gavialidae > Gavialis > Gavialis gangeticus. Next base: position 19,708,997 of record NW_017729006.1, on the reverse strand, counting down.
TAGCAGAAGAGCTGGTTCTCTTCCACAAGAAATCTCTGGAAGGGTTGTGCACTCTTATTTTGTACTGGGAGAAAGGCGTTTTTCTTGGAACAAATGTAATGGTTTCAGTGATGGCAGCTTGGCCAATACAACCATTATGCCTGACACGGTAGCTACAAAATCTCAGTCCTCCCCTCTGTTGGGGAGAAGAGAATAAAAGAGGCAATACCAATCCCTTTCCAAGAATGCAATTTGTTCTTCTCCAGGAAAAAACATCATCTTGCTTGCCACAGATTCCAACTTCTAAAGTCTTCCCTGTTCATGAGAGCAGTTGTTAATACAATCCTTTTAACTGCTTAGTAGGCCACGGCTGTTAGCCAGCCTCCCCAAGCTTGGCAAATAAGGAATTCCTTGAAGGTTGTGTTATACTTCTCTGCCTGCTGAAGAGGTTTTACACATCTTTCATTGTTTAGCTGAGGATCAGGTAAGTTCACCTCTCATGGAGCCCCTGGGGATCCCATAGCAACTGGAACAAATTAAAATATTACTGTAGTGTTTACTGTTTTGGCACCATGTGAAGGTGTGCATAGTCTGGCAGCAGCACTATCTGTGGTGATACTAAATGGGAACGATACAGGGAATCCATGTTCTCTTTTCTTTCTTTCTGTTTTGAGAAAACCCCTGCACTGTTCTCCAATCTCCCTCTGTGCACTAGTTCAGGGCATGTTTCCTGTGGTCCCAGATCTTTTTTCCAAGATGTTTGGAGATGTCCATGTGCTGCAGGGTAACTAGTCATAGTAACAATGCAGTATTTCTAAAGTCTTGCTGCTTATGAGTTACATTCTCTATCAAGAATATAAATGAATCCACAAAGATTCTTGGGCAATTTGTAACATCTGATTTTCATTAAAAAAGCAAAACAGGACTGTTTTCCGCACTGATCCCTATATTCTTTGCAGACTAAATTGCTGCAACAAGTTACTGCCCTTCTTGCAAAATATTCATCTTTAACATACTTTTCTTACTTGTTATTAACTATACGTCTGAAAGAAGCAATTGAATCCAGAGAATTGTCTAGGAATTGATCATTCATATGGACATGGAGATAGCAAGACCTGTGTACCATAGTATAGTTAAATACAGAGACTGCAATTTTTATTTAAAACTTAATTATCCAAACTATCCAAGAGGTTTATTCCTATGTGACCTCACTGGTACTTGGGTGAGTGTGAATGCAATGCCTTCTTCTTGCCTTTGAGTGTACCTTAGACCCTGACTGGAAGCCAGAGCTGTTTCCTGCTGAACTTCATGAAGTGAGAGCAACTGCTGGTTAAATTGAGCCTAGAATTACAACTTGTCCCAGCAGCAAACTTTAGCTTCCTTTTCCCTTCTAAGAGCCTACACGCAAGAGGAAATTGGTTGGACCTATTAGTTCTTCTGGTGCTCACTGGCAGGAGCTGGTAAAAGAGTCTAGTGTCCAGCATGCAGTACTTCACTCTCTCTCTCCCTATCTCCTCCACCACTTTACAACACAAAAAACATGGGCAGGAGGGAAAGAAGCAGCTGATGGCAACCTACAGGGAGAAGTAGAAGGAGTCTTAATCAGGAGCACTACTAGCCATGATTAAGGACTCATCTGCTAAGTTCTCTCTGCAAGGGTAAATTATTGCTCATAGTTTCTCACCAGCTAGTGAAGTGAGCATTTATAGTTGTATTGTTTTTAAACAGAACAAGATAAATGTCATGGCCAGTTTATGCTTTTTTAAATCTGTAATGAGTTAGGCCAGAGTCTGCTGCCATTCACAAGGCAACTCCCTTGATTTCAAGAAGAATAAAATCTACTGGGCTTGATTCCTCCCATTTATATCAGCCTAATGCAGGAGTAATGACAGTGAATTTGACTGAGATCAAATCAGACCCATAGTTTTCCACCTCAAATAAATCACTTCTAATAATAATACTTACGGCAGTGTCAGCTATTCAACACCTGGCAAATATAATTGGCTAATTTTCCCCCTTTATGTTGGCAGTTACAATCCTGAATGTTAATATCCTGTAAGTATGTGAAATACTCAGAAGCATTCTTTAAAATGTGGATGTTGTGGTTATGAAGCAAATATGTTTACTGACCAACACCAACATATCTCTTTCTGAACTGCAGCAAAGGTAATTTTCACGTGAGATATATTTAGGCTACTATGGTAACCTGTCAGTTAAATTGTTCTTTAATAGATACTAAATTTAAAACATCATTAATACCACAGCAATTCTCTTTCCCCGGTCCCTTTTCACCAGCAGCCATCGCAAACTGTTAATCTGTGATCATCTACTGTGATTTAACAGTATGTTCATGGTTCTTAAAAGTGTAGGGGAAGCCAAGGCAATTCTGTACTTCCTGACCTCATATATTTTTAATGTATCCCAGTCATTTGATTGTTATAGAATATCTTAATATAAAATAGATACATTTATTACAGAACAATAATCAAATAATTCAACTGGCTGTTTCCTGATCAACTATTATAGAGGAAGACTATAAAATGGATTTAACAATAGAGATTTCTTCTGTTTAATCTAAATCTAGTTTCTTCCTTTAGAAGGTACTTGGACTGTTTAGGAATGCAGAAGGTATGCTGAGTTGTGCAGATAAGTTATAGTGTAGTTACAATAAAACTTCAGCAAAACATACGTCTCATTTGTTAACAGTTAAAGAAAATAGGAATGGGATATTGCTTTATTCCAAATGCATATACCATAGAATATCTACCTGGTTACAAACCTGACCCTAGAGGTAGATTATCTTGCTTTTGTCAAAATCTGTTTTTGCCAGCTCAACTTTTTATTCTACATAGGAAAAAAAAATCAAGTTTTGTATAGGAGTTGCATTTTTGGTCTGTATTTTGGGTGTTTTTCGGAAAAGGGGTTGTATTCAATCTGGAGAGAATCAAACAATATCATGAATTCCCTGAGAAGTTTCATTTGTGAAACAGTAGTGATGAAATGTCCAATGTTCACCAAATCATAGGTAATGAACAGACCAGATCCAAGCTCATTGTTCTGCTGTGCCAAATGGTAACAGACAAATAAGAATTATTTTAACCTAAGCAGCTAAAAAGATGCAATGACAACCTCAATAATGTGCTATTTAGCCTGGCCTTTATGTAAAATTGACAACCATTAAAACAGTATTAACATTTTACATATATTGCATGAATTTGCAACCTGAGTTCTGCCAAGCACACAAGAAAATAGCCAACATGGTCCCCATCTTTAAAAAAGGGAGGAGGGAGGACCTGGGCAACTATAGGTCCGTCAGTCTTACCTCAATCCTAGGGAAACTCTTTGAGAAGATCATCAAGGAGCACATCTGTGATGGGCTGGCTTCAGGGATGATGCTCAAGGGCAACCAGCACGGTTTCATTAGGGGCAGGTCATGTCAGACCAACCTGATTGCCTTTTATGATCAGGTCACAAAAGCATTGGATGCA
>NW_017729006.1:19666787-19700530 GCF_001723915.1 Gavialis gangeticus | reverse complement strand
GGTCAGACTTGAAGATCTACAAGGTCCCTTCCAACCCTACTTCTATGATTCTATGATATGATTCTATGAAAATGTATTAATTGAAAAGGCATAAAACAATTGTGATTGCTATTCCCAAGTATCTTTTAAACCTCTAGAAACTACAATGTACAAGATTTTTTAATGGTAAAGTTAACTTTTTAACTTTATAGATAGACTATGCATAAATAATAGAGGGCATCTTTGCACAGAAGTGGGGGTGGAGGGCTCTTTAATTAGACCAGCTCTCAGGAGCTGCTGTATTTAAAGTGCCCACAGCATCTTGTATATTCAGCATCCCTTGACAAGCTTTAGTTAAACCACCCCTGCTGCTATTTTGAAGTGCAGGGATGCTGAATACACTAGATGCTGGCAGCTGCTGGAGCATGCTAATTAAGAGTAACTTCTCTGCTACAGTCAGTAGCTCCAGGTAACTTTCTGGGCACAATTCACTGTGATGGTTTTGACCTACAAGGCCCTAAACAATCTGGGCCTCAAGGGACTGCCTTCTCCCTACACCCTATCACAATACCTAGGTCAGCTGAGAGCAGAATCCTGCAACTACCGTTACTATGCCAAGTCCACTTGGCAAAAACGTGTGAAGTCATTCTTGGTAGTTACTTCTCAGCTCTGGAACTACCTCCTTCCTGAGGCCCACAAGGCCCGAGCTGGGACATCTTTCAGATATTCTGTCAGACCTATTTGTGCTGGTGTTTAGCTAACAAAGCCAGGCTGAGATATGGTTTATCATCTGTTTTAAGATGATATTCTAGTTCCCTTTGAAGTTGTTTAATTTTCTTGTCCATCTATTTTTTTTTTTTTTTTTTTTTTACAAGTTAGTTTGTCCTTTTACTGTAATATACCCTGAGCCTTTGTTAGGAACAGTGGCACACAAATCAAATAAGAACAAGGGATCATGCACATAACCTGAGGTTTTGAATGAAACCAGACTACAAACCAGCTGAAGAGGTGGGCATGATTTTGTTTTAAAACATGATTATTGATATTTTAAAATTTAAAATGTCCTGAGTGTCCTATAGCTGTTTGTTTGATGAAACATCTGTTGGTGCAGCGTACGGTGTCATCCATGGTTAGAATAGCTTTGCCTTCAAGAGTCCCAAGCTATTTTTGCTGAAGTAGCAGAGAGAAACAGCAGTGGGTTTATAATTAAGACTCACTGTTGGTTAGACCTTATCTAGAGCATATTGTGTAGTAAGTGGCATGGTATTTCTGAATAATCTTCAGTCTTACAATGGAGGAAAATAAAGGGGACAGAGCTAAGTTCGATCTAAAAACCAATGCACATATAAAAGGTCCTTATAGTCTCTTCCCTGAAAGGCTCATCATATTGAATGAAAAACAGTGGAAATAAGTAATGTTCTATCCAAATGAAGTGCTCATCTTTTGTACAGTACTAAGACTCTACCAAAAAATATTTCAATGGTGTATTGTAGGCATTTGCTAACTCTTTGTTTGGCAGCCACAAGTAAATACAAATTTAGAAAAAATAGTGCATTTGGGTACTGAGTAGCCTGTGAGTTTGGTGCATGATAAGAGATCCTGTATGGGCTTCATCTATAATAACAGAATGAAATGCAGTCCCCATAGCCTCAGAGGTGTGGTTCTATATAGACTAAAAGGAAAAAAAATGGTAGCAGGACTCCTTTAAGGGTTCCTTCCCTCAGGGGTTAAAAGAGGAGTTAGGATGTTGGGAAGGCAGAGCCTTCTACTGAGAAGCTGGAAGATGCCCCCTGAGAAAGTGGGCAGGCCACTGGAGCTCAGGCACACCTGGGTTAATGTACCCTTTCCCTCTAGCATGGGGTTCCCCTATCATGCTTGGCAAACCAGAACTGACGGTGATCTCAGGGGACCTAAAGAGCAGGGTTGGGGTCTTAATGTGTGGTGTAGTAAGTAGACAACCCTCTTTTCTCAACCCCTTAGTCCTCATACATACCAGAGAAATTCTGTGGGGCCACTTATGGGAGAATCAGGTCTGATGGCAGACTTCCACCAATTGTTAATTGTTAAGGAATCAGAACACAGAATAGAAAATAACTGGCTGGGTAGTAGCATTTCTCAGAGGGGTCTAGGGGTTTTGGTGGATCAACACGAGTCAGCAATGTAATGCAGTCACTAAAAAATTTGGGATGCCTTAACAGGAGTTTTTAGTATAAGACCTGAGAGGAGATAGTATGACTCCACTCACTGCTGCTTAGGCTTTATCTAGAGTACAGTTCTTTATCCAGAGTGCTGTTCTGGGATCCATGTTTTAAGGAGGTTGTAGGGAAGTTAGAAACAGGTGACCAAAATGATAAAGGAGTTGGAAGGGAAGCCATACAAGGAACAGTTGAGAGAACTAGGCATATTATCTTGATGTAAAGGTAATTAAGGGGGTACATGATAGCAGTCTTCAAATATCTGAATGGCTGCCATAAAGAAGAGGGAGAACAATTGTTTTCCCTTGCTCCAGAGGGTAGGATGAGAAACAATGGCTTCAAATTACAGCATAGTAAATCTAGATTAGATATGGGGAAGAACTTTTTTTTTTACTGTTTGAATAGTAGCACAGTGAAATAGACTGCTTAGGGACACTGTGGAATCTCTTTTATAGGAGGTTTTCAAGAGGAAGCTGGATAAGCATTGGGCAGGGATGATTTTGAAGTAGCATTTGTGAATTTGTGAAAGGGGTTGGACAAGATGACCCTTGAGGTCTCTTTCAACCCTGTGATCCTGTGAAGAAGTAATTGTGACCTATAGAGTTGACACCACCTCATTCCCATGTGACAGTTGCCAATAAAGTTGTAGCCTAACTAAAACACATCTCTTGCATCATATCTTTCTCCCCATGTGTCCAGGATAATGGATACTGTTAATCTTCACAGTTGTGAGCAATGCGTATGTTTTGAATTAGTCTAGCAGCTTACACAGTCAGTGAAACTGGTACATTCTGACATGCCATTGGCTGAAGTGACTTTTTTATTGGGAAACTGCTGCTGGAAAATGATCACATTTAAACTCCTAAAAACAAAACACAATCAGATAAACATAAGATGTCAGTCCAGCGTTCCTTAAGTAGAAGTTTTGTCAAGCTCTTTCATTTGCAATGGAAAAGAAAAGAAAGATATTCTAAAAACCTTCTACCTTTTGCTCAATAAGCCTCCTCTTAGAGCTATGAACATCCGACTCCTGCTGATGCTTTGCCTCAACAAATGCCAGTCTTTGGTCACTTATCAGGATGTGTTTCCCAGGATTTTTGCCCTCCTCATAACTTCCTCACCCATCTCAATGAAGAGGCAGCACAGAAAAAAATAATAGCAGTGTCTCTTTTGAAAATGAGAAGCGTTATCAAGCCAATACTATATTTGTAGTTCAGTCATTTGACTGCTTTGAATTGCACTCTTTCCGCCTTTTCCCCTGACCTCATCCTTGCAGGCATCAAAATGGTCAGCCAAAACTTAGGATGCTGCTGAGCAATGCTAACAGTAGTTATTTGTTGGCTCAGCAAGAAATCAGTCCCTGATGAGTTTCAGTTTGGTAGGAGAAAATCTATAGTTGCTTTACAAAAATACTGTTATTTTTGAAACTGTGGTTAGGTCAGCACTTTTCACACAAGCTCCATCCCCCTGTTCGTTTGTTTGTAACTCGGGTCATAAATATTTGTGGTAGGCTATTGGCCTGAAACTTGACGTGTTATTTTCTACTGAATTAATTTTTAATGTTATTGCAGTTGTAACCCATATTATTGACTAAATTGCACAGAGAAGTGTGGAACTGTGTAGGAAAGATTGTCTTATGAAGTCCAGTCTCCATTCAGATTGTGGGAGCCAGGAACGGTATGACAGGGGATAGATCACTCTGATGTACCCTGTTTGAATGCTGTCTGGAAAAGCTGTGGTTCTCAAACTTCCAGCCCTATGGGCCAGATGAGTGGTGTGGAGCTGGTCCACCAACTGGATTTTGCAGGCAGGTCAGTTCATGGCCTTATCCAGCATGGGGCCAGGTGCAATCTGGCACACCGAATCTGGCCACAGAGTTACCCTGCGTGCTGGCCCAGCCCTGTGTGCTGGATCCAGCCACAGAGCAGTCCTGTGCACTGGATCCATTTGTGAAGTGACTCCACATGCTGGCCTTACTCTTCATGCTGGATCTGGCTGTGGCTGGGTTATCCAGATTGCTGGGCTTCCAGTAGGTCTGAACATTTGGCAGCAGGGGACCATTAATGGCCATCACTCTGTAAGCCACGACAATTGTTTCTGCCATTGCTCCCCTGCTACCAAATTTCCAATCTGTGGGGACCCTGGTGGGCCAGAGGTTGGACACCACTGCTCTGAAGCATACACTTCTGCCACTGTCAGGCAGGATAGTGTGCTAGATGGACCCTTGGGCTGATCCAGTATGGCGTTTTATATGTTCTTATGTAAGTGTTTCAGTGGAAGCTGTTTTGCAGTCATTAAGATGCCACAGTATGCTTCTTGTGCTGCACTACCCCTACCTTGTATATTCATGCAAAAGAAGAGAGCCAGATCCATGGCCTCACCTTGATTCCTGTCCCCTTTAAGTGATTTATCCTTCCCATCTCATCACCAATAGACTGTTTAATTTTTTTCTGTTGTAATGTACGCAAGAGTTAAGTTTTATAGTTTCATAGGTCAGGAGGGACCTGATCAGATCATCTAGCCTGACCCCTTGCCACAGGCAGGAATGAATGCTGTGTTCACAAGACCCCAGACACGTGATCATGTAATTTCTTTTTGAATTTGCCCAAGGTAGGGGCGAGGACCACTTCCCTAGGAAGTTGGTTCCAGATTCTGGCCACCCTAACTGTAAAATATTGCCTCCTGATCTCTAACCTAAACCTATTCTCCATCAGCTTATTACCATTGTTCCTCATCACCCCAGGTGGTGCTGGGGAGAACAGGTCTCTTTCTATTTGCTGATGATCTCCCCTGATGAGTTTGTAGGCAGCCACCAGGTCCCCCCCTCAGCCTCCTCTTGACGAGGCTGAATAGGTTCAGGTCCCTTAGTCTCTCCTCATAGGGCCTGTCCTGCTGCCCTCTTACCAAATGGGTGGCCCTCCTCTGAACTCTCTCCAGGCTGGCCCCATCCTTTTTAAAGTGCAGTGCCCAGTACTGGACACAGCACTCCAATTGAGGCCTGACCAATGTCATATAGAGGAGGAGTATCACCTCTCTGGACCGGCTTGAGATGCATCTTTGGATGCATGACAAGGTATGGCTGCCCTTGCTGGCTGCAGTCTGGCATTGGTGGCTCATGTTCATCTTGGAGTCAGTAATGACTCCAAGATCCCTTTCCACCTCTGTGCTTTCAAGAGGGGAACTCCCCAGCCTGTATGTATGCTGTGGATTCCTTCTCCCAAGGTGCAGCACCCTGCATTTGTCTACATTGAATCCCATCCTGTTCTCATCTGCCCACCTCTATAGTCTGTCTAAATCTGTTTGCAGCCTCTCTCCAAGTTACTTGGTCATAAAAGGCAATCAGGTTGGTCAGGCAAGACCTGCCTTTGATGAACCCATGCTGATTGCCCCTAAGCATGATCTCCCCTGCTGGCCCCCCACAGATGTGCTCCTTGATGATTCTCTTCAAGATCTTCCCAAGTGAAGTGATACATAAAGGCTTTATCTTATCAGTGTTTTAAAATGTGAAAAACAAATCTTTTTTTCAAATAGGAGTGGAATTTGATGCCTGCATTGTGCACAGGAAAAGTAAGAATGTTATAGTATTGAAGTATGGAGTCGCATGGTCAGAAGCAGAAGAGACAAAGTTACTATAACTATGCCTCCTTCCAGGGTGCTAAGCATCTATATCAAACCAACTATTTGCATCCACTTACCAACAAATAATACGAGTCATATTCATTGACTCTGAAATTGGTCCAAGTAGCCCAAGGAAGTCCTAGGATAAAGAGCTGGAAGAAAGGAGTCTAGAAAAAAAAGATGGGGCAGAAGGGTATTAATGAGCAAATGAAATAGGCCACCCTTTATCCCACATCATTTAATTTTGCCAGATTTCAGTGAATCTATTTGCACTAGTATTGCCAATTCCAAATACTTAAGAACTATAAGTCAGGTCACCCAGCTCATATGATTTAAAAAAATAATAAATGCTAGGTCTTTTGTATTTGCTTTCTGTGTTTTGAGCTTTAAGGATAGACTTGGGTCATGTTGTCAGATATTTCTCTGCAACAATAGAACTAAAACCCTCTATTTTACAAAAGGCATGAACACTAGAAGGTTACCTGTTTACCTAAATCCAAGTTCTGGGGCTCAGAAAACACTCCAAATAGCACAAGACTTACTATAAAATGGCACAAGTTGGCAATTACTATGAATGTCATTACTTTGTAATGTACATCGACTTGCATGCTCCTTCAGAACTTTGTCCACTGTGAAGATGTCTGTTTACAGGTAAATGAAATTGGTTTTCAGAGTACAATGAAAATGGATCTAAATGGTAGAGTAATGTGAATTCCTAGAGGCATTGTGCTAGTATAATAAAGATGTCAAATCTTTTGAATGATTATTTTACCTTAATAAATAATAACTTATCAAAGAAATATAATACAAGATGTAGTGTTCAGAAAACATGCCACTTGTAAACTTGTCTTTAATTTATACATTTTCCATTTGTAACTTGATAATTTTACTAGAGAGCCTTGTTTCATGGGTATAAATCCTCATTAATTTAGAACTGTTCTCAAAGTAATTGAATAGGATATCAAAATTCTTTAAATCTAATCAGTCATCCACAATAAGACTTGCATTCTCTGAATAAGAGGTGTAATTACAAGGCACATAACTAAATGAATAGTGTGTATTTTACATACTTCCTCCCCTTTTGGAATTTCATAACTGATACCTGTTGACTTACTGTTTAGAATGCTATAGATTGTCTTCAGCCTAAATTAAATTTCTTTAGTTGTCCCATCCTTTGAGTTAATGCTTGGGAATCTAATCATATATTTTTAACTATATTAAAGATATTTTGCCCTTACCAATGTAGGGTGAAATTTTAAAAAAATCCTAAGTAATATAAGCTTCTAACAGCCATGGTCCCATAAAGCCTCCCCCCTCTTTCTGCTATAAGCTGATCTTAGCACAGGAGAGTTTATGGTCTTTTATTTATTGTTGCCAAAGATGGAACCATGGAGTAGACATCTGTTTTATATAAATGTATTGTAATCTTCAGAAGCAATACAGCTGATGCATTTGAAGATTTCAGCAGAGAGAAAATACATGAGTCTGCACCTGAAATATGCAACATTTGTAGAAACAAAACTGGGCTAAAATAAAGACAAGAATAGCACGTTTGGGTTTTTTTTGAAAAACAATGGGAACATCCCAAATTCAATGGAAATTGAGCTTAATTCTCTCATGTTGGTTAATATATTTATTTGTATAATACAGGATAATTACATGGCTGGAATTATCATGTGTCTGGATAGTTCCCCAAGAGAATTATGGAACGCATGTCTTAAATGTTTCTTTTTCTGCCGATAGTGGAATTTTTTCTCTTATATTCCACATCTTTTCTTGACAAAAGAATGTCAGATATATTATGGTCCAACTGCATGTCAATTTATTTAAACATGGCATTTTTTCAGTTGTTTGATTAGGTCTGTCACATTCCTGGTTAGTATCCCCTTTCTCTACCATAGTCTTATGTTGGATCTTCAGGTCGTTGCCCCATCTGGACTCCTATATAATACCAGTCATGTCCGTATAGTCTCCCTGCTGAGCCTAGAACTACCACTGAGAAACAAGCCCAGTTCAGTTATTCCTGACATATGCCCAGACCTGGGAATTAGGAGGTATAGGTGACATAGAAGAGATCTGAGCTTACAACCCCAAGACAACTTTAAGGCTTTCTGAGTAGACTTCAGGCATTGCTTCTTTGGTTAATGTTCTGGTCATAGATTCTCTGTCTGGCTACAGTTTCATCATCCCTCCTCTTCCAAAAAATCCTTCCCAGTGCATTATACTAATAAGTACTCCACAGTTTAAATCTTTGTGGAGATGCTTGCTAATTGAAGTCAGTAGGACACAGACTTTCTCCAAGTACTTTTTAATTTTAGAGGTGATATACAGATACATGAAAAATAAGAAACATTCACAAAATAAGAAATATTCACAATGTCCTGCCTTGGCTTCCTTACCACTCATGCCTATTCTTTGAGCTTTTGTCAGGACTTTCAGTTCCAGGTCCTCTTTTCTGGGCTTTACTCCTCCAGCTAAAAGACCTACTTCCTTCTGGTAGCACAAAGCCCATTCAGTTATTAATAGTCCTTAAAGATCATTTTATTAAGCAGTAGATACTAAGGCTATGTGAAGGTTCGGTCCACAATTCAATTCAGAGAACATTTGGCCTGATTCATAGGCCAAATCTCCAAATCTGAATTGAATCAGGAAAAGACAAAAACCCAACTAACCGATTCAGAGGCTCTGGATCAGTTCAGAAGAGATTTGGAGATTTGGAAGGCAGTCTTTCAGAGGAACAGAAACTGAGAAGGAGGAGGGGGATAGGGGAAGAAAGACTGACGTCTCTAGCTGGCCAGTGGCTGTGATTTTTCCTTGAGTCCCCTTCCAGTCACAGTGCTCTGAGGTGGGGGGGGGGATGTAGAAACAGCATATAAGCCTCTGTCTGCAGGCTTTTTGCACCTTTTGTGAACAACACCATCTGAAAGGTAGTGGACTGGCTTGGCTTCCTACCTAGTCAGCCTCCTGCTACTTTTTGTTCTTGGAAAGGATTGGATATAGCTTACTAACTAGAACCCCTCTACTTATCCTTATCCAATCCATTTCTTTCCATTTATATTTGTTCTTGGGGGGGGAGGGGTTTCCAACACTTAAAAAAAAAAAAAAAGCTGTGCTTTCCCTGGCAGTGTGATCCATCACTATGCAGGAAAGCACATACATTACACCCACTCACATGCATGCATCATAAAAGAATAAGATATTATTACAACACAGAAGAAGTCAGACATTCATAGAAGAAGGATTATACATGGTTATTAATATTATTAGTTATAGTTACATACAAACTAAAAATAACACAGAAGTCAGATACATTCAGATTAGCACAACACAGAAGTCAGAGTCAAAGGACAAGGAGATATTATTTTAGGTACATACACAGCAGTAAACACAACACAGAAGAAGTCAGGCACAGTCATACATCCAAGAAGAAGAAGACTTATATTATTAATTAGTTACACACACAGACACACTTGCCAGCACATGAAAGATTAATATGAAGCGTGCTGGAAAGGCAGGTACCAGGTCTTCTGGCAGGGGAGGGAGACAGGATAGGGGGAGAGCTAGAGCTGCAAATTCCCCACTCCCACCCCAGACATAGATACATCCTCTTTTCTGGCAGCCATGAGTCTTCTGCTGCCAGTGGAAGCAAGGAGGTGGGAACAGTACCTGTCCCTGAACTTGCACCACCTCCCCTAACTCCAGATATAGGCACCAGCAGCACGATGACAGTCTCCTCTACCACAATTACATCTTGCAGCATGAACCTCCCACTGCCAGAGGCAGAGCTGGAGCTGGAGCCAGGGGACCTCAGTACCCTAGCTGAAGAAATTCTGGGGCCGAGGGGGAATCTGAGTTTTTTCTCTACACTCCTCAAAGTTCCCCTAGACCCAGGTCTTCTTGTCAGGAAGATGCCTCAGAGGAGGTTGTGGAAGCAAGTGACTCAGCTGAGTCAGCTCCTCCTGTTGCTGTGCCTCAGCCTGCTGAGGAGGGCGATAAGGCAGGATCCCCACCTTCAATCCAGAAGTGGGGGAGTAGTGTAGTGTGGGATCATTTTGAGGTGGCAGATGATCCCAAGTATGCTATCTGCCAGCACTGCCGAAGGCAGATCAGCCGTGGCAAGGAGATAAAACACTTCGCCACCATCTGAGGAGGCAACACCCCCTTGCCCTTGTTCCTCCTCAAGCTGGCAGCCAAAAGGCAAGTCCCCAGCTCATTCCAAAGCCCCTATTCCCCCAAAGCAGAGGCAGGCCACCCTGGAGCAGTGGGGGAAAGCTGCAGACAAAGTGGGTCACATTGCAAGGGTGAGCGAGGTAACCCAGAGCACTGGAGAGATGCTTGCTGTGGATGGCCAGCTCTTCTCCTTAGTTGAGCGGCCAGGGTTCAGGCTGCTCATGGCACTCATGGCCCCATCTTACCAAGTGCCTGCATGCACCACCTTTAGCAGGATGGTGGTGCCCTCCCTATATGAGGCATGCAGGGAGTACTTGAGGGAGGAGCTGCACAAGGCAGGGTTGCAGGTAGCCTTGTGCTTCATCTCCAACATCTGGAGCAGCCAGGGTGGAGATCACACCTACCTCTCCCTCACAGGGCACTGGTGTGATCAGTTAGGCTGTCAGTGGGCTCGCCTTCAAGCTAAGGTGATGGATGAGTCCCATATGGCAAGAGAGATCATGGTGGCGATGAACTGCATAATACAGGGGTGGCTCGTTGGGCAGGGAGAACTCACCTGCAGGTTCATGGTCACTGACAGTGGGGCCAGTATGGTCAAGGACATCTGCAATGCCAACTTTGTTGGCATCTGCTGTGTCGTACACAAGCTTCACATCATAGTCAGGGATGCCTTGGACGGGGACAGGGCTGCCAGTTATGGCACCGTCACTACCATCCAGCTGATTTCAAAATGAAGGAAGGTGGCAGGCTACTTCCACTGCAGCATCAAGGGGAGCAAGATGCTGCAGGTGAAACAGGCAGAGTTGAGCATCCCGTAGCACAAAATCATGCAGAATGTGGAGACTCCGTGGAACTCCACATACCAGATGCTAGAAAGACTGGTTAAGCAACACAAGGCCATCCATGGGATAGCCTTGTTTGGGTAGATTGAGATTAGTGGTCCCATTAACAGAACTGAGTGTGGGCTACCATCACCCAGACCTTGGTGGTCCTCAAGCCCTTCCTTGAGGCCACCAAGAACCTCAGCACTGGTGATGCCCTCCTTAGCCAGGTGAGGGAACTTGAGAACCAGATGGAGAAGTTCCAAGGGATCAGTGTTCCTGGCTGGGGAAGGCTGCTGTCACTAGATGTGCAGGCACCAGTGAAGCAGCTGAAGGAGGGCATCAGGAAATGGCGGGATTCATTGTGGTCCAGTATTGTCCACGTGCTGATGGGCATGTACGACATGAGGGTGAAAGGGAGCATGTGCGCTGGCAGCACCAAAACCCTCGATCACTGGACACAGGTGCTGGTGAACAGAGTCAGGGAGACAGAAGGGCAGAGGCTAGGGAATGTGGAAGAAGGAGATCCACTTTCCCATGCCAGCACTCCTAGCACTAGCCAGTATCTTCCACAACAGCTGCTGCCAATGAATCCTGGTTTGGTGGAGCAGCTGGTGTTCCTAAACATGAACCTCCCACTCCTGGGGTTCCCCAAGCTCTACCTGCAGATGGAGTAAGTGCCACCCTCTTCATTCTGTCTGCACCTGTTTCCATTTTATTTTTTAAAACCAGTTAATGCCCTGCTCTCAGAGCTGGATGGGGTACTCACTGCATCACCAGCCAGCAGGGGAAGAACATGTCCCTGCTGAGCTTCCATGCCAGGATGAACTTGGAGGTATTGGCTGGTGCTATGGGGAAGGAGGAGGCCCCAGGTCCTGGGCATGACCACTGAAACTGAACTCTGCCAAGTGGGCTCAGCTTAGCTGCCTGGGATGCCAGCTTTCGGGTTGCATCGGGTTCCTTTGTCAGGCTGAGGAAGGACCTGCAGTTGATGCGTATGTGTGCTGTTCCTGGATGGAAGAAATAATAAAGAAGCCAGCAGCTGGCATGCAATGAAGGCAAGAAAGCCAGTCAGTGAAAATGGAAATGGAGGCATCACAGGGTTGTGGGGAGGGGGCAGGAAGAGGGATTACATGCCAGCCTATGGCTGCTTTACTATTCCTTCTATCCAGGAACAGCACACAGCCACACCAATTGTAAGTGCTTCCTTAGCCTGACAAAGGATTTTTCAACCTCAAAGCTTGCTAAGTTATATTTCTCTAACTATTCAGTTGGTCTACTAAAGATACCAGACTGACCCAAAGGACCTTGTCTGCCAGTGCCATGTCCTTAGACCAACACCCCTAGCACCTGACTGGAAAGACTCAGGGCCTTGGGCACTTCTAAGCCCCAGGGCTGGGCTTGGCAGGGAGAGTTTTCTGGCAGCTGCTGGAGAAGAAGCTCCTACAGAAAAGAAAAGAAAGGCTCTAGCTTGTGACAGTTTGGCTGCCTGAGATGCTAGTGCTACTGTGCTGCAGCGCACTGCTTATCTGTTGTTATTTAAAGTGGTGGACCAGGATGAGGCTGTAGGGGAGGAGGAGACCTCGTTGTGGCACACTGCTGTGTCGTATAGAGGCCCCAGCACCAGTGAGGGTATGCCTTAACATGCAGACTGTCACCCATGTCACGAGTTTTGCTTGTCAGCAGCCTGAGGTGCAGTTTCCCAGAAATTCCTGCACCTATCTCTGTGAAACCTGGCAGGCTTCATTGCCTCAGCAGAGGCTAGCATGCCTTCAGTTTTCACCATCATGTGCCTTAACACACACAAATGACACGAGTTTTGCTTGTCAGCAGCTTGAGGTGCAGTTTCTCAGAAACCCCTGCACTGATCTCCTTGAAACTTTGCAGGCCTCATGCCCTCAGAAGGGGCTACCATCTCTGCTGTTTTCATCCAAATCTACCTTAACACACATGACACAAGTTTTGCTTTCAAGACTTTGAGGTGTAGTTTCCCAGGAACCCCGGCACCTATCTCCTTGGCAGGCTTCATGCCTTCAGAAGGGGCTACCATCCCTGCAATCGTTATCCAAATCAGCCAAAAAATGATAAAGTTTTAGCTATTTCAGTGATTCCCCATTATAGCCTATGGCTGAATCTCTCCAAATCGGTGCTGGATCTTCCGAAGCCGATTCAGCTGAATCAGTTCAGGACAGTGATCTGAATCTATGAATCAAATCACTGTCCTCCGAATCAGCTGAATCTGAATTGAATACTTCCCTACTCGCACAGGCCTAGTAGATACTGAGATATCACCCACGATCTCCTTAACACAAGAAGTATGATATAAGACTACAGGAAAAGACAGCCATATGGCATAACATACAGAGAGTTCATAAAACTCAAACTAGGATTCTAGTGGTACATAGACAGATCCCACAAACTGTCACAATATCTATTTTAGTTTAGTTTTGCTGGCAAGGCAAAAACAGTGTTTCTGTGGGGTTTTTTGTCTGTATAGCCAATAGCTATTTTCTCAGTCTATAATTATTTTTTGGTCTCAGTCTAGAATTATTTATTTATTTATTTATTTATTTATTTTTCTCAGTCTAGAATACATTTTCTCTGTTACTTACTATGGTATGTGATCGTAGCATGATGAGGTTCTGATCAGATTATAACAATTCATAGTACAAATGTTATTATCTGAATAGATTTGGTATTTAAAAGTAAACACAGGGATTTTTTTTAAAAGTGTATGTACTCCAGTGTGAGATGTAGACAGGTTTTCAAGGTTTCATGTGCTTGAAATACACGCTGTATATTTGACCTTGATTAATCAGCACCATTGCTAACATTGTTGTCTAAGTATTGCAGCAGTTTGGAGCAGTTAGGTAAGCTTGCAACACAAAACAAAAGTCTGCAAATATTAAGGAGGCACATTCCCATCCAAGTTACTGGAAATTTTGCCTGAATAAAGCCAGTAGAAACATTATAAATTAAGCCCCTATCTGCAATTGATTCTGTATGGAGTATCCTACCTTGACAGGAGTGGGGCTCTGTGTGGGTCCCCAGAACCCCAGTAAAGATTATGGGGGTCAGTCTACACGGGATGCATCTTCACTCCACAGTTGACACAAGCTTTTACCCAAGTTTTATCTCTTTGCCCTTAATACCCACAAACTCTTTAGGCTTATGCTAATTTGCCTGAATGTGGCTGTAAATTGGAGCTCACACTCCAGTATAACTCATTCTAGAATTTACCTACTTTGCATTCATGATGTCTATAAAAAATCTTTGAGGATTGATAGTTCTCTGTTAATCTTCTAACACTTCCTTACGGTTGGATAAGGCATCCTGCCATTGGTATAACTGACTGGGAAAAATTGCTAGAGTCTTTGAGCAAGAAGAACTATGGGATATGCCCCCAGGCACAGACACAGGCAAGGGTAAAGACAGGGAGATCACAGATCAAGTTAGAATTCTTCCATATGGATGCATTCACCTGTGCTGGGCTAATCTCAGTGCTCAGACCAGGTGCCAGTCAGTTGGGTTAATTCTGCAGTAGTGGCTTCCTTTACAGTCAATTGTAGGATTGCTTGCATGGTCTCTCTTGTAATCTGTTTTGATGCATAGTATAAGTAAGCTCTGAAGTATAGTTTGGTGCTTCAGCTTGTTGATCTGTACAGAAGAAAATACCCTGTACATTGCAGTCTGAGGTCAAACTAACAAATTATATGATGCTTGCAAACTCTCTCTCAAATGCATTTCAGCTAGAACCAGATACAGTCTCATAAGTCTCAACTTAACATCTGCAAAAATGGGGACGATAGCACTTCTTTTCTCTGTCTTGTCTCTCTATTTTGACAGGGGAATGACTTCTCTCTGATGTATAGAACCCAACACAGTAGGGCCCAGTATTGGTTGGGGCTTTTAAGTGTAATACAGATATTAATAACAATCCTCCACGATATATTTAAAATGTGCCATATCAGAGTGTAATAGTTCAACAAGATTATTACATTTCCACATTTTAATGAAAAAAAATGTTAAATTTGGTTAAGTCCTGTGATAGTATTTGAAGCATTGAACAGTACTAGTATCACTGGATCCTGTATTTATTGACCAATGCATTCAGCTGTCACAAGACAGTTACATAACTTGGCTGCAAAAAAATGTTTAAACAGGGCATCATACTGATTTACAACGTTATTTTCCATTCAAGTAGATGAAACCATATGGTAGAATATCTTTAGACATTCTGCTTTAACCACAAGTCAAGGCTCTCTGTAACGCTGGATTCATTTACAGCTGTAAGAGAAGTAGATATGGATGTCTTTGCTGGAGGCTGTGTTTGCTCTGCTGGATACTTTCACAGGAACTGAGAGCATGCAGAGCTGAGATATGGTGTATCCCATTTTAGTAGAAAATGTTAGCCCTTCCTTGTGCTGAGGTAGAACTGAATTAGACACCTACTGTGACACTGGCACTATTCATACCAAATGCAATAACATCAAAGAGGTACATACAATGTTTATGTTAATAGCAGAAAGAATGGCCTTCACTGGACTTGTTTTATAAAGCTACTGAGTGATGCCATTTATTCTGCAACTTAATGGTTTTCTGTTCAAAGTAATTAGCAACAAAGACAATTTTTCCAAGCTGTACACAAGGCAAAATGTGTGGGTTCCAGAAGTTACAGTAGCCAAAGAAATGTTCACTTCTTTCTTGTTCAGCTTTGGGGTCCATACCACCAGGTCCTGTCCTCCCTCCCTATTCCTCTGAGATCATAAGTACCTCTCTGAGGTCATAGAGAGACCATTGCTTATTTCTCCAATCATGGGAACTAGTCATCTATGTGTGGAGAGAGAGAGAGGACAGCACTTTTCTTAGGCACAAGAATCAGGCACAATCTGATGCAATGTCTGGTTTAGCTTGTTATATTTGAATGGCTTAAAAAAAGGAAAGTGAATACTGGCTGTTTTGGCAAGTTGGTCTCTGCTGTTTCTTTGCCATTCTGATCCATCTTAATTTCCAATACATGTACTGTGAGAATCTCCATTCTGTTAGGCAGAAGAATGCCATACTTGCATAACACACAGAGATCTTAAATGCTACCTCTCATTTTGCAGGAGAGTATCTAAAAATGGAGTTGGGACAGAGGAGTGGCAAAAGAGTGAATTATTGAAATTATTAAATGCTTATTAATAAGTAATTATTATTTAGGGTAATCGAGACTAGAGAGCACTGAGGGGAAATGCCAGATATTTTCCAGTGTTTGGAGCATTGGTGTGGAACCTGGGAAAATGGAATTCTCTCCTTGCTCTCATGCTGACTAGAAAGGTGACTACTGAGCAGTGTTTCCATACACAAAAGGGAGCTAGTGAAGTTGATGCCCATCATAAAATACTTTGAAATAAACTCTTGAAAAACTCCATATAAGAGTTAGAAATAATTCTTAGGGTATTGCTGTTATTGAATTAACTGTATAACCTCAGGAAAGTCTAGTCATCTGAGTGAAGGCTACTGCTCACTGTAATGCTGCTATCAAAAACAACATAGTAGCATCACGATGTGTGAAGTCTGAGATTTGGAGAGAATACAGAAAATACTGTAACATATGCTTTAGTAGTAGAGACAAACAAGGATTGTTGTGGATCAACTCCATGTTTGGGATAAGTTTAAACAAACAAGCTTTTGAGTGTAAGGCACTCTAGTAATACTGTTGTGCTACTGTGCTCACCTGTGCTCAGCTTTAAAATATCTCAGAAGCAAGGGTAACCCTGATACAGGGCAAGGTTAGTCTTTCATAGGAACAGAAAGTAAAAAAGATTGGGGTGATTCAGTTTAGAGAGAAGATAAATAAGAGGGTTATAATAGACCCATGCAGGTCTACTACAGAGTCTGTATTTATATCCTGTAACTACTTCCCTACTTCTGCTGCTGGACTTTGGGCCCTGGAAGCCATAGGAAGGCACAGTCCTGATTACCTGTTCCAGCTCTCCCTCTGTCTACCTGCCGTGACTTGATGGTACTTCAGACTTCTCTGGTTCAGAGAGATATGCAGGTACCAGGTTACCCCTTCTTTGCATATTTCAGCATGCCAACCCCAAAATAAAGTCTTTACATTGAAGCAAGGCTTTCTCTTTCTCAGTTCAGTTTTCTGAAGCCTGGCCCCTCTGTCCCAGCGCTACTGTGTTTTACTTATATAACAAAGGAAACCCAAAAAAATACAGGCTGCTGCCTTTTATGCTTGCATTAGCCCTTCCTAGGGTGCCCCGTAACTCATTCAGCCAGACTGCTAAAACAACAGGAGATCTACCCCATTAATAGCTTCTCTCCCTGTTGTGTCTTAGCTTCTCCCTGACAGTGTGCCCTGCTCACAGCTTGCAATCCTTTCACCAGCTTGCCACTTCTAGGGCTGGTCTTTCCTGCAGCTGTCTTGTCAAATTGAGTGTTCACAGCTCTCTCCCCTCAGGTGTTGTTGTTGCCATCAAGCTTTCCAGAGTCTTCAGCCTATTGCATTCTCTGGGATTCTTGTACCTGGAACTCCCAGTATCTCCCTCCCTTTGCACTGCTTCCAGCCCCCTATTTAAGTGTCTGCAGCTTCTCTTTATTAACTATTCACTAGGGGTCTACTGAAATCACAGAGAAACGAAATAATTTTTTTCAGGTTGGTCACGTCATAAATAGCAAATTCTGTGGATATTTCATGGATGTGCTCAAGCAGCCCTGCCCCTTTGCACTGATTGCCAGACAGCAGGGGGAAGAGGGATGAAAGGGAAGCTACTATCTTGTCTGCTGTTCTTTGTCTTGCCCTCCAGCTGGTGCCTTCCCCTCCCTCCCCTGGGCAGGCTGCAAGGCCAGGCCGTGGCAGTGAGGTCCACTGGCTCCCACTGGGGAGCCAACATTCTATTTTTATTAAGTTTTTTTTTTTTTAATTGATTTTGTGGACAATCCCAGATTTTGCAGTTTCCATGAAATCTGCAGAATCATGAATTGAATAGACTGTTACTAATCACTTGCAAGCCAGTGCAGCTCTTTCTTAGTTAACAACTCCTCGTTAAGTCAGACCCAGTGGTCTCTTAAAGAAGCAGTATTCCTGCTTCCCGGCCGTTGTCTAATCTCTTTATCCATATTTATTATCACTTCCCTCAGTCTGTTAACAGGGGTAAGGGCCCTGGTAACAATATCCATTTTCAAGTTTGCTCCCATGCCCATTCAGTTGTTGACCTTTTCTGAGATTGCCAAATAATGATAGTAACTCTTAACAATGATTTATAACAAACATTAATGACCTGGGAGCTGGACTAAGGCTACTAAATTATTTATTCATCATGATTGTGAGCAGTGGCTTAGCAGAGAAGGGTTCTCTCTCACTAAGAATTCTCTAAACCAACAAGAATCCCAAATGTTTTGAAAACAGATTTTGACAACATGGTTCCTTTTAAGGTTCTTTGGGTAAATCTGATATCTTTTATTAGACCAATTCAAGTAGTTGGAAAAAATTTTCTTAGCAAGCTTTCGGGCACAAACACCCTTTGTCAGGGTTTTTTCAACTATTTGAAAGAAGAATTTTTCCAACTATTTGGGTTGGTCTAATAAAAGATATTGGATTTATCCAAAGAACCTTGTCTGCCTATGTCCTTAGACCAACATGGCTACAACCTACACCCCTGGTTCCTTTTAATGCATGCACCATTGTGCATTGTCATTTGTGTACACAAGAGATGATACCAAAAATTAGAGGTGCAAGTGAATTGTGTCCACAAAACTCCACACACACAGATGAAGGCAGGAGTTCAAGGACCTGAAGAAAACAACAGTGAATTTTTAATTTCTGATTTTCCCACATTTATTTAAAGTAATTCTTGAAAAGATCACTGGTAGTTATACATTCTTTTGCCCAAAGCATATTTGGTATTTTAATTAACTATTGCTATTTAATTATAGCTATCCTGTGAAAAGGATCGAGGACTGAATTTTTAACTTTCAGTTAAGTGTGGATATTTCAGGATATTTTGCCCTATATAAAGAATAGCTTTTCCTTGCATCCACAAAATTTAGCCAAAGGACTGCAACACAAATAAGAAGTAATTACATGAGTTAAAAGTGGGGTGGGATGTAGTATTAATTTATTTTGGGGTTTCTACAAGTATGTCAGCAACAAGAGGAAGATCCTGGAAAATGTGGGTCCTGTACTGAAAGGGGGAAGCAACCTAGTGACAGATGATGAGGAAAAGGCTGAAGTACTCAATGTTTTTTTTACCTCAGACTTCACAGGCAAGGTCAGCTCCCAGACTATAGCACCTGGCAGCACAGTTTGGGGAGAAGATGAACAGCCATCAGTGGTGAAAGTACAGGTTAGAGACTATTTACAAAAGCTGAACCATGTACAAGTCCACGGGGCCAGACGCAGTGCATCCAAGGGTGCTGAGGGTGTTGGCTGATGTAATTGTAGAGCCACTGACCATTATCTTTGCAAACTCATGGTGGTCGGGGGAGATCCCAGACGATTGGAAAAGGGCAAATAATAGTGCTCATCTTTAAGAAAGGGACGAAGGAGTATGCAGGGAACTACAGATTGGTTAGCCTCACTTCAGTCCTCAGAAAAATCGTGGAGCAGGTCCTCAATGAATCCATTTCTAAGCATTTGCAGGAGAAGGAAGTGATCAGGAACAGTCCACATGGATTTACCAAGGGCAAGTCATGCCTTACAACCTGATTGCCTTCTGTGACAAAATGAGTGGCTCTGTGGATGCGGGGAAAGCAGTGGATGTGGTATACTTTGACTTTGGCAAGGCTTTGATATGGTTTCCCACAACATTCTTGGAAGCAAGCTAAGGAAGTACAGGCTGGATAAATAAATTGTAAGGTGAATGGAAAAAACTGGCTGGATCATCAGGCTCAAAGAGTGGTAATCAATTGTTCAGTGTCTAGGTGGCATCTATTATAAGTGGTGTGCCCCAGGGTTTGGTCCTAGGGCTGGTTTTGTTCAATATTTTAATCAATGACCTGGAAGATGGGATGAAGTGCACTGTAAGCAAGATTTCTGAGGGGAGTAGTAGATATGTTGGAGGGTAGGGCTAGGATTCAGAGAGAGCTAGACAAATTGGAGGATTGGAATAAAAAAGAAATTTCATGAGGTTAAATGAGAAGTGCAAAATCCTGTACTTAGGACAGAACAATCCCATGCACCACTACAGGCTGTGGACTGACTGGCTAAGCAGCAGCTCTGCAGAAAAGGGCCTGGGGGTTACAGTAGACAATAAGCTGAATATTAGCCAACAGTGTGCCCTTGTTGCCAAGAAAACTAGGGTAAAATATCCAAGAAGGCTAATGGCATGCGGGGCTGCACTAGTAGGAGATCAAGGGATGTGATTCTTCCCCTCTATTTGGCACTGGTGAGGCCACATCTGCAGTACTGTGTCCAGGTTTTGTCCCCGCAGTGTATAAACAATGTAGACAAATTGGAGATAGTTCAGTGGAGGGCAGCAAAAATGGTTAGAGGGCTGGGGCCCATGATTTTTGAGGTGAGACAGAGGGAACTTATTTAGTCTAGAGAAGAGAAGAATGAGGGGGATTTAATAGCAGCCTTCAACTACCTGAAGGGGGGTTCCAAAAAAGATGGAGCTAGACTTCTCAGTGGTGGCAGATGACAGAACAAGGAGCAATAGTCTCAGGTTGCATCAAGGGAAGTTTAAGTTATGTATTAGGAAAAACTTTCTCATTAGGAGGATAGTAAAGCAATAAAACTGGTTGCCCAGGGTGTGTCTACATGTGCTGTTAATGTGATATAGACTTACTGTGTAGTACGTTCCCTGGCTGTGTGGTAAACTGGGCTCAGGTGGAAACAGCAATGGCAGTACTGGTGGTGATGGGTTGGTGGGTGCATTCTTCCACTCTATCTGATCCCTCCCAGGAGCAAGCATGGGGAGGGGCCCATTGCTACTGCCACTGTTCCCAGCTGAGCCCAGCCCCCATGAAGCCTGGATACAGTGGGCAAGAATGGCTTTGAAACTCCCCCCACTCCCAGGATAGTGGGGAAAGCAGCATTGGCAGATGGGGAAAAGGGAAGAGGATGTGCCTTTGAGCATGGAGGGAAAGGCAGGGGGGTTCTTACCTGCTTTGGAGGCTTTAAAAAAAGTCCTGGAGACTTCTGCAACAGCGTCTTCCCACACCATTGGTTGTGGGGGGGGGGAGGGAGGGGAAAGGCTGGGAGTTGGTGGTGCAGATGGCTGCTCCTGCACCTCTCTTTCCCAAATTCTGCCAAGTCTTCACCTGTTCGTACTGCACAAGGTTTACAGCATCACCCCATGCAAAATCTCCAGGATTCCAGATCTCTCCCACATGTGACGCTTCAATGACTATTCATGATAGCCACTTGTGGCACCTATGTTGCCTGGGAAGGGGGCATATATTAGAACCAATGTTCAGTATGTTGCTATGTTTCCATGCCCATTGTGAGACCCAAGGAAACCAACCTGAACCTATTCCTCCTCTAGAGATCAATGCAGGATGCCTCAAATGCTAAGGAAGGCTACAGACATCACTGTCAAGCGCACCAAATCAGTGGAATGCATTTTTCTCAACATCATCCCCTCAGGTCTGAGTTCTTCATCACCCAAGGCCTTAGAACCCAGTGCTCCAAATGTGCAGAGCCCTTTGGTACTGTATGCCTCAGAACCATGACCAGTTATATCTTGTATTACAGTACTGGATATCTTGACATCTAAATGATACGAAGTGCTAAGTCCATTAACAGTGGATCTAATATCATTGAGAGACTGAGGCTGGTTATTTCCAAACCACCAGCTTTGGGATCATAAGTATTTCAGGTTAAGGAGATATCTGCAGTACCTTCACAGAAACAGGTCATTTCTGACGAACTGACTTCCTTTATGAGAAAGTATACTCTTTTTCTTCCTTTCATGGATAATATAGAGATTTATTTCCCACCCGTCCTATATGCCTTTCATGGCTAGGATAATAGAATACAGGAAGAGAGTATTCCATGAGAGATAGCAGGAACAAAGCTAGATCTCATGGAAACATTTTTGTAGTGTCCACCAGTTGGTATCTTGCTACCAATGGTGGCTCTTTTGGACACCTAAGTTATGCATACATATTCCAAAAGATCAGTCACTTGTGCTAAACTGAATCATCCTCTTCAAACAGACAAATTAGACCCTTCCTCAGGTACTGGAGAGACAAAATGTAAAAAAAAAAAAAAATGAGCATCTATTGCCAGAAGAGGAGCAACTGATCCCTGCTGTGATTTTCTCATCTTCCTTGGGCAAGGCAGTGAATCCTTACACTTCTGTTTCAGTGGAATGAATTCTTTATGAAAGGCACAGCAGAGACCCTAGATATACTCACTGAGGTAGTTCCAGAGAACCATTGTACCATATTGACTCAAATATAATACAAACCTGAATATAAAGTGATCCTGCCCCCAATAATTAGATACTATTTATGGAAAATTGATACATTTTATTACAGCTTTCCATATTGCATCTAATTATTGAAGGTTCACCTTGATTTTTTCCCCTCCCACTGCAACACCAGGAAACTAAATCTGGGGGGGGTTCAGGTAGCCCCCTTTCCCTCTGCCCCCCCCCACAGCTTCTTCCCCCTACACCCTCCTTCCTCACTGTCAGACCCTGCTTCTACTAAGCACATGGAAGTGAGGCAAATTTGAAAACACTGACAGAAATAAATATGCCTGTAATAATTTTATTTTTTACCTTTTTTTGAAACTTCTGTAAATTTTAGCACAGGTACTCCAAAAACACACTCATAAGCAGTACTTTTGAAACTACTTATATTTAGTACAAACTGGGCATATCTATACAAGATGTTTACTGCAAAGTAGACTAATTAGCTGCTCAGTTAATGGTTCGGCATCTACACGTGCACCCCTATTAGACTGGAATAAACTAATTTACTCTCCAGCAGGATATTATTTGCAAATACAAGTACTATCCTGCTGTGGAGTAAAAAATTCTGCAGCAGCACACATGTAGACACTGCCCTGGCTGACTGGGACACAAGGGTGCTTCAGTGCAGGGGCTGCCTGCTGGCTAGCCCCACACTGAAGCACCCTTGTACCCCAGCCAGCCCCACCACAGCATGTTGAGCCAGGAGGAGCAGCCCCAGGCAGACAGGCTGATCCCCCCCAGGGTCCCTGCTAGCTGGGGCTACTCTGACCTGGCTCAATGTGCTGCAGTCCCAGGTACATGTTCAGAGTTTATTGCCCCTGGACACGAATTCAGATGGTGCACCCATGGAGCAATAAACTCTGAAGTAATAAACCCCAGAATGTAATGCTTCACATTAATTGCATATGTAGATGCACCCACTATTGTGATATTAGTCCAAAGCCAGAAGGGTCTTGATTTACCTTATTGCTCATTGGGCTGCTCCCCAGCAGAGCCCACAGTGTTTCACACCACGGTGACCCCACTGCTTGGTATGTGTGTGTACCCCCCACCATGGATCAATGTGCTAATTAGCCCCCCCTCCACTTATGACTGGAACTGGGTGTTCTTGTCACGAGTCCTGGGATCCTCCAAAAATCTATATGCAGATGAGGCAATACACTAATAAATTCTGTGAGGTCCAAAAATAGGTCTTCTTTGCACACTATCAGAATATAGAGTGGACAAGAATAGACTTTGTGGTTCTACTACAGACTCATGGCTCTGGCCTTACCACTTCCACTTGTCACTCCAAACCCTACACTAGTTGCCCTATGCAGAGTCCAGCTCTGTGGTACACTGGGAATGCAGATTTTCTTCATATTTTATCTTCCTTCCTCACGGATCAGAGCAGCCTGTGAACTCCTAGTAATTTTTTGTTTTCGCTACATCTGTCCTGTTAGCTGTGAATAGCTGTCAGATCATGTGTGCATATACTTATAAAGCATTTTCAGGGCAGCAGTTAAAATAGGTATCTTCCTTTTAGAGGTAACATTGGAAATACTCCAGACTTGTAGCCATTAGCTGTGAAAAGCAATTCTAAATATAGGATCATAGGAAAGTTGGACTGTAAGGGACTTTACAAGGTCATCTAGTCCAGCTCCCTGCTAAAGGCAGGATCAACCCAACTAAAACATTCCAGCTAAGTGTCTGTTCAGCCTGCTCTTAAAAATTTCCGAGGTTGGAGATGCCACAGTTTTTCTAGGTAGGCTGTTCTAGTGCTTGACCACCCCATAGTCAGAAATTTCCTTCTACTCTCCAACCTAAATTTCCCCTGCTTCAGCTTGAGGCCACAGGGAAATGCCTATCTCCATCCTCTCTGTAATCACCCTTCAGGTACTTCAAGTCTGTTATCAGATCTGCCCTCAGTCTTCTCTAGACTAAATAACTCTAGTTTTTCAACCTTTCCTGGCCCCCAGTCATTTTTGTCACTTTGTGCTGGGCTATTTCCAAGCTGTCCGCTTTCTTCTTGAAGTGTAGAGCCCAAAACAGGACAGGTGAGACATCACCAGTGCTAAATAAACCTGAAAAATCACTTTTCTTGATTTGCAAGAGACATTCATGTTAATACAGCCCAATATGCTGTTGATTTTTTCTTGCAACAAGAGCACACCATTGGCTCATATTCAGTTTATGGTTCACTGTAACCCTCAGGTCCTTCTTTGCAGTACTGTAGCCTAGGCACTCATTCCCTAGTCTGTATATGTGCATGCAATTTTTCATCCCAAGTGCAGGACTTTATACTTGTCCTTGTTGAATCTCATCTGATTGGTTGTGGACCATTTCTCCAGTTTGTCCGGGTCAATCTAGATCCTCCAGGGTATCTGTAACTCCACCAAACTTAGTGTAATCCACAGATTCCCTAAGCATGCATTTAACCCCACCATCCAAATCATTAATTAAGTTGTTGAGCAATACTGGACCCAGGACAGACCCCTGAGGAACCCCAGTGAATACCTCCTCCCAACTAGACATTTACCCATTGATAATTACTGGTTGAGTAGGATGATCCAACCAGTTATATAGTCACCTTATAGTACTTCTGTCTAGTCTGTATTTCTTTACCTTGTTAATGAGAATGTTGTGGGTAAGAGTGTCAAAAGACTTGCTGAAGTCAAAGTATATCACATTCACTGCTGTCCCCCAACCACAGAGTCTGTCAACTTATCATAGAAGGAAATAGAGATTGGTCAGGCATGCCTTGCTTTTGGTCAATCCATGCAGGCTGTTCCTGATCATCTTGTTCTCTAGGAGTTTCACAGTGGATTCCTTAGATGTTTCAGGACCTATTCCATGACCTTCGCAGGTCCAGCTGACTGGTCAGCTATTCCTCAGATCCTTCTTCTTCCCTTTCTTAAAGATGGGCGCTATATTTGCTCGTTTCCAATCATCGGGATTTCACCTGACCTCCATGAATCTTCAAAGAGGATACCTAACGGCTCTGAAACTACCTCAGCAAGTTCCTTCAGTATCCTAGGGTTCATCCCATCCAGCTCTGCTGACTTGAAAGGATCTAGCTTTTAATAAATAGTCACTAACCCATTCTGCCATTACTCTAGGCTGTTTAGCAGCTTCTCTTTGTTGCCAACTGCACTTGTCATCTGGTTGCTGCCCCTTTTGGTGAAAACTGAAATAAACATTCTGTTTTCTCTGCATCGTCTGTTACTAGATTGCCTTCTGAATTCTGTGAGGGACTTATGAGGGTTTTTTGGTCATCCTCTTTTGATGTACTTGACATACTTTGCACTGCCTTTTATGCCCTTTACTAGATGTATCTCAGCTTATGCCCTGACCTTCCTAACTTTCCTCCTGCATGCCCATGCGATATTCTTATACTCTTCTCTAATGATATGCTCAAGTTTCCAGTTTTTATAAGATTCCTTTTTTGAGTTTCAGCTCATTGAAGAGATTGTTGTCTAGACAGACTGACCTCCTGTTGCACCTCCCATTTTTCCATGCATTGAGATAGCTTGCTGCTATAACCTCAGAAGGGCCTCCTTAAAGTGTAGCTAGCTCTTCAAGATTCCCTTCTCCCTTCAGACTTTCCTCCCAGGGGATCCTAACCCTCAGTTCCCTTTTCTCTATCTAATATACTTTGCAGTCACCAATAGTGTCTTCTTAAAAGGCCCTTGTGTTCCAACAGAAGTTGAAGTGGGGATTTAATTTGTCATTTAAAAAGCTTAACTACACCAGTAAATAAATCTCTCATTGCTCTTATTTATCAGATATACTGTTTACCCTAAATGGATAATGGAGATCTTGCTTCTTAGGATCTCTCATAAAAGTCTGTCAGAATTCATATTTAAATTTTTCATGAGCTGGCAACAACTTAGTCCGCTTCTATGACTTTAGAAAAAAAGAAATGTGGTAAAAAGCTATTCCCCTGACTTCTTGCCAGAGACAGTTGCACCGGTTTATAGAGAAGAGGACAAAATATTACTTTCTGTTTTATCTGTTTGATCCAGAAAAACAACAGCTTTCTTGCACTGTTTATAGCAGCAGACAATAAAATAGCACTTTTTATTGTGCTTTTGCCTTCTGAAACCCAGTTTCAAATGCCCTGTACTTAAGAACTGATGCTGTGGAGCTAAACAAGATCATAACACCCACTCTATCCTTAGTTTTTAAAATTTATAGGCAAATGTGTAGCTCATAAATTAGTACTGCCAGTTTAAGTTAACTGTAATGGAAGTATGTACTATACAAATAGTTCTTCCTCACATGGTATCTGCCTCTATTTTAGCTATGATGTGTAGCTAAAATTGACTTTGATCTTTTTTTATGTCCATAAATTGGAGGTTATGATGGAAAAAGAAATGCTTGTCATTTTTCACATAAGACTGATTTTGAATTTGGATATCCAGTATTCATGAGTACTTATTATATCGTCTTTCCCTGTAGACACAGAATTCAGAGATAAGGGCGGGATTCTCTTCAGAATTTATTTTGACATGCGGTAAACACCTTAACCTCCAAATACAGATTCACTTGGATTAAATCATTTGCCACTTTTCTTGTGTTTAATCCTAGCAAAAGCAGCTTCTTGTTCCTTCTCAGAAAAATATGGGGTATATAGTTGGTCACAATTTTTTCTATTAAATGCTGTTCATTAAGAAGTGCTGATTAATTTATGTAACCCTGCCAGGTACCGATCAGCAGTAAGAAGGGCTGGGTTCACATTTTGGGATACCAAATAACTTATACCAGTGGCTTAAGCCCCAACCCAGAAGTATGGGAATACTAAATTTTCCTGAGGTGTTCCATATAAACACAAACCCCTCCTCACAAGCAGTGTAAACACAAAAAACCATATTACGGAAAATAAAGACAAAAAAAAAGAAAATACTAAAGCACTAAAAATACTTTTAAAACACTATGAATTGCAAGGCAAAGTTTATAGGTGGCACCTTTTTGGGGAAGCTTCACCCATGCCCAGGCATTTTGGGACTTGGGACTCCCCAAAGTGTAGCTCCAGGGGCCTGCGTCCTTCAGCAATGGGCTGGAGAGAGGGGCCCCCACCAGAGAATCCCATGAGCTGCTCCTTGGGTTCACTGCACCGTGAGGAGCTGCTCAAGAGCATGTGTCCCTCTGTGTTGCAAGGGGCTCTGTTGCTCCTAAAGAAATAGCAGAGCTCAAACGTCTACTTCTGCTTGGTAGCTTTGAGGGGTTAACCTGTGGCTTTGGTCAGCATACTGCACCCCAAAATTCATAGTCCCAATCCCAGCTCTGCTGGGGAGAAAACTGTGAAAGAACTCGGAGAAAAGGTCAGGCCTGTCTTGGCTTGGGCCTGAACTACAACTAGCACCCAACCACACCACTTGGTTGGGACAAACTACAAAAGGGACAAAAGGATGCCCAAGCCTATGTCGCTGGGCGTGGGCTGGGCAGCAGAAGTCAGCCAAGCTTTATACCACAGTGAGGCCTGGATCAACAACAAGAAGTACCAGGTCTCAGCCTGGCTTAAACTGTGCCAGGCTCTACCCTGGCCCAAATCTGTAAGCCAAACATATGGCTGGGGTTCAGCCACACAGCTAGGCTGAAACACAATTACTGTGAAACAGCAAAAAGGGCCCAGGCCTATGGCTGCAGCCTGGACTTCTAGTTTCAGCTACACCACTATGCTGTGACACTACAATTACAAAACAGAGGAGACCAGGCCCATGTGGCCATTAACTGCCAGGACCCCGTTCCTGATCAGTCTGCTCCAGGGATTAATACCCCCATGGTATTATCCCACTCAAAAAGCCCCCTTGGTCAGTAAAGGCATCCAGGAATGCCTGAGGGCAAAAAAGGAGGCATACAAACAGTGGAAACAAGGGGCTATCACCAAGGAGGATTATGCTTCCATTGCTCGTGACTGCAGGGAGGCTGTTAGGAAGGCCAAGGCAGAGATGGAGCTAGGGCTAGCAACCAGAATTAGGTATAACAAAAAGTCCTTTTTCTTAGGGAGTAAGAAGCCACTGGGTAACATGGGGCCCCTACAGGATAGGCTTGGCAATCTGATGATTGCAGCAAACAAAAAAGCTGAACTCTTTAACGAATTCTTTGCCTCCATATTCCTGAACAGGGACTGGGACATTTCCTCCACTAAGATTATGGATGGACACAGGGGAGGCACCGCCATGCCTAGGGTCAGGGATGACCTAGTTAGGGAGCTTTTGGAGGGGCTGGATGTGTTTAAATCAGCAGGTCCAGATGCTCTTCACATGAGGGTGCTGAGGGAATTGGTGGGGGTCATAGCAGGGCCCCTAGCATGGCTTTATGAGTGCTCATGGGGCTCTGGCCAGGTACCAGAGGATTGGAAAAGGGCCAATGTGGTCCCCATTTACAAGAAGGAGAGAAAGGAGGACCCCAGCAATTATAGGCCCAGTCGGTCTTACCTCAGTCCTTGCGAAGACCTTTGAGAAAATTATCAAGGAGCACATCTGCAGGGGCCCAGCAGGGGAGGTAATGCTCAGAGGTAACCATCATGGGTTCATTGATCCTGCCTGACTAACCTGGTTTCCTTTTATGATCAGGTCACCAAGTCCTTGGATGCAGGTGTTGAGGTGGTTGTCATCTATCTGGACTTCAAGAAGGCCTTTGACACTGTTTCTCACCCCACTCTCATAAAAAAAACTAAGCGACTGATTACCTGCCATGATGTAATTTAGACCCTTGTCTTTTCTGGCTGCTGAAAGCCAATGGGGAGTTGCTGGGATTGTTAGTAAAATAGGTTGTCACTGCCTCCCTTAAATTTTGTTAGTCATTTAACCTAGAAACCATCCCTTGGTACAGATAATTTTTTGATTGAAGGCTTTCCTTTGGGGGAATTTTTTTTTATTAGGTTATGATAAACCTCTTCAATAGTATCTGGAATACTAGTTTCATTTAAGCTTTTGTGTATACTATGAAGCTACCCTGATGGCAATGGTCAATGCCTTCTTTACAGTGGATAAAAATCATGTGGTCTCATTGGTGCATTTAGATCTCTTACTTACTAATGTGTGTGAAAGCCCTGGGGATGATGAGCGAGAGAGAGAGGATTATTGTAGAGCATCTTCTTTCCTTCTTTCTGAGGATTCTTAAGAATATTGTTAAGGGGTTGTGAGAGTTAACTCATCTGTTTCTACAGGTCTCTGTTTTGTTACCTCTCAGATTTAAGTTTTATTTGCATCTAGTAGCAGGACAAGTAAAGTAGTATAGTTCACCTTGTCTTTCATTTGCAGATTAAATGTTGTTCTATATTCCTGTTACTTCTGGCCTAGCCAATGCAATGAAGTGGTAGCTCAGTGTGTGCAGAATAGAAATTGGACCATCAGTGAGACTTGAATGTGTTTATAAATTATCTGGACTCAGATGTTGTAAGCGGACTGGCTATGTTTGCTGACAACACCAAACTGTGGGGAAGTGTGGTCACACCAGAGGATAGGCTGGCAATCCAGGCTGACCTCAACAGGCTTACAAGGTGGGCGGATCAAAACATGATAGCATTCAATGTCAAGAAATGCAAGGTGCTCCACCTTGGGATGAAGAACCCGCACCACACTTACAGGCTCAGCAGTGCTAGTAGCACATCTGAAAGAGACTTGGAGGTCATGATTGACTACAAGATGAACATGAGCCACCAATGCAATGTTGCAGCTGGCAAAGCAAACAAAATTCTGGCCTGCATATTCTGATTCATCTCAAACAAGACCCCAGAAGTCATCTTCTGACTTTACTCGGCCTTGGTGAGACCACAGCTGGAATACCGGATCCAGTTCTAAGCTCCACAATTCAGAAAAGATGTGAAGAAGCTTGAGAGAGTCCACAGGAGAGCCATGTGAATGATTAGAAGACAAGAGAGCAGGCCTTAGGAGGTGAGGCTGAGAGACATAGGAGTCTTCAGCCTGAAAAAGTGTAGGCTCAGGGATGACTTGGTGGCAGCCTATAAGTATGTAAGGGGTGTGCGCCAGAAACTGGGAGAACATCTGTTCACCAGGGTACCCTATGGGAAGACTAGGTTCAGTGGTCACAAACTCTTGGAAGACCATTTTAGGCTGGACATAAGGAAAAACTTCTTTACTGTCTGAATCCCCAGGGCCTGGAATAGACTCCCCACAGGGGTGGTGCAGGCACTTACTCTGGATTCCTGGAGGAAACACTTGGATGATTATCTTGCTGGGATCATTTGACCCCTGCTGACTGCCTGCCCTTTGGGCAGGAGGCTGGACCTGATGATCTTGTGAGGTCCTTTCCAGCCCTAGTGTCTATGAAATCTATGAAAATGGATAGGATGGGAACTAAAGATATACGAAATAAGAAGGAATGGTGGGAATCGCATCAACATTTATAAATGGGGTAGTTTTTCCCATTGGTTGCTAAGTTTCATAACCTTGAGGTTTTTAAAGATTCTTGGTGACTACTACATGCTTAGTTAGTCATCATTGTCAGAAGTGCTTTCAATCTATGGCATAGACAAGCATTGCATTACTATCCCCTAAGGAAAGAGAAAGAATTAATGATGTGCTTACTAACTGTGGGTTGTGTTTTTGTGTAAAAAGTCTAACCCAATCTGAATAAGCAACATATTACTCAACTGAATACTAAAACTACAGGCCTGCTGCTTGCAGCTGAGAAGTGATGAATCTGAACCTTTCTAAGAACCTGGTTTCAGAGGTTGTTCAAAGCACTTAGCAAAGGCTAAATTTTTTTAGACACCAATAAAAGCATACATGCATTGCAAATATTCCATTTCCTTTAACTCACAGCACTAAAACTGAGAGAAGTACATAGAAATTTCTCTGTTAAAAAATTGTGCTTAAAAAAATCCCACGTGCATATAAAACATATGGTATCTGATATAGAGATGAGCATTTACTGTTTTGAACTTTGCTTTGGATGTCTTTTTCTCACATCTTGTGTATACCCTGGGCCATCTTTGAGGCATTAGGTTTCTGGGTTTTTTTAAATGTGCCATGGAATTCATCCTTCAAAAGCAATGAATTGTGTCTTTAAGTCTTGGGCATTTGGATGTGCTGACCTATGTAAAACTTGCTTTCTTATAGCAGGTTTGTTGTGTTTTGCTGTAGGGAGTAGAAAACTGTCACTGTAAGGTTTAGGTTGAATTTCAGAATGTAAACCTCATCTCTGAAGTCTGACATTGGCGTTCTGAGTATAGAACACAATGTCAACAGCATAAGAGGCACTCCTGAAAAGAGATAAGAAAAATGTGCATTTACTTTTTTTAATTATAGTTTTTATACCATGTGTATTTTTAAGAAAGTTTGAAAGACTCCAGCTTCTCAAGCAACAGGTTTTTTTATATTGGTATTCATTTTCATATTTCTAAAGATATAATTCTTTCTTCCCATACATTATATTTGAAATCTCTATTTTGCAGTGCGGAAGTCTGACCACTCAACCAAGGCCTTTTCAGAACATAACGGGGAGGAAGAAAACTCATAACAAATGGCAACAAGGAACAGACAGAGAAGACTGAGTAATGAGGGTGTAACAGGGGGGCCTTCTGGGGGCCAATTTTGCCTTCAGCCAACCCACCTGTTTCTGGGCCAACCACCCACCTTCTCGTCTGCCATGCCTTGTTGTTAATTAATTAATGGTCTTAATTATGCAGGAGGCTGCCCATTTTTGCCCTGATGCCGGGGTACTATCTGCAGCTCTGTTCCTCCCCTACACAGCAGCCTAAGCCTCGCAGATGGTTTTTATAAATTTTTCTTTATGTTGGAGTCTCAACTGCTGTGGGCTTACCCCTTCTTTCTCTAGCTAGGCCTGTCAGTCAAAAAGACCCCCACTAATCAGGGCTTGACTCTAAGGCTCTAGCTCTCAAAACTCACTTGGGCTCAAGGCCCTAGTGCAGCAACCCTAGTGCCGCAGGGCTTCTGGAGCCCCTTATCTTGGCGCCCCTTGGCGCTAATGAGGCCTCCTCCACGCCTACAGCCTCAGCCACAAACCATTGGCTATTAATGTCCAACGCAGACGATAGGCTTCTATGGCCATATAATGGAAAATTAATAATGAAGAAATAAGAGATGCAACATGCCTGCTTACTTTTAGATGATCATGCTTCTGGCTCACAGCGTGGCGTATTCTTCCGAAAGAGGCTGCTGCTGCAGCACCGTGGTCATTGGGAATCCCCCACTCTGCTGCCTCTCTGGCCTTCTCCACTCGCCATTTATAGGGTTCTGGCCTTCCCCTTCCTTTCACCTGACCAGCTGGCAGGGCTTGAGCCTTAACCCCTGCTTGACCAGCCGGCCGTGACTGGAAGGATCTGGATTTAAAGAGACCACCCTGTTTCTTGTTAATGGGGCTAGGGTTCCCTGTAACAGGGAGAAAGAAAATTATTCTCTAGTGCAAAATGTAAAAGCATTTTAAACATGGGGTACCCATAATGTTGTGATGATCCCTAACTGGCAATTAAAAGATGCACAAATTCAGGGCTCATGATGACTGACAAGGCAGATCTCTGCAAAAGCATTACCTACTCCTAAGAAATTTCCAATTAGTTACTTGCTGGCTATATCAGATATGTATAGTGTGCTATCTCTTCTAAGTTTTAAGTAGCCTTATTTATTATGAGTACTCCTTGCAAACCCACATATACGTCTGTCTAGCTAGCTGATTCTATGGTGTGCCAATTGTCTACAAGTAAAAAAATTACAAAAACACAAATGGTGAGGAAGACTGCATTCTTTACTCTTCTCTTCAGCCATTTGAACGGTAATAGATCGGATAGAGAGAATTGCCCATCTCTCCCTAGTCCTGGGAGGACAAACCAAGCTATGTGAAATGAAGATGGAATTGAAAAAGAAAAAGATTATAGGGCTGTGTGAAATGGCACTATTCCATTTCACTTTGCATTTCAATGGAACAGTGTTTCATATCAAATTTAGTTTTGATTCAAAACTGCTGTTCCATTTTGTTTCGTCGAAACAATTTCGATGTTTCAACACTCTTTCGATGTTTGGCCCATAGGCTATAATGGGGAAGCTTGAAACAGCCTATAACTTTGTCATTTCTGGCCTGATTTGGATGCAACTTGCAGGAATGTAGTGTCTTCTGAGGACATGAAGCCTGCCAAGCTTCAAGGAGATAGGTGCAGGAGTTTTGGGGAAACTGCACCTCAAAGTCTTGAAAGCAAAACTCATGTAAATTCAAACAAGCACCTAACCTCATCACCAGAACTCAAGCCAACTTCCTACAGCTCAAAACACAAAACCCGCCAACTATCTCCAGTACCCCCATAAACTGCACACCAGAATCTATCAAAGACGATAAAACCCAACTACCTGTGGGGGCACATTCCTCACCAAAAAACACTCTGCCTCCAGTCTCTCAGGCCTGATCCTGAGAGGAAACAATTTACAAACAACTTTTTACAGCCGGGCCTGTGAACTTCACTTCATCAGCCTCCTAGGTACAGAAACTCATGGACTCAATATAGACAGTGGAATTCTGACACACTACAACCTGCCGGACATCTGACTCCCCAGGTACCTCTGGACTTTTACCTGCGCTTCTAC
>NW_017729006.1:19641199-19661787 GCF_001723915.1 Gavialis gangeticus | reverse complement strand
CATGCCAGCCTCTGGCTTCTTTACTATTCCTTTCACAATCTCCCCACTGCCAGTTCCTTGACTTCAGGCCAGCTTGGGCTCATAAACTTGCCCTGTCTAAGGGCTAACTAGGACTTCAGAAATACACCAACAGAAAACATTTGGCCTCTGCTGACAAGCCCCTGGGGTCCTATCTCCCAGTGTCCGCTTGGCCACTCAAACAAAGAAAGAAAATGAAGTGGGGACTCTCTCGTCCCTTTTCTCCCAGTGTCTGTGGAGGGTGGGGGGCAGCTGCCCCTTTTCTCATCTTGATTCGTCTCCCCAGCATAACTGCTTCTGGGTCTCAACTGACCTGGGGTCACTCCCTGGCTGTTTCCAAGCAGGCGGGGCATGCGGTTCCCTCATTGGGCTGCTCCTTCCCTGCCAGGCTTCTTGTGGAGATTTGGTATCTGTGTGTGCTTACCAGATAATGAGAAAGAATTATGTGGTTAAAGCACTAGACAGTTACTCAGAATATCTGGAGTGAGCTCTATCACAGATACTGTGTGACCAAGAGACATTAAGTTAATTTTTCTGTGCCTCATTTCCTTAGCAGAAAAAATAAGAGGATGGTAATAAACTTTAATCTGTCTTATCTGTTTATAGTAATAACTGCCCAAGTATGAACTACCTCTTACTATGTCTCAACCTCAGCTATAGCCTGGCAGTGTTATGATACAAAAGTACTGTACAATATACATTTGGGTAAGCAAATTTTAGTCTTAGCATGCACCACTCTTAAAAACTTGTATGCAACGTTCTTATGGCTGGGGTGGGCAAAATATAGCCCATGGCCACCAGGGCATTCTATCCAGGCTGTAGGGCCCCTAAAAAATTTATAAAATTAATTATTATTTGTCCATGGCTGCCTGTCTAAGCTAATGAGGCACCAGTGGTGGCAGGACCCAGGAGGGCAGTACCCAGGGGCAGCAGCAGGAAGGCAAGGAAATTGTGGTGGCAGTGGCACAGTTGTGGCAGGTGTTTTCTGGCTCCAAGATGGCAATCTTCTTGCTGAAAGGAGTACTTTCGGGGGCTAGGGGAGGGACTTCTGGTTGCAGTTAGGGGGCGGAACTTCCAGTCCCAACATGGTGACCTCTCAAGACGCGGGGTTACCCATGCAGCCCTCAACAGCTCACTGTAACTCGTTAAGTGGCCCTCCAGGTGAAATAATTGCCCGCCCCTACCTTAAGGAGTCTTATCACATAATGTTTTTGCTTTTCTTGTTTTGAATGTACATGTCTATAGTTTAAAAGTGCATATGTTCTCTCTAAACCTCTATATTCTTTCTGTATTACAAAGAAAAGAAAACTGCTATCCCAGTGTTATTTAAATTGGAATTAAATGTTACTGTATTCTGCAGAATTATTTTTGAAAATACAATGGAAGCTTATACAGTCATAATGGCAAGGAATGACTATAATTTAGTTTCTGTCTGAATTGTGCTGAACCTCATGAATTGTTTGGGTTGTTATAAGAGCACACCCTCAATTTAAATCAGAGATGAACGCTGACTTCTAAAATGTTTTAGACACTTTAATTCTACTGAGCATTTGTCTAAGCTGATACTGTACATTTCAAATACACAGACTGGATAATTTATGAAGGGCAAAAGAACTTTAGGTAGCATAACCTTTATATGAAATATAGAAAATTAATATAATTTTGTTTCTTGTACATAATTGGAAATAATTTCCATAATGCATTATATAACAAAAATATAAATAGGTTTTGTGATACTTACTTACTTTTGTTTACAGTGCATGTAAACCATAGTTTTTAATTTTCTTATAAGTAACAGATGACTCAGCATCTGTTGGTTAAAGCTGAAGACAAGGAGTTCGGACCTGATCTCAATTTCTGTTTTGTTACTAACCTACTGTGTAGCACTCAGCAAGCCACTCTGTCTTTGCTCATTTTTCCCCATTGTAAAGGAAGGATTATGATGTTGACCTTGGTAAAATAATTACCATAATTACTCTTACTCTCAGAGGATTTCAAGATAATCATGGTGAGCTTGCCCTGGTAGGTAAGAAAGCCAGAGTAGTGTGTCACCAAGGACTTAGGAAGCTCTGGCCTCCATAATTTTAATATTGCATAATAAGAAAGTCCTATACTGCCCAGGCTACCTGGTATTTTACACCATCCCAGAGTCCTCTTCCTTGAACACTGCGTAAGAATGGGACTGAAGCCTTATTCTACCTACCAGTGGTTAAGAAGCACTATATATCACCAACCCAGCACCCTCCTTTAGTCTTCTACTGCTTCCTGCTACTGGCTGCATTCTGGCCCTTCTTTGCTTGAATGGCAGCTCACAGAGGGCTATTCCCTGCTTTAAGAATGGCATCAAGGTGATCTAAAGCAGTATTTCTCAACCCGTGGGACTTGACCCAAAAGTGGGTTGCAAAACTATATGAAAGGGTTGCAAACAAACTTTAAAAATAGATTCCCCTTTAACGGGGATGTGACCATCTTGCCTCGAACATCCGGTCATGTGTGGCCTCGGCCTGAGTGGCCAGTGGTGTTCACCCTATGGTCTTCTGTAGGCCATTGAGTGGATGTTTATTCCCGGAGCGGCCTCCCCCAATCTCGCTTGCCACGACTTTGAAAGTTATACCAGTGTGGGGTCTGACCACTCGGGGTCCCTCTGCGGCATGGAGTCCATCCAGCGGTCGTCTGCAGGGCTCCACCTCCCCTACACCCCGGCCTCACACCAACCCGCAGTGGATCACTGAGTCTTCTCAGCTGTACTCCTGATACTGTTGTACTCCTGGTTATGGTAGCCTTAGTAGCCCTCTCCTGTCCTGAGTACTAACTCCCCAAGGGTGACTCAGTTAGCCTTGATTTGCCCGCGATCTCTCACTCTGGTCCCGAGACCGACTCCGCCTGGGTTACAACACCTGACCTGTGCCCCCAAGACAAAAATGGAGTACAAAAAGAGCTCCGATGCAGCTATCTAGCCTGCATCACCTTGCCCTACTCTTCAACCCCTCCAAAAGGGGGAAACACAAGAAACAAAAACACAACTATATCGTGAGGAACCCGTACGGTCCCCTCCCTGGTCCTTCCACCAGGGGCACAAGAACTCTCCATGAACCCCCCAGGGGTTAGACCCTGT
This sequence comes from Gavialis gangeticus, assembly GCF_001723915.1. Classification (NCBI taxonomy): domain Eukaryota; kingdom Metazoa; phylum Chordata; order Crocodylia; family Gavialidae; genus Gavialis; species Gavialis gangeticus. The sequence goes on along the minus strand of NW_017729006.1, from coordinate 19,658,654 downwards.
GTATGGCCAGGGTAACCCATGGCCTCTCGTCCGGGTCATCTCCCCCTTTACTCAGCCCTGTGAGATTTGTGGCACCATTCCTCTTCTCCCCTGTTAGGGACATCCCTCATCCGGTGCCTCATGGTACCTCCACAGAATTCTGGCTGCTTCTTATATTAAAGGTCGGCACCCCGCCTCTTACTGCCTTGCTTCGCAGCCCCTCTCGCTGCTCTCATCTGGTACCTCCTGGAGGGAGAGCCTCCTCCACCTCCCAGATGCCCCTGATGATTCCACCTTCAATGGTGTAGCAAGCTTTGTCCGTCCCTCCCATCCCTCTGGTGCTGCTGCCTTCACCAGCATCAGGAGCCTCTCCTGACTCCTTGGTCCTACTGGCAAGCTGCCCTCTGCCAGAGCAGAGAGCCCCTGCCAGCTCTCTCTCCCAGAGAGTATCCTGGGCAGCATCCAGCATTGGTGTCTTCCCCGGTTTCCACTCTCTCTCCCTCTCCACCTTCCCTGGCGGTTTTATCCCTGCCAGCCGGTGCTTGCCGATGATGTCACCGACTGGCTTCAGCTGTATGAAGGCGTGGCTTACGACCAGCATGGGTTTCTTTCCTCACTCCAGCTGTGCCACAGGTCCTGTTGCTAGTAAGTGTTTTTCTTGTGTTATTTTTGTGTTTACTTTTTTTTTTATGTGTGGTTCCCATCGCAGGGGATCCCCATTTATTATTTGGGGTCCTTTCCACCGCTCTCCCCCGGGACACAACTCCCCTCCCCCAAGTTGCCTTGGGGCAGTTTGTTTGAGTCTGTTATCATCCTACTTGTCTTGTCCTGTGATTCTGTCTGTTTTTGTTTCCCGGTGTTGTCTTCGAATTCATTGTTGCATCTAGATAAGAAATCTGCTGTCACATTATTCACTCCTGGTCAGTGCACTATGTGAAACTTAAAGGGTTGGAGGGCCAGGGCCCATCTTGTAATTTGAGCGTGATCTATTCTTGCGGAGCTGAGCCATTTTAGGGGTGTGTGGTCTGTTACTAACTTAAACTCTCTTCCCATTAAGTAATATATAAAATATTCCACTGCCCATCATATCACTAAACATTCGCGCTCGAATAGCGGCGTACCTTGTCTCCACGGGTAGCAGTTTTCGGCTGGCGTACGCCACAGGTCTCTCCACCCTGGTGTCGTCTTGTGTCAGTACTGCCCCAACGGTGGTTTCTGAGGTGTCCGTCTGTAACACAAAAGGTTTTTGGAAATCAGGCATGTGTATAACCATGTCCTCACACAAGGCCCTTTTTAGCAATTGAAAGCCCCATGTCATTTCCCCCATCCACTTTATTCCTTTTCCACGAGATCCCTTTAGGGCCTCTGATAGTGGGGCCGCTAACTTGGAAAACTGTGGGACAAACCGGCAGTAATAATTGGTCAGGCCTAGAAAGGACCAGAGTTATTTGTAAGTTTGGGGAGCTTGGAACTTATTGATAGCTTCTACTTATCTGCCAGCAATCTAATGGTTCCTTGTCCCATGAGGAACCCCAAATATTTCATCTGTTTTTGGGCCAACGCACACTTTTGTGGGTTTGCCATTAGGCCTGCCTTTCTCAGTTCTGTCAGCACTGCGACAAGAGCTTGTTTGTGCTGTGCCCAGGGAAATGCTGTGCTGTGTAAAAATGATATACGCAGTGGTATATTCCACATGCAGGGCTAGGATGCATTCCATCAAGTGTTGAAAGGTTGCTGTGGCCCCGTGTAGCCTGAACATCATCCGTACGAACTCGTATAGTCCCCATGATATTCCAAACATGGTCTTAGGCCGATCCCTGGGTATTACTGAGATTTGCCAATAGCCTTTCGCCAAGTCTAGGGTTGATATGAACTTGGCAGAGCCGATTCGTTCAACTAGCTTGGTGATGTGAGGCATGGGGAAAGCGTCAAAGATGGCTATAGTGTTCAGTTGTCGATAATCCATGCACAACCTTAAGGAGCTATTGGGTTTGGGGACAGGGACAAGGGAACTCTGCTAGGGGCTCCAAGAGGGTTGTATAATCCCTAGCTCCAACATCCTCTTGATCTCTTTACATATTTCTCCATTGAGGTGGTGTGGGATTGGTTGCCCTCTATCTCGCACCATTGACCCCGGCGGTGTGCAAATGGAATGGTATATCCCTTGTACCCATCCAGGCTCTTCCCTGAATACGTCCTTAAACTTCCCAATGAGGGCTCATACCTCGTATTTTTGGGCTGCCATCAGCTCTTCTCCAACTCAGATCTGTCCTACCGCGTCCATCGCACTGGCATCTGAGTTGCTCCTGTGGAGCTCCTCTGCTCCTCTGTGACCTGCTAGCTAATACACAGACACCTCCTCAGCAAGGCAGAGGGGAGGGGGGAATTCCTGCTTAGCAGGGTCTGGTAAGGGAAGGGGGAAAGAAGTTGCAGTCTCTAGAGCTGCAGCCAGGGAGCAGAGGGGAGGGTTCAGCCCTGCTGTATAGCAAAGAGCCCCACCCAGCCCAGAGATCATGCCGGGATGCTGGTGGAGTCTGGTTTATCATAAATCAGCAAGGGGTTTGGGGCAGACATTGCATAAACTGGTTTGAGGCAAATAAGTTAAATCTGATACTACATTCAACCAGGTTTATCTCAAACTGGTTTCAGCCATTCTCAAACTGGTCTATGTGCACTGAACATCTGTTCTGTTACAGGTTTAAACCAATTTCAGATCACTTAAACCAATTTATATCTAATGTTTGCCTGTAGTCTTAGAGTTTTTAAAAATGAAAATGAAATCACCAAGTACAATTTCAATCACTAAGTACAACTTCAAATGGACACATTTTACCATTTGACATAAATCTCATTAGTCTGATCCATTTATAATTCTCTTAGAATAATTTTCTATAAAAACCTTCTATATTATCTCAAATCTAACCTTTGCCCTAAGAATAAATTTAACAGACTATTCAATTTTTAACTGTAGAAAGTAAAATGTGTTCTTTTATCTCTACTGGTGGGATTTATTATGAAGTGATGTGTATGACTACCAATTAAAAGATCTGCTGTGTCATTGGGTATTACTTTAGGCCTAACTAAATGAATTCAGGATACCATTAGGATGTGTGGAATCTTTTGTTTCTTAAGAAATCTGTTACTATTTTACTTTTTGAAGGAATTTGTTCTATACCCCAAAATGTTTTACAAAGTAAGCAATTATTTTCATAGTAGCCAGAAGCTTCTGCCATTGTGCATTGGTATCTAGTGTTTTACCTTTTTATTGTTCATCTTTCATGTGTCTTGTTTTGTTTGATTTTTCCTCCTGTTTTGTCCTAGTAAGATTACATAACAGTTAGATCTTGAAATTTCTCTGGATTGGGTAAATCCTCCACTAAGAGTCCATCCAGCTTTAATCTACCATTTGATGCCAACAGATTAACTGTTTCTAAAGCTACCATGTCCAAATTCCTTGTGCACTTACATTTTATTTTTCATAGGTTAGATTGTCCCTGAAGGACACAAAAAAACATAGCAATAGAATATGAAGGCATCCTCAGTGTTACTAGAAATATGGGAAAATATTCTAGGAAACTAATCGGTGCATCTATAATTGCATATGCATGCGCTGCAAAAAATGCTGGTGCTTTTTGCATCAGAGTTTATTGCTCCTAGATGCACGTTTACAGGGATTGTAGCATATTAAGCTAGGTTGGAGCAACCCTGGCTGGTGGGGGTGGGGGGCAGCCTGCCAGCCCAGGACTGCTCCCCCTGGCTCAGCATACTGTGGAGGGGCTGGCTGGGGCATGAGGGTGCTTCAGCATAGGGCTAGCTGGTAGGCAGTTCCTGTACAGAAGCATCCTCCTGTCCCAGCTAGCCCCTCCAGCATCTGTACATGTGCTGCTGTGGAGTTTTTTTACTCCACAGCAGGATAGTACTTGTATTTACCAGTACTAACCTGCTGCAGAGTAAATTAGTTTACTATAGCCTAATAGCAGTGTAGATGCACAACATTTACTGTGCAGCTAATTAGTTTACTGCACAGTAAATGTCTTGTGTAGACATGCCAATGTCATCTATTAAGTGTGTGACTCCGGGAATTTTCTCCTGGATGCAAACTTCTCAAATTTCCGTAAATTACTGAACTTCTGTGCAGTGGCTTCCTTTGAAGAATCTTTTGCTGTTATCTTTAATAATTGTGAAAACAGAGGCTAAAGAATAAATTTTACTGCAGAGAATGCCACAAGGATCATCCCTCTCCCTAGTAGCTGACATTTTTTATTTTCAGTGGCACTCCCACATTTTCAGCAGCAAAACAATCCAGACTTTCCCTAAGGAAGATGGTAACTGAAACTTAGAAAAAATTCAAACAAATGAAGTTATGGAAATGCCTCCCAAATAACCTTAACTCTGCCTTGTGATGACATGATACGCAGCGGATCAAATACTGTTGTAGAATTTAGTTTAATTCAGTCCAGTATATTATATATCAATAGGTATTAATCCTAACTGCATGATTAAAGTGTGTCCTCATTACACTGTATAATGTTTCAGTGTGCGTTATCTTTGCATTTATGCATCTTAATACATTTGAGTTTCTTCAAGTTTAAACTTAACTATATATTTCCTGGGTTTCTGATGATCTTTATAAAGTTTGTACCTTCAAGTTTCTGGTGCTAGATATAGGCATTCAAAAAGCCCAAGGCAGAATCGATCTAAATTATGTGGTTTTCTGTAAGCAGTGTAGTGTAGGTCAGATCCCGCAATTTTTAAACCAGTTTGTGCACCAAACTTCTGCTCTGTTAGAGGTATAGACTAGTTTCTGATCATTTAGATTGGTAAAAGTGTAATATCTGTACCTAGCCAGAGATATGTCCTCTACAACAATTCTAGTTTAAGCAGTTTCTTATCTAGGAACTAAGGGCTCCTATACACATGTAGGGAGCCTGCTCCAACACACTGTCATTTCAGTTTGCTAAAGCATGGAAATCAACGCACTCCAGCAGTTTCCAGCATCACGTGTATCAGCGTCCCTGTGCTAAAAAATGGTGGAGGGGCATTTTAAACTAAAGATTGTTTGAGCTTTAGTTCAAAGAGTACCACCACTATTTTTCAGCTCAGGGACACTGACACGTGACACTCCAGGCGCTTTTAATTAGCGTGGCTCTTGGAGCTGCACTAATTAAAACACCACCCGTATGCCTCCCAGATCATGTGTATAAATGCCCTAAAATTATAACTGGCAAAAGAAGCTACCAAAATCATTATGGCTTTGAGAAATGTTAGCAATTGCCTTCAAAATTAAACGGAAAAAACCAAGAGTTACCAACTCAGTACATTAAATATCGCAAAAGCAGACACCTGTTACATTGTGTGGGCACAATAGGGTATGCACATGTAACTGTGGGGAAAATACGATGTCAGGAGCAATTATCTGTTTTGTGTGTTTATATGTTTGTATATTTTAAGATGGGTAGAACAGTGTATTTTTGTCAGCCTCCTTTTCAGAAATGGTTGTGCCATTTTGGCTGAAACTTTCCCAAATTGTTTAGACATAGGCAGATGCTCATGAAGGAAAATTTTCATCCAAACAGCTTGGAAAAATTGTAAGCAACTGAAAACAAGGGCCTTATAATGGAAAGCAATCTTAACATTAGGCTTCTGGCTCTATACTGTTGTTTACCCCAATATGTATTTTGACATCCACATTCATTACTTATTTTGTTCAGAATGTACTTTTTACAGTAGGTTCATATTTTTCCAGTTTCAATTACTTCTTTGTAATCAAAGCTGAAGTTAATAAATCTGTTTGTTTTGTTTTTGTTGGAACTTGGTGGCCTTTTGTGCTGAAGGAAATAACTGCATTGTAAAGCGTTTTTATCTTTTATATGCATTTGTTTAAATTTTCTTGTACACAACTGGCTTCTCTGAGGGAAGAGTACATTGCCCTACAGCCATATTACCTTGTGCTGTGATTTTTGTCAGCTTTCACAGTCTCTGTAATGCAGTCATGTCAGGCCATATTTGTTAGTGACGTGTAACAAAAAAAAGAAGGTGCCAGAGGAAGTGGCATTGTTTTTTTTTTTTTGTTGATGGCTCTCTCTTCTCCCTATTTATTGATATTGGTGGGCTCATTTACTTTTCTATTCACACTGATGAATCCAAAATGTACTTCCCGAAGTTTTGAGGGTCTTGAACGTTACAGAAAAGAGAGGGTTGCAAGCCCCACAGACATTCAGTTCTTTTGGGTACGTTTAAACTAGAAATAGGGCCACGCAATCATGAACTGACAGGAAGTGAAGTGACAAACTGTGGAATGGGATGGTGGTTCAAAAAAGATTATGAACCACCAATATAGTAGGTGTGTTTTCTTTGAAAATGATGTTAGTATTCCCATTTTTGCCAGGTCGCTGCAGAGTATAGTTAAGATACTGTGGCCCAAGACAAAGAAGACCGTACTGCCTCTTTTGGTGTCTCTGTTGATTCCCTGAGTTGCATTGGGAAAGGTCACTTCATAGCCTTTAGTGGAACTATGCAAGAGCTTTAAGTTAAGAATATATTCAAATGCTTTGATGGTCCACCACCTTAATCTCTTTGTGTCCCAAACATACCACCTTGTCTTACCTTTATAGATTGCAAAGTCTTCTTAATGAGAACTATCTCTTGCTACCTGTTGGACATTACCTAGTACAGTCTAATTAGAAGGCAAGGGATACTTTTGATGCTACTGGGATACACAATATTAATAAGTAGCAGTGTTAGTTTTTTTACAGTTTCCTTTTCCTTTTTTTCCTCTTTAGTGTTTCCTGGGAAACATACAGTTTATAAACTCCTGCTTTCCCATCTTCCCCTGCATCTCTCCTCACAAAATTGTGTTCCCATTTAAAGATCATCCCCAGTATTCCTCTTGCGTCATCAGCCAAGAAATATGAGAAACTTCCATGTATTACTGTATTATTTGCATACAACATGCACTTTTTCCCAAAATCAGTCCTCCACAATTGGAGAGTGTGTATTAAGTAGGGGAATTATTTTCTTTGGTAGAAGAGGAGCAAGCCTGGAGACACTGTGCATGTCATGCAGGTGCCAAGATGGCTACCACTTGTCTGGTTCAGCAAGCTGAAGTGGTGGAGCCATGTGTTAAACCTCTCACAGCCACAGCTGTTGGCTGAGCACTGCAGCTTGTGCCTGAACAGCAAGTCAGGTGCTGGTAGTATCTTGATGAGGCTTGTGATGTGGAAACAATACTTTATGTAAAGGAACTTGTATAAAGAACTACTTATGCAGACTTGCTATAAATCCCACAAAATATTCTTCTATAATGAAATCACAAATCCTGAAAGTGAAGGTGTATTGATTAACGTTTCTAGAACTTCAGAATAGAGTGAGCTACTGAATTAATATACTTCTGGGGATTATTTCACCAGGATTTACTAGACAGCTGAGTGTGGCTTCTCAAACCTTTACAGATAGTTTAAATTGGTCAAAAAAATAACTTTTAGTACTTCTGATCAATTATGATCAATTAATTAAACAAGGATTAATATGAAGAGAAGTTTAATTTTAGATTGAGGAGGTGACATTGCAAACAATACTGAATATACACAAATTAATTTAAAGAATAACTTCCTTTTTAAATTTCTGTTAAATGTAGAATTATTTGTTATAGTAACCCTTTCCTTTTGAAGTTATTTAAAGTGCAACACATAATTGATAAAAACTTTACCAAACAATGTATTAAAAAACTTGCAATTTAATGTTTTTGGTTTGCTAGAGCCCCTGTAAAGAACATCTAGTACTGTACATACTCCAAATACACTGTCGTGACCCATATTGGCTAGGATGGACACTTTGTTATTGTTAGTTAATTAAATATTTCCTGGTTAAATGAACAGTTTATATTATTTCTGGGCAAAAGGGAGTGAGTCTGACACAACAAATGTACAATGGGTAAGTATTTTCGAAATGATTACACCCACAGCCTGAACATTTTCAATAGCTTGTGGGCATATCATTCATTATTTTAGACCTATCTGATTGGTGTCAGATTTTAAATGAAAGTGACATTTATTGAGTTCAAAGGGATAGATCTGAGGACACTTGAAAACAATTGCAATTGAAAGAGCAAATAATTTCTTCACTACTGTAAGTTGTTATCCTAATAAAAGCGTAGATGTTTAATATTCTATGTTAAACTCATTTAAGTTTACTGTTTTATACTTTTTGTTTATATTTATCTAGCTGGTATAGTGAAAGAATGAAGTGAATTTGCCTCCCCGTGAGGTTTTTATTACTGAAATATTTGGGCTGAGGCTACATCAGAGGAATCATAGAGAAGTAGGGTTGGAAGGAACCTCTGGAGGTCATCTAGCCTAACCCCCTACCTGAGGCAGGATCACTCCTATCCAAACCATCCTCTATAAATCCATAACATAAACTCTACATACAACTACTGTCAACTCTGACACAACACAAGACACAGCATCCTAACCTGACACAAGTAAAACAGGGGAACCCCATCAGCCAGTGTCCTGCTTCTATAGAAGGTTGTCAATATATGCTTAAGAGATCCCAGGTAGAGAGCCATACGCCCAGCTATGAAGAAAGGCAAAAACCCCCACAGTCCATACCAATCTGACCATGGGGTAAAATTCCTTCCTGCCCAAATATGGCAATCAGTATGACCCTGAATGCAGAAGCAAAACCTTCTAGCCAGGAACCTCCAGCTTTGGTCCCAGAAGGAATGTTGGCACACCCCAGTCAAAATTCCCAGCCTTGGCTGTATCCAACACCCAATGCCTTTGAGGGAGACTTAAAAACACCCTGACGTGTGTAGCAGAAGTTTGGAGTAGGGGTAACCAGCAAAGCCCAGAAGCATGGGAAATACCTATACTGTACTAGAATATAGGCATTGCAATGCCTAGATCATTCCTGACCAGTGGCTGTCCAACCTCTTCATGAACACAACCTGTGATGGAGTCCACACCTTCTTTAGACAGTCTGTTCCACTGCCTCATTGTTCTAAGTGACAAAGTTTTTTCAAATATCCAATCTAAATGTACTTTGCTGCATCTTCAGGCTTTTGGTCCTCATCCTCCTCAGTGCAGCAAGACAGAAAAGGTGCTTTTCCTCTTCTTTATGGCAGCCCTTCAGGTATTCAAGTGCTGGCTCCTACCCTGGGGGTCTTTAAAAGGAGGCTGGATGAACACCTTGGCAGGGTCGTTTGACCCCAGTCCTATTTCCTGCCATGGCAGGGGGTTGGACTTGATGATGTGCTCAGGTCTCTTCTGACCCTACCAACTATGAAACTATTTGAAGACTGCTGTCGTGTCCCCTTTTAAGTGCCTTTTCTAAGCTGAGCATGCCTAGCCCCTTCAGCCTTTTCTCATGGTGATTGCTTTCCAAACCTTTTATCATCTTTGTTGCCTACCTCTGGACCCTCTCTAACTTCTCTAAGTCCTTTTTAAAATGTGGAGCCCAGAACTGCACACAGTACTCCAAATGAGACCTAACCAGTGCTGAGTAGAGAGGTACTATCACCTCCCATGTCTTGCACCTAATACTTTTATTGATGCATCCGAAACCTGTGTTCACCTTTTGTGCAGCTGCATCACACTGCAGACTCATATCGAGTATGTGGTCTACCAGGACTTCCAGGCAGCATTCCCTCTAAGCTGCGTGGCATATGCGGCTGTGCAAGTGAGCCTGACAGGACGGCATGAACGCACCTGCACAGCTATGCACACCATGCAGCTTAGAGGAAACGTTGCTCCCAGGTCCTTTTCCATAGTGCTGTCATCCAGCTACATATCACCCATTTTGTATTTCTTTTTTTTTAGTCTTCTTCCCAAGTTGTAGCACCTTGCATCTGTCTGCATTGAACTTCATTCTGTTAGCTCTAGCCCAACTTTACAATCTGTCAAGAACCTTCTGAATTGTGCTCCCATCTTCCAACATGTTCACTGTCTTCTCAGTTTTGTGACATCCACTAACTTGCTCAAGAAGCTTTCTATGCCAGCATTGATATCATTAAACATATTAAACAGCACCAGGCCTAGGACAGACTCCTGTGGGACTCCACTCAAAACCTCCTGCCATCCTAAGATGGACCTGTTAATAATTACCATTTGCTTGCAGCTATTAAGCCAGTTGTCTATCTACCTTAAATGCTTACTTAATAAAAATCCAATCTGATCAAATGAAAATAATAGTCCTGAATTTTACCAAAAGGTAGATTTGAGCTGTTTGAGTTGAGGGCATCCTTAATGGCAGTTAAAGAGCTCTTTTTCTGGTATGTGAAAATTATTTTAATTTCTGTTTCACATGAATAATACCTTGAACTTTGTATTAGTCGTTCTGATTTATTTCTTGCCATTTTTCTTCTTTGATTTCTGTGATTCTAATGACAAGCATTAATAGCCTTCAATTTGATCTAAGGATTTAAATTTATCTTTGTCTTACCTTAAGCTTCCTATTTTAACTAGCTTTATCACCTTTCTATAGGGTAGTGCCCCAGTACTGGGTTTGATACTCCTCCTCCAAAGACATTGCACTTGGTTTAACTGTGATGACAATTAGTTAGTAGAACCACTATAAATACTTCTTGAACTGACCCTTCTTTTGCCATCACATAGTAAAATTGACCCAATTACCTATACTTCTTTTTTTCCTTTCTTCCAGTACAATAGTCCATAGATCTATCCTTTCCTTGAAAAGCTTCCTAGAATATAGAAAAAATATTATTGACCTAACAAAGAATTTAGTCCTACCAGTATGTGCGTCTGATTTTGATCAAATTCCTTTCCTGCTGAAATATAGATTAAAATTTGTCTTGCATTAATTATCACTGCCACAGCAGGTAGGCCTTGTTGATGAAGAGAGTAGAACAGTGGCTCTGACACACTACAACTTTAGAAAAGGTTTAGAAATGATCTCCCCCAATATTCTTATAAGTAAGCTAATAGAATAATATCTAAGTGAAGCTGTAATAAGTTGGGTATACAAATGCTTGAATAAGCATGCTCAAAAAGTAGTCATCAATGGCCCAATGTCAAACTGAGAGGGAGTATCAAGTCAGGTTCCCACAGGTTCTGTTCTGGATCTGATATTGTTCAGTATGTTCATTAATGACATGAAAGAGGGACATAAATCGGTAAATCTGTGTATTTGGTAGAGTTGATAAATCTGTGCATGGTACTAAGCTGATGTGGTAGCAGATACTTTAGAGAACAAAGTGACCTTAGTAAATTGGTCTAAAATAAACCAAATAAAGTTCAATAACCACAAGTTTACACTTAAGGAATAATCAAATGCACAAACACAAAATGAGGAATAACTAGCTTATCTGTGGTGCTGTAGAAAATGATGTTATATTGGGGGTATAGAGCATTGGAAACTCAATAGGAATCTTCAGTCTAAAATTGCCTCCCCCATACTCCACACTGCCAGGCTGTGCTCCTGGCCACCTGCATGTTACGCTGTGGCTGATCACATGCATGGAGCATTTAGTGGCCACATTAGCCGCCACATTAGCTAAAAAAAAGCCAGTTGCTGACAGTCACTTTTCCTTACATCAGTGCTGATCCGATATAGGATGGATGTATTAGTGCACCTCTAGTAATTTTTTGTCATTCATTCTGCATACCCACTATGACTTTTTAAGTGCCCCTAGGGGTACACATACCCCCGGTTGACAACCACTGTCCTAATGGGAGTGTGGTATGCAAGTCACAGGAGGACTATATCCAGTTTTAGGCACCACATTTCATGAAGCGTATGGACAAATTAGAAATAGTCCAGATAGGAGCAACAAAAATGGTTATATTATATAGAAACTGGGTGAGGTTGGACAAATTGGGGCAGGAGAAGGAAGGGAAGGATGAGACGAGATTTGTGAAATCTTCAGCTATAAAAGGGGTTGTTTATTAAAAAAAAAAAAAATTAGCAAAAAGAATGGCAATAGTTTGTTCTCCGTGTTAATGGGGGACAGGGCAAGAATAGGGTTATATTGCAATAAGGGAGATAGAACTTTCTAACTAGAATGGTGGTGTCGCAGTGCACTCAGATGCCCTGCGCCTGAAAGCAGATACGGCTCAAGAGAGGCCCCTAGTGGCAGGACGGGGGAGGCTCAGCTGCCAGTCACCAGGGCTGCACAGGTGCTGGTTGCCGAGGCAACCAGTAAAGACCAGCTGACAGGAAGGGGCAGGGCTTAGCCCTTCTTAAGCCCAGGTAGGAGGCCAGGAGAGCACTTCCTCTCCAGCAGCTGTGGGCGTAGGAACTCAGCTAGGACAGGCAGAGGGGAGAACTCTGGTGGTGTGAACATCCCCTGGTTACTGCTGGGGCTGGGGAGCCCTCCCTTCCTCTCTCCCTCACTCTCTAGTAGGGAGTGAATCTGTTTTGACCGGACGGTCTAGTTTTATGTTGTAGCCCAGGGGCTTTGTGTTTTTATGTTCATTTTTTTGACTGGAGGACCAGGTGAGGCTATTAGGGGTTGGAGGAGGCCTCATAGGGACTCCCCAGTAGCGTGGGGGTTCTGGGCACCAGAGAGGGCACAGCATTTGCAGGGTGCATTGGCTCCAGTCCCAGAGTGAGGGGGGAGCAGCGAGGAGCCCCAGAGCGAGAGCGGGGGGCAGCGAGGAGCCCCAGGAGTAAAGAGGAGGGCCAAGACATAACAGGGCCCAGGTCAAACCACGTCAACACCATATGCAAGGCTTGGGCTGCGGTGTAGGGGAGGAAAAGGAGCCTCAGGTAGTGCCCCCTGTCACCGGGGCACGAAAAATGGGCAGCCTCCCTCTGATTACAACAATCTACTAATCAAGTAAGATCAAGGCGTGGCAGGAAAGTAAGCAGGTGGTTGGCCCATTGCAGGAGGGCGGAGCCACTCCCGAAAAGGTTCCGATATTGATACTCCTGTCACAGGTGGATAAACACTGAAATGGATTATTTAAAGAGGTTGTGGAATTTCTATCCTCAGAAGTTTTTAAGTGCAAGCATGTATATAGGATGGTTCAGCTACAGGTGATCCTTCTCTGAACAGAGGTTTGGACTAAATGACCTCCTGAAGTCCCTTATAGTCCTCTTTTACTATTATCATAGACATTTGTTAGACTCTTTTGGAACTACATTTATTTTATTCTACATATGACTGAAAGGTCTAGTTCTACTGCTTATACTACAAGTAGACTAAAGAGCTATTCTAGAAAGGCTTTGGCAGAGCTTCATACTGGTAGAAAGAACATACTTAGATAAGCAGGGATAAATGTTCCTCTCTTAACCGTCCTGAAAGTCTACCTCATTCTTCATTGCTAGAGGAGAGGACTCATCTTTACTTCATGAAATAGTCTGAAAGTATACATAATGTCCCCACTGTTGTGATTCAGCAGTAGAATCCATGCTGCCACATAGATGACCTGGGTCTAATTCCCGGATGCTCACATAACTACAGCCATAGAGGCACCAAATGCCTAAACTCAGTCTGACCTTTAGATTCTGTCTTAGTGGTCTGAAGTGGAGATGAAAGATTTGGGCAGCCTCCAAGACTCCATACTCCTGCTGAGGTGTACACTTCAAAGGTCTCGACGACCCCTCGTGCATACACCATGATCCAGTAGGTTTGATGGTTGCCTTCTTGTATTCATATTGTATAGGGAATAGTTGATGCAGACCTGGGCTTTGAGCCATTCAAGAGAGAGTGAGTCCAGCTGATAAACAAAACTGACAAGATCCCAAGAATATCTAGTCAGCTCTTTCTGATGGCATTACTGTGAATGCCAGTTTTTTACAGGACATTCTAAATTTCTTTTTAGCACTGGTTTTGTCTGTGATGCCTGTGTCATTTTTTCCTTAACAGTGGGTACATCTAAACATGCTGCTAAAGCAAGTACTAAATGACTGCACAGGCCATTTCTGATCCTACTGCACATTAGCTCATTGCTACTGCACAGTAGCAGCGGCACCGTGGTTTGTGCCCACCAACACTACGTCACCATAGCTTGTCCCTACCTAGCATCTCATGCAGATGTGCCCAGTGTTAACTTTAAAATGTCAGGCATTGAGGTTTCTGTAAATATTCAGAATCTGACATGCATGTTGATCTACAACCTACAGTCTCTATCAGAACAAAAATTAAAAATATGTAATAGTGGTCTAAAGTGTAGGGCAGGGAAGCAGGAAATCTTGGCTCCCCCCCTATGTCACTGATCTGCTGCAAATCACTTTACTTTTACAGTTCACCGTTTGGTTTGGAAATGTCCCCTTTCTAATGCTTAGTAGCACCTTGCAGGATTTATTGGTACTTCTTGTCTTTCAGTGATGTGAAACTGCACTAAATAAGGGTGTAGTTGCACCTTACAATTAGTATGTGCTAATTATAGCTAGTGTTAAAATTAGCATGTGTTTTCAGCAGTTGCACATTAAGTATTTAAAACCCCATGTAATGCACAGTGGTCTGACCTGCCCTAAGAAGGCTGGTGAGCAGGGGAATGGCTAGGAGCCAATTTGGCTCTCTGCCTGCCCAGCTTGCTTGCTCTCAGAGGCAGGGTAGGTGCCCCAGATTGTGGGCATCTGGGGGCTGGCAGGATCCCACTGGGCCTGCCTGCCCTGACTAGGTTTCTGCTGCCACTCACTGCCCAAATCAACTTGCTGCCACCTCCCAAACATTGGGCCCACCACCATTTGCCCTCATTCCCTACCAGCTCAGCCTGCTACCACTGCTTCCTTCCCACACGAGTCCAGATCAGGCCCGCCATGCCACCTACATCTTCCCCCCCACCCCTGCTAGCCCAGATTGGGCCCTATGTGCTACACCATATGCTGCCTGTGCCTCCCAAGTGCCCAGATTGGGTCAGCTTCCCCCAGCACCACATATTCCCCTTCAGCCTTTCGTGCCACATGCTGGCATCCATGCTGGGAGTTGTCTAACCCTGGTGTAGTGTTTGGCTTTGCTTTTTTCATAGAGGAGTGTCTGCTTGATTTCTTTCATCTGCAAATTGTTATAAACTTGAAATTAATAGTGAAGAATGTATGTATCAGGAATAAAATATTAAGATGAAAGCAGGGATTGTACTTCTGAGGTGTTTAAGTTGAAAAGAAAATGAGACAGATCAGGAATAGTACAATAAAACTCCTTCAGGTATACCTGTTTGTTTTACAGTTTCTTATTATTTATAATTAAAATCTCTGATTTCCTTCTTAAATGGTACCAGATTTAGATTAGTTTATTCATCATGTTATGCATCACTGTCATCATGCTGTGCATCACTGAATTGGTTTAAATCATTGCATTAACATGTATTTTATTCATAGGATCAGGATTATTTTTCAATATTGTAATGTAAAATAGATGCTGAATTGGCAGGACCTGTGTAGTTAATAAAAACACAAGAATTTAAAGTTTCTGTTCCTTAAACTCCTGAAGACTGTCTCTTTAAGGAATATTTATTTGGAATTAAACTTGGGGACAACTGTATTTTAATAAAATTCGTAAATCAAAATGTGTTTTTAAAAAACATTATGAAATGGATTGGAGTTAAAATGCAGGCCACTTTAAAAAGAGCAGTGAAGAGACAGAGCAACAAGAATACAAACACTGTCGTGTTTCATGTATTTGTATTTAAGTGAATAATTTAATAAACATACATTGCCTGTGCTGAAACTCCAAGAAGTCCAGTGCTCGTACTAGTGCACAAGAACCAGAAACTTAACATAAAAACAGTAGTATCCAAACTGAGAGGTACCAACAGTGTGTAAGTGGTAAAAAAAAATAAATAAATTAGACATTTAAAAGTATCAGTTCTAATGCCCTGTTATTAATGATGCAGATAAAGACACTTTTCTTTAGTGCTGTATATTTTTTTTTTATCTTGACAGTATTTTGACACAGTTCCTGTAACACTTCTAAAGATGATCTGTTTTTACTTCCTTTGAAGCATATTTCAGGAATGTGACATTGTCTTTAAACACTGTTTCCTCCCATTGCAATAATAATAGAGTTGTCACAGGAGTTAAAATTAGATTATGAAACCTCCCTTTATAGTAGTTTCATTGAAACCAGGAGTGTCAAACTCCGTTCCCCGCTGGATCAGATCCAAACAACAAAACTCCTTGTGGGCCTGGGTCAGGGCCAGGTCCCAAGCCATCTCTGTCAGCAGGGAAAGCCCCAATGGGGCTCTATATGCCTTAAATAAATATTGGGCCCAGCTCCTCCAGGAGCCCCATGGGCCAGTTGATATAACAACATGGGGCAGATCCAGCCTGCAGGCTGTATCTTTGACAGCTCTGATCTAAACCACACTATTTCAATTTACATGCGAGAATATCATGAAAAATGGTGCCAGAAGCTTTACAGAAGTTGAGGTATGTTGTATCCATTGCCCACCCTGTGTCCACAAGACTAACTACCATTTCACAGAAAGAAATGAAGTTGGTTAGGCACATTTTTTTTCTTGACAGAATGGTGTCCATTACTTTTCATTTCGTTAGATGTTTCCAAATTGATTGTTTTTTGTTTGTTTTATATTTATATGTATACAAACAGACACACACACACACCCAGTATCTATCTAGGAACTGAAATTGTGACGTGACTGGTCTTTAATTCCATAGGTATTCGTTTTTTCTTTTTCATTTTAAGATGAGCACAATATTTACCCTTTTATATCTTTTGAAATCTTGCTTGGCCTCCATGGGTTCTCAAAGGTACTAGCCAATGTCCCCGCAATTACTTCAACCAATTTCTTGAGTACTCTAGGATAAATATCTTCAGTTCCTATTGATTTGAAAACCTTTACCATATCTAAGTAATCCATTGGGTTTCCCCTCCTCCCCGCCCCCCCAGCAAGGCTTCCCTTTTCCACACCGTAACTTTCCAGCGAGTTTATAACCCCCCAGAATGCTCTGGGTCCTACCATGCAGCCAGTTTTCCATCCACTGAACTGTTGAGCAGTTAGGCCCACAATCTTCCAATTTTTCCAAAAGGATATCATGGGGTATTAGTTCAAAAGCCTTTTGGAAGTCTAGGTATATACTGTCAGACTTCTCTCCTGTGTCCAGGTGGCAAGAGACCTGTTCATAGAAGATACGATTGGTAAGACAATACCTACCTGCAACAAAGCCATGCTGTTCAGAATCTTACCCTCAACTTCATTAGCTACTAATGCAATTCTAAGGAGTCTGTAACAAATTACAGAATCCTCCTTGAATTGAACGTAAAACTGTGCTACATGTTTACAGAATGATGACCCAGGCCTCAGGCACTCTGTAAGATTGGTATAGACATGCTGTGAGGCAGTGAATAGTGCTGTGGAGCTAGGGAAGGTGTAACAAGCCAGGGTCCCAGGGGTGGCTGTGATGCCCCTGGTGGCTCCACAACCATGCCCCACTCCGCCCCTAGGGTTCCTTCCTGTCATTCTGACCGTGCCTTGATGGTATAATAATAAACAGTGAGGCTGCCCACAGGCCTTTCATAGTTTCATAGTTTCTAGGGTTGGAAGGGACC
>NW_017729006.1:19636689-19640929 GCF_001723915.1 Gavialis gangeticus | reverse complement strand
TTAAAAAAGGACTTCTTGTTGTCCTTAATCCGGGAAGTGGATGGCCCCAGTTTTGTGGCCCCAGTTCCACTGAACCCTCACTAGGGTTCCCCGGCACCCCACTAGTCCTCAGGCCTCTTGGTGGGCCTTGCTAATTCTCAGGCCCTTCATTGGGCTTCTATAGTCTACTGTGCCCAGCAGGGCACCCAAAGCCTTAGGCTCATTGCATGGCTCCATATCCTTCCCTACACCATGCCCCGTGCCTCACATGTGTTACTATAACACTGTTCCCTATGTTGGGCTTTGGCCTTCATCCCCTTAATCTCATTAGGCATTCTAGCCTAGGCCTGCTGCATTGGACCTGGCTTTGAGGCACTGCTTAAATCTATCCTCTTTGGTCACTGGGCCCCTAGCCCCTGTCTGCCAGGCCCCTGGCCCCTTTTGCACTGCACTCTTGAGTGCTGGGCCCCTGGCCCCCATCTCAGTGTGCCCTTGTACTCTGCCCCTCTCTGGGCTCAACAATAGCTCAGGCCTTGAGCTTGCCTCTGGCAAGGTTCAAGGCGAGTGTGTGCCTCTTGGGCACTAATGGGACCTCCATAACTTCCTCTTACAGTTCCAACCCAAACCACTGGTTTAAACACAACACAAACGTAAGTCCCTGGGCTATAACATAGCATAAAGGGATAACAGCCCTCTGTCCCTTTCAGAGTGTAAACCTCCCTCACTAATGCAGGATACCTCCCATCCTGGACTCCTTGTGAGCTTTCCAAGCCTCACTGTTCCCATAGGCAGCAAAACAATTGGTCTAGCATCCCTGGATGGCTCTTTTGGGCAGAAGCTCCTTCCCCTGTGGCTGCTAGAGAGAGGCTCCCTTACCAGCCCCAGCTTTGAGCTTATATGCTCCCAGAGCCTTGCCTACATCCAGTCAGCTGACTGCCTACAGGTGCCTGCTAATTGCTCCATTAGCCTGTTGCCCTGGAGACCTGCAGATGCTGTGCCCTGCCTTGCCTGCAGTGCTCCCTGGCTAAGCTGCTTTTATCTTGAAGTAACAGGGAGCCTCAGGCTCTCTGTACAGAGGGTCACTGGGTTTGTTTGTTTGTTTGACTGTAAAGGTATTGGGAAGATTGAATGCTGGGCAAAATCTAAAAGATGTAGAGAAGTTCTCCATCCCATGTTCAAGAATTAGGATTCAAAATAACCTACTAGAGAAGAGATTCCCCCACCACAGTTTTTAGTAAAATATTTCTTAGTATATACAATCAGAATGTTTTTAGGACTCTTGTGAGAGTGCAATGGATGTGACATACCTTGACTTTAGCAAGGCTTTTGACGCACTTGCTCACCACATTCTCATTAAGAAGCTGAGGGAAATACAGTCTAGATGGAAGTACTGTAAGGTACATATGTAACTGGTTAGATCATTGTACTCAGCCAGTAGTCATCAATGACTCAATGTCTAATTGGGAGGAGTTATCCAGTGGGGAGGAGGTATCCAGTGGGGCACCTTGGGGTTCTGACCCATGACCAGTATTGTTTAATATCTTCATTAATGATGTTGATGTTGGGATTTGGGACACACTTAGCAAGTTTGCAGATGACACCAAGTTCGGTGGAGTTGCAGATACTTTGGAGAATAGGGTTAGGATCCAGAATGACCTGAACAAACTGGAGAAATGGTCTATAACCAATCAGAAGAAATTAAACAAGGACAAGTGCAAAGTCCTACACTTGGCATGGAATGATTGCATGCACAAATACAGACTGAGGAACAAGTGGCTAGGCTGCAGTACTACAGGAAGGACCTTGAGGTTATAGGAGATCATAAGCTGAATATGAGGCAACAGTGTACTTTTGTTCCAAAAAAATCCAACAGCATCCTGGGGTGTATGAACAGTATTGTAGCTTGCAAACCAAGGGAAGCGATTCTTCAGTTTTATTTAGCACCGGTGAGGCTTCACTTGAAATACTGTGTCCAGGTTTGGGCCCCATACTTCAAGAAGGATGTGGCCAGTTTGGAAAGAGTTCAGCACAGAGCAAGAAAAATGGTTAAGGACCAAGGATGCAACACTTATAAGATAAGGCTAAAAGAACTAGGTTATTATGATAAGGATAAAAGAACTAAGTTAGACTTCTCTGAATAAAAGAAGTCTAAGGGCAAATTTGACAAGTCTTCAAATATTTGAAAGGCTGCTATTGAGAGGATGGGCTTTTCTCCATGACCATAGGGGACAGGACTAAGAGCACCAGCTTTAAGCTTCAGGAGAGAAATACAGGTTGGATCTTGGGAGGAACTTTTGACTATGATGGTGGTCAAGTGTTGGAACAGGCTACCAAATGAAATTGTGGATCTCCATTCTTGAAAATTTTCCAGAGCAGGTTAGACAGATACTTAGCTGGGATGGTGTAGTCGGGGATGATCCTGCCCTGAATAGGAGGCTGGACTAGATGACCCTGTGAGGTCCCTTCAGCCCTACTTTCCTATGATCCTTTATGGGACACACTCTAATGCCTGGTATCCCTTTCAAATGAGAAATGTAATATATAGGAATATAGTAGCATGCACATTTTAGAATAATTGTTTTATACCACTGTACCGGCTGCTCAGACGATGTAAAGCTGACACATACAACAGGCTTCAAATGTTTTAATAGCATGCATTTGAGTCTTTGGAAGTATAAGTTGCCAGCTGAGTGTTAAATGTAGACAGAGCAATGGGAAGCATAGTGGTATGAAAAGAGCTGTTGTGTAGAGGTAAAGCAGCAGCTATACTGAAAACATATGAGCTAAGCCTTTGCTATGTCCAGGTTGAATTACTTTAATAAGTGTAGGTTTTCCCTTGAAGGTTACTTAGAAATTGCATATTGTGCAGAAAGCATGTGCTTTTGGGGATTCAGTACTGCCATGTAGTGACTATTTCTGAAAAATATTCAGCGCCCTCCCCTATTTCCATGAGAGTGTACAGCACTGTTAAGGGTTTACTCCAGAGTAGCATACAATATGATGCATAATGTAACTGCATTTTATAGACAGATCCGGCTCCCATTTTTATTTCTGTGTGCAATTCTACATCCATTTTAATGTATGGTTTGGGCCCTTGGACCCTTCCGTCAAATGAAGGTAAAAAAGCTGGAGCTGTTTAGCTTCTGGATATATGCTCCAGTGTCCCTTGAGAAAGCCTATGGATCTTGGGGGAATCAGTGAGTTTTGTTATTCCTTCCCACATACGGCTGTGATCAGAAGAATAAAGAGGGTGATCTTTGAGAGGAACTGTTCAGTGATTTCAGGCCCCTTTACTGATATTTCCATATAGATACAAACCTAGTCTACAGGCTCAGATCATGTAGTACATAAATCAAGGGGAATTTTGCCCTTAATTTCAGTGGGAATAGGCTTACATCCATAATGACAAATTCTTACTTTATGGATATCTGGTTATTTGAGTTATTTTGACAATTAAAAAATATTGTACCAGAAGAATTATCGAGGAATTATGAAGCACAACTGGGTATATTCATAACTCCAAAATTTTAAAAAAGTAACTTAATATTAATTTATTGATCTAAATACATTCTCAGCATTTGCCAAAGCACCTTTGGATTATATTGAGAAGGCAACAGCTCTGATATATTAAAATAACAGATGAATTTAGGAAGACATTTGAATAAGAATCTTAAAATAAATACATTTTTTAAGATGTTAAACTAGAAGGTGAGCCTTTAATATACTGGAAAATTGGCTTGATTGTTATCAACAAAGAAGTTATTTGAAACATTGTGGTTGAATTTAATCAGGCCCCAATTCAAGAAAGCACTTGAGCATGAAATGGAATCCATTCACTTTACAGGAAAACACTTACCTATATAACTACTTTCTTGAATAGGATCGCTTTCCAGATTGCAACCTTGATAAGTAAAATCACAGTATTTTATTCTTCATATTATTTGTATGCCATATTTCTTTGCATTTTTATACAATAGATAAAAAATGAGTTCATTCTCCCACTTTGAGTGGTATCATTCAGTGTCTCTGAAAGTTACAGAATGTTCAAAATTAGAAAACCTTCACTGCATCTGTATGTGAGTGGTTTTTGTTCCTTTCTCCCACTCTGTTTTATGAGATTGTGTGTCCTTTTCATGGATCTCTTCTAATCTTTTCTGTTCATACAGCAAGACATGATTTCTATTTCTTTGACCTTTCTTTAAAAAGGGGCAGCCGTTAAAAAGAATATGTGCTAACCAGTAGAAGATTCAGTGTTTAGGGT
>NW_017729006.1:19606869-19636678 GCF_001723915.1 Gavialis gangeticus | reverse complement strand
ACTGAAGAAATGCAGGCACATGCCTGCAGTGGCTCAAGCTGGAAGCTGTGGGGTTCTAGAGCAGTCCTTCCTTCCCTTCCACAGTGCTGAGCAGAGGAGGGGGAGTGACCATGTCTCAGCAGGATGCTCTGATTAGGGAGAGGTCCCCCACGACCCCCACTCCTCACCAGCAAGGGTGCCAGCAGGGAGTTGCACTTCATTTAGTTACACAGCAAGGAGTCACACAGGGAGTAACACAGTATTTAGCACCCCATCAAAACAAAACAAAAGTCTCTTTTATTAGTTCAAAATCTTCTTAAACCGCTTTTTCCAAGGAAGGAATGGAAGGACATTACCAGCTACATGTTGATTAGCTCCAAAAAGCCCTAAGCAGACACTATTCTCATAGAATCATAATCATAGAATCATAGAAGTAGGGTCGGAAGGGACCTTGTAGATCTTCAAGTCCAAACCCCTGCCTGGGCAGGAGAAAAGACTGGACTCAAATGAGTCCAGCCAGGTAGTCATCAAGCCTCTTCTTAAAGATCCCCAGGGTAGGAGCCAGCACCACTTCCCTAGGAAGTTGGTTCCAGCTCCTAGCCATCCTAACTGTGAAGTAGCTCTTGCAGATGTCTAATCTAAATCTACTCTCTAATAATTTGTGTCCATTGTTCCTTGTCATGTCCATTGTTCCTTGTCATTCTGTCTGCCTTTGTCCTGTCTGCTTTAAACAGACACCTCTCAGCATTAGCTAGCATACCACTTGCTGGCTATGGTCCATGCTGTGGGAGAGGGCAGGGGGGAAATCCCTGATTGAGCACAGAGTTTGGGGGGGAGGGGAGACAGGAGGAAGCCAGGCAGACACTGCTGTACCTGCAGTCTCTGCCAGAGCTCCAGTGAAGTTGCAGACGGGCAGAACCAGCCCTTCTCTGGAGCAGAGAGCCCCACCCAGGGCTGCAAAGCATCTGGGATGCTGAGGGATTCTCGTTTAAACCAGGAAGGGGTCTGGGGCAGACTGTGAATAAATCAGTTTGACCCAAGCCTGATACTACATTCAACCAGGTTTATCTAGAACAATTTTCAGCCACTTTCAAACTGGTTTATATGCCCTGAAGTCTGTTCTGTTGCATGTTTAAACCAGATCACTTAAACCAGTTTATGTATAATGTCTGCCCCTAGCCTCATAGTCCTCCCTGGACAAGGGTGCAGATAATAGAGATAGCTTTCTTGCATTGAGTAAAAGCATAAGTTTATGAAAGATATAGAACAGAAATTGGCAAACCCTGACACAGGTAGTGAGCATGGCACTCAAGCCATTTTGTTTGGCATGCCACCACCAGCCCTGGCTCTGGGTAGCTGCTGCCAGCCACAGAGACTGGGCTGCTCCCAGCAGGCAGCTGGTAGCCCTGCTGCAGGCCCTGCTGCAAACAGCCCAGGCTCTGTGGTTGGTAGCAGCTACCTAGAGCCAGAGCTGGCTGCACCTGGGAGGCTACAAACAGGTGCTCTGGGCTCCGGCATCAGTTCCATACCAGCGGGTGCGTGCATGCCTCAGAACAGACCATAGGGGAGGGGCCTGAGACAGTGCAACCACAGCCTCTCTCCCCTGCTGCTGGTACAGAGCTGATGACTGGGCTCCGGAGCCCAGTACAGCTGTTTTTAGCCAGGCTGGGTTCTGGGCAGCTGCAGCAGGCAGCGCACAAGCTGCAAAGAGCTGCACCAGGCTCCACAGCCCCGGCATCAGCTCCATGCTGGTGGTGACTGCATGCGGACCTTAGAGCAGACAGAAGGAGGGTTGTGCTGCATCAGGCCCTACCCGTGCTGTCCCAAACATGCTTGTAGATGGCTATCAAGTCACCTCTTAGTCTTCTCTTACTCAGACTGAACAGGCCCAGTTTCCAGAGTCTCCTCATACGGTCTATCCTCCAAGCCCCTAATAATACAGCTGGTCCTCCTTTGTACCCTCTCAAGCTTATCCACATCCTTCCTGAAGTGCAGTGCCCAGAACTGGACACAGTACTCCAGCTGTGGCCTCACCAATGCTGAATAGAGAGGGAGAAGCACCTCCCTGGATCTATTGGTAACACATCGTCTGATACACAACAAATTCTATTTGCCCTGTGGCATCTTCATCATATACTATTGACTCATGTTCATCTTTCAGTTGATTGTGACCCCCAGGTCCTGTTTAGATGCTGTCAGCCAGTATACCACCACCCATCTTGTAGTTATGGTGAAGGTTCTTCCTACTCAGGTGAAGAGCCCTGCACTTCCCAGAAATCACCATTGTATTGTTTTAGGTAAAATTGTTTTATCAGATCATTTAAACTGATTTTAACAACAAAATAAATCCCAAAAAATCAAAAGAGAGGAATCAGCTTAACCTAAGGGTGTATGGAAAAGCTGAAGCCTTTTATCTAGCATTCTTTCTTTCTTCCTTTATTCTATTTAAATCTTTTCTTCCCCAGTATACACATAGTAGTGTAGAAGAAGAGGAGAAAACAAGGAGAGGAATTGACAGCAAGATGAAAAAAAACCCAAACATTTGGACACTGTAAAATAGAGTACTTTTTAAAAAAAAATCTTGAGTGAAAGTTGTTTTAAAATGTTTGCTACGTTTAATTAAAAGAATTATTTAAATGTGCAGATAGTGATTTACCAGGTCTGAAAAAGCATATTGAACAATATTATTTGAAAAAATAAATCTCAATCTAGAATAAGAAATTAAATTAATACAGAGTGAGAATTTATTTGAAGGACGTTTCTAAGTTTCTCCTCATTTACATATTGCGTCATACTTTTCTTCAGCAACATTGTCTTCAGCCATATCAGCTCAAAGTATGATTTTTCAAAGCTCAGTGGACTTGGTGAGAGTAACAGTATGTATAGTTCCAGGTTGTAGCACACAGGAAAGCTCCCACATGGAGGACACTAAGATAACTTTTTTTGAAAATGCTAATGGCACGGTTCTCCCACAGCGTCTCAGGAAATCAGGGATGTCAGCTGGGGGCTTCAGCTGCCTGTACACCAATGCCAAGAGCATGGGGAATAAGCAGGAGGAGATAGCCCTCATGCTGTATAGTGGGCAGTATGACCTGGTAGAGATCATGGAGACCTGGTGGGACTCCTCACATGAAAAGGCAGAGGGGTAGCTCTCTACATGAGAGAGCAGTACACCTCTCTGGAGGCTAACATTGGCTGCAAAGATAAGCAGCTTGAAACTTTCTGGGTCAAGCTTCAGGGGGGTGGGGGGCGAGGTGAGAGAGACCTAACTGTAGGCATTTACTACAGGCTGCCGAACCAAGGGGAGAAGCTTGATCTGGAGTTCTTTCAAGAACTGACAGAGGCCGCGCATGCAAGGGACTTGGTTGTCATGGGTGACTTCAATTACCTGGACATAGATTGGGAGGAACGTTCAGCTAGGTTGGATCGGTCTTGTAGCTTCTTAACTGTAATTGAGGAGCTCTTTCTGACCCAGGAAGTGCAAGGGCCAACCAGAGTTACTGCTCTCCTATACTTGGTCTTGGCCAAAGGAGATGATCTGGTGTGTGGCTTAAACATTGAGGGTAGCCTGGGCAACAGCCACCATAAGCTCATCAGGTTTACTGTCCACCGCGAAGTTGACAAATCAACTAGCAGTATTGAAGTCCTGGACTTTAAAAATGCTGACCTCAATAGGCTTAGGGCATTAATAGGGGAGGCAATGCAGGAACAGGGACAGAAGGCAGATGCGGTGAATGAAGAGTGGTCATTCCTCAACATGATCAAAGCACAAAAAAAAACCATTCACATGGAGAGGAAAGGTAGCAGAAGGGCTGGCAAGCCTTCCTGGCTCAATAGGGACATTACGGTCCTCTTGAAAAAGGAAAAAGATGCATACACGCAGTGGAAGCTAGGGACAGTCCTCAAGGAGGACTATACAACAGTGGTCCACACCTATAGGGAAGTGATTAGGAAAGCTAAGGCGGCGACCGAGTATAAGTTAACCAAGGGAGTCAAGGACAATAAGAAGTCCTTTAGGTATGTAGGGAGCAGAAGGAAAACAAATGGAAGCGTGGGACCCCTGCTTAACACCTCAGGGTAGCTGGTAATGGACACTCAGGAAAAAACTGAACTCCTGAATGCCCTTTGCTTCAGTATTCCACCGGACCAAGGGGAAAGGCAAGCGAGATAAGGATCACAGGGGACATGGTGGGAATGATAGCCTTCCTACTGTGGCTGCTGAGCTGGTGCAAATCCAACTAGAAAAGCTAGACATTTATAAGTCATCAGGACCAGATGGACTTCACCCGAGAGTACTGATGGAGCTGGCTGAGGTCATTGCAGAACCCCTGGCAAAACTCTTTTAAAAATCATGACACACAGGGGAGATCCCTGAGGATTGGAAGTGGGCCACCACTGTGCCCATCTTCAAAAAGGGGAAGCGGGAGGACCCAGGCAACTATAGGCCAATCGGCCTAACCTCCATCCCAGGGAAAATCCTGGAAAAACTCATTAAAGAATCTATATGCAATACACTCGTTGAGGGTAAGATTCTGAACGACAGCCAGCATGGCTTTGTCATGAGTAGGGCTTGACTTACCAATCTCATCTCCTGTGAACAGGTCTCACCACCTGGACACAGGAGAGAAGGTTGACAGTATACACCTAGACTTCCAAAAGGCTTTTGATCTAGTATCCCATAATATCCTTGTGGAAAAATTGGAAGATTGTGGGCTTAGCTGCTCAACAGTTCAGTGGGTGGAAAACTGGCTGCATGGTAGGACCCATTAACAGATCTGTGTTGTCCTGGTGGGAAGTGGCCAGTGGTGTCCCTCAGAGGTGCGTGCTTGGACTGGTGCTTTTCAACAACTTTATCAACGATTTGGATGTGGGGGTAAAAGCTTGCTGGCAAGTTAAAGTGTGGAAAAGGGAAACCTAGCCAGGAGGGAGTGGGGAGGAAGGGAAACCCAATGGATTACTTAGATATGGTAAAGGTTTTCAAATCAATAGGAACTGAAGATATTATTGAAGATATTTATCCTAGAGTACTCAAGAAATTGGTTGAAGTAATTGCGGAGCCATTGGCTAGTACCTTTGAGAACCCACAGAGGCCAAGCAAGATTTCACTGGCCAAGTTTGCAGACAACACCAAGTTATGGGAGAGCGTGGCCATGCCAAAGGATAGGTTACAGATACAGGCAGACCTGGACAGGCTGGAGAGTTGGGCAGACCAGAATCGGATGAATTTCAACACACAGAAATGTAAGGTACTCCATCGGAGGGCAAACAATCCCCAACATCCCTACAGGCTCAGTGGCGACAGTTTGACTTGCACCGCAGCCGAAAGAGACCTAGTGGTAGCGATCGACCATCACGTGAACATGAGCTGGCAATGCGATGCTGTGGCCAGCAGGGCAAACAACACGCTGGCATGCATTAACCATTCCATGTCATGCAAAACTAAGGAAGTGATACTCCCACTGTACTCCGCACTGGTGAGACCACAGCTGGAGTACTGCATCCAGTTCTGGGCACCGCACTTCAACAAGGACATGGAAAAGCTTGAGAGCGTCCAAAGAAGAACCACCCATAGGATCAGAGACTTGCTAGAGAAGCCATACAAGGAGAGGCTGAGGGACTTGAGCCTACAGAAGAGAAGGCTGAGAGGGGACTTGGTAGCAGCTACATCAGGGGAGTACATCAAGAACTCAGTGAACAGCTATTCACCAGGGCACCCTGGGGAAGACTAGGAGTAATGGATACAAACTCCTGGAAGGCTGCTTCAGGCTCAATTCCAAGAAAAAGTGCTTCACAGTCACGGTGTCCAGACTGGGAATAAACTCCCTCCAGTGGTGGTGCAGTCACCCACCCTGGAAATCTTCAAAAGGAGACTGGACAGTCACCTCGCTGGTGTCACTTAACCCCAGTTGTCTTTTTCCTGCCTAGTGCAGGGGGATTGGACCTGATGATATACAAGGTCCCTTCCAGACCCTAACAATCTATGAATCCATTCAGAATTATTTCTTCTGAGTCTTAATGGAAACTGTGTTTCAGAATGCTTCAGGGGGTCAAACTTGATGATCTGCTCACGTCCCTTCTGACACTACCAACTATGAAATGTTTATAAAGGGCGTTATGCTGTTAGAAATATTACCATTTCTCCTGTCAGGTCTTGATGCACACGTGCTTAATTGTGCAGTAGGCTAATTTGTTTTGGTGTAAAGCATCATAGTCTACACGTGTAACACTATTAGACTGCAGCAAACCAATTTTCACTGCTGTAAAATAGTACTGTTGGGTGCAGTATTTTCTTACTGTGGTGAAAATAACTGCACCTAAACACATGTGTAAATCCTGACCCAAGCATACATTGTGTCCAGTCAGCTCAGGCAGCAAGAGGCCATACCCCTCCCGGCCTGCCATCTAGCCATAGGGCTCGTCATGCTGGGGCTCTTGTGCCACAGCTAGCCCCTTCACTGCCTGCCGCCACAACTCGGAGCCTGGGGCTGATCCCCTGGGCCCCTTGCCAGCCCAGGCCTGCTTTGCCCCGGTTCAAACTGCTATGGTCCCCTGAAATTTAAGCATCTACACATGCCATTAAGGTGCTGATACAAACTGTGTCCGAGTTTATCATGTTGCCTTAATGGCATGTGTATGATGATATAAAAAGATGTATAAATAAATGGTTTCAGTGCTTTATTCTTTATCAGAATGACAGCTCTGAAAAGGGAACAAAGTGTTGTTTTTTAAACAGAAGATATTTTATTAATTTCGAAGTCCATGTGACCAAAAATGATCAGCTTCTAACTCCACTGTATACTTAAGCTACTGTAAATGGGTAAAGAACCCATAATAGGCAAAAGTCAGTTTTGTTCAAGTGAAGCATTCAATGAGAAATTCATATTTTGGTGAGTTTAGGTTAATAACGCTTAAAAGTACTCATAGGAATAAGTATTTCTAATGAGATACATCAAGTATAAATGAGAAATGAAGGAGGTAGAGGAATTAGTAATAAAAGTTAGATTTGTAGTGTTGGGTTTTGTATCAAGATTGCTACTTCAAAAATGCTCAAATTGTTAATGCAAGTTTAAAAGCACTCACTGGACCTATTCTTCTTATAGAGTACTCTTATGAGCTGTTTGAATAATTCCAAAAAGTGCTCAGTTGCTCTTGTTGTGGTTGTTTTCTATAAAATAGCTCATGACAGTCATTCATAGGTCCAGAGTACATCTAGCAGGGGAACTTGTAATGTTGAACAGGACTTAAAAACTAGCAGAAGATACAGTTTTGGGGGATTTGGGAGTGGGGGAGTTGGTTTTGTGGGGGGAGGGGAGTTAGTTGTTTCTTTTTGGTTTTTTGTCTTTGACCCTCTTAGTTAGCAAAATTTAAAATTCTGCAAAAACCTTGCTGACTAGAATCTGTTGGTTCACTGTAGGAATAGACAGAAGTGACAATTTTCATCTGATCTGGCCCCTGCAAGTGCTTTACAGCCATGACCAAACACAAGTGCGTGACTGCAAAGCACTTTAAAAGGACCCGATCCCACAACGAAAGTTCTCCAAAGCAGCAGCCAAGGTGGGGGGGCTCCAATCCACCCTCCCCCAATCCAGCGCACTGGGGAAATGCCAGAAGGAACCTCCCTCCCCTGCCTTCTCCCCCTCCCATCCTGAGACAGAACAGGAGCTGGGAGGGAGCGACAGAGCTAGAGGAAGATGCTGCAGAGATGCAGCCTTTCTTCCTGGATTGGCTCCAAATTGGAACTCAATCCCCCACCCTCCTGACCCAACATCTGATGTCTGTTGGGCCCAGAGGATCAGTCTAACTCATGGTGCTTTCTGTACACTTTCTGAAGAAACTCAGGTCAGTGAAGTTTTGTGGGAACAGCTGGACTAGGGAAAAAAAGCTTAAGTTGAAGTTTAGTTTATGGCATTATTATTCTAGTCAGTAGGGCTGTGTGAAATTTCGCCAGCTGTTTCGTTCGACGCTGTTTTGACTCATTTCAAGCTCAAACCAGGAAAATCAAAATGAAACAAAAGGCTTTGAAACAGCCTTGAAATGAAACGAGGGCAGTCGAAACATTTCAAAAGTGTTGAAACTTTTTGAGTTTTGAAGGTGAAGCTGGGCTTGCCTGCAGGGAAACAGAAAGTAAGAAGAGGGAGGGGAAGAGGGGGGAAGGACTGTTCTGACATTTAACTGTGTAGCTGGCCAGTGACTGTGATCCTTCTCTGAGGTCCCTTCCAATCCCAGTGCTCGGGACAGAAAAACAGCATAAAAGGCAGCATAGTTTTAACTGGCCTGCCAGCTGCCTTGGGGTCAATTACTGATCTATATTCCAGAAGCTCAGGAGCATTAGACAACAAAGGCTACTACTATCATTGATTTGATTTCCTACTTGCTAGCCTAGCAAGTGGGATTCTGCAATATGTTTTGCTTTCTTTCTAGACCCTTTTATTTCATTATTATATTCATTGATGTATTCTTTTCAATTATATTGGATAGTATACTATAGAATTTATATAGAAAGGCACATATACATTTATATATTTTTATAAAGACAAGACAGTATGAAACACCATGAAGTGTGCTGGAAAGGCAGCTGGCAAGCCTTCAGGGAGGGGCAGAAGAGGGGGTAGAGGGAGAAATGTAAGTTCCCAGCCCCCCCTTCAAACTGAGACACAGCCTCTTTGCTATAACACGCAGCCATGAGGCTTCCACTCGTACTGGCAGCAAGGAGAAAGGAGCAGTGCAAGTGCCAGTGCCTGTGCCTGAGTCTGCATCCCCTCCAAGAACACCAGCCATAACCCCCCCCACCACTGCCACGACAACAAGCAGCAGCACCACCACCAGCACCAGGATGACAGTCTCTTCCACCCCCATTTCACTTCCCCTGTTGAGCCTTCCAGTGCCAGAGAAAGAGCTGGATCTGAATCTGGATCTGAGTACCCTAGCAAGGGAAATTCTGGAGAAGAAGCAGGAATCATCTCAGTTTGTGCTCCACAGCCCTCAAGTTTCCCCTAGAGCCAGGTTTCCTTTCTCAGAAGGCATTCCAGAGGAGGCTGAGATAGAGGTTGCAGAGGCAAGTGTCTCAGCTGAGTCTGTTTTTTCTGTTGCTGTGCCTCTGCTTGCTGAGGAGGGAGAAAAGCCAGCATTCACACATGCACCTGCACCCCAGAAGTAAGCAAGTAGTGTGGTCTGGGATCGTTTTGAGCTGGCAGATGATCCCACATACAGTATCTGCCTGCACTGCCAAGCCAAAACCAGCCAGGGCAAGGGAACAAAACACATGAGCACCACGGGATGCTGATGCTTCTCCACAGGCACCACCCCCTTGCCCTGGCTTTTCCTCAGTTTGGCACCAGCGGGAGCATGCCCAAAGGGAAGTCCTCCTTTCACTCCAAAGCCCCCGTCCCCCAAAGCAGAGGCAGGCCACCCTGGAACAGTGGGGGAAAGGCAGACAGAAAGCAGGGCACATTGCAAGGGCAAACGAGATCACCCAGAGCATTGGGGACATGCTTGTTGTGGATAGCCAGCCCTTCTCCTAAGTTGAGAGGCCAGGGTTGAGGCAGCTCATGGCACTCGTGGCCCCATCATACCAAGTGCCCGCATGCACCACCTTCAGCAAGCATCCAATGAAAAAGTTATAGGCAGTTTCGTGCTTCCCCATTATAGCCTATGGGCGAAACGTCAAAACAGTTTTGACTAAATGAAATGGAACAGTGCTTTCAAAAGTAAATGAAACTCAAAATGAAACACTATCCTATCAAAACAGCAAAATGGAAGTTGAAATGAAACCATGCTGTTTTGTACAGCCCTACTAGTTAGCAATAAAACCATGCCACAAGTAGGGGGAAAAGGTTGATCTGCCACAGCATGTGTAAGTTGAGAAAGAATGCTGCTTCTTTCTGAGTTACTTGTATAATGGTGTCTGAGTGTCTTAATCTTCAGTGCTGTTCTGCTTGCAGCCCTTATGAGGGAGGGAAGTGCTATTACCCTCATTTTATAGATGGGAATTAAGGCATAGAAAGGCTAAAGATATATTCATAATACAGCATGCTGAAATACCACAAGCTAACCATGAAGATGCTAGTTCATTTGCTGTCTACAAGGCAATGCCAATAGCAGCAGCAGTATAGCTGCATTAGTGAAATGTTGAACTTGGTGCAGCACAACACTAGTATGACCACTTCCAAGTCTGGAGTTAGCTCAGGTTGTCCAAATAATATTACATTTGATGACATAGACATACCCTAATAATCAGCTCTAAGTATCAGTGTGGACATAGTCTGTATGGCTTGCCCATAGTTACCCAGGACATCTGTGGCAGAGTAGGGTCTTGACCCCCAAGGTCCCACAGGTCCCAATGTAGTGTTCCATCTACCGGTCCATCCTCTTAAAATTTCAGTATTTAAAATACATCATTATAGAGTCGCACAGGCAAAGCAATTGTAATCTTTGGTAAATATGATTTTGTGATTTGCTAAGAGGAGAAAAGGCTAATTTTTAATTCACTTGTTTCTAATGGGTTTGACATCTTTATGGGCCTTTTGAGTATCATTTGTGCTGTCGCTCATCTTCCTATTCCACTTCTGTTATGATCATTTTTGCAAAGAAGTTACATCCTTTTTGGAGAAAAGTTACTTAGGAGGCTCGGGTGTTCTTTGTTGGGATTGGAAGGATGTACTGTTATTGGAAATGGCTTTTGTGAGCTGCATTAACCTCTTAGATGAAGACATATGAAAATGAATGTGAAGAGACTCACGTTTATACAAAGATAATGTGGATGCCATGGGACTTTATATACATTTGTGGTGTTACAGACTACTGCTTTGCAGGACTATAAAATTCTATTTGGCTTTTGGAAAATAGTTTATTTGACATTTAGAGGGAATATCAGCTTTCAGAATGTGTTTGATAGGTTTGGGGTTTCATCTATGTGCTAATTGATTCTTGATAGTTTGAAAATCTCAGGCAAGTCTTAGTTTGTTGAAGGTATAGATGGAGATAGAAAACAAGTTGATGAAACCTGACTTATACTGAAATCACTAAATGTGCTTATTCCATTAATATGACTTTACTGCTAACTTCCCTTCTGCCCTAAATGCAATGGTTTTAAATCATTGCTTTAAACTATTGGTCCAGATTAAGTTAAACTGACCTTACACAACTCACTTCTTTCTGTGCTTCATTTCCCATCTATAAAATGGGGATAAATTATAAATGATACTAATTCCTTTGTAAAATGCTTTATGATATAATGATGCAAAATGCTAAATAAGACAGATGTTTTTGTAGCTACAGTTATAGTATCATCGTATCAGCCTAAAATTTGAGTACTTGAGCTTTTGTGTCAGGAGATCAAAGCCACTTCCACTAGGACCAGGATTAAAGAAAACATTGTAACTCCCATATGGCCAGAGTTCTAGACTAGTAAATGGAATTAGAGCTACAGTCCATACGTACCATTTATTATTTGTGTAGGTGCTAATAGGTCTGTGTAAATATGAATCGGTTGGTTTGTCTCCAACCTGCATCTTTTGCACTTCTCAAAGTTATCTGGGGGACATGCTCCTAAAAGACTGGGGACACACTTGCACCATTGAGGTCCTGGTCCTGCAGTCAGCCCTGAAATGTTGCAGAAAGCTTTGCTAACTCCATGGATTAATATTGGGCAACAGGAGATCTCATTACACAGATGAAAATGAATTATTATTGCAAGCTCACCTGGCAAAAGAGACTTGTTTGCTGTAAGTTACAAATGGAGTCTGCTTGTCTTCCTTTGCTTTCTGTCTCCTGTCACCTGCAATGAGATTGCAATCATACATTATCGACAGTCAACAGTGTTTCACTTGCCTCTTGCATCACTCTGGGGAATACAAGACACATGAATGGACTCGTGAAACATTGTCCTTTCACAAGCCCCATTATTCACTTGTTATTCTGAGTCAGTTGATAATGATTGCATCTGTCTGACTCATTTTAAGTGAGTTTGCGTTCTTTTCTCTATTATGCCAACACTAATCCATATAATCCAAGTAATAGTCTGGGTCCACTTAGTAATGCAGTGTAATGTTTGTAGCACAGAGCTGTGCACAGACACCCTCACCTATTACTAGCATTTTTTTGAAGTCTTTCTCTATTATAGATTATGCATTCTGTCATGTGTTAAGAAGGTGGTTAATACAGAGGTAATAAACAGTACCCTGCTGTGCCTGTCATTTGTAACATGGTGAATATCTTTCTGTTGCGTAAAGTGAAGCTTTCCTTTCAACTTAGAGAAATAAAAAATTTTGATTGAGAAATGAACTTTATCTTCCCATGCTGAAGTACTGCAGGGGTTCTCCACAGAGACAGATCATGTTATTCTTGCAAAGAGCAAAATTCTGCCTCAACTGAATCCCTTTGCAAGCCTAATAAGGCCAAAGCTGATGCACAGGATGAGTGTCAAGGCAGAATCTGACTCTTAATGCACTATGGTTTTAAAGACAATGGGAAACCTGTGTCCAAAGGACAGCCTTAACTTTAAGGATTACTGCTGCAGATTTTAAAGTCAGATCTTTGATGGTACTGTATCACATTGCCTCCTTATTGTAGAAATCCATACTCTGGGACTCTCCATGAATATTCTGTATTGGTGCATTTTCAGAAAATGTGCTTTTGCTTGTGTTTTGGTTAACACTGGAGAGCGGAGAGAGGTATATGTGGCTGCAATAAGGATTGTATGAAGATACCTGACCTGATTTTAGAAATGCAAATGAATTTCCTGTTCATCTATTTAATCAATGCTTACCTAAGAATTAAGGGTGCCTAAACATGTGCATCAAGGCTGCTCCAACACACTGTAATTACAGCAAGTCCGAGCAGACTCAATTAATCGAGTCTGCTGGAGTGTGGTAATTACTGTGCTCCAGCAGACTCCAGCGTCACGTGTATCAGCGTCCCTGCACTGGAAAATGGCAGCAGGGGTGCTTTAACTAAAGCTTGTTCAATGAGCTTTAGTTAAATCGCCCCCACCACCATTTTTCAGCACAGAAACACCAATACTCATGACGCTCCAGGTGCTTTAATTATAACAGCTCTTGGAGCCACCCTAGTTAAAGCCCCTCCCTCTGCTGCCCCACGCCCCTGCTGCCCGGAGCATGCATATAAACACCCTAAGTGATGTGTCTGTATTTAAACTGGTGATGCTTGGTGTTCCCTGCTGTCCTTTGTGTTAACATACTTGTCAAGCATATGTCCCATTTAGTAAATGGGGGAGGCAACCTAGTGACAGAGGATGCAGAAGAGGCTGAAGTACTCAATGCATTTTTCACCTCAGTCTTCACAGGCAAGTTCAGCTCCCAGGCTACTGCACCTAGAAGCACAGTTTGGGGAATAGGTGAGAATCCAACAGTAGTGAAAGAACAGACTGGGGGCTATTTACAAAAGCTGCGTATGTACAAGTCCATGGGGCCACATGGAATGGCATACAGGGTGGGCTGCATTAGTAGAAGTGTTGCCACAGATCAAGGGTAGTGATTCTTCCCCTCTGTTTGCTGAGTGCTTGGTTGTGTTCCATGGGGCCAGATGGAATGCAACAAAGGATGCTGAGGGAGTTCGCCAATGTTACTGCAGAGCATCTTTGAAATCGGGAGAGGTCCAGGACAACTTGAAAAGTGCAAATATCATGCCCATCTTTAAGAAAGGGAAGAAAGAGGATCCAGGGAACTACAAACCAGTCAGCCTCACCTCAGTTCCTAGAAAAACCATGGAGCAGGTCCTCATGGAATCCATTTCTAAGCATTTGGAGGAAAATAAAGTGATTAGAAACAGTCCTCATGGATTTACCAAGGGCAAGTCACACCTGACCAACCTGATTGCCTTCTACGATGAGATGACTGGCTCTGTGGATGCAGGGAGAGCAGTGGATGTGATATACCTTGACTTTAGCAAGGCTTTTGATTTGGTTTCCCACAACATACTTGCAAGCAAGCTAAAGAAGTATGGGTTGCATGAATGGAATATAAAGTAGATAGAAAACCATTTGGCCTTAGGATGGAACAGTCCCATGTGCTGGTACAGGATGGGGACTAACTGGCTAAGCAGCAGCTGTGCAGAAAAGGACCTGGGGTAACACTGGACAGTAAGCTGAATATGAGCCAGCAGTGTGCCCTTGTTGCAAAGAAGGCTAATGGCATACGGGGTGGGCTGCATTAGTAGAAGTGTTGCCAGCAGATCAAAGGTAGTGATTCTTCCCCTCTGTTTGCCGAGTTTTTGGTTGTGTTGGCCTACGGACATAGTCAGGCAAGGTTCTTTGAGTAAATGTGATATCTTTTATTAGACCAACTGAGTAGTTGGAAAAAAGTTCTTAGCAAGCTTTTGGGTGCAGTCACCCTTCTTCAGACATAAGGAGTCTCTGCTGGTCTGAGACCCCAAGGAATGAGAGAAGCTAAAAGTGTAACAGGATGTCAGTGAAAATATAAATAGGTAGAAATTAGAAAAACAACAGATAAAGCAAGGAAGGGAGGGGGAAGAAATCAGTGGGGGAAAAAGGCCAAAGGGAAACACTACAGAGGTAATAATACAAGGTAAAAAAGAGGCATCAGTGAGATATTTCGAAATCACAAAGATAAAGGGCGGAAAAGTAGGGGAGGAGAGGGGAGAAAAGGCAGGGGAAATGAAGAATGTAAGAGGTAAGGTCAGACAAGTACCCGGTGAATCATATGTCAGACAGGTTATAATGTGTCATAATTTATGTAATATGTCATTTATGACACATTACGACCTGCCTGATATCTGATTCACCAGGCCCCCTGCTACAGAAAGTATGTGGACAAATAGGAGAGTCCAGTAGACAGCAATGAAAATGATTAGGGGCACATGACTTATATGCAGAGACTGAGGGACCTGGGCTTATTTAGTCTGGAGGAGAAAAGATTGAGGTGGGATTTAATAGCAGCCTTCAACTACCTGAAGGGGGGTTCCAAAGAAGATGGGGCTAAACAGTTCTAAGTGGTGGCAGATGACAGAACAAGGAGCAATGGTTTCAAGCTGTAGCAAGGGAAGTTTAGGTTGGATATTAGGATAAACGTTTTCACTAGGAGGGTAGTAAAACACTGGAACAGGTTACCTAGAGAGGTAGTGGACTCTCCATCCTTGGAGGTTTGTAAGACCTAGCTAAACAGAGCCTTGGCTGGGATTATCTACTTGAGGATGGTCCTGCCTTGAGCAGGGTGTTGGAGTAGGTGACCCCCTGAGGTCCCTTCCAATCTTAGTATTCTATGACTCAGTGCAAGGAGCCTTAAGCTTCTATTAAGTTATATGAGAACTAGGACCTGGTTAAACCTTTTGGTTCAGGACTTTTGCCTCTGTGCATCCTCAGAGTGTTAATGTGCAAAGGGTTGCTATATAAAAAAAATAAAAGTGAAAAATGTAAACTAAATGTTACTGTGCACACAAGCAAAACACCAACTTCTAGGCCTGAAATAACACATTCTAATTTGTCCTCTCCAGAGGATCAAAAGAGCAAGAGAAGAGTAGAACGTGTTTACTTTTACTGTATCTATACTCCTGTTCCAACTCACGGGTGTAAAATAGAGCAGCTCAGAAAAATTCTAATGAAGCATCATGATATTAGAATTTTTTGATTTGTTGGACATTTGCCTAGTTTTCTGTGAACCGGTCCATCTGGCTTCTCCATAGGTTGCCTGAGGTGCTGGAGAGCCCAGGCTCTCAGGGTCTGTGGCTCAGGGGTAGTCTGTCATGCATGTAGACTCAGGATTTGAGCTCAGGGTTTTCAGTCTCCTGAAACAGTGGGCTCTGAGGGCTGACTAGTTCCATGTTGTTAGAAAATGGAAGCTCAGGTGCATGGCATTTGAGAGCACCTCTTTGCCCACTGCCTCCCCAACCAGAAGTAGTGTAGCTGGCACTGAATGTCTTTCAAAAAGCCTTTCTGAAAGGCAGTATTTGGATATGGCATGCAGGCCACATGTATGCATAATCTGTCTGGTCCCTGTGGTTAAGAAATGATCCTCTTGAGCTCTGATCTACAGGATGTGGAAACCAAGCAAAGAATGAAACAAAAGGAGGAAGAAATGACAAGCATGGAGCTATAGGGCAAGGACAAGCCTAACATCAGAGAGTAGAAAGAACTGCAGCATTTTTAACTGCAGCTCTCAGCAGGCTTTGAATCTCTGGTAATCTACTTTAATCTTTGCAGAAGTTAACAGATAGGCCTTAGTGGGCCTTTAAAAAGTAACATTTATAAAGCTAAAAGAGAGGCCAGCATGCTAGGAGGCAGTTAATACTTCAGGTCTCATTACATCTAGAAATAGGATTTATTCTCAGTCTAACAGTCAGGGTACTAGACTTACTGCAGGTTAAGTGATGGGTGGGCAGGGTTTATTGCTCTGCCAAATTCAGGTTTTTGGTGCTAAAGCACTTACATTTATTGCAGCCACATATGCCTCTCTCTGCTATCTTGTTAATCAAAACTTTCCTTGTTCTTCCTTTACTTCCAATGTACTTCCAGAATACTTTTGTATTGCTCCTAATGCCACTTGCTAGCTATTTCTCAGTTTGTGCCTTTGCCATATATGGGTATGCAATATAAGAGTATATTTGTACTATACTCTTAAACTTTTCTTCAGTAATGTGGCAGGTGTTTAAAAGTTTTTAGTCTCAAATCATTCAAGAGCTTATACTTTAGGCAAGCAACTTTCTTGATTATACTTCCTATTCCTGTTCCTTTGAATCAGGATAAGATGTTCATGTGTCCCTAATATTGTTTCTTTGTAGATGATACAAAATTGTTCCAGGTAGTCAAATCCAAAGCTAATGAGAAAAAGTTACAGAAATATCTCATAATTGAGAGAATGAGCAGTAAAGTGGCAGGTGGCATTTTTAACATGCTTAAAGACAGAGGAATGCATAGGGGTACAAAAACAAAAAACCCATATGTCACAGAGGTACTCCAAGACAAAGTTACTTCGAGGGTTCACTGTTTGGCATGCATGGATATTCTCCTAAATTAGGTTTACTGTGGGGGTGTTATTTGGTTTCTACCTTTACCTAGTGTGAAGCTATGTTCAGTTTTATTATTATAGTACATACAGATAGGAGAATATTTGATATAAATAGGAACCTATTGAATTTACAGTTGTGCGAAATCTGGGCAATGCCTGTGGAATCCGCATAAAAAGAAAAACTTACCAAAAATAAAAAGCTGGCTCCACTGATGGAGCCAGCAGTCCTCAGTGCACTGTGGCAGCCCACTGGGGTGGGGAAAGGGAGGATATGCCTACTTGAAGGGCTGCTGGGAAGATGGCTGCCACCTCCTCCTGCCCCTCTCTGTAAGGGCTGCCTGTCATGTGCCCCCACCTCTCTCCACCAATTGGTGGCAAAGGGGCAGGGTTTCAGGACAGACAGCCCTCACAGCCAATTAGTAGAGAGAGATGCAGCCACATGACAGCCAATCAGTGGCAAGGGGCAGGGCCACTGGAGCCCCATGGCCAATCAGAGGCATGGGGGGGCACTACACTCAGCCTGTGAAGTGACTGCCTGGCCTACGTTTTGCCAGCAAAATTGGGAGGCAGCCCCCATGAATTAGGTAGGTCTCTAGGTATAAATATAATTTTGATGTGTCGTTATGTTTCAGCAAAGGTTATGTTTAGCAAGTCAGTGATTAACTTGAACAGCCTACAGTTGTTCACGCTCAGAAGAATAAATGGCTGAGAATTAACTTTTGACTTGGTTTGTTTATTGGTCTTCTGTGCAGGCTCAAGCCTGAGTCTGGCCAGATAATGGTATCTTTTCATTGTAAAAGAAGCCTAATACGTACATGGTTAAACTCTCATACAAGAGAGACAGCATAATATCTAAAAAGGATGCAAGATTGTAAACTGGTAAATATGCCTGAAGGGGAGGGCAGGAAATTACTGGCATAGAAATGAAGGGGTGATATGTGTTAACAGCCAGACTGGCAAAGGTACTTAAGCCTACTTAGAGAGCATGGTTTTATCTTCTCTTCAGTCTTCCCAGGTACAACATTTCTCTTCAGACCCCCAGGCAAGGGTCAGAGCCAGAGGCTGCATTTAGACCCTTAACGCTGGCTTAGAGCTGCATCATTAAATATAAGCTATAAGGTAAAAAAAAAAAAAAAAAGGCAATGTTTTGGCATTTTCTTTTGTTTACTCTTATATCTGTGTCTGTAGTTCATCATAGGATTACTGGTTTCTTATGCTTGTTCTGTTTTTATCATAAATCATTTTGTTGTTTGTCTCCTTACTGGTTGCCCGTGGAAGGAGTAACTTCTGGGCAGATGATAGTCCAGGCTAACCCTCTTCACAGAGAGGAGGACCTATAATTTCTTTTATAACCTAAAATAGGGGCTACTTGGGGCCAGTATAGGTTCCTTCTCTGCATCCAGAATCCA
The DNA here is from genome assembly GCF_001723915.1 of Gavialis gangeticus. NCBI lineage: Eukaryota > Metazoa > Chordata > Crocodylia > Gavialidae > Gavialis > Gavialis gangeticus. The sequence goes on along the minus strand of NW_017729006.1, from coordinate 19,618,311 downwards.
GTGTAAGGGCATAGGAACTGAGGTGCTGGGATAGGGAGTTATGTCAGGGCAACTTTGGTCTGTTCCCTGAAAACATCAGCTAAATGTACAGCATCAGTCAAAAAAACAAACAAAATGTTGGAAATAATTAGGAAAGGAGTTGCAAATAAACACCATCGTATAAACCCATGGTGCTCCCATATCTGGATTGTTGTATACTAGTCTGGACTCCCTATCACAAAAAGGATATTGTAGAACTAGAAAAGGTGCAGAGAAGGACAGAGGCATAACAAGCAGTATTTGCTCACTGAACAGTGGTGGCAGCAGCAGTAGCAGTCCCCAGTCTTGCACCTCCTTTAAGTCAGCAGCTAGGCCTACCGTCACACTCACCTTAACCCCTTGTTACACTGGGAAAGCATTACAAAAATGATCATGGATGTAGAATACCTTCCATAGGAGGAGAAGACTGGCAGGGCTAGCTCACATCAGCTTAAAAAAGAAACAACTGAGAGAAACAGTGATAGAGGTCTAGGAAATCATGAATGGTGCAGACAAAGTGAAAAGGAAAGTTATTTGCAGTATCTCATAGTACAAAATTAGGGGGCTTCCAGTGAAATTATCAGAGTCAGGTTTAAAAGAAAAGGACAAGTTCTTTTTTCCTTTCTACATACTGCGTAACTAACAGTGGAACTTATTATCCCTCCTGTTGTAGAGGCCAATAGTATAGCCGGGTTGAAAAGGGATTAGACAAATGTATACCTCATGGTGAAGTATGACAAGGCAGCAACCATGTAAAGCAATCTTGCTTCATAATTGAGGTGTATAGATGAGAGAGAGAAAGGGAAAGAGCTGACATCACCCAGATCCACACCTTCCTCCTAGAGCTGTTGCCATGTCTGAAGTAAAATGTGCAGATCTTGGATTGGTCTCTTCAGTCATCTCCAGTTTTACCAATGTCTTCTCTTTCTACTGGAAGACTGAAATCCTTATGTTGAGCTACTGCTGTTACTGGTGAGACAAACTTATGGAGGATAGATCTACTAGTGGCTATTAAACAAAGAACTTAGAGATGTAACCTACTGATAGTAACTAGAGGGGATTACAGGGCATGAATCAGCGTATACATACCTGTTTCTTATATTTTAACTATAAAGCATCTGCTACTTGCATATATTGGAAGCAGGATATAGGTTTGGGTGGATTTTTAGTCTGACCCAGTAAGGTAGTTCTTAATTTAAAGGTATAGGCACTTTCACTCTACCTACCAAAGGTATGTGTGTTTGAGCTCGTGACTTTCTAGTATGAGAAGCAGGAGACAAAATCCAAGACTACTGGGATATTCCTACTGAGTTAATATGTCCATTAAAAAAGGAACTAGATAAAGTAAAAGAGAATGATTTATGACCACAATGAGAAATATGGTTGTGTATCCATTTTTTAACTTTTCATACTATGCGAGAATATCAGTTAGTTGGTCACTTTTAAAGACTTCTTCTGTATTGACCAACAGATTTAGAATTTGGTTTTTGCAACTCAAACTCTGTAAGAAGCCCTTATGCCTAAGTATCTTAAGCAAGAGGTGGCTTATGGTGCTATTTTCTTTGGTAACATTACCATCCCAGTTTGTGTTTAGTATTTCACATGTGATAATATTAACCCTACACACTAGGAAGTTTACAATTCCAAACTGTTATAATTGTGTATGGAGTGAAGAAAAGAGCCATCATAAACTTGTGCATCACTTTCATAAATGGTAATTTTGGTTAGTATTTCACCAATTGATAATATTGCGGGATGGATGCCTTGAATTAGTTTGGCAAAGGGTTCCAAGAAAATCTCAAAACCCTGGAATCTAGATTGCTTGGTCCTTTATCTTGCTCTTGTGGCCATATGCTTTACAATTATCTGTTATTTATTAATTGCAGTCTTTTAGTATAGTGCAATGTAACATACTGTACACTTGTGAGACTTACTAATATTTTTGGAGTTACAAGGAGCAGCAAGCTGCAAGGAGCAGATTATTCCCTAGAGCCTGAGAATACTACCCTTTATTTTTTTTCTTTTAATGGTTACTAAAGCCCAAGGGTGCCTATTTAGCTGAGTCAACTGGTACACTACAAGTTAATTTCAGAAGCTAGTGCTACAAATTGCTTCCTCTCAAATACCAGGAAATGATAAATGTTCCAAAGCTATTCTAAACCTTCTAGCTGAACTTTGCAGTTAAACATGGAGATGACATTAACGGGTGCATTAGTTGGCTTAATGTGTTTTGTCTGTGCTTTACATCAGTGCCAGTGACATCTATAAATAGGATTTTGAAAGTGAGCTGTTACTTGAGCCAAAAAAGTTAATCTACTTAGCACTTGCATAAAATGTTTTTAAATGGGAAAAATTCTTATCTCATTCTTTGCAGCTATGCACAAATATGTGTGTGTGTGTGTGTGTTTCCCCTGTTTTTAAGTATTCTTATAGGGACAGTCATTTGAAAACAAGATCTTTATTGCTAAATAGTTTATTCTTTCAGCTTATGTCTCACGTGAAATTGGAAGTCTGACTGTGCCAGCCTAATCCTTTTCAGGCAAGTAACTATGATGCCTCAATACTTCATATGGGGGCTAAACACACATGCTCTTACCCTCAGTAAAAATATTGGACTGAATCTTCATTTGCCCAGGAGCAGATGTCAGTTGAGCTGGTGCGATGGTGTTGGATAGGGAGTGGAACAAATGCTAACCCAAAGCCACGTTTTTGGTTCCCCTGCTCTGAAGACTGGCAGCAGTGCCCTTATTTGTGACCCCAGACCCAGAAGGCAACAGTCACCAAGCTGGGGGTTTGGGGGGCGGGTTCCAGGTCCACTGCCAAGTGCACTGGGGACCCCCCCATCCCGTGCTCTTGTGGGATGCTCTATCTGCCCCAGCATCTCAGCGTTCACGAGCTGCCTGGTACCTTAAGGTATGTAGAAAAAACATTTAAAGCTGTGTCTATGTCTGAATCGTCAAATCTTTCTAAATCTCTCCAGATTGATTCGGAGGGTTCCAATTCAATTTGTAGAGATTAAAGGGTCTTCTGATTCAATTCAGATTCAGAGATTCTGCTACCGCATCGGGCCGAATCTCTGCTGAATCGAATCAGTGACTGAAGCTTTGCACAGCCCTACTACATAGAGCTTTCAATGTCAGGTTTTGTTGCTGTGGAAAATATCAGTTTCCCTGCTGGCACAAAGGCAGGTACAGTGGACTTAATTGTAAAGCAAAGCATGACATGCACAGTGGTAAATCCAAAGGTGTAATGAGCAGTTTTTGTACCCTAGGTAACAGTGGCCGTTGTGGCAGTGGTGGCAGTGATCACTGCAAGACTTGTGCCCCCTCTAACCTGGCTCTCTGAGCTAGCACCCCACTAGGTCAACCCTAGTTTTAAACTCCCAGAAACCTGAGTCTGTTCAGAATACTTTGCTAGAATTGGTCAACTAAAGATCCTTTATTAGGCCTTGGTAAAAGACAGGTGATAAATCCATGCAATCTTTCCCTCTCCCCTCCTCATACCCATGTCATTCTTCCCTCTTCACTTTGATTTCCAGAAGGGCATTATGGGTATAGGTGGAGGGAGAGTTGAGGGTTTTTTTGTTTTGTGGGGGTTGCTTGTGTCATAAGAATATATGTGATAGGAATGTTGTGGTTAATATGTGGGAAAAGAAACAGTGTGCCAATATCTTGGGGTTTTATACTTGTTCTAAATGCAGTATATTGGCACTTGCCTTTTTTTGATTGCTATAAGCAAAAAAGAAAAAATGGAAAAAATACCCTATCATTATAAGATTTAATGGGTGAAATCCAAGTGCCCAAAAGTGTAGTAGAGTTTGGATTTAATCTGTATTTCAAACCAAGTTCTGCAGTACTCTGATCTCAACTTTTGGTTTGGGCCTGCAATCAGCATGATTGCATAAGCACATAGCCAACAGGAACAGAATTTAATCTGGGACCACTCACTGATTTTTGTCACAGAACCACCTGTGTACAGCTACTGTTCAGCAAAACAAGTAGAAAACAAGTTGAAATGAGTGTGAAGCCTTGTATGGTAACTGGTAGTGTGCACCAAAATATCATTCTTTTTTTTTTACTGGTCTCCCAACCTGAGTCAGCAAAATGGCTGTAAAACATAAAAAAGTGGCATGCTTTTAGTCAAATGGGAATGGCTGGCAGTTATTCAGTATGGAGCACAATGTGATTGGATACTCAGTGCCAAAGGCAGCTTTCAATCCCCCTTCTCCTCTTATCACCTCTTCTAAAGAGCTAAGTACAGACAGTCAAAAATCCTGAGGCTGAATTGATTCAATCTTCACAGGTTAGTCTAAGCTATGTAGGTTGAAGCAATAAGCAAGTGAACAGACATTTCTTTTGGTTCTGGAAATGCAGCCATAAGTCTGCAGTGGCTCAAACCAGAAGCTGGGGGTTGCTAGAGCATGCCTCACTGCCTGGCTGGAGTAGACAGCTTGGGCCAAGACTAGCCTGTCCAGCCTGCAAGGTGGGGTTGGCAGGGGTAGTTCAAAGCATCCTGGGATGCCAGGGGACTGTGAGTTAACTTGAATCTAGAGGGGATCTGGGACAGAAATTCAGTAAACCACATAAAATACATAAAATAAAAAATAAATTTAAAATAAATCAGTTAAGTCTGATACTACATCCATCTAGGTTTATCTTCAATCAATTTTGGCCATTTTGAAAGCGGTTTATGTGCACTGAATTTCTGTTGTGCTACAGATTTGAACCAGTTTTCTATCATTTATACTGGTTTATATGTAACTTCTGTTCCTAGTCTGATGTCTCACTCATGGAAGTGATCCCTTGGTACGAGTTATTTGTTCAGTACAGATGAGCTTCCCTGTATTTCCTATGAGGAGACACTTCCAGTTGCATCTTTTTTTTTTTCTAAATGCCCAGTTGAAACAGGTAGGATATGCTTGGTAATTCAGACAAAGCTGAGTTATAATAGTGGTGGTAGTATGCATAGTTCTGGTCTGGCAGACATGGTACAGAAGTACTTTGTAGGCCTGAGGTGCCATACACAGTCAGAAGTCTTGCAAGAAATCTCAGTGTATCTTTCTACTAAAAACACTGCAGCTCTTAAACCTTAGTGCTGCCGACTTCCTTCCCTCTCATCCCTAGAGGAAATGAACAGTATAAAAAACTTGGCAGATAAAAATGATTTTTAGAATTAAGTCTGACATTTTATTCATACTCATTTGACATGTCTGGATATTAGAGAATAAGTAGCATTTTATAATCTCTCATTATAAGGTCCTGAATTTGGAGGACAGTTTCATTCTGAATTTTCATGCTCACGTAAGTTAAATCAAAATCCTAATGTTTTCAATATAGATTTTTACTGGTTTGATAGATTATGCATTTGGCCTTTCCAAATATTCAGCAGTTCACAGATGTGTTATGTTGAAACAGCAAGACTATCAAAGCAAAGGTATTGTAAAGAGAAAAGCTTTTATACAAATTGCAGGCTGCAGGTGGATTTGGAAAATGCCACTCCATGTGAGGATGATGTGGGGCAAGGGAGCAATTCCCTCTTTTCCCTTGTATTTCCTGACATGTAGAGCTGCCAATTATCCTAGAAAATGCCAAAATGTTAATATTATCCTTTTATGAAATATTAGTGCGGGAAAAATAGGCACCAGCTGACAGTGAAATCTTCAATGACCACGTTGAATGCTTTTTGATCATATTAGTCAAGGATGATTTTAAAAATGTGGTCTTGGTGATAAAAGGACAGACAGTAATCTCTCTAGCAGCTGTTTCTTTTCAAATGGGAAAACATTAACAACTGGGTGAAGAAGCTAGTAGGTATGGACATATAACACTTAAAGCAATTTGTACACACCATGGGGGTTTAATTTGGTTTAGTTCTCCCTAACTTGAAATGGTAGATTTTTAAAAACACCACTTCAATTTAGGGAGAATTAAACCAAACTAAACCCCCGTGGTGTGTACATAAGGGTGGGAGCCCGATCTTTACCTGCCTCTTCGGCAGCAAGGGGATGGGGGCGAGGATGGCTGCTGGCGGGTCAAGTGGTCCCTGAGCTGCGTGGGGGCCCCCCAGGTGGCTCCTGCCTGCTGGCACCCGACCCAGGCAGTCCCATGGCACGCCATAGCCACAGAGGGAAGCACTGGGCCCCCACACAGCTCAGGCAGGCAGGCAGGTAGGCTCCAGGGAGGAAAAAAAAAAGGTCAGACTTGCTAGGGTTTTTGTTTTCTCTTCAGTGGAGCCTGCTATGGTAAGAGCTGGCTTAGGATTATAGTGTGTATTTCTGAATTGCAGACTGTGAAATAGGAATTCCTTGTTTTCCAGATCACTGTTCGAATACAGGAAGTCTAGCAGCTGCAATGAAAACGTTGTTCAGTAGATTTCTTGGAGATTATCACTGTCTCCTTCTCTGTCTTGACATAATCAACCATTTATATTTCTTGCTCTATATCACAACAAAACAATATGTAAAATCCTTGAGCATGAGTTATTTCCAACCTCTGTTCTACTGCTTGCCTAATGGATTCATAAGAGGATAATTCATAGTCAGAAAGGTAACTTTCTCTCACCTTTAATTAGATATAAAATTTGACTTCTTATGTAGATTAAATATTTTGAAAAGCCTACTTTTTTCTTTGACATTTAATTCTCCATATCAAATATAGTTTGTATAAATGGAACATATTCAAATAGAGTATTCTGGGAGACTTTTATACTGAACAGGCAGATGGATCATCCTAATGCATGAGAGCTGGGAAATCTAATTCCTGTTCTCAAGAAAGACATAAAATTTGATGGTGATTCTCACTAAATCATTAACTTTTCTGGGCCTCACTTTTTCACTTCTAAATGCTTAACGGCATCACTTACTTGATTCTTGAGAGTTAATATTTTTAAAGTATGTTAAGATTCAAGTGGAAAGTGTTCTGAAAGTACAATATTATTAATAATGGATACATACAAGCTTTAATTATTAATATATGATACATAGTTAATGATTAGGGTGTACTATTATTCATTCTGTACTAAAGTACGTAGTAAAACAAATACCGTTTTTACTCTCTGTAAGAATTGTTAAACATAAAGTAAGGTCATAAATGCCTGTATAAAAAGGAAGCTTTGAAGGCAGGCTATTTTGGGAAATATTTTCATATTCTTCTTAATACATATTTGTTTCAGCCCTATTGGAGTCTCTTCCAGAGGCATTCTTTTTCTGTGCCGTAAATATGATTTCCTAATAAACTAATTATGAATCTCTCCTTTTTGTAGACACTAAAATGTCTTAACTACATTTCAGATAGCTTGAACCCATCAGTTCTTGTAGTTAAAGCAGAGGTGTAGCTACATTTAATCAGTTCTTGTAGCTAGAGCAGGAATGAAAAACTCATCTGGCCCTGTGGCCCAGAGCAATGGTGCAGGGCCGGTCCATCAGCCAAATCAAGCCCATAGGCATCCCCTCATCCCCTGTCCCTCCCACAGACTGGATGCAGCATACGAAGTGCCTGCTCCAGGTCCAGTGCCCAGCCAGTCTTGAGTCTGCGCTGCACGCAGCACCCCCAGCTGCTCCAGAACCTGCGTGTAGCACTTGCTGGCACCATTTGCAGTACAGTCTTGGACCCAGGAGATGAGGGGGCACCACATGCAGCAGAGATCCTAGACCAGCCAGAATGGGTGCCGTTCATATTGTGGATCCTGGAGCAGGCACCACATGCAGTGCACATCCCAGGACCTATATGTGGGGTTGGTCCAGCACAGGCCGCTTGTGGCATGTGGGTTAGTTCAGACCCAGAGGCAGCACTGGGGGCCAGGTGATGAGCCAAATCCATCTGATATCTTTGACACCCCTGAGCTAGAGCATTAAGTATGGAAAGACCAGATACTTAATAATGTAAATATTTAACTAGCATTGTTTAAAACAAATTTAAGTGAGAGAGAAAGAGAGAGATTTCTTTGGTGTGGATTTGGAGCCATTTATGAAATATATTGTGTTTATTTGCATTAACATACGTTATTCATGCAATGAATAGCACTTCTTAGCAGCTTTTTTTTTTTTGCAGGGAAAGCAACCTAAAAACTCAAAGAACAACAAATAAAATCCCCCAAACCATTTTCTGTTTCTAAAATTTTTTATAGAAAATTCCCTTCCTCCCCCAAATTAAGAAAACATCTTTATTTTCAGCAATTATTTTCATTAAAAGAATAATTTTTCAGCTCATAAAGATACTGTGAAGTTCTAGAAAGCTTGAAAATAGCTAGTACATAGAATGTCTGGGTGAGGTTATAACTAAAGGAGAAAATAATGTCTATGTGTATGCATTTCTTGTCACATATTCATTAGACTAAATGTGTCCAGCCAGAATCATCTACCACACTGGACACTAATTTATTCCATGGCAAGTTTTGAAAACTGGTTCTGTATTTTACTAGATTAGGGGCTATGTTTAAGTTCCCTTCCAAGATCTACATCAGTAAAAGAGCGCAGTATTTTAAATGTATTGTTAATGATGGGCTGAGTGAATGTTATAGTCCCTGACAGAACAAAACTTTGTTTTGGAGGTCCTTTGATTTCTCCTTCTCAGCCTTCTGCCTTCTCAGTCTGTCTAAGTAACTATACATGTCTGCTGGCATCTTTTTAAAGTAAAAATACCATCTAGCCTTAGATTTAAATGTAATATATTTTGGAGGGGGTTTTTTTCTTTTAACTGTCTGGTTTCTTTATTTTAAAAAGTGTATTTCCTATAAGAAAGCTGTCCTGTACTACTTGTTAATAAAGTATAAAAACTATGTATTTGATATAAAAAGTTGAAATTTTGTACAGTCCATCATTAGATAATGCTCTATAAATTACTCTCATTTTGGAATGCATATGTCACGGAAGGGGCATATGTTGTAGCCCTGTTGGTCTGAGAAAAAGAGATGCACAAAGGTCTTGGGTCAGAGGCAATATCTTTTACTAGGCCAACTAAATAGTAGCAGAAAATTCCTTTCTTTGCAAGCTTTCCGGCACATACACCCTTCTTCAGGCTGAGGAGAATTCAAAGATTGTAAAAGTCCTCCAAGGTAGAAAAGAAACTCCATTTTGCACAGGGGAGGTAGAGGGTAGAAGTTTTATTCCCCTGGGTATCTCAGAGTCCTTTTGTGAGAGTGTTGCTCCATGATGTGCAGATTAGACTGTCTTCATCCCTGGAGGTGTCTGATGTCAGAAGCAGACAGGGAGGTGAAAAATCCTTCTTTCTTGGTTAGCAATGAAGTTTACTTGTCCAAACAGCTAAAATACACTATCTTCCATTTTTCAGGGTTCTGTGTTGTAGCCCTGTTGGTCTGAGAAAAAGAGAGACACAAAGCTTTTGGGTCAGAGCTGATATCTCTTATTACACCAGCCCAAAACCTTGAAAAGAGAGGAATGTTTTTGCTACTATTTAGTTGATCTAATAAAAAGTATCGCTTCAGGCTGTCTGTCCATCTGCCTGAAATATATTCACATTTCCTTCTCTCCTTAGGAGGGATTCAGTTTAAGGAGACTTGAATTGTTTCCCCCTTCACTAGAGGTGAGTGTTAAGCCAGACATCAGAGAATATGCTACAAAAATAAGGTCCCATCACTCCCCTAACCCTAGAGAAGATAGCAGAGATATTAAAGTGGCTTTTATCCTGATAGAATTTTCTTTGCTACTAGCACATGAAGCAAATCTGAGGGTCACCTTACATGAAAACATGGACTGGCATCTTTTCAGGTGCTTTCCAGCTATCAGGTGCACAATCACTGTATTTTTCATTGTATCCCTCTGTCTGGTCAGGGGCCCAGAACATTTGTGTGTGCTTTCCTTTAATTTCCCCCGGGTTCCACAACCTGAAGGTGCTGATGGTTGAAGAGTTCTCATCCTAACTGGAAACTATGTTAAACAAGAGTTGGCTCACTTCTCTATGCTTTAAAGGAAGCCAGGCCACCTGTTTAGGATCTTTGGACAGGTGGTAATGAACATGATAGATAATGATAACTTTACCAAAGTAATTAAACCAAAAACATTATGATCCTGTAACATATCTACCCCTGGTCTTGCACCAGAAGATCTTCATCCCAGATTTAAAGCGGCCAGAAAAGGTTGACCAGATACTTCTTCCATAGTCCTTCTAGACTGAATTGCCTGGATACATGAGTGGTGTTCCAGCTCTGCTAGTTCTCATGCAGGCAGTGTATGGGAAGACTGATGTGAGGTGGCTATTTGGTACACAGTTGCTTCTGTCAGATGGATTTAAACTATAATTTCCTTGAGAGCAATCCTGGACAGTCTTAGAGGGTCTCAGTCCACTGCAAGTGCTCATATACCAAGGGTGGGCAAAATACGGCCTGCGAGCCAGATGCAGCCCATGGAGGGCCTTTGTCTGACCTGCAGCAGGTTCCTTGGTCACATCTGGCCCAAGCGTCACTCACCCGTGGCACATCCTGCCATGCCCAAGGCCCACAGTGGGGTTGGGGTGGCTCTGTGGTGGGACTGCCTTTCTAGGCAGCCTGGGTGGTGTTAGGTCCTTCTGGCTGCCACTGCCCCCAACCCCATGGTACTGGCAGGGACCCGTGCTGTACAACCCCAGCCCAGCCTACCCCGTGCTCGCCTGTTGGGGCTGAGCAGCAGCAGCATCTGTAGGAAACTGTTGCTCATCAAGGGAGAAATGTAACCCCACCCTCTCGCCACCACCAGGCACTTCTCACTGCAGCTGCCCAGAGCCTGCACCATGCCAGACTGCCCTGCATCTCCACCACCAAGGCTGCCCTGGGGCTGCTCTGCACTGTCATCACTGCCATGCTGGGCAGCTGAAAGGCGGTGGTGATACAGATGCAGGGGAGCCTGGCATGGCAGAGACTCTGGGTACTTGCAGTGAGAGCTGCCCAGTGGTGGCAAGGGGCAGGAGCTGCTTTTCCCCACACCGAACAACAGTTTATGCTCAGCACCCACTGCTGCTGCTGCTCAGCCTGGACAGGCAAGTCTGGAGGAGGTGCAGGGCAGGCTGGGTTGGGACTGTGCAGCATGGGTCCCCACTGGTGCCGCAGGGCTAGGGGCAGTGGCAGCAGCAGCTGGAGGGAGCTGCCACTGACCAGGCTGCCTAGAAAGACAGTCCAGGTATGGAACTGACCAGCCCCACTGCATGCCCAGGGGGCTGCAGGACATGCCATGGGTGGGCAGTGCAGAGCAGATGCAGAACAGGACTGGGGCTGCTCACTGTTGGTGGTGGTGGGGAGATGCTGCAGGGCATGCAGGCTCCAGGTTGTTGTGAGGCAGGTGCTGACTAGCTCAGGGGCGCATGTGGGAGGGCTCCCATGCAGACCCCACCATACCCTCAAACCCTGCCCTACAAACCCCATAACCATACCCTCCCTCACATTCAGTCACACACTCCACAAACCCATACCCACCCACCCACATCCACACATACCCCT
>NW_017729006.1:19601858-19606833 GCF_001723915.1 Gavialis gangeticus | reverse complement strand
GAGAACCAGCTATCACCTGCTCCACCCACCCACCTGCCTACACCTACCCCCCAATATACAAGAGTAAAATTTCATTTTGTGCTATTATGCAATGACCTCTATATACACAGCACAAACGCATACAAAAATTGACAATTAAAAAATAATTTAAATACATTATTGTGGATGTTTGATTTTTAGTATTTAATTGGGGGGGAGGGGTTTCTGGTTCCAAGATGGCAAATCCCCTTCCCAAAAGGAGTACTTCTGGGGGCAAAGGGAGGGACTTCACATGGCAAAGGTTAAGGAGCAGGACTTCCGGTCCCAAAATGGCAAACATGGGGTGGGGCATTTCTCAAGGGGTAGGGCCACCCTTGCGGCCCTTGACAGCTCACCAAAATTCACTAAGTGGCCCTCCATCCAAAATAATTGCCTGCCCCTGTCATATACCATCTCCTCTGTTCTCTTCCATTTTTGTTTAACTGCTCTTGATTAAGCTGTTGCATTTGACCTGGTATCACTGATAGAAAAAATCTTTGTCTTTAGGAAAAGGAAGTATATCTTGTTTCTGTTCTGAATTCTAGACTTTTTAACATTACTCCTCTGCATTGGCGATGCATAGGGGGTGCACGTGTACCCCCTGAGTGTGGTGATGCACCCCCTGACAAAAGACGTCGCTGACAGTGTCAGCAGCTCCTGCGGGCAATCGCCTCACCACTACCCCCCTCACCGCCAATACTGCTGGCAGTGTCTGCAGGCAGTCAGCAATCACCACTGGCCGCTGGCAATGCTGCCAGCGGCATCTGTGGGTGGTTGCCAACCCCTGCTTGGCGCTCACCACCACCCCCACTCCGCACTTACAACCGCCACTCTCCCACTGCCAGCAGCACTGCTGTGCCCCCCCAGCCACTGGGGTCATGCGTCATTTATGCTCCTCTGCAATTAATGGCAAAGACTTGACCTGGGAAGCACTAGAGCCATGTTTATTTTATATTGGATCCTTTCTTTTATCCCAGGAAAAGATTCTTGCTTTGGCCAAAGGGTCACTTTACCCTAAAAATCCAGAAGACCACAGTGAAGAAGGAACTGGAGCAGCATCTGCATCTGCCAACCTGGTTAATCTATGACTCCCAGATTCTCTTTATGATTAGCATAACATACTAACAGAAACAGATTATCTTTTTCTAGTTTTCCAATTATTCAAATAGCTGAAAACAAACATGTAGAGCCTCTGCGGGCTAGGTAGCTGGGATTAAATTTTCATTTCTATAATTTGTGAAGGCTTTGGAATTTTCTGTATGGTTTTCAGCTGGAATTTAGCTTTAGATAGTTGGTGCTGGACAGTGAGGAAAATGAACATGCAAGCTTCAGGTTCCTAGCTGAAAATGTCTTGTTCATATTCCAGGGAAAACTGGGCCAGGGAAAGATATGCATTTAAATGTTGTGCTTTTCCAATTATTTTATAGATTTCATAGACATTAGGGCTGGAAGGGACCTCAGAAGAGCCAGAGGGCAGGAAGTCAGCTGGGGTCATAGGATCCCAGCAAGATAAGGATCCAATTTACTCTTGAAGGTGTTCAAAGTAGGTGCTTGAACCACCTCCGATGGCAGGCTGTTCCAGACCTTGGGGGCTCGGACAGTAAAGAAATTCTTCCTTATGTCCAGCCTGAAACGGTCTTGTAGTAGTTTATGATCGTTCAACCTCGTCATCGCTTGGGGCGCTCTGGTGAACAAACGTTCCCCCAGATCCTGGTGGTCACCCCTGATAAACTTATAGGTGGCCATCAGATCACCCCTGAGCCTGCACTTTTCCAAGCTAAAAAGCCCCATGGCTCTCAGCCTGTCATCGTAAGGTCTTCTTTCCTGACCTCTGATCATGCGTGTGGCTCTTCTCTGGACTCTCTCAAGCTTCTCCACATCCTTTTTGAATTGGGGAGCCTAAAACTGGACGCAATACTCCACCTGCAGCCTCACCAAGGCCGAGTACAAGGGAAGAAGGACATCCTGGGATTTGCTTGAGAAGCATCTATGGATGCAAGCCAGCGTTTTGGTCACTTTACTAGCTGCAGCATTGCATTGCAGGCTCACATTCATCTTGTGGTCAGTGATGACCCCCAAGTCTCTTTCTTCCGTAGTGCTAGCCAGCGTAGCACTGCCGAGCCTATAAGGATGCTGCAGGTGTTTTTTCCCAAGGTGGAGAACCTCGTATTGTTCAGTGTTAAACACCATCAGTTTCTCGTCTGCCCATTTGCTTAGCCTGTCCAGGTCAGCCTCAATCACCTGCCTGTCTTCTGGCGTGGATATGTTGCCCCAAAGTTTGGTGTCATTGGCAAACTTGGCCAGTCCGCTCCTGACTCCAATGTCCACATCATTAATGAAGATGTTGAACAATATGGGTCCAAGGACAGAGCCTTGGGGGACCCCACTGGTCACAGGACACCATGATGAGTGACTTCCATTGGTTTAAAAATTATTGGTTTAAAAAAAATAAATGAGTGGAAATAAAATGTCCCACGTGACTTGCCAGCTTCTTAATCTTATTTTGCTTGTATATTGTGCATAATACAGAAGGCATTGCCTGGGTTTCTTAGAAAAGGAGATCAGAGAGAGAAGGATTGTACAGAAGTTGCATTTTTAAATAACGCATTTGCATACAATCAGACAATATGCAATCAGCTCAATATATGTTGAGTGTACAAGCCTCAATCCTCATTTGTGCCCGGTATTTGTAGGACATAGCTAGTGAAGCAGGTTTCCTTGCTCCCCTCTCCTATTGTTGGCTAGGAACTAATTCAAACCCCATAGTATTGTGCAGTCCTGGTGCTCTAAATTATGCCCAGCTAATTATGGCCCACAGCAGTTGGACTTAAATCTGGAGATTACTTGAGTACAATATTTCCCTTCCGATAAATCCTGACCCCAACATTCACCCTATATTGGGCTTAAAAGCTTGGTTAAGAAACCAAGACTGGCTGTTTATCAGATGGGGCCTCAGGAACCTGACTGGGGCCAGTTACATATACTACAGACTGTGCATAAAGTGGAATGAAGTTCATAAGCATTTTTCCTAAGCAGTTTTCTGCTCTTCACTCTTTGAAGAGCTTCAAATATCTGTCATCACAGAGTGAAAGGAGGGATGCAAAGCATGTCCTTTTGATAAGCAAACTTCATCTTTGTTCTGCATCACACCGAGTTGCAGGGTGAAATGTTAACTATTTAAAGATAGGAATTGAATCTTAGCACATTTAGTGGGAAGAAAATATTTTTTTAATATATCAAAAGAGCTCAAAATGAGGTCTAGTTTCTCTTTTGATGATATGCCGTGGTAGTTTTTCTCATCTCCAACATTTCACAACTGTTTGTTAGCAGCTTTCTTCTGAAATAAAGAGAAACAGACTTTAAAACGTGTTATTGTCTTTTTTGGTGTTCTTGAGCACAGTGTTTAAACCACTGCACATTTTATTAATCAGGATTACAGAATTAATTTTCATGGTTTCTCCTCTGGTATTCTTTTTTCTAATGGTGCATACTCGTATCTCTTGTGAATATTTTCATGCTTCATTGACTGCACGTTTTTGTTCAGCTGTTTCTCAAGAATCTTGGAACTGTAATGAAGTTTGCAGAAAGAAAGCCTTTTTCTTAGGTAATTTAAATAACTAATCAAAGTTGCTCCATGTTTCACAGCTTTATTTGGTATCTGCCGTGATACTGGAAGATGTTACTCAGGTCAGAGGATGATGAATTTCTTCTTAGCTATTTATGTTCATTTATATTTTGACTGCAAAAATAATTTCATTTCATTAATATCAATGCAAAAGTTACGTGACCATTTTCTTCCTGTCAATATACATAATTTTGAGAAACTAGAGCCATCCCTCCCCACCTTCAAAGGGCAAGCATGTGTTCTGTTTGCTCCCAGTCTAACCTACGCTGCTTACAGAAATGCATGTAGGGTGCACATGTGCGTCTTGCACCATCTCAACCCCCTTTGAGACGCTGCAAGACCCATGTGCAGGAACAAAAAAATATTCCCTGTGGTGCATATTTGCAACATGGGGGCAAAATTAGACCCCTGGATAGGGGTTAAAAAAAAAGTGCCATAGGGCAGTGGGGCAAGGCACAATCCTGGACCGTACCTGGAGGCAATCTGGGAGTCGATCCTCCAGGAGAAATGCTCTGGAGATTTCGGGAGTTGGGGGTGTTGGGAGTGGAGCAGGTTGTCGGGGGCTTTGCAGAGTGGAGGGGTTTGTCAGGGGGTGTGGGGAGTGGCAGGAGGTAGGATGTCCCAGTGGGTGGGTTTGTGGAGGGGTTCAAGTGGGGGCTGCCACACACCTGCCTCCCCAACCTGGCCCCCATGGTACCAGCAGCAGTAGGCAGCAAGGCTGTGGCTCTGCTGCAAGCACAGCAGGCAGTGACATGGTGCTGTGTGATCCGGACTCCATACATGCTGAATGGACGTGGCCCGGCCCTCTAGTGCACAGCCTGGGACAGGACAGGTCAGTTCAGCATGTGTGGAGCCTGGGTCACACAGTGCTGCATCGCTACCCACTGTGCCTGCAGCAGAGCCACAGCCTTGCTTGCCATGGCTGGGGGGGGGCAGGCATGTGGCAGCCCCAGAGCCATTCTCAGGGGTATGCAGGGCCTGGGGCATATCAGCCTCTGCAGGGCTGGGGGGTGGTGAGTAGGGGGGGTATGGCAAGCAGCCAGAGTGCAGAGCCTATGGCCTCAACACAGCTGGTGGAGCATGGCAGCTACGGCAGAGCCCGTGGCATGTGGCGGGACCCAACCCAGCACAGCTCGCTAGCCCGGCTTTGCACTGGAGCAGGATGCGCGGCTCTGGGGGTGGCGGTTCCTGTGCAAACACATGCTAGAAGCACAACCCAGGCCAGATCAGGCCGGTGGGCTGCATTTTCCATGAAGCTCAGGCATGCCTGAGCTTCATGGAAAATGCACCCCGCTGGCCTGACCTGACTCGATCTGGCCCGGGCTGTGCAGC
>NW_017729006.1:19596208-19596858 GCF_001723915.1 Gavialis gangeticus | reverse complement strand
TTGCACAGGAGCCATGCCTTCTGGAGCCACACGTCCTGCTATGGTGCAAAGCCAGGCTAGCGAGCCACACCAGGCCAGGCCAGGTCCCGCCATGTGCCTCCTCGCTGCAGGCACCATGGGGCAAGCAGCACTACTGCCATTGTCAGGACCTGTCGCAGCATGCAGGGACAGTACACTAAGCCAGCCCGGGTCCTGCCAGCACTGGGGCCGCTTGCACTGGCAGGCCAGGTCAGTTCTATGGTGGCAGGACCTGGCTTTGCTTGGCCCACTGTCCCTACATCCTGCACTGGGTCCTGCCGCCATGGAACTGGCCTAGCCTGACAGTGAGAGTGGCCCCAGTGCCAGCAGGGCCTAGCTTGGTGTGACAAGCAGTCCCCAC
Organism: Gavialis gangeticus; assembly: GCF_001723915.1. NCBI lineage: Eukaryota > Metazoa > Chordata > Crocodylia > Gavialidae > Gavialis > Gavialis gangeticus. The sequence continues at coordinate 19,596,479 of NW_017729006.1, read as the reverse complement.
AAGAGGTGCTGGCCCCTGAGTGACACCAGTGAGTAGCACTGTTCCCTGATGAGCAGCAGAGGCAGCACTGAGTCTGGACCGCTCGGGGCCACGCTGCACCATGGGACAACTTACAGCAGTGGGCTCTGAGTGCCCCACTCCCACTGGTGCTGCAGGGGGTAAGTTGCAGGCCCTGTGCATGGGGGCTGTGGCCCTGCAGGGTGGCTGGGACCCTGCAGGGAGGGGGGGGCTTTGGCTCTCCAGGGGGGAACTGGGACCCTGCGGGGGGGGG
>NW_017729006.1:19595955-19596165 GCF_001723915.1 Gavialis gangeticus | reverse complement strand
GGGGGCAACTACACCCTGTAGGGGCCAGGGCACCCACCCCTCCTAAGCAGCCCCCCTACAAGGTCTCCCCACACCCACTGCAACTGCCCCACACCTACCCACACACCAGCCTACACCCCCCAAATCCCTGCCATCCGCCGGCATCACTAATGTCCATTCTTGGCCTCTTATCTACCCTAACATACACACTGGTCTCCCACCATCCCTCTC
>NW_017729006.1:19587333-19590955 GCF_001723915.1 Gavialis gangeticus | reverse complement strand
CCCACACACACCCATCACGTGAGAAGAAAACCAAAAGCACACATCAACACCTATAGATATTTAGAATTTAAATCATGATGAAAGAGACACTGGTAGGCTTCCAAACTGCTTTAACGTTGTAAATATACCAATACAGCATTGCCCAACTGATCTCTCTCTCTCTCTCTCTCTCTCTCTCTGTATATGTATCTGTACGTATAGTGGTCTTTTGTTCTAATTGTGGAAGAACATGCATTTTGGGGTATTTTAAAAAATGGATTTGGGATGCTGCTACAGGAGTCCAGCTGATGCAAGGGGCTAGTGTCTCCACATACCAACTGGCCACACCCCAGAAGCTCCAGAGAGTGAGTAGCCCTGAGCTTCTTGCTAGGGCAGGTTTTTATATTGCTGGAGCCAGCACAGGGCAGGTTTTTATACTGCTAGGGCCAGCACAGGTGCTGGCCCCAGGCTCTACCTCCCCTGGATGCAGATCTGGGACAAGACAGGGAGGGTTATTTTGCCCCAAGAGGCCCAATTTGCCCCATACCAAAGTGCATGTCCAGGCATGTGCGCTGAGGCAATAAGACCCAGCTCAAATTCACACCGCTTCTATTTGAGCTGTTGCAAGCACACGTGCCTACATGTGTGGACGTGCCCATAGGTTAAATCAATATCACCTTGGTCTTTTTGATTCATTTTGAATAATTGCTGCTAAATATATGACTGCTTTCAAGGCTGATTAATGTTCCAAAGTATATTCAAGTGTACTTAGAGATAATTTTTTGGAGCTCTTTTATACTACTGACATAAGTCTAATGGGTCTGCTTTGAGGTCCTTTATCGTTTTCTGCCTTGTGAATCAAGAACCTAAGCGAAAATTTTCACAGCTGAGTTATAATTACTTGAAAAATTAAGATTATAATGGAAAAGCAGACAAACCATGACTAACTCTGCACTGGCATGTACTGTTGTAATGCTGTTATAATTGCAGTCTTTTTATTAAAAAAATTATTTAGGGTCTGGGCTTCAGTGGCAACACATTTTATGTGTACATTTTCTGTCTGCTTTCAGAACAGAAAAATATAGCATATTACTGCATTATTATAAACATATGGTTATTTACTTAGTTCTCAAAAACTGTTTTTGACCTCCTTAATATCTGTGACACCATGCAGACAGCGGAGGCATTGCACTGGTGTAACTGAGAACTTCATTCAGTCTATAGGTATCATTTGGAATGTGGGAGCAGACAAATGGAAAAGTTTCTGTACTGTGAAGGTCAAAAAGCCAACGTATTCAGTGCAGATCCATCCAGAGACAAAGGTCTAGTGAACAGAAGAGGTTTTCACAGGTTGACAGAAAGTGTAACAAGAAGCTCCTTCTTGCAGAGACCGAGCACACTCATTGCATGGGCATGGCAAGTCATGGAGAAAGCCAGAAAGCTGAAATGGCTTTCTGTACAAGAAACCTACAAACTACATCTACATATCAATTGAGCTAAGTGTCACTACAGATAACAAAAGAATTAAAATATCCACTTCAAAGCAAAGCCTGTAAGAGACAAGAAAAGCCAAGGTGCCTTGAAACCATGACTGTAAATATATCCTGGTGAACACATTCCCCCTTCAATTAAGACCTATTTCCCAAAGCAAATTTCCCATATCTGTCTAAAGTGTGACTACGTCTAACCTAACTCACTCACTGTCCCCAGTAGCCTTTGTTCCTCACTACCTCACATTGCATTTTTATGTATTTCTCACATTTTTATATTTAATCTGTCTCATCTTTACCCTGGCACTCTGTATTTTATATTTTTATACCTTTTAACTTTAACAAATGTATTTTTCTTTAAAGTAAAGTCATATCTTGTATTACTAAAATTATTATTATAAGAATGTATTGGAGTTGTGATCACTGGAATTGTATTGCTGTATTGGACGGTCCCCAGAGTGAATGTGAGTACGTATGAGTCAGTAGGACAAAGCAAGAGCCTCTGGCTATTAATTGACAATAGCCTAGCCAGAGGAACTTACCATTACAAAATTCTATTCTACAACCTGTTTTAAACTAATCAAGCCAAAGAACTGATTCCCAGAACCTGCAAGACACAGCCATTGAATCAGTCAAGTCAAGGGTAGACTCCTGAAACTGCACCATCGAGCAGAACCCTCAGTGACTGTGACTAACAGCTGTCATGCACTACTCAAGACCCACGTGGGACAGCAACCTCTGGACTGGGCAACTAAGATGATGCTGGGGGATCACAGAAGTCTGCCAGAGAAGGGATAAAATGCAGTGAAGCGTGACCCTCAGTGGCACCCTGTCTTCCAGCACCCAGCCTACTAAGACAGGAGGACAGGTAGGTGACCTCCTTCTGGAGAAGACACCACCTTGGAGGAAGCTGATCATCAACAGCAGATCTTCAGGGCCTCTGATAGGTAGATATACTAACACCAGTACTCTCACAATCATTACAGCAGCTACTCTACACAATACTACATGGGTATGAATGACATAGGCTTGAATGAGTGAGTGCATGCGTTATATATGTTAAGGTGATCAGTACTATCATAACCCCCAAAGGTTCACATTTATAATTTTATTGTAACTCCACATCCCATCTAATAACTTAGAATTTATGATGATCCTTAGAGTTGGTCCTTTGTAGCCAACAAAAGTACATATAAAAAGATTCACCTCAAGTATTTATAGAGGAACTCAGACAGACAGATGGATTTTCAGTAGAGGTACACCGGTACATCTGTCTGATATTGGATCGGTACCGATATAAAGAAAATTTGCTGTATCGGATATCGGCCTGATGGGGCTGATAATTTGGCTGATGAATGCTTGTGCTCAACGGCACTCAGGCAGCAATGAGCACAGCCCAACATCATGGAGAGCTGCCTCCAGCTGGTAAGTCTGCTGTGGTGGAAGGGCAGAGGGGAGTGAAGGGGATTGGGGGTTGCAGATCAACACCACCCCCCGCCCCCGTGGTGAGGAAGGGGGCAGGGACACGCACTGCCCAGGCAGGGTGGGGGGAGCAGAGCTGTGGCTCCTGTCAAGGGGAGGTGGCTCCCACTGCTGCTTGCACCCCAGGAGGGCACAGAGGCAGTGTGTGCCCCCAGATCTGCATGGGGCAGGGCAGGCTGCAGCTGGGGCTGCATAGGGCACTTTTCGGCAGGAGGTGGGCTCAGAGCAGGTGTTGGGAGGAAGCTGCATCTACCCCAAATTTCACCACAGCTTCACTCCCGCTTCCCAGCCCCCAGTGAGAAGAGCCCTGTGCAGCCCTGGCTATGGCCCCTCTTGCCCCGTGCAAATAAGGGAGGCACATCCCCCCCATGCCCTTCCAGAGTTCAAGCAGCAGTGGGAGCTGCCTCCCCCCTGACGAGCTGCAGCTCTGCACCCCCCCCCTACCTAGGCAGGGCCTGCCCCTGCCCCCTCCCTCACCATGAGGGGGGTTGATCTGCACCCCATGGCCCTTCCATTCCCATGCCCCTTACACCACACTGGGCTTAGCAGCTGGATGCAGCTGTACTGGAAATTGGATCAGTATCAGCCAATATGCCTGCTTAAATATCAGCTCTCAGTATTGGCCCCAAAAATCTCAGTCAGTACTTGTAACAAAGTTGCTGTAGCAGACT
>NW_017729006.1:19577318-19582333 GCF_001723915.1 Gavialis gangeticus | reverse complement strand
TGGATGCAGCTGTACTGGAAATTGGATCAGTATCAGCCAATATGCCTGCTTAAATATCAGCTCTCAGTATTGGCCCCAAAAATCTCAGTCAGTACCCCCCTAATTTTCAGGCACCTAATTATTGTAAATACCTTTATCTCATCTTCAGTTTAGGTCACTGTTATGTCTATCCTCCTTATTTTTGGAGGGGACATTCAGGAGCTAGAATGTTAAAATGACCTAAACATGGATGCAGAATTGCAGTTGCGTAAATAGAGGGTGCAGTTAGGACTGAAGTGAAAATGAGGCCCCAGGCATCTGTATAAGCCAATTGATGCATTGAAGCATACTCACGATGCACTTTCATACCCATTTGGGTATCTGTATGAGATGACTTCTGATTATAAGGTGAAGATTTCTGTAGGAATTACATGACATTTGACCTGAAGTCCCATTTTCAATCACTTATGCATTTTTGACATCTTATCCATAATAAGTTCACCACATAATTTTATTCTTAAAATGTATGCTTTTGTGCAGCTTAAATTGTGTTATAAGCAGCCTCTGAAGATATGACCATTATTTCAGTTTACATTATAATAAAGGTTTAGAGCAGCTGTCAGCAATGTTTTCTAGCAGCAGACTGGAATGGCCCAGCTTAGATCTGAGGTGGGCCAGCGCTAATACCCACCTCAGCACTGCCACTGTTGCTGCCACTGCTTCTCCCCAGTCTCTTCTTCCCACTCCCCAGCTGTAGCGCAGCATGGGAGAAGCTCCCATAGCCTAGTGCAAGCAAAGCCTCCTGCCACCAAACGCCGCTAAGGTCGTCTGCCACTGAATGCTCCACTGGCCCTGGCACATGGGCTGTAGGTTGCTTACCATCATTTTGGAGAAGACCTGAGAGAAGAAATGCAAGCTGCCATAATTCAACATGAGTCCCCCTAATTTTTATCAGATAAGGAAACTATCTATCTTAGCAGGATAAATTATTTTTTCTTCTCCTAAATGTTGTATAACAGAGTCTTTCAAATTATCTTCCTCTGGTTATAAGTGTAAAACAGTTTAGTGAGATTATCTGCAATGCATCCTTTGCTTGTATCATGATCCTACACTATGATTTGTAATTGTTTCTTTTATGGAGAAGCCCAGAAACGGAGTATTTGGATGTTTGCAGGTCAACAAGTTGACAGAACTGTGTGGCAAGTTTCTACAGGACTTCTTCAGAGGAAGCCTAGATTTATTCATTCCTATTAGTCTATCATTTTATTAGTACCATTTGCACTTTAAAAAATGATTCTTTTAAAGAATCATTAAAAAACCATGCAGTTATGATTTTTGTTATTAAATAGTAGAAAACCAGTCATCGTTCACATTTTGTCCTAACAGTGAATTTCAAGATCACAATATGATTTCCCTAAAAACAGTTTTTGAGCTGTGGTTCACTTTCATAATGATTTTATGTAAGATGATAAATAATGGCTTTGGATGTTAGGATTGTCTATAAATAAAATTCATGGTCATCTTTGTAGAAGAGAAATAAAAAGAAAGAAGAAGCACAACCATTGCTGCTACTTTAAAATGTATAGCACTAATATTCCTTAAATGTGCACTTTCATTTTATGGAGAGAATTTGCACACACTATTATAGGTAATAAGGATAAGTGTTCCAATTTTAAAGTGTTGATAGTTGTGATGTAGCTGTTCCTTATTCTAGACACATGGAATGGGAGTCTTTGCAGGCTTTAAAATACAGGTCAATATTAAAGGATTTTGAAATGAGCAGAAAGTGTTATTATTTCTTTTATGAATAGGCCTTTTATTTCAGTATTTCTCTTCAGTTACTCTCTTCACTAAATCCTTTCTCCACAGTAGGAATCAGCAGGCACGTTGTGTCTTATTTGAACGTTAAGAGGCTGAAAAGCTTTGGAAGATTCATTGTAATCTGTTAGGGAATGCATATAGAAGGGAAGCACAGATTTGGAGTTTTGTGATAGCAAGCCAGAGCAAGAAAGAATGTGAGATTTATTAGATTTCTTGCAAATCTCTAACCCTCAGAACTGAGACAGTTTTGAAACAATTTCCAATTCTTGCTTCTAAGCCAGATTGGTTAACTGCACAAGCAAGCAAGCTTGAAAGCATCTCTTACTTTCCTTTTGTTTTGTGACTTATTACATCTGCCCTTCATGCAGCCTTTGAGCTTGCATAAAGGAGTTTAAAGCATTACACATACAATAAGCTAGCATCTAAAATCATGGCAGTTCCAGGAGATTAACTGTCTGCACTAGAATCATAGTGCTAACATGCAAAAGCTTTATAATGTCATAACAGCATAGTTGAGACCTGACAACGTAAGGTTTTAAGAACACATATTTCTAAGTATGCCCTAAGCCTGTTGGCATGGGCCGTAGAATGTGCCCAAGTCACAAAGCCTAGGGCCACTGCTAGCACTCTGGTAGCTATGCCAGTGGTAACAGTGGAATTTTTTTTTAAATAAAATTTCCAAGCACGGATATGACCTTGGAGAAGAGAATCTGGAATTAGTGAAGTGCAGTCTCATCAGTACCAACCACCATCTCCAGATACATCAGCAACAGTTACAATCGGTACTACCAATGACTGCTAACTGCTAAAGTGGAAAAGAAGGAGCAAAGGAAATCAGAAGCCTGAAGTAATTTTGTCCTAAGTTTCATAACCAGTTTTCTCCAATGGAGAAGGGTAGAGATATCACAGTAATGGGAAACATTCTCAACTTTCCCCAACAGCAGAGGTTAGGAACATTGTGGTAATTGACACCTTACCAGGTTGGAGAGAGTGCTCCTAGAATATTGGTTTAATAATTTATCATTTGAGTGAAGCAATTCTTAAATGATGTTCTGTGCAAGAAGCATCCTCAGGTAAGAAACACCTCCTGCTACCTTCTCTCTGCCCATGCACAGTAACTCAGTTTTATCTATCATGAGGGTCATGTGTTTACATCAGCATCAGCAGTTGAAAACCAAAGTACCTATGCCTCCACAGTCTCAATAGGCAAAGCTGAATGAAACTCAACAAGACAAGATGTAGCATTTGTCCCTTTTGTGACACCATTCTGATTAGACTGGCAACCAGTCCTTGTCTACATCCAATTGATTTTATCCATAATGTGGACAGAACCTTGAAAACATTCTGTTGAACTAAAAGTTGCCTTAAACTCATGCATTCACTTGTTTGTCCTGAGCCCAGCACAGGTTTGCTAATTAGAACTACACAGATATCATAAAAGAGAAAATGCTTTCTGGCTGGCCTGGGCAACATGTTTATCACCCTGTTCTAACATCAAACCTAATTCCTTCTATTGTAGATGAACAAGATACTGGCATGATATGTAAAGTTGCCCTAGAGAAAACAGATTTATGTCCAGCTCTGTCAAGATATATATTACCGTTACTATTATTTGCATAATGATGGATTACTTGAATTCCATAATAACTCATAGTTAACTTGTGTAGTTGATTGCCACAAAGAGGTGGTAGAGGCAGATAGCATAGCCAGGTTAAAAAAGGGACTAGATAAATTCAAAGATAATAGAGCTATTAATGGTTATTGAACAGAACAGTTGGAGATGTTTGCCCTGGTATCTCTAAACCAATAATGGTATATGCTAGAAAGAGTTTTGAATAAGGGATAGATCATTCTAGATATGCTCTCCCTGTATAGCATCTGCTTCAGCTACTGTTGGAGACAGGATACTGGACTAGATGGATCATTGGTCTGACCCAGTATAGCATTTCTTACATTCTCATGTTCCTAACCCAGGGGCCCAAGTCAGGTTTAGGACATAATTGCTCCAGGCACTGTGTGAACAGAGACATGTACTGCTCTCAATAAAGTGGAAGACAGGGCATATAGAAAAAAAGAGTGCTTACATTCCATATCTGCATTTTCTTGATTTGTTATTTGCAGGATTGCAACTAATGCAAGATTACTAATTTGCAGTTTGAATATGATGCCCAGGAATTCAGAGAACCAGTGTTGTCACTTTCTTTTGTAGTTTTCACTCTACATTAACAGTTCATAGATACAGGTTAGAGAACATTTTTCAGTGATGACATAAAAGTGGACTAGAAGGTACCTGCTTTATGCTTGGCTATATTCCATTTAGCAGTCTACTGCATCTCCTTAAGACTGAAGGGAGACTGATGGGAGCACTTAGTGAAACTGCTGGGCTATATGTTGAATAATGGGCTTGGTCACAACACTGAATCTCTGGAGCTAATTGACAGAATATAAAATCACATAGCCAGGCCTCTCAAAGGAAAAGACAATTTGTTTTCAAATAATGGATATAAGAGAAAAATTGGGGTTTGTTGTTTGCCTCATACATGTGAAGAAAATGCAGGCTATCTGAAGATTTGTCTTATAATAGTATAAGAATGATATTTTAATTGTGATGTTCCAGAACTGAAAGAGGCAAGGATTTCTTAGAGTGTTATTTTTTATTGGATCAACTGTATAGTTGAGATAGAGTTAGACAAGCTTTCAAGTGCAAAAGACATTTTTCATCAGGTCTTATCAATTCAAACCAAGCACAGCATAGTAAAAAAAACAGGTGTAGGAATGAGTGAAAGAAGTTGCCAGAGGTAGCAAACACACACTTATCAGAAGAAAAGAATCAGATTATTGGGAGATCAACACCTATCAAAGGAGAAGGAGGATCACTCTCACCTTTGATGTGTGGAAATAATTCATGAGTCAGGTATATTACAATGTGCCAGATTTGTCACTATACTCTGCCCGCTCCATGATGTGAGCAGTGGTTCTCAGTAATGGATCTGTCACAGAACCCTTTGAGATTAAAATAGGAGTTAAGCAAGGCTGTGTCATCGCTCCAACATTCTTCTAGGCTTTAGCTGCATCTCACAGGAGGACAGCTTATTCCAAACACACCTCCAGGAGAACAAGAATATACAGCTGCTGCTAATGTACTACAAACAAAGGAATGGCTAAACTCTTTGCCCGAGATTGTGAATTGCGATCCAAGTTTGTGGATGAAGTAC
>NW_017729006.1:19569467-19572318 GCF_001723915.1 Gavialis gangeticus | reverse complement strand
GATTAAAATAGGAGTTAAGCAAGGCTGTGTCATCGCTCCAACATTCTTCTCAATATCCTTTGCCATGGTGCTACATCTGACCACCAACAAGCTTCCAGCCAGAGTGGAGCTGGAACTACCAAATGGATGATAAGCTGTTTAACCTCAGCTGACTCTGAGCCAAAACCAAGACCACCCCAACCTCAATCATTGAGCTCCAGTATGCTAAGGATACTGTCATGTGTGCTCACTTAGAGGCAGACTTTCAAGCAATCCTTGACTCTTTATTGAGGCATACAAGAAATTAGGACTGATGCTTTACATTCAGAAGGCTAAGATCCTCCACCAACAATCTCCTAATGAACAGTCCCCAGCCCCAGTAAGACTCTGGAGAACGTTGAGTATTTCCCGTACCTCACAAGCCATCTCTTTCAGAAGGCTGACATTGACTAAGAAATCTAACATAACCTCAGACATGGAAGTGCAGCCTTTGGACACCTGAAGAAATGGATGTTCAAAGATCACAACATTAGATCCAAAACCAAGCTCATTTTTTATTATGCAGTTGCGATCCCCACCTCGCTGTATGGAACTGAGACATGGACAACATACAGGAGACATCTAAAATTGTTGGAGAAGTACCATCAATACTTGCTGCAGAAGATGTTCCGAATCCAGTGGGAAGACAAACGTACTGTTAGTGTCCTCCTGCAAACAAATGCCATGAGTATCAAGGCAATGATCATCTGACATCAACGTCATTGCCATGTTATCCAGATGTCCAACTCTAGGCTTCTGAAATAAATTTTATCCTCCCAGCTCAGCCAAGGCATATGCTCAGGAGAAGAGCACAGAAAGCATTTCAGGGACATCCTCAAGGCCAACTTTAAAAAATGCAACATTGATGTCAACTTGTGGGAGACTATAACCCACGACCGCCCCAATTGAAGGAAGAGTCTGCTACAGGGATCTCAGTACTTTGAAATCTCACAACAAGAGATGGAAAAGTGGGAGTGGCAGAAAGTGTATTGCGGATCAAATCAAGAATCCAGCACTACCCACCCCATACAAACACAGGTCCAAGCTGTAGTAGAGACTGTCAGTCCTGGATAGGCTTCATCAGCCATCTTCAGACATAAAGATAAGACGATAATGGAAGACAATCCTCAACTGTGATCCTGCCAAACAACATGCCATAAAACTAATATCAATATTACGTCCATGGTTCTGAGTATCTAGCCAGGTTTTGAATTTATGCTCCCAAGTTAGTCTTTTAAAGGTGGTAGGTAGATTTTCTTTGAGTACAAGGATAGTGAGGTAAGAGAGGGAGTGGATGTTCTGTGAGAAATATGTTCCTCCTGGTATATGTGTGTCTCTGTCCTTTATATTTTTTCTGTGAGAGTTCATTCTGGTGTGTAGTAACGATTTAATTTCACCCACATATTTGCCATGGGGACATTTGCTGTATTAGAATAGATATATCATTCTGGGAAAGGCATGTATAGGAACCATGGATTCTGATGATTTTGTTATGTGGAGTGTTGACTGTCATGGCAGTGGAGTTGTTGACCAGTTAAGCATTCCTTGCCAAGGCAAGGTTGTGTCCCATTTGATGTCTGTTGGGCAGTGGGGAGTTTCCTTCTGATGAAGAGTTGGATGAGGTTATGGGGTTGTTTGAAAGCTCAGCTACAGACAGTCAGAATCCCAACACTGAATTGATTCAGTCTTCTCAGGTTAGTCTAAACTGTGAAGCCTGAACCAATAAGCAAGTGAACAGACATTCACTTTTTATTCTCTAAATGCAGCCACATGCCTGCAATGGCCCATGTCAGAAGCCAGAGGGTGCCAGAGTATGCCTTCTTGCTCAGCTGGAGCAGACAACTTGAATCTGGAGGGGGTCTGGAACAGAAGTTCAGTAAACAGATTTAACTTAAATCAGTTCAGTTTAATACTACATTCATCCAGGTTTATCTTAAACCAGTTTTGGCCATTTCTAAAAGCAATTTATTTGCACTGAACTTTTGCTGTTACAGATTTGAACTGGTTTCTAATCACTTTGTGGCTGCCGAGCTTCAAATAGCCGCTTTTGAGTGGTTTTTGCTCTGATGGTAGACATCAAGCGCCTTGCGGACTCGTGTCGTCGCCCAAGTAGATGTCTTCCCCTCGAGTCACCAACCCCGATCTCGCCTGCCACAACTTGTTGTACCTCAGTAGGTGAGGTTGGTCGTCAAGTGTACTTGGTGGCCCGTGGTTCGCCCGGCAGCCATTCACGGGGCTCCACCATCCCTACACCCCGGCCTCACTCCTCCTTCAGAGCGTTACCCATCTGTTGGTCTCGTCCCCTCAGTGGGGATAACACCTTCCATCTTGGCGTCTAGGTGCCCGCAGCCTACAGCCTCATTCGCCCATGTGGGCCTACCCCTCATCCCCCTCATCTCCACCCCTTCCTTCGGGGAAACACAAAAAAAACCAAGGTACACCTTCTGAGGCTTCACCTCAGCCTTGCTCCTCGAGGTACCCACACCGTTCCCTATGCTCCTCCGTCTCGGTTAACAAAAATAAATGTAACAACAAAATACCTAATAACAAGCCATACCCTGACGTGGCGGCTCCTTGCCCCCTTTCTATCCCTGGACTCTAACTGGGGTTGTCTCACATTACCCCTAACCCGTCGCCTGCAGTCTTCACTCTTGTCTGCCCGTCAATCTGGCTGAGCCCAGCGGCGGTATCCACCCCGACAGTAAACCCCTCAGGGCTCTCCTGGGGTCTTCTCCCCATAACAGGGCTTCCTCCGTGCCCTGTTGTCCTGGCACTCCCACCTGGGTCAGCTCTGCCTCCGTGTTCCGCTCTAGCCACGCCTCTGGCCGGCGTG
>NW_017729006.1:19563938-19564467 GCF_001723915.1 Gavialis gangeticus | reverse complement strand
GGCTGAGCCCAGCGGCGGTATCCACCCCGACAGTAAACCCCTCAGGGCTCTCCTGGGGTCTTCTCCCCATAACAGGGCTTCCTCCGTGCCCTGTTGTCCTGGCACTCCCACCTGGGTCAGCTCTGCCTCCGTGTTCCGCTCTAGCCACGCCTCTGGCCGGCGTGTCCGTCGCTCCCTCGCTGTCCCGTGTGGGCTTCCGTCGGGTGCTATGCCTTACACTGCCGGTGTCTGTCCCTGCTTGCCAGGCTCTGTGGGTTCCTCAGAGAGAATCCTTTCCACTGCTGATTGCGGCTGCAGCTCCTGTACCTTGCTATTTGCCCCCTCCGTGGCATCGGCCGCCATTTTTATCTTCGACGGCCGGCGTCTGACTCTGACATCATCAGCCGGCCGTAATTGAATAAAAAGGCAGCTAATGAGCCACGCAGGCTCTTCCTTCCGCCCCTTGCATGCTGCATCTTGAGCTGCCGGTAAGCATCTTCATAGAATAATAGAATCATAGAATCACAGAAGTAGGGTCGGAAGGGACCTT
>NW_017729006.1:19562654-19563927 GCF_001723915.1 Gavialis gangeticus | reverse complement strand
TCCTCCTGTTTGTTCCCCATACTACAAGCATTGGTATATAGACATTCCATTACTTTGTCCCCTGGAACACACTTATACCGGTTTTTGTGTAATTTCTGTCCCTAGCCTCAAAGTCTGATCTTAGTTGAGTATACACTACTGTTGTTTGATGACTATTCTGATTTGTTGTGGTGTGTGGTGGTACGTTTATGGTTCCAGGAGGGGTATTTAGTTTGATTGGGAGGAGATAGTTTTAAACCTGTGGTGGAAGTCAATAAATGAGTTCAGGTGTTTGGTCTGGATCATGAAAATATCATTTATGTAACATAGATATAGAGCAGGTTTGGTGCTGCAGTTTTCTAGAATTTTTTTCTCCAGGTGGTTCATGAAAAGGTTGACATATGGAGGGGCCATCTTTGTGCCCACAGCTGTGCCCTTGCCTTTGAGAAAGTGATGATTTTTTTTTAAGTGAAGTTGTGGGTGAGGTTGAAGTGGATGAGTTGTGCAACATGTTGTCGCAAATCGGAGTATACTCCATGTTCTTGTAGTTATTTCAGGTAGCAGCTGAGCCTTCCTGGTGATAGATGTTAGTGTACAGGCTGGTGCCATCTATGGTTGTAAGTATGGTCTTCTCAGGGAGGTTGTTGATATTCTAGATTCTGTCAAGAAAGTCTGTGGTGTCCTGTGGAAAACTTGCTCTTGTAAAAATCCCATGATTATGTTATTTTCCTCCTTGGTCAAGGTATTTTTAAACAATGGAATCTTTTGATATTCAGGGTTTATTTTAGGTGTTTGCACATAAATGTAGGAGGCTAACTTCAACCACTCAGGCTTGGAAAACATATTCCCCTTATTTATAATTTAACGGTCACATGGGTGGCAAACTGGCTCCAGGGGCACACCCAGAGGGTGGTGGTGGATGAGTTGATGTCGACCTGGGAGGGTGTGGGCAGCGGAGTCCCCCAGGACTCGGTCTGTGGGCCGATGCTGTTCAACATCTTCATTAGCAACCTGGACGAGGGTGTGGAGAGCGCACCCTGTTCAAGTTCGCTGATGACAGCAAGCTGTGGGGTAAAGTGAATACACCAGCAAGCAGGGACTGCATCCAGGCCGACCTGGATAGGATCTGAACAGGATCTGAACAGGATGCAGTTCAACAAGGACAAGTGCAGGGTGCTGCACCTGGGGAGAGGGAACCAGCATTATGGTTATAGGTTAGGGGCTGACCCTCTCGGCAGCACAGAGGCAGAGAGGGATCTTGGAGTCAGGATTGACTCCAGGATGCATATGAGTC
>NW_017729006.1:19558252-19562122 GCF_001723915.1 Gavialis gangeticus | reverse complement strand
CTGCCCATGGCAGGGGGTCGGACTAGATGATCTGTCTAGGTCCCTTCCAACTCATTGATTCTATGATGCTATGAAAATTCTTAAAATTCTTTTAATTGTTAATTTTTTGAAGCTCCCATTTTTACTAACTAAAAACAGTTAAGGGGGGAAGGGAAATCCTTTGATCTTTGCAACCACGTTATACTAAATGCTAAATAGGATGTTTTTGTGTCACGTCAGAATGTACCAGTCACTTTACTACCTATAATCTGAAGGCGTGGCATAAAGTAAATAAATTGATGTGGCAGTAAACAATTAAATGTGTCAGTTCAAATTGTGACAAATCACGCTGGTGCTGATTCACACTTGCTGATGCAAACACTGCTTTTTTCACCTAAGGGTACTGCTCAGAGAATGCAGCTTTAAGTTTAGGCTGTGCTGTGGATTCATAGAGGCCCTTTCAAGATTTCGTCTCTTTTTGGGACTATAAATCATTAATTGTGGGCTGCATCCTCTGAGACATTCCTCTATGGTGGACCATCTGTCCGTCCTTCAACAGGTGAGGGGTATAAAGATACCAAGCAAAGAGTCATTAGCTTGTGGATTTATAATAAAATATGATACCAAAAATGCTTACAACCAGTATTTTCTGCATCTTTTGGAACCTGATCCAAAGCCCATAGAGCCAACATTTTGGATCTAGCCACTCAGTGTGATTTGTTTTGTTTCCACCAAGAGAAGAGGTGCCAAATCTGTTTTTCATGTTGATATTGGGAGCAATGTAGAGTTTTACAGGATCTTTTGGCTTATCACAAGCATAGGAACAAAAGAATACACTCCAATGTGATTATATTTTATATATATTATTGATTGAGATTTATGACACCTTGGACCAAGCTACAATTTTGCATATTTCTCAGTAAATTATTCTATTCACTGCTTTTTGCTTAAGCTGAGCTAAGATTATTTGTTTAGGCTTTGCCCAACCTGTTATTTTCTGTAAATGTGTGTGATGGTATACATTTGTGAAACCTAACCAAATAATTTGATATGATAATAAACAAAACTACTAATATAGAGATACTTACTGTTAGCTAGATTTCCAGTACTTATTTAGCCAAATAATCAGATTTATCCAAGCTAAAACTAAGAAACTGTGATTAGAAAGGTAAATATTATACTACAAGGCTCAAAAGAACTTGGTAGATACTGTTTTTAAGGAAGGGAAGGAAAATGTTTGGGTTTTTATGTAGGATCATTTTACACAATCTGAAATGTTCTTTATTTGTTTTCTTTAGACTCCTAAGGACCCAGTCCCTGGAATGGTTTTATAATAATGTAAAAAGCCGCTTTAAACGTTTTGGCAGTGCTAAAGTCCTGAAGAATTTATACAGGAAACACAGACTGGAGAGTGGAGCCTGTTCTGACTTAATAGGTACAGTAGAGTTGTTTTAATTCCTTCTTGGCATATTAGCTTTAATGCACATGATCAGGAACACAAGACTGCAGGTGGAGGCCCAGGGTGGCTACTGTACCCAGGGACAGCTGCAACTTATGGTTGCAGTCATACGGCTGATTTTAGGGTACAAAGCATTTTTTCACCCTCTACCAGCATCTGCGCCTGGGGCAGTTGCCTCTGTCACCCTGCCTTAGTTATGCCACTGTACATGGTGACCCAGTTGAAGTTCTGAGACTTTGGAAAATAGAAGCTATGTAGTGAGTTTTGCAAACAGTGTTTTCTTACAGTCATGGTGGCATATTTACTGCAACTGACTAGCAAATGATTTAGAACCACAGCCAATTAGAGACAGTTATATTATCTTGGCTTCACTGGCCAAATTCATTCATAATGTAATTCCATTGAAATCAGTACAGAGTTTGTGTTTTCCAGGATGTCTTTCCTGAGGATAAGCTGGGGATTAAAAAGTAACAGGAAAGCTGCATGGCCCCGTGTAAAAATTACACATGGCTCTCTTAAGGCATGTCTCCATCATCTCCTGACTGTGCTTGAGAAAGCTTTAGTGCAGTATAGCCCACCCACTTGATGCACACTAAAACTGGCAATAAATATAATACAGCTACCTTGGTGTTGGGCATTGGCTATTAAACATACTGTATTTTCTTTCATACAACATGGCCCCAAATAAAATAGGCAGCTTGTTTTTCGAAGATGGAATGGAGAAAAAAAATGTTTTTCCAGGGTCATGGCTGACTGTATGACATAAAATAAACCCTCCTAGGAACACAAAGTATCCAGGAAGTATGGTACCAGGAAATTCCTGATGCTGGCTGCCTCATTCATACTTTTTCCTCTGTATTTCCCAGACACACCATGTTCCCAGGACACCATACTCTGTCATACAAGGTTAGCTCCCAGACCCTTGCATGGGGAATACCAATACTGTTAGTTCCTTATTGTAAGTAATTCTTTATATCAGTTCATGTAAATCAAGTGATGTGTCCACATCCTAAGTCTCATCAAGATACTATCACCAGCTAACTTTCTGGCAGGCAAAAACAGGAACACTCAGCCAACAGCTATGGCTATGTGAGGGCTAACACAGGGCTTCACCATCTTGGCAGCTGCATGGCATGCACAGTGTCTCCAGGCTTGCTGTTTTTCCAGTGAAGACAACCGTTTCCCTACTTTAAAAAAGCACACCCATTTAGGGGTTTTGGGACTGGAATGATTTTTTGGGAGGGGAGGGGTTGCAGGTTGTATTTGAGAAAATGTGGTCCCAGAGACAAGGAGCTTACTGACATATGTGCAGTGCCACTCCAGGGTGGCTATATTGTATCTGTTTGAAGGTTTAGTTTCCAGCAAGTGTGTTGTGCCTCACTGTAGTGCTGTATAGCAGTTTGGAGGCAGGATAAATATGTGATAAATAGGGGTGCACTAATAGAGATTTTGGGGGCCGATACTGATAGCTGATTTTTAAGGAGACATATTGGCCGATACCAATCCGATTTCCAAGATAGCTGTGTGCAGTAGAGCTATGCAAAGCTTTGGTAACCGATTCGATTCAGAGTAGATTTGGCACAATTTGGTGGCCGAATCTTTGAATCTGGAAGCCTCCGATCGGAAGTCTCCAAATTGATACAGAGAGATTTGGAGAAATTTGGAGTTTTGTCCATAGACTATGCAGGCAGACACTAAGCAGTGCTGGCGGGAGCAGCCGGGGGAGCAGCCAGACAAGCCGCAGCTTCTCCCAGACCTGCCAGCTTAAGTCAGGGCTTGTCTAGCTGCTCCCGCTGGCACTGCCTGCCTGTATAGCTTATGGCCAAATAAGATTCAGCACCGAATATCTTTGGATTCAGATGAATCGAATTGGAACACTGATTTGAATCATTGAATTGAATCACTGCCCCACCAAATCCAAAGTGAATACTTTCCGCTTCGCACAGTCCTAGCATGTGGCTGGTAAGTCTGTTGTAGAGGAAGGAGAGGGGGAGGGAAAAGGCATAGGGGGGGAAATCAACGCCCTGCATGGTGAGGGAGGGAGGGGGCAGGGAAAGGTACTGCCCCACTGGGGTGGGGCAGGGCACGGGATGGAGCCACGGCTCATCCAGGGAGTGCGGGGGGGGCGGCTCCCACTGCTGCTTGCACCCTGGGAGGGCATGGGGGAGGCATATGCCCCCGGATCTGTGTGGGGTGGGGCAGGCAGGCTGCAGCTGCAGGCTGGAGCTGGGGATGCACCAGGCTCTTCTCGACAGGGGCTAGGCAGCACCTGGCGGGTGGCAGCGGTGCTGGGAGTGGGACTACAGCAAAATTTGGGCTGTCTGCAGCTCCCTCCATAGCCCCTTCCCAGCACCGCTGCTGCCTGCCCCAAGCCCAGCCCCTACCAAGAAGAGCCTGCCACAGCCCCAGCTCTAGCCCACAGCTGCAGCCCA
>NW_017729006.1:19557711-19558081 GCF_001723915.1 Gavialis gangeticus | reverse complement strand
CACCACAACGAACTTATGAGGTACATGCAGTTCTCCATGCTGCTGGGCTGTGCTCCTCACTGCTTGAGTGCTGCACTGCTACATGCATGCACAAGCATTTATCGGCCAAATTATTGGCTGCATCAGGACGATTTCCGATAGAGCCAATTTTCTTTATATCAGTACCGATCCAATATCGGACCAGTGTATTGGTGCACCTCTACATGCCGTTAAAATTTCTTGGAAATATCTGGCCCATAAACCAAATGAAAAGTCGGTAAGTAGAAGGGGATTATTCCAGTGCTAAAAGATTCTATTATGATAAGCTGTTCTCTTTTGTATGTGTAATTGCGTAATATAGCACTAAAAGCCCTAGAGGCTCTTGGCTACC
>NW_017729006.1:19547320-19552711 GCF_001723915.1 Gavialis gangeticus | reverse complement strand
GTAAGTAGAAGGGGATTATTCCAGTGCTAAAAGATTCTATTATGATAAGCTGTTCTCTTTTGTATGTGTAATTGCGTAATATAGCACTAAAAGCCCTAGAGGCTCTTGGCTACCTCCACTGTCTTCATCCATTCCCATCTGTTGTGTGCATTCAGCCTCCAGTCATCCATATTTAATTTCTATAAGTCTGACACTACATCATTTAGCTATCTTCATCTCAGTCCTCCAGGCTGCCTCCTCACCTCCAGCACCCTGAAGAGCAGTGTCTTTGGTGTCCAGATCATGTGCATTGTTTCTATGTGGCCCAGCCACTGCAGTTGTCATGCCCTGACTTCCTGTCAGGGTTGGCTTTGTGTTGAAGTGATATAACTTGCTGTTGGTTCTTATTCATTATTCTTATGTTATGGGATCATACTATGCACTAAAGATTTTCTGTAAGAACTTTCTTTCAAAACAATCTAATTGTTATCTTGTTTGCTTGAGAGAGAATCTAGGATTGATTTCCATAGGTTGTACATGACTTGATTATGGTTTTATAGACGTGAAACTTAATTTTCTTTAGGATGAACTTGGATGACAAGAGCTTGTGCACTACACTGTAGGCTCTATTTCCTGCTTCCAGTCTTCCTTGAATTTCTTCCTTTTTATTACCATTCTGTCTTATGAAAGAACCTAACTACTTGAAGTGGGTCACTGGCTTAAAGTTTATGTTGTTCATTGTTATGTGAGGTCCCTGATTTACTGCTGTCTTGTTTACCTGGAGATACTGTGTTTTGACCACATTCACTTGCAGTCTGATTTTCTTTGCTTCATTTGCTTTCTTTCACCTTATCAATTTCTTTTTTTTTCTGAAGACTATTCCTTAAGAAGAGAAAGTAAATTTTAAGTGGGTGTGAAACATGTGGGATAACAACATTAATGTATATACATGCTGAAATCAGAAAAATCAAGGATGGATCCTGCCAAACCATAGTCATTTAGACATTCCTTAGTCCACTAATCTCATTGAATTTTGCCTTTTAAATGGGACTGCTCACATGTGTAATGACTGTTTACACAAGAAAGATGTGCAAGATAAATAAGATCTTTCTGTCAAAGTCAAATATCATTTCTAACTTTCTTTTCCTACTTTAGTTATGACTTTAAAAATAGTCCTCATGTTCCATTTGAGAATAAATATGGCTTTAAATGTTTGGGTTTGTCTTATTTATACAGTAGTGCCCTTTGGAAGCCAAGATCTATCGCAAGCCCCAAATGTCATGTTAAAACCAAGTTTGCTGCACTGTTCTTTCCTGCACAAGTGTCATACTGAAGGAACTTCACCCTTTTCCCTTTCACTTCACAAGCAGTTTCCTACATCCAAAATCAACAAAGCCAATGTGAGAAAACTTTTTGCACAAAGGCTGAAGTGGAACAGGATTTTTTAGAATACTCACTTATACAGTAGAACCCTAGTATTTTGCAGGGTTAGGTTCCTTATCATCCTGCAAAGATGCGGGTTTGCAAACTACACAGATATATATATAGCCACAGCAAACCACTACACAAGACCACCGAGGTGCACCAGACCCCTGCTGTGGCTTTTTTTTCAAAGAACACTACTTCTCTAATTGGCTGCATGGATCCTCAATGAGCTCCAGCTGAGTGAAGAAGTGATGTCCTTTGAAGTAAAAGACACAGCAGCAGCACAGCTCATCCTTAAGGTGGCAATCCTCTGTAAACGTATAGTTTTGTGAACTACCAAGATATGAATGATCTGGGCTGTACCATATATAAGGTGCAATTAGAAACACGAGCACTGGATTCTAAAAATATATCTGGAAATATATCTAAAAATAGAATCCAGTTGAGAGTGAACTGGATTCTAAAAATATATATGACTCTATCAAGTAATACCAGTATGTGCTGCAATTTCTTTTTGAGCAGAAGGAAGCTTTTTTGAAGGAAGCACAGAAAATGAAGGAAGTGTTTGTGGCAGCGATGCTACATTCTACAGACAGTCTGAAGGTAATTATGCTTAAAATTCCTTTTGACTAAACTGAGGTGTTACATTTTGAGGTACTGGTAAATAGTAGGGCTGTGTGAAATTTTGACGGGTGTTTCATTTTGAAGCTACTTCAACTTGTTTTGAGCTCAAAACAGCAAAATCAAAATGAAATGAAAAGCTTCGAAACAGCTTTGAAACGAAATGAGGGCACTCAAAATGTTTCAAAACTTTAGAAACATTTCGAGTTTAGAAGCTGACTTGCTTGCAGCTAAACAGAAACTAAGAAGAGGGAGGGGGAAGTGGGGGGAAGGGCTGCTCTGATATTGACATCTAGCTCTTGGTTCAATTCCCCAGCTCTCTGATCACTTCTCTCAGCTCTCTGGTCATTTCCTCAGCTCTTCCCAGGGGGTGAAGGCCCCTGATGTGCACTCAGGGTTTCAGCAGGCTGCTGCTCCAGGCTGGAGCTGGCAGCAGCTGCTCAGCACTGCCACTGGCCCCAGCCTGCCATGGCAGCCTGCTGAAGCCCGGCATGCAGAGCTGAGTCTCGCACCCCCCAGGGAATAGCTGAAGAATAGAACTGGAGGCTGGGGAATTGAACTGGGAGCTAGGGGAATGTTTAAGGGAATGTTCTCTCCCCCAGCTCTTCCCACGGGGCGCGGACCCCTGGATGATGCATGTTGACAACAGACTGCCGCTGCCAGCTGGTGATGGCAGTGGCTCTGGGCTATTTTTTCCCAGCTGGCAGCAGCAACCTGCTGAAACCCCGCATGCAAATCTGGGGGCTATTGCCCCTGGGAAGAGCAGAGAGAATGATCAGAGAGCCAGGGAATCAAAGCCAGAGCTCCGGCTGACGGGGGGGCTGCCTCAGGTCCTGGACAGTGCGCGGCACCCTGCTGAACTATGCTGCACCTGCACCATGGAGCAGATGTCAGATGGGGGGGGGTGATCCCTGATGCCCTGCACTGCATGGGGGAGCTCTGCCACAAGCCCAAAGAGGCCCCAGTCACCACTGCCAGAGCCAGTGAGTGCAGGGCTTTTTTTTTTTTTTTTAAAGCTCCACACTCACCAGCTGCAGAGCATGCAGATGACAGCATGCTGCCACTGCCGGCTGGGGCCAGCGCCAGCACCCAATTCTGTCTGGTGCAGCCCACGCCGAACACCAGGAAGAGCGCAGTGCTGGCGCTGGCCCCAGCTGGCACCAGCAGCCTGCTGTCATCCCTCACACAGGTCTGAGGGCGCATGCCCCCAAGAAGGGCTGCAAGGCTGTGCCAGGCTCCTCCTGGGGGGAGCGGGCCCCCGGATCTGCATGTGAGATAACAGTAGGCTTTCATTGCCGGCAAGTGATATGAGTTTTGCTTTGAACAGTTTGAGGTGCAATTTCATGAAAGCCGCTCATCTATCTCCTTGAAACTTGGCAGGCTTCATGCCCTCAGAAGGGGCTACCATTCCTGCAATTTTCATCTGAATCAGGCAAGAAATGACAGTTATAGGCATTTTCTTGATTCCCCATTATAGCCTATGGGCAAAACACATCAAAACAGCGAAACAGTTTCGACAAAATGAAACAGAACAGTGCTTTGCAACTGCAAAACACTGTCCCTTTGAAATGGCAAAAAAGAAGTCAAAACAAAACAGTGCTGTTTCACACAGCCCTAGTAAATAGCTGGGAGGATTGGTAGATCTGTAAGTAGAACTGGCACCCACAGATGAAAAGTTCTCAAAATAAATTATCTTTAACCTAAAACCTTTAGTGAGTTTCCAAAGGTTCTGTGGTTCAGAGGGAGCATGATAGCCTGTTTTGTGTTGCTTCCCATCTTAATTCATTCATTTCAGTATTATTTTCATAATACTATACAGTTAATGGGAGTTAGGGTTCTAAATACTTTTGAGAATTTGGGCCTACATGTTCACAGGTTGGAGGTCTTTCATGAATGCTCATTCATAAATGGCTTATCAGATAGGTCTAAACTCAGTTGAATTCCATTACAATTTTTTCTCTTATGACCTTCACCTAATAGAGAAAACATAAAGGGGATTTTACAGAAGCATTGTGTTTTTGTATTTGATATTCTACGTTATCCTTGTTTAATTTCAGAAAAAATAATAACCTCTTTCAATTAGAATATACAAATGGATAGAAGCTACCCAGAAATTATTCTGTCTATTAACATGCTTATGTCATTGCTCATTAGAGTTCTGAGAACCACATTTTAACATCAGCAACTTGGGGTATGAGTCTGGATCTGCATCACTGCAGTAGGCTCCATCAACATCTGAGATATAAGAACTACCAAAATTTGAATGTAGTTTGGAACATGGGTCTGAATTTGGCAGCTTGTGCTTATATTTGGTATACTATAAAGGTGGAGATTTTGTCTTATTCTTTGACTAGGACATAGTATGATGGACACCCTTGCTGTGGCATTACGAGTTGCAGAAGAAGCAGTAGAAGAAGCCATTTCCAAGGCAGATGCATATGGTGACAGCCTGGTAAAATTTTCTAATAACATTCTGCTGATTTATATGGATCAGGATTTTTTCACCTGTATTTAAATAGGGATGGAAAGATAAGTAAATATCAAAGAAAATATAAAGCAGACATGGAGTATCTTATTGCGTTAGCTAAAACAATTGTGATGTTTCTCTTAAATTTATTATCAAGATAGCATATATGTTCCACTTAAGAAATACATAAAAGTTCAAGTTGCTTGCTTTCAAGTTATTTCTTCATGCAATGTCAAATATGGCATTATCACCCTTTTTGTATTGATTTTGGTAAATAGATATCTGTCTAGGTTATATATATCTCCTGTGAATCTGTAGCATTTATTCATGTGCACCTTTGTTCAGGACAAACAGAATGAGGCATGTTATTTACGAGAACACAAGGAGGAACTGATAGAGGAACTTGCCACGACCATAGTGCAGAAGGTAAGCTTATGCAAGCTTTACTCATGTAAAATGCATGTCTAGGGGCTTGGGCAGGCAGCATGTTTCCACTGGTGAAATTAGCCTTTATACCTGTGCTAAAAAAAGAGTATGAATACAGTATACAGGTGTACACCAGTTGTCCAGGGCTGTGCGAAGCTTTTGGTGCTGATTTGATTTGGAGGAGATTCGGCCCAATTTGGAAGCTGAATCTCCAAATCCGAATTGAATCAGGAGACCAATAAAAAGGTCTGAATTGATTTGAAGCTCTCCTAATCGATTTGGAAAAGACCCAGAGAGCTTTAGAGATTTTGGCAGTCCGTGCTGGCTGCCCCACGGAGCTGAACCAAGACTCCATGCTGGTAAATAGAGGGGGGGGGGCTGGAGGAGGGAAGAAGGGACCATGGGGGGACCCCTGCCAAGCCCCATCCCCTGACTGCTCCCCGAGCACCCCAGCTTCCCTTCACCCCATGGCT
>NW_017729006.1:19537865-19542320 GCF_001723915.1 Gavialis gangeticus | reverse complement strand
GAAGAGGACCATGGGGGACCCCTGCTAGGCCCCATCCCCTGCCTGATCCCTCACCCTCCCTGAAGACCCCGACTCCTGCCTGCTCTCCCAGCCCCATCAATGGCTGCCCCACCTGGGCCCAGCATCCCGACTTTAAAAAAACAAAAAAAGCCTCACACTCACCAGATCCCGCTAGGCAGGGAGACGATCACTGCTGCTCCCCACTTCCCTGCGCTGTGTGGTGGGGGCTTTGCCATGAGCCCCCATCCCCTGCCCGCTCTCCCAGCCCCCCCCTCCCCACCATGACTGTCCCACCCAGCTCCCAGTTCTTTAAAACAAAAAAAAAAGCCCCAACTCATCGGCTGCTGCAGCAGCCATCAGGGCTTCTAGGGGCTCATGGCAGAGCCCCCCCCCCCACAGCACTGGGCAGTGGGGGGCAGCAGGAATTGCCCCCCACCCCACCCAGCAGGAGCCAGTGAGTGTGGGGCTTTTTTTAAAGAGCTGAGAGCTGGGGCTGGATGGAGCAGCCATGATGGGGGGGAGCAGGAGGGGCAGATAGGGCCTTCCCGATTTGGAGATTCAGCCGATTTAGCAGCGGCCAAATCTCTAAATCAGATTTGGCCAAATCAATTTGGGACAGTGATTTGAATCACTGAATCAAATCACTCTCCCCCAAATCACCTGAATCCAAATCCGAAGTGAATACTAGCTACTTTGTACAGGCCTACAGTTGTCTGTTACCCCATAGAATAGCTTCCCAGCTTACTTTTTATCCCTTATTCCCATTATTCTATATACATTATTTTATGCTTCCTTACCAGCATTTATCCCTGCATCTGTCTATTCTTATCTTAGAAAATGTGTGCTTTCAGGGAGAGAGAACAATGTGAGTATTGTCAGTTGGGTACAGATTTCTTTATTTATTTAATTAAGCTCTGATTGCCTACTGGTATGATATGAGGATTTATTGCAGCATTGTTATGCACTTGCTGGTACAGTACCATGACTTCATATGAGAAGAAAATATGTGCCAGTTGTCCAAATCCAACTTGTATGAGCTGAAAGAGATACAAAAGGAAACTCAAAGAATTTGTTCAGTGCAGTGCAACTCACCTTGACACATAGTTAATGCAGCTTGTTCAAGATGGCTCAGACAGTCTTTTCTAATAACATTTTTTTTTTTATTTTAACCCTCCAGATCATAAGAAAACAACAAAGCCAAGCTGTACAGGCTGAGGCTGCTTTTGAATGGCCACAGTCCAGGAGTAGTGGACTGGTATCTGCTGCTGTCTCAGATCAGAGCATGCTGACTTTCCCAGGGAGTCGCAGGGGATCTTTTGCATTATGGGTGAGTGATCAAATTCAGCCATCTAAAATTTCTGCTGCAAGAAATTAGAAAGTTGAAATCCTGAATGATGAGGTTGTTGAATAAAGTGTTACATGGAAGAATGCCAGGAACAGATATTAAATCAAAACATCAAGGGGTGTTTTGCTAACTGTCGTGTGATGTTAGGAAGTGAGGGAGGAGGGTCAGATTTTATTCTCTCTCCTACCAGCAGCTACACTGATATCAATGGAATGAAATTAATTTAGATAAGTAACAGGTGTATGAGTGGCCCAGTAAAGGGAAAAACTGGACCAATGCTTTTTCATGTTCTGAATGTAGGCCTGTAGGCTACTTATTTATTTATTGTAGCATCAGTTGTATTATAGGAGCTTTCCAGACATTCAAAGATGATGTGACTTAGTCCAGGATCTCATATTTTAAGGACAGACAGGCAAGCAAGGTCAGGTGTTAGGGACAAGAGAAAACGATTTATTTTCACTAACACCTGAGTTCTGCTCCCACTTATGACAATGACTCTTCGGATATATGCAGGTGTTCCCAGGACCCAATCTATAATCATGTGGCTTACTTTAAACCACATGATCGTAGATCAGGAGTGGCTTGTGCATATGTTTGCTTGGTTCTGGGAGCCATTCCAGGAACCAAATCTAAGTAAATAGGGGTAGGG
Source organism: Gavialis gangeticus (assembly GCF_001723915.1). Taxonomy (NCBI): domain Eukaryota; kingdom Metazoa; phylum Chordata; order Crocodylia; family Gavialidae; genus Gavialis; species Gavialis gangeticus. Next base: position 19,540,326 of record NW_017729006.1, on the reverse strand, counting down.
AAAGGGAGAGGCAGGTGGGACTCAGGGTCCATGGGAAGAGGAGCTTTGTGGGACTGGGGGGTTGGTGCATCTGCAGGGGGGGTTGGTGGGTCTATAAGTGAGGTTGTTCATTCTGGGGGTGAGAAATGGAGGGGGGGTGGGATCAGTGGGGCTAAAAATAGCCTCATTAGGATTGGGGGCTGGAGGCGTGGGAAGAGCGCCAGTCCCAAGGCAATGCCGCTGGGCTTTCCCAGTCCTGGGGCTGTTCTCCAGGTAGTGTGCAGCTCTTTGGTAGATCAGGCTAATCTATTCCCAGTCTAACGTAGTTCATCTCCTCAGGTGAACTAGTTTAGATCAAGCTAGCCATGTTTTGCCCAGTCTAACTTCCCCAAATGTCTGTACAGATCTCCACTTAGATCAGCCTAACCCTAGTTAAGTTGATCTAAGTGTAAAATCTGCTTATACCCTTGATGAACAGGAGCAAGCCACATCACCTCTGCCCTTCATCTCACCTGTCCTAACTTTGAGGTAGAGGTAATAAAGTTTGCTAAGTCAAAGTGGTCTTGAATGCCTTTGTTAGCAAAGTTCTGCAGAGATGGAAAGCATAAAATGATTGTTTCTGAACCTTTACTACTCATCCCATTTATCCTACAAAAGTCACAGTTCTGTTGGCTTATTTGGCTGAAGCCCAATTCCCTGCTTGGGTCTAAGGCAATGGGTGTTCTTGGGGGAGCCAAAAGGGGGTCTCCCATGTTGCACTCCTGCACCTGGCATAAGTCAGAGCTGCTGAGAAGCATTTGGACCCTCCACCACTAGTGGAAGATTCCTCAGTGACCTTCAGCTAAAGGCTGAATCGATCTAATGCAGCTCTGCCATCTACCTACCCAGTCTTTCCTTGCTTGCTGCCTCCTCCGACATTCCCCCTGTACCTAGACTGTTTTCTTGGTTTTATTTCATCAATATCCTTCCACTTTGCAGACATAGTAGACAAGGGAATGTTGCCCTTTCTTCATCATCCTCAGTCATCATAGCAAAGAGAATCGATTTTGTCCCTAGGTGATAAACATTCAGGGTTATTCCAGATCCTCACCATGGCAGAGCAGTGTGATTCTCAACCAGGGTGCTGTGGCACCATGATTCACAAGATAAGCCCAGAGATTTCAAATATAAATCCATAGTTGTGGTCTTTCTGAGTTCTTTGTAACAGAAAAACTGCTTTTTTATTTTCCTGTAGTCAGAGTGAAAACTAAAAGCGGGTATTTTCTGAGGGGCACCATGAATCTATCCAAGATTGCTTCTAATCTAGAAAGGTTGAGGACCACAGTTCTATAAGGTGAACTGAGACCAAACTCTCAAGTACTATCTAAAAATGAGTCCACTGACAAAGAGAATAAATCAGTCTTTTTCAATATCAGTATTTTCCAATATTTATATTGCCTCTTTCATAAGCCCATTGAAATCAATAGGTTTTGGGGGGTTTTCTGTAGCAGTTCCACTGGACTTTGGAGCAGTCATAAAATGCATAGGTGATTTGTAAGAAATTATCTTCATCACAAGCATTTTCAAACACAATGCCAGGACTGGATATAAAGACTTCCTGATGTACTCGAAAAAGCACATACACTGTTGGATGCTGCATTTTCTTTTCTACACTATGAACCTTCTCCATTGGCAGCAGGAGTACTTTCTGTTTGGCCCCAGTTTTTATATAGAGCAGACTGACTTGATTCCAGGGGAAACAAGACTTGATCCTTAGTGGATTTTCCCTTTAGCATATGGTTGAAGCATAGTTTGTTTTATTTTAATTTTATGAAACGTTATTTCTTGTGCTGTGAGGTGCTAACGCAAATTGAAAAAATGGTCTTTTAATTTTTTTTCCTAGATGTCCAAACAAACAAATTAAACACAGCTGTAAAACAGCAGCTAGGCCCCATATCATATTAAAGGGCTTTTTCTTCCTCCTCTTGCTTATTTCACAGAACGATGTGTTTAGCTCTTACTAGGGAGTTGAATAAAATCTGACAGGGTATAGTGTGGAGATAAAATCAACAGCAATAAGGGAAAAGATGTTAACATAAAATGTAATAATTTCTTTGGACTGGATTTTTTTTTTCTCTTCAGAGATTAACTGAGATTAACTCAGAGATTAAGTACAAACATACTAACTCATCTTGATATCTAACTATCAGGCATCTTTTTGTAGAACCACGATAGTGGCTGGGGAAAAAATGAAATTCTCCATGGAGTCAGTGGAAGTTTTCCTTAGTGATGATAGGGTTACAGGCTGGTAAAATAATAAGTGAGGTGTTGAAAGTTTTAACAGCAAATCGATGACTGCTGTTCCTCTGAATCTAGCAAGCATAAGGATGCGCTCATCCAGCCTTGAAATTCTGTACTGAAACAGCAAACACATTCACATCCTGTTTTATAATATGTATCATATAGAATTTTCTTGGTTTAAATAGTACTAGGCTTGACAGAA
>NW_017729006.1:19531730-19532865 GCF_001723915.1 Gavialis gangeticus | reverse complement strand
TCAGGTTATAAAGCTAAAAACTTTTGTCGGGGTTGCATTAAAACATTCACATTAAAACAGGTGTTGGGCAGTTGTTTAATAGTGCTGATTGATGTCAGCTAACTTGAATTAGTGGGTTGTTCTAGGGAAAAGTGTTGATTCAAGATGCTTCCCGGGTACTTAATGTGGGACAATAGAGTTGTTTATAGGACATCAGGTTAAAAGTCTTTGTCCCTAGAGAAATCCAAGGTCTGTTTTTAGCCTCCTTAGTTACAAATACCCAAAACAGCTCTGATAGCATCCCAATGGGTAGGGACACAGGATACATTTACACTGAGGTTATTTCCTTCGGTTTTGTATGCCAGTGTACACCTGTGCCTGGAAAGGACAGCATCAGCTCCCCCAAGATAACCACCTACTGAAGGAGCTATCAAAGCCCCTTGCTACTAGGTGGCAGAAGGGCCAGCGGTAGCCTGTTTGCATTAAGTAAATGACTACTCCAGAAAGCAATTTACTTGTGCTGTGGAAATACAACCTCTTACTGAAATACTGTTACTCCTGATTTTCTAAGAATTGCATGACTTACACAGGTTGATATCTGTACGTCAGACATCCACTCCATATTTACCTCCAATGTAAAGGCAAATTATACTGGTATAAATGTGGTAAGTGCTACACACTCCACATCTGTGCAGCCCGTGTTTGCATGTAGGGTAAGCAGAGAGCCATCAGTGCCCATGTTCTGAACAACTGTTGTGAGACAGGAGAAAAAGACCTGTCATATTTTGCGCTCCATAGTCTAGCCATGAACAGCAGAGGAAAATACCCATTACCTCACTCAGTGTTTCACATATCCATTTACTAGTAGTGAGTTGGAAGCTTTTCATGGTGAGTATGAAGGCCTACGTGCCAAATTCTGTAGAATTTAAGCTTTTAAGAGAAAGGAGAATTAAGTTTCCAGCATTTATAGCTGAGGAAGGTAACCTTCCCAAATGTGAACGCTGTAGAAATTGATGCAATTCAGCCTTCTCAGTTCTGTATTTCAAGATGAGCCATTTCCTCTGCTCTTCATGGCTAGACTATGGAGCGCAAAATATGACAGGTCTTTTTTTCCTGTCTCACAACAGTTGTTCAGAACATGGGCACTGATGGCTCT
>NW_017729006.1:19526546-19531719 GCF_001723915.1 Gavialis gangeticus | reverse complement strand
TATGATGATGCCATCTTTAAAATGGACATTTTCAGAGTTTTCTGGCAAGCCTAGTACTATTTAAACCAAGAAAATTCTGTATGATACATATTATAAAACGATGTGAATGTGTTTGCTGTTTCAGTACAGAATTTCAAGGCTGGATGAGCGCATCCTTATGCTTGCTAGATTCAGAGGAACAGCAGTCATCGATTTGCTGTTAAAACTTTCAACACCTCACTTATTATTTTACCAGCCTGTAACCCTATCATCACTAAGGAAAACTTCCACTGACTCCATGGAGAATTTCATTTTTTCCCCAGCCACTATCGTGGTTCTACAAAAAGATGCCTGATAGTTAGATATCAAGATGAGTTAGTATGTTTGTACTTAATCTCTGAGTTAATCTCAGTTAATCTCTGAAGAGAAACCAAACGGTCTCTAACCAGAATGAAAGAAGCCAGGAGTTTCTGTCTTTTCAATTACTGCAGCTATCCCATACTGATCATTGTCAGAGTCAGAATTGTGCACATCGCCAGTATCCTAATAAGTATTGTGTAGGCAGCATTACTCCCACTTAGGATATTCTTCACAGCCAGGCAAACAAATTACCAGCTGAAGTAAGCAGAAGCAGGTTAGATTAAATCAAAAGAAAGGAGAATGTGAACAGGGAAAGAAAAATACACAGAAAACAGGGACGAGATAGCAAATATTTTTGTAACAGAAAACCAACAGATGATTGTGCAATATGTGTAGCCATACTATACAATGAATGATAACACACTGAATTTTATTAGTAGAATAGACCTAGTCACATGTAGTTGCTTAGGAAAACATCTTGCTATAGTTATGACCTTTAAAATGTATACATTTGTTATTGCATAGATTATTAGATATATCACCAATATATATGCAGGAGGAAGTTGTAGTCATTTCAGATAACATTTTGTGTTCCCTGTTCTGAAATGCTGACTTTTCATGATAACCACTTACATATGTCACCTATGCCTTCTGAAAAATACAACTGGGTTTTGCATGTCCTGCATAACCTCCACAATTGTGCAAAATCACTTACTTCTAAAAAAAAACTATCTTAGTTTTACCAGCATTTTGTAGCTCTGATATTAATGATTTATGAGTCAAGCCTGAGCTGCATAAATCAGGGGCAGCAAGGTAAAGAGAGCAACCATGTGAAATAACTGGCTGGGGTTTTTTAAGCCAAAATCTGCATGTCTCTGTATAAACAAAAGGAAAAGTGTAACTGAAATATTCTACTAATTGCTTAACTGCAGCATTTTGCTGTGATATTAGCTATAAAATACTTTATTTCTTCTGGAATTTCCTCAGAGTCCCTTGCCAGTGTTAAAATGCCAGTATAATGCTGAATTTTCTACTCCCCCATCTCATAAAAGGAGACGGATGGCACCATCTGTTTATCATTAGTATTAAGCAGAACAATATACAGTGGCAGAGATTGGAATAAGGGGAAAATTCTGCCATATCCTTTCAATACATTCCTTTACTTTAAGTCCCTGACAGCTTATAGCAAGCGATTATAGCACATATTCTACTTGATACTGTAAACTTGATGGAGCACAGTCATCCCAATGTACTTTATATTAATATCTTGTACATCCATGGTATTACTGGCCCTTGTTTTGCAGCTAAAAGAGGGCTTATGTAAACATAAATTAATTAATAATTTATTATATTTAAAACAACTAAGAGTGTAAGGGAGGAGAATTTCATGAAAATCTACATTATTGATGTAACCCAAGGGGAAACAGAAACTTACTAGTTATGCTAATTATCTGAGAACTATAGTGCCTGGAGAGCTATTTGCTTTATTTAGATATTCTGCTTAAAAATGAGAGGGGGTCAAAACCCTGAAGTACTGACTTATTGACATTCTTATTCAGGCAAAATCCCTATCAAAATCATTGGAAGTCGCAAACATTCAATCCGTCTCCGTTTGTCCCAATCATTTTGCAGATGTTTCAAGGAAAGTGTAATGAAGAGTATCCTAGTTAGCAGTCATGAAACAGTAGGGAAGCTACACAAAGCAAAGAAGATTACACAGCAGAAAATTTGTGCTGGTTGATATCAATTCATACCTGTTAACTACTTATAAATCGTAACAGCTAATTGGCTGGGTTTCAGCTTTGCCCTGGTATGAGTGCTAACCCAGTCCCTCACTGACCCTATCCCAATTCAGTGAAACATGTGCAAGATTCACATATGTTCATATCTATCTATATATAGATATGTATCTATTTCTATATCTATATAGAGAGAGAGATACACAAAATGTTACGTGTGTGCATGTATATATATATATATTCTTTTGTTCGTTCTTTATTTCTCCTTATTTTTCACCCCCTACCTGTTCACCTCCAACATTTTTTTTTATTCCAAGACTTTTTCTCCTCCCACTCGTGGCTCTGACTTGCTCCCTCTGGCTCCAGAGTGAAGGAAGCCACAGCCGCCATGGTAGTTATGTTTCACCATCCACCCTCTTCTCCCACCCCAGAGGAGGGATACAGTGCTGGCTCCTGTCTGTACCCCTGCTTGCCAAGTCACAGTTATCTAGCACTGAGATGACATAATATCTTAACCTAACTGCTCTGAAACTGCTCTAACTTTGACAGCATAATATTCCACAGATTTAAAATGTTTTGAAGGTAACCTATGACAGCACCCTTATAGCAATCTATAAGTATTGCATGCTGCACAATCCTCTGCGTCTTTTGTAAATGGTTAGCTGCCATGGTATATCAGTCAGTCATGCGGCTGTTAATAAGTGCAGTCTTTCCTTTCTCAGCAGATGGATCCTGGATTTTTAAAAAGATTCACTATAGAAATGGCTTGACTCAAAAGGACTGGAGTCACAGTGGCTTTGGCAACAACTATGTTTTGAAGAGAGAAAAGTGTAGCAGTCAAAGAATGTTAAACATGCTTGCTTCCACTGTTGTTTTTTCTTAATTGTTGGCAGTTTTGCCCTATTATATTGAGAGGAGAAGTGAGGTAGTTGGGAGAGGGGATGTGGAACAGGATTGATTCACAAGGAAATAAATTGATTTTCTTCTAAATAACTAGGATTATTTTTTACTTCAGTTTCACAAAACAATTGTGAATAAGACTAAATGTGCTGATGTAATCCTTTTAAAGTTATTTGTATCATTTGGGTTATGATGCCATGCACAAAATGTTAGGGCTAGCCAGAACAGTACTCTTGTTTAGTTTTTACACCAACTTTAGCATGTATAATGCTTTACAAGAATGCAAGGAAATAAATTTTTCTCAAAGACCTGAAAGAAGGAGATGAGGGCCCGACCTGGAATCATGTCTGGGCAGGCCTCAAATAAACAGCACAACAGTTAATGACAGTAAGCCATGGCTTAGAGGGTGAGAGGAAGTGAGAGAGACAGCAATATGAGCCGAGAAAAGATCATCGCTCTATATGGAACGTTGTTTTCCAAAGAAAACAGATTGTATTTTGTGCTTTTATGTATTCACTGTTTTTTTGAAGAAAAGCCTTAGGATTCTGATTTCAGCTTTAGAAATCATAAAAACATAGAACTGGAAGGGAACTGTAAAATCATCAAGTCTGGTCTGCTGCTGCAAGCAAGAAGTTATTGGGCTCAGATTAGGTAGTATTGTCCCCAACAGTACTATCTTACAGCAAAGTTAATTATCTTACCATGCCCTAATACCAATACATGTATAAATAGTGACACTTTACTGTGGAGCTAATTAGTCTACTCTGCAGTAAAGAGCATATGTAGCTATACCCAGTGGGTTTGTTCATACATGCAATCAATGTTCATGAAAAAACTCAAAAGTTTATTACCCCAGAGCTTTTTGTTCCTGGGTGCATTACTTGAATGTGAACTTGGGAGCAAAAAACTGTAGAGTACATTGCTCTAGAGTTTATTCATGAGCAGTACATTGAGCCCATTGTAGTAGCCCTGGCTGACAGCAGCCCAGGACTGCTCCAGTCAGGTTCAGTGTGTTGTAGAGGGGCTGGCTGGGGCACAAGGGCTTTTCAGTGCAGGGCTAGCCAGCAGGCAACCCTCACAGTGAAGCACCCTCATACGCTTGCCAGCCAAGCAGCATCTACATGTGCGCTGCTGCACATAACAAACCTTGTATTTATGAGTACTAGCCTGCTTTGGAATTTATTAGTTTCATGAGTTATATGAGCCTGCTCTGAAGTTTATTAGTTTCATGCGTCCTAACATGTATAGATGCGGAAATGTTTACTGCAGGGCTAATTAGGCGGCTCTTCAGCAAATGTCTTGTGTAGATACATCCAGTGTGATTATGTAGGATGGACAGATGGGACATTTCAGGAGATCAGAACTGGAAATCAAAGATTTTAAATATGTACTATGAATAGCAAACAAGCTAATGAAAGGAGAATACTTATATTCAGTAGACAAACATTTTCTTGAAAAAAGTGTGCATGTACGTGGTATGTCAGAATTAGTCTCGGTATAAAGTATTTTAGACATTCCAGACTAGAGCAAAACCCCAGAGATGTTAGTGAGCACAGCTGAACTGAACTAGCTCTGTATTTGACCTTAAAGTTTTTAGTTGTCCAGTTTATTTAGTTATAAAATAGGTATAATATATTAATTGCAAGGAAAGCCTAATCAATTATAATTTAGCACTCATCTTCAAATGAAAGGCATTATGAAAAGGCAAATGATTACTACATTATTTTTTTCTTTTACCACATTGACAAAAATACAGATACCAAAAGATGTGGAAAGCTAATCAATAATGGACCTAGGTGAAAAAGTTTGTTAGAAACAGGTTTTCATCACAAAAAACTGTTTTAACAGAACTGAAACCTTTTTTGTAAAATTATATTCATTTTGATAAGAGTTCCCTAGTGTAAAATTTTGAAAACGGACAAGTGCAGGGTGCTGCATTTGGGCAGTAGGAGCCAGTAGCACACTTACACAATGGGGAACTCCTTACTCGAGAGCACGGAGGCAGAAAGGGATCTTGGAGTCATTATTGACTCCAAGATGAACATGGGCCGACAATGCGAGGTCATCGTTGGCAGGGCTAACCGGACCTTGTCGTGCATCCACAGGTGCATCTCGAGTAGAGCCAAGGAGGTGATCCTCCCCCTCTACGCGACGCTGGTCAGGCCACAGCTGGAGTATTGTGTCCAGTTCTGTGC
>NW_017729006.1:19518985-19526212 GCF_001723915.1 Gavialis gangeticus | reverse complement strand
TTTTTGTTGTTCTCCCGCCCTGGCGGGGGGTCGGGCTAGAAGATCTACTAGGTCCCTTCCGACCCTTAATCTATGAATCTATGAATCTATGAAAAGTTGTACCAAAGTTCTGTTTCAGTTTTTATTCATGGATTTCTAGTTTCAAATCTTTCATATTTCATGACATGCCATTAGTTGTAGGCACAATTTGCTTTAAAGTACTAATGTCAAAGCTTTGCTACCAAACAAACAGCAAATCATTTTCTAGATCAAAATAAGTTTCCATGAGCATTAGAGGTGTGCAAAGTGGGCAGTATTTGATTCGAATTCGGATTCGGCCTGATTTTGGGAACAGTGATTTGATTCGCTGATTCAGATCACTGTCCCAATTCAATTCGGCCAAATCTGAATCTGAAGATACGATTCTGATTCGGAGAATCAGCAATTCAGCCATAGACACAGCTTTATACATTATTTCTACATACCTCGAAGTACCAGGCACGGCTCGTGAATGCTGAGATGGTGGGGTGGATGGAACATCCAACAGGAGCGCGGGGCGGGGGCGGGGCTACGTGTTTGGCAGCAGACCTAGAAGTAGACCAGCAGTACTTCCAGTCCACTTCCAGGTCCACTGAGCATGTGGGGGATGCCCCCCCCAGCTCAGCAATCAATCGTGGAGGGACCCCAGGTCCTCCCCCACAGACCCAGGAGGCACCACTCACTGAGCCAGGGGAGGGAGGGGTCCCCCGCACACTCTGCAGTGGACCCGGAAGTGGACCGGAAGTACTTCTGGTCGACTTCCAGGTCTACCACCAAGCACGTGGTTGACCCCCCTGCACTCCCATGGGACACTCCATCTGCCCCATCATCTCAGCATTCACCAGCTGTGCCTGGTAGCTTGAGGTATGTAGAAAAAACATATAAAGCTGTGTCTATGGCCAAATTGTTGAATCTCTCCGAATCGAGTTGGAGTCTTCTGATCCAATTTGGAGAGATTAATGGGTCTCCTGATTTGATTCGGACTCAGAGATTTGGCCACCGAATCGGGCCAAATCTCCTCCAAATCGAATCAGAGACCGAAGCTTTACACAGCCCTAATGAGCATGTCTACCCAAGACACTATGGCATCAAAGCAATGCACTATGGCACTGTAGCATCCATTGGCAAAAACTGTGACACCACCGCTATGTTGCTGTAGCAGTACACTCCTTCATTATAGCACATTGCTACGGTGACATAGCAGCCAAAAATAACCAGGCACAGCCATGGTAGTGCAGTACAGGCTGCTACTGTGCTGTCTTTCAGTACTTTCATAAAGAAGTACTAAATGATGGTGCAGTAACAACGCCGCCATAGTAACACATGTCAACGTGTAGAATTAGTATTAGGTAGCAGGTGCCTCCCAAGATTATTATAATATTATAATGTATTTCAGTCATTATATTATGTCATTATGACATAATACACAGACACCCCTGACATGTATTAAAATAGTTCAAAAGTAACAAAATATAAAAACAAAAAAGTTAAATTTTAAATTAATTTTACAGTCTCAAACCAAAAATTAGTAACTGTAAATTTTTCAACAACTGATTGTTTTCCTAGAACATCTGTTTCATAGGAAATCTTAAAAAATATTTGCTTTCCCTCCCAGTTGAAATGAAAATAAATTTTAAATGTAAAAATTTCCAGAAAAATGAAAATTCAGAGTTTCAGTCAGTTCCACTTAGTAAGCTAGGGCACTTTTACACATGCTCTGGCGGTGGAGGAGGAGGGGCAGGACTTGAATTAGAGCAGCTCCAAGAGCCACTCTAATTAAAGCACCACCACGTCTCATGTATCACCATCCCCATGCTTAAAAATGATGGTGGGAGTACTTGAACTAAAGCTTGTTTGACAAGCTTTAGTTCAAGCATCCCCACTTCAATTTTAAGTGCGTGGATGCTGATATATGAGATGCAGGAGGCTGCTGGTGTGCAGTAATTGCCATGCTCCAACAGACTCAATTAATCGAATTTCGTCTGACGTGCTGTAATTACAGTGCATCAGAGCAGCCGCCGCACTCATGTATAGGCACCCAAGATAATTATACCAAGGTTATTTTTGTTTCTAGATCCTTGAATTTTAATTAATTAAACAAATACAGCTTTTCCATTTACATACTACAAAATAATATTATCACCTGCAATACATATGTTGGAGCATCCTGTACAAAGCACAGATACATTAATCTTAAATCTCAATGTTTGTCAAGCAGTATATAATATTGACTACGTCTTAGTAATTGGTGGTTTGTACATGGTGCAATAATTCATTATGGAAGTATTTTCCATTTGAAATCCAACTTCTGCTGGGTAATTGTGATTATACATATAGGGCCGAGGCTGATGCACTTAGCCATGTTGTGCAGTAGCACTTTATTCCTTAAGGGCCTTGGTAAACAGTAATTTTGGGTGGCTCCTGGAGCTCTTAACCCCTGGATTGTCCACGCATTATCACCTTAAAGTGATTTTAAGCACTCGTTATGCAGCTCAAAGTTATTCCACTCCAGGGCAGGATAATCTCTGATCCATACTACGCTGTTTCTGGTTCATTAAAATGTGGCCACTCCCTACAGATGCACTGCCCAAAGAAGTCCTCCAGTATCCCAGGATCTCTCACACCCTTGACTGTAGAGCAGGGATAGAAGCCTGTCCTGGCTCACCAGCTCTGTAGTGGCAATTCATAGCTACAGCTCCTAGTCCTGCCTCTGCTCACCAGGCCTCTAGTGGCAAGTCACAGCTGTGCAGGTGGGGGACAATCAGAGAAGGTTTCTAGACTAAGGATGTGACCATGAACAACATGTGCCCCCAGCAGCTGGGGGGGCATGGTGGTGCTGGCAGCAGTGGGAGCACGGCGGTGGCAGCAGGAGTGCAGCAGTGGTAAGCGGGGAGCTCCCACAGTCGCCGCTGGCGCCATTGGGTGGGGTGGCGAGCACCAGCCAGGGGTCAGCGACCACCTGTAGATGCCACTGGCGGTGTCAACACCACTTTTTGTAGGGGGATCACCCGTGTGCACCCCCCTACATGGCACCAAAGGATATGACTGCATCAGTACATGGGCCATTGGGTCCAGAATCCTTGCCCCAGTGCTAATCCTTTTAGATCCATTTATGCTAGTTTAAATTGCACTTAAAACAGTATTTAAATTGAGACAGAGCTAAATTGACTGAAATGTAATTTAAAGTGATTTAAGAATGAGTTTATACCCGTATACCTGCACTGAATTTTGGTTTAATATAGTTCATGTGTCAGGATAAAGACAAGGCCAGTCCATAGTATAGGTTTTGTTATCTGATTTAGGTGAGCAAATCTCATAGATTAGGTCTACTGTGTATGCTACAGTATAAATATAGAAACACCTGGGCTAGCTCAGATGCTGGTAGCAGTTCAGCCATAGCTTCACAAAGTTTGCCATAGGCAAATTTACCCCCACTTCTGAGCTCCCCATGTAGAGCTTTGTTGGCATAGCTAGACTGCTTTTGGTAACCAAACTAATTTGTTTGAAGTAGAGTGGATATCCCTACATTATGCTGCAATGTACACAGAGTGCTCCTCAGGGTTTAGTTTTTTATTGTGCATTGTCATGCTCATTAAAGCAAAATCTTTTCCTTTTTCAATGACAAGTAATGTCTTGAGATTTATTGGGGAAAAAAAATCCTAGTGGAATTAATTTACTATAGTATCCACAGAAAGCAGACACAAAAACAGGTAAGTAAATGACATTTATCAATAAAAAAAATTGTAGTCTAACACAAGTATTTTCCCATCCCAGGAACAGACGAGCTTGATGTAGTGGCACAGACGATCTTGATTTCCCTTAGTTCCACTGAAGGACTGGCATCTAAAAATAACTATGTAAAGGTGTGGGGAAGGAGTTCACTGATGTCATCATCTCAGATTGTTGGCAAATTAGTCTTATCCAAACACAAAAATGTTACTTCACAGAACCAAGTGTATTTAGACATTAGCATTATCAGAGGCATAAGGTCCAGGGCTGGACATGACATATCTAAGAGGAGGAATTGGGGTAACTGGGTTACATTCACAACTCCATTGTGTACTTCAGCTATTCTTGCACAGCGTGATGTTAGGGGCCTCATTATAATTTGGTCATATGTGGCATATGTTTTTTTTAAAAAGGACATGATTTAATTGGGGAAGGTAGAAGAGAAGCCAGACTGAAGCAGGAGCTTGAGGATATTGCCAGTCAGAAAGGTTAGAAAAACTCTTTCTTGTTTGAGAAGAAAAGATTGAAAGGGATTTCTTAAATCAGAAGCCACTAAAGGTGTGAAAGAGAAGATTTACTGGCTCATGAATAGAAAGAGCATGAGCTGATGCTAAGAAAAGTCTGGGTATCTAAATAATTTAACAGAGCAATAATAATACAAAGATTCAGATAACAATGGTAGCCATAAAGGCATTAATTAGCACCTTGTGATCATTTTCATCTATTTTTCTTGCAAATATTCTTATTTCTATTTTAGCTGTTACTTCGTTTTGACTGCAGGTCTGCAATCTCTTATGTTCATACATGACTATGAATAATACCTTTCTAAACTTCCATCACTTTTTCTATTTTGATAACAATATAAATGAAAGGATTCCTGCATTGCTCAACTGCAGCCAAAAATGTAATGTCCATCAGGCCTGGGTGGCTAGTTCTCTGTTATATAAACAAATGGTGTAAATAGAAAGGAGCCTCCAATCATAATAAATCATTGGATCTTGCAATCCAGAAAATGATCAGAATAGGACACTTGACTAGCTAAATAAACTCATCACCCAACTCTGCAAACACCTGGCATAATGTCCTAGGAACACTGTGTTCCTGGCAATGCTATCTTTAAGATAAGATATAAAATTGAGGTCTTGATCAGTTCTGAGTCATGATGAAAGAAAGAACTTGTAGGTTTTATTTAAATGAATGTGAATCTTGTGGTCTAATTCCAGCACTAGCAACTTTTTAGAAACTATAGGTGTGGTAGGTTATGGGCTTGGATACACAGCACATTTATACTAATGTAATTGACTGTCTGTTGATGTATATAAGTGAGCAGCCCATATAAATCCCAACACCAGAGTAACTTCACCTACCACAGAAAGAATCAGGAGTAAAATGACACTCATATAAGTTACACTGGTATATGTGTCTTGTCCCTACAGCTTCTTATCACAAGGTATCTGTTGCAGATAAGTAGGGTATTATTGGTGGCTCCTTTCTCCCTCATGGCCAAGTACAATAATACATTCAACTACCCTGGAATAAGCTGCTCATCTGTCCACTCCAGATCCTAGTGTAATTTACACCAGTGTACAAAACTGATAAAAATTATACTGGCATGAATGCTTTGAATGTCTTGGCCCTCTGTCACAGTAACTGACCAGATACAAGTGCAACCAAGGAATACAGGTTTGAGAACACTTAGCAATGTTTAGCTTTCCTTTCTGAATGGCTCACATACATACAGTTCAGCAAAGCACATGTAACTGAAGTAAATACTCTGTAGAACAGTGGCATTATTTCAGGAATGGTCCTGTCCTCTTTGTGGTGCCACAGTCTGCTTACCACAGGATATATTGTGCATTAGGGCCTTGTTACACCTTGCACTGTGAGCCACACAAATGTCGATCGATATAAGTGCTAGCTCAAGTTGGGAGCAGTCACGATTCAGGTCAGCAGGGGCCTGGAGGAATGAAAGGTAGGAATCCTGCCCCTGTCCCATTCTGGGCTTCCCTTCTGCCTTGTGCCCCACCCTCAGTTCCCTCCCTCTGGTTCCCCCAGTTCCCTCCCTCTGCCCCCCCTTCACCTCCACCTACTTGTAGCTGCCCAGCTGTCTGTTCCAGGGGAGCAGGCAGGAAAGGGTTAATCTTCCTGCTCAAGTGCTGCTGCCAGGCTGCTGCTCTTCCTGTGGCAGAGCCTGCCCAGAGAGCAGCAGTAGCAGTGGCTCTGCAGACAAGTTAACTCTTTCCTGCCTGCTTCCCCAGGGCAGACAGCAGTGGGCAGCCGCAAGTAACTGGGAGAGTGGGGGCAGAGAGTGGGAATCTAGGCTGCTGGGGAGGGTGAGGAAGGGGGAGGAAGTGGCTCTGAGCTGGGTCAGCAAGAGAGGAGGAATGAGTCAGGTATTTATGCTAAGGGGTAGCCTAAAGTAGCTACACCCTAGTGCAACATGAGCTGGGTAACACAAACCAGTCACTTTGAGCCACCTAACAAGTGCTTAAAACTAGTTTCAGGTGTTAAAGTGCAGACAGTCTGGGGGTTAAGAGCTCCAGGAGCTGCCCCAAATTACCATGTAATAAGGCCCTTAAAGTTTAAGAAGTACTGTCTACTTGGACTGCTCTTTGGTAGCTGAAAACTATAATCTCTGTCACTCAATTACATTTATAAATCACTGATGAAAACTTTGGGTGAGATTATTTGCTGCTCCTCTAAAAGGCACAGCACAGAATTTGTAACCCAGAGTGCCCTAAGGTGGCTTTAAAATATCTTTCTGCCTTCCTGATTCTGGGCTGTTATGTGAATGAACTGAAAATGAAATGAAAAGAGCGCTGGAGGACTGTGTTAATTTATGGCAGCCTCTCCTCTAGCCCCATGAGTTAAAGCAGTGCCTAAAATCATCAAAGTGCTAAATGCTACAGCCTTGTTCCTGATAAGTCTTTCCTTTCTCTAGTTTACCTAGTCTCCCAAGGGGGTCCTCTGAAGGCAGATTTATGGCTCCCTGCCACAGTTCTGCATTGGTGGGAAGGAGAGAGGACTCTCTGGGTGCATCCAGATGAGCACACATGTGCCTGTTGCAGTGTCTCAAAACAGTTTGAGAGACCGCAAGAGGCACGCTGGAAACAAAAAAATGTTCCCCGTGCTGCATATTTGCAGCTTGGACTCTAAATTTGATACCAGGAAATCCCAGTATTAAAAAAAAAAAAATCTGCTGAAAAAAAGCCATGCAAGGCACACTCCAGGAGCATGCCCTGCAGCAACCAAAGGCTGAGTCCTCCAGGAAGATGTTCTGGCACCCAGACAGAGCATGTCTATACCTGCCCGCTTCCCCATCTGTCCCAGCATTCTGCCTCAGTGTGCTGAAGCAAATAGGAGTGGGGTAAGTCTGCAACAGTGACCCAGACCCAAGTGCCATCCCTGGTAAGTAAAGCCATGGGTGTGGGGGGGTTGTAGGTGTGGGGAAGTATTGTGTGGGGGGGGGACTGTGTGGGG
>NW_017729006.1:19514116-19518964 GCF_001723915.1 Gavialis gangeticus | reverse complement strand
ACTGTGTGGGGGTGGGAGGGTAGACTGCTTGGGAGGGGGTGGATGCTCCACCCACAAAGCACACAGCCCTCCTCCCCCCTTGCAGCAGCAGAAGTGGCTGTGGGGTGATCAGGGCCCGTGCTGGCAGAGCCCACTACCCCACCCGCCCCATGGCACAGTGCAGCCCCAGCTGCCTGAGACCCAGTGCCACCTGTCCCACATGTTGCAAGCCTGTCCTGACCCAGCCTGGGGGCATGTGGTTTTGGACAGGACCAGGCCTCTCTTGCTGTCGCCTGGGGTCCCAGCACTGCATGCAAGGGCTATGCATCGGACTGGGCCAAGTCCTGCCTCCATGGAGCCGGCCTGGCCTAACTGGTCACAGGGCCCTTGGAGGCAGGACCCCGCCCAGCCCACCATGTGGCCCCTGCATGTGGTGTCAGGACCCCGGGTAACAGCAAGAGCGGTCCAGTCCTGCCCAAAGGGCCAGGCCAGGCCAGGGAGCGCTGAGTCTCAGGGAGCCGGGACTGCACCGCATTGCGGGAGAGCTGGGGCCTGGGCACAGGGAGCAGAACAGCAAGGGCTGGCGCTGTTCAGAGCCACAAAGCAGTGGGTGGGACAGCTGCAGCTGGACTCATGTCCTGGTGCTGGGACAGAGCTGTAGCTGGGAGGGAGCTAGTGGGGGCAGGCAGGCGCTGCGGGTCAGGAGTGAGGGTCACTGGGGGAGGGACTGTGGGTTGAGAGTGAGGGGCAATGGCAGGGGCAGGGCACCAGCATATCAGTGCTGCTCACCTACCCATATCCTGGTGAGCGAAGGGGGCAGGGGCAGCTCTAATTTTTCTATGATTAAAAAAAAATCAAAAGCAAATACCAAAGTGTATAGATATTTAGAATTCATTTATGATGATGATAGAGGCACTGGTAAGGCTTCTAAATTGCTTGAATATTATAAATATATCAGTAAAACATGGCCCAACTGATCTCTGTAAATATGGTGGCATTTCATTTTAATCAGAGAAGAACATAGGCTTTGGGTATTTTAATGAGAGAATTTGAGGTTTTTATTAGAGAGTTTGCAATTTTTAAACAGGGAACACCAGGATCTCTGCTAGTGAGACAAGTGGTGAGGCCTGGGCAGAGGAGTTTGCCCAGGGCCAGCACCAGGGACCCAGCTGGAGGGCAGACAGGGTGGCTGACCTGGCCATTTGGGCCAAGAAGACAGTTCAAAGCAGGCCCCTGCAAAAAGTACATCTGGGTGAGAGCTGCCCAGACAGCGGGGCGGGGGCACCATAAGATATGACAGCAGTGCTGACCAAAGGCCAACTGTGTAGCCATGGCCTACTGGCAGTTGGCCCAGATGTGCAGGCCATACAGTCCCCATCCAGATCTGGAGGCATGCAGCCAGGGGGCTTCATGCAATAGCAGGTGACATCAAGTCACAGCCAGGCAGCAGCCCCCACTGCCAGACTGCTGCAGTGGGTAGAGGGAGCAGGTGCCACTCTAGGTTAGGGCTGATTTAGCAGTCCAGCTGGCACAAGGGGTAGTGTCCCCAGATACCAAGTGACTGGGCCTCAGAAGCTCCTGAGGGCTTGTAGCCCTGAGTTGCTGGCCAGGGCAGCTTTTTATACTGCTGGGGCCAGCACAGGTGCTGGCCTCAGGCTCTAGCGTCTCTGGCTGAAGATCCAGAAGGAGCTGGGCAGGGTCAGTTTGCCCCAAGAGGCACAATTTGTTCCACACCAAAAGTGCATGTTCAGGTACATGTGCTGAGGCACAAATCTCTGGCACAAATTTGTGCCGCTGCTATTTGAGCTGCTTCGAGTGCATGTGCGGGCATATCCAGACAAGTGTGGCCGTGTGGTATGTGACACCACAAACATGTCTGCAGCACCACATACCGCACAGTCAGGTTCTCCACGCTAAAAGGGCACACTGCTAAAAAGTGGAGCCAGGCTGCCTGGTGGTGTGCTGCAGCTGCCAGCCAGGCTCCGCTTGGCAGGATCACCACTGCTGCAGCCCCAGGAGGCCCCCCACGACCCCTGGCAAGGCTACTGGGGCCAGCATAGCGTGGAGTTACTTGTCCCCTGGGAACCAAACGTCCGCACTCATCTGGACGTGACCTCTGAGGCTCAAATTTGAAGCTGTTTTATGCAACATCAGCAGGGATGAAGATTTTACCTATTCTATCTAGATACTGAAGCACAAAGACATGAGAGGGATTAAAAAACAAAATCTGCAATTTAGTTGCTTTTATTGGAATGTTGCTTTTATAGGAATATGGCTTTAATACTTACCATTGCTTTCAGATAGAAATAAAAACAGTCATTTAGGGACAAATAAACAGCTGTTTCTTTTTTTTTGTGAGAAGAACAAAGAACAAAATTGATATATTTTTATTTCCCACAAAAAATAAAATATTTTTATTACAAAAATACTCGGGTTGGTCCAAAACAAATATACTTTAAAACATGCACATAGAACATTAACCCCTGCTGTGATCATTGTAAGAGCATTGTTTTAAAGAAATTGATTTTACAATGAAGGTTATTATTCCCTTGATTTTATTTATTCACTAAGCCAAGATTCAGCATCATTAGATCTCTAAAAATGTCATCCCAAACAAATTCAGAAAGTACATATTTGTATCCATTCAGTGATAAGAGCCATTGTATGTAAATGGGGGGAGAGGTTTGATTTTGTTCTGTCCCTTTTAATCAGTTAAGAACCACATTCTTTATTATTTGTTGAAAGCTTCTAGTGAAGTAAGGTTGTACATGAAAAAATGAATCTTTTCCAAGCCATTTCAGTACAGTCGGTTCTATCAAAGGACAGCAGTAATTACGCATCAGGAACTGGCTAAAGTGAATAAAACTGGAGTGAAGATGTGCCTGGAATTTTGCTTTGTATTAGAGCAGATGTCAGTGGAAGGGATTTAGTAGAAAGAGGATAGTTGCATTAAAGCAAAGTGTCTAAATATTTGTATTAATACCGTAACCTCAGTTCCCAACCAGTGCTGTGTTGCACTGAGATTCTATACACACCTGGCAATACCCAAAAAATGGTAAGTCCAATTTGGTTCATGTCAGTCTGACATGTTGACTTATAGTGCCACCTGCTGATGTATTTATTTACTGCAGTGAATTAAGGTTGAAATACTTTGGAAAATTAATCCAACGTGGATGAGGAAGGTTCATAATTACTCAGACAAAATTTTAAAGGGTTTATTGACCCATTTGGAGAAACAGATTTTTGGCTAAAAAATTATCCTTTCAGCTGCCAGAATTTCTGACTTCAGTGTGGCCATTTGGGAGGAGCCAGTGACTATGCTGCTTGGTTAAGCTTGCTACAGATATCAAACTCTCTGTTTTCAAGAGCTGCATCTGTTGTTTGTACTGCTGCAGCACTGTTGAGCCCAGTCCCATTGACCCAGATCCCACTCTGCTGTGTACTGCACAAACACAAAACAATCTCTGGCCACAAAAATAAAACTCCTTACTCTAAGCATAACAGTTTAAAAAGCATTCCTGTGCCTACATCTTATTTCCAAAAGTGACTCAGGAACCTACATCTTATTAAAAGTAAGTGGGCCAGAATTTTAAAATAATTTAAACATGTACAAATACAGATGTAAGTTTAATGTGATTTTCACCCCCCATGTGCAAATAACATTTTTTATAAATATATCCCTAGATACCTAATGCCTAAATATTTTTCTTTTTTTTTTTTAAATAAGCATTTATAAATAGGCATTTATGTCACTTGGATGTGCTTTGGTAATGACTTGTCTATGGTATGTTTGGTTATTCAGTAATCCAAACAAATAGGTTGACAATTAACTGAAATTAACTAATATGATTGTAAACTCTAATGTCAACACTCCACAGACACGTATTCCTGAAAATGTAGATTTATTCTTGGTCATGCCTCATCCTAGGCTGAGTTCCAGGATGCAGTGTGAGCAGGAGCAAACACATGTAAGCATCTCCATCAGAATGTACCAAGTACTTATGTGGACAGGAGTTTGCTATCATGTCAACTGACTTAAGAGACTCGGGTAATGACAGAGGCAGTATGCCACCATTGTTAGGCTGGCTTACCTGGCTGTGTGTCAGTCTTTAGGGTAGGGGCAGGGACATCACAACAGAAGAAGTTATAGTAATGGGTTCCTTGACTTTAGGAAGTTTGAAACCCTCTCATCTAGAGCAAACACATCCTAAAAGGGAAATGCATGTGCCAAGTCCAGGGAACTCTGAAGAACTTTGGAGAAGGAATTTTTCTCCCAACTTCCAGAGCCACCCAACAGCTGCTACTGCAGACTTTTGTACATAGTGGAGCACATTGCTAGTGTATCCATATAGCAATAGATCTAGCACACCCAGTACTAGCTCTTGTCATGCATCTGTGTCTAAAGAGCCCCCATGTCACACAGGGGCCTTGGCATTCAAATAGCCCCTTAATCTCGTCCCACCAAACATCATGTTTCTTTTCCTCTGTGAATGAGGGCTTCCGTGGATTTGCGATAAGGGTATGTATACACAGCAAAGGAAGGTGTGATTGTAGTTCTGTGTATACATATCCTTGCAAACTTTAGTCTAGTTAGCACATATAATAGTAGCTCTGAAGATATGGCAGTTTGGACTAGCAACCAGGGTATATTCAAAAGGTCTCTGAAGTTGCTACCCCATGCTGAAGCCCATGTAGTCTTCACTCTTCTTGTTACTTACAATAGCTAGAGTAAGGGTCATATGAACAGTGGCAACACATAGGGAGTGCATGGGGGTGCACATGCACCCCCTGAGAGTGCTGGTGCACCCCCTGACTGGCCACATTCCTCGCTTAGGTGACAGTTCCTGAGTGGTCACGGGGGGGGGGGGG
>NW_017729006.1:19511226-19514021 GCF_001723915.1 Gavialis gangeticus | reverse complement strand
GGGGGGGGGGGGGCATATGCCCCCCCCACCCCCTAGTAAGGTGGCACCAGTCACCCATGCATATAAATATCTCTACCTGGCTACAGTAATACTTTAATTCTGCATGTGTTGGCATACTATAAATGAGGAACTAACATGTTTCCCCTGCCATTAAATGTGGAAGAAATAAAAGTGAATCCCAATCATCCGTCTGCTAGAAACAATCATAAATCTCTGTAATACTACGAAAAATGGAACTGGTAGACATATGTTCTAGCTAAGTGATTGCTTCTGTGTTCTGACTGCTGAAGAAGCCATTTAGCTGAAACATCATGCTGCCATATTTAGTCTGTTTTGTTCTCATCCCAGGTGGTGGTTCCTTCCCCTTTATTCCTGCGCTGGCTATGAGCAATGACTTTCCTTTTTTCTACAGCTGGCTCACTTACTAATGCTTGCACCAGTAATTTCAACTCCTAACAATTTCAATTCCCCACCCCCCACCATGGTTATCAGAATAAAGCACAATATTTTTTCCTATAACCTCAAGCTAAAACTTACATCAGCAGCAAGAATAGCCTACCAAGGACTTTTTAGAATGCAATCAGTTCCATTCAATTTAAATCTCTTCAGATATATGGAGTAAATGGAGCTATGAATGAAGCAGTTTGGAGTGCTAGTTCAATGGCAGGCTGTTAGGTCTCATCTGGTAGCACTGCGCTCCTTGGAGTCAAATGCTCAATTAAGGCATGTGGGCACTGATGGATAGACTTGTTCTCCTTTTAGCACTGCATGACTTTCCTCTGTCCTTGAGTTCCCTGTGACATCAGCAAGAGGAAAATAACTCCAGTAGTGCAGCCTGAGGCAGTCGCTGATGCCTAACTCCAAAAGAAGCAGGATGCCTGTCCTCCCTTTCTTGATGGGGTTATCTTTTACAACAGCCTATCTCAATGTGTTGCAGAGGATTTAATTATATTTTTCATGGACATGGCCCTTGTTTGTGGCTGTGTGTTGTTCCCCGTTTTGCAAGGAAACTAAAACTTCCCTTGCTTTTCTCACATTATCTCTAAACAGGTATAGAATTGTCCTTGTTCAATAGCCAACTCACTGCTGTGCTCCAGGGAGAGGTAATCTGAGTAAGATCACAGTAGCCAAAAAAATCCATGGGCAGTGATGGCAAATGAACACTTTTGGACCTTGTGGAGCAAGCTAGACTTGTATTTTTACATGTATTCCTAAATTACTTGTTTGTGTAACCTATCAGCATTGAGCTGTCACCCTCTACATTTCTATCACTCCTTCACATATTGGTGTTATACCTTGTGGCAGGGTCTTGTCTACCTTATATTCTGTAAAGAGCTGAGCACTCTTCAGAAATTCTAAAGATAGTAAATAATATCTGGCAACTCTCAGCAAACAGCAGTATCTGGGAATGTGGCTTTGTGGGGAAAACTCAATTGACCTCCAAGGACCCAAAATGACAGTAAATTAAAAGGTGAGCATCCTACAGATTTAGCCTCTGAAATTGTTAGTCATGTCTTCCATCTGTCATCGCTTTGCCAATGAGCCTGCCACGAAGAAATACTACTGTGTTTTCCCTGGTTATAAGGTGTAAAACTGAGGAACCTAGTTGCTTACTACTGGCTGTTTCACAGAATGTAGAAGGGACTATACAGTGTATCTTTATCTTGAAAATAGGTTGTACTTACAGTCAAAGGACTCATAAAGTGTCCTCCCCTTGCTGTTGTACTCACTGTTAAAATAGGCTTAAATAAAAGTGCCATGTGTGCTGTATCTCCATAAGTGGGATACAAGAATATTTTCTTGGGCCCTACATCATTCTGATTCCTAGGTCAGGACGAATTCCCCTTCTTTCATGTCCAACAGAAAAGCCAGCAAAGCTGGTAGAGTTCTATAGTGTTGTTCACCATTCAACTCAGCAGGCATTTTTCCATATTCTGAGATAGGAGCAGGAATAAGTCCTGTGTGACTGGTGTAAGCTTCCATGTAAATTGAAAGCCTGGAAAATAAAGATATTTGCCCAGCTTTCCATGGTCAGTTTTCATGTTGGCTTCTTATTGTACTTGTTCTAGTTCAAGGGCGGGCAATTATTTTGGGCAGAGGGACACATACCCAGTTTTGGCAAGCTGTCAAGGGCCACATGAGTAGCCCTGCCCCCCACAGGTGCCCTGCCTCCTGGTCACCATCTTGGGACCGATGTCCCAGGGCCAGCACCAGTGGGGCCCAGAGTGGGGCACAGGCTGGCAGGGGTCTGTGGAGCCGGGCTGGGCTGCACCAGGAGGGCAAGGGCAGAGCTGGCCTGGCTCCATAGAGCCCCTGCTCGCCGGGACCCTGTACCCCTACCACCCTGCTCTGGGCCCTTCTAGCACTGGCCCTGGGACACCGGTGTGGGCTCCAAGCTCCTGCTGGCTTCCACGCCTGCTGACTCCCAGTGCCCCCCAGCCCTGCAGTACAAGCGGGGGGCAGCGCACAGCCTGACCCACTGATCACTGACAGGGAAGCAGCTGGTGCTGAGCAAGGGGAAAAGCGGCCCCTCACCCGCCCCATGGCAGCGCTCCCCGCTGCAGCCGCTCGCAGCCCACACGGGGCTGTCCTGAGCAGATACAGGCAGCCCCAGGCAGGATGCGAGTGGCTGCAGTTCAGGGCCCCGGCCATGGGGCGAGGGAGGGGCCACTTTTTCCACCCCCTCCCCACGCTCACCATCAACTTGTTACCCGCCTCCGCTGCCAGGGTGGGTCCCGCGCGGCTCCAGGCTCACCCATCGGGGCTGTGCTGTGGCAGCAGCAGCTGCAGTCCCC
>NW_017729006.1:19505977-19506226 GCF_001723915.1 Gavialis gangeticus | reverse complement strand
CTACTGCTGCCTGCCCAGAGGCGACGGTGGCAAACACTGCCTGGTGTGGCAAGCCAGGGAGGGCACAGCAGCTGCCGCCGCATGCAGCCCCGATGGGTGAGCCTGGAGCCGGCACGGGGCCCAGGATGGCAGCGGGGGCGGATTCAAGCTGATGCTGAGCATAGGGAAAAGCGGCCCCTCGCCCGCCCCGTGACCGGTGCCCCACACTGCAGCCACTCACAGCCCACCTGGGGCTGCCTGTGCCTGCTC
>NW_017729006.1:19501472-19505931 GCF_001723915.1 Gavialis gangeticus | reverse complement strand
GCAGGGGAGGGGCTGCTTTTCCCCATGCTCAGCTTTTCCCCAGACTCCTTCCCTGCCTGGGGTCCTTTCCTGCCCTTCCCCCACCCACCTTACCTGAGGTTCCCGCGTGGGGTAGCCACATGGTCCCAGGCCAGAAGCCCCAGCAGGGGCGATGGGCCAGGCAGGTCCTGCTGTTGGTGGAGCCCACCAGGGCTTCCCCTGGATCCTACTTCCCCTGGTTCCTGTCATTTTTTACAGGAACCAAGGGCAGATAAATATTAATTTTCTAACATTTTTAGGGGCCCCGCAGGTCGGCTAGAATGGCCTCACAGGTCGGATTTTGCCCACCCCTGTTCTAGTTCCTAGGATGCCCATCTGATCATGTCTCTTCTCCCTATGCTGTCTCTCCATTGGATTCTTGCCCTTATCATTAAGGCCCTGCACATCAAGCCCTACTCTGTTTTTCTCCCTCCAAAATACTTTAGACTTCTACCCTTTCTTCTTCAAATCCATCCTAAGGGGACATCTGCAGTGCAGCAACTACAGCTTACATAGACAGACTCAAGCTAGCTTTAACTAGGTACCGCTAGAGACATAAGCCTGGCAGCACAGAGATCTGCATGGAATACAAGTGATGGTATTTGTTCAGCTTCTCATGCAGATTTTGCAGCCTGCCCTGAGCTCTTGGCTTAGCTCCAAGAGATTACACTACTATCAGTACCCAAGACAGCGAGTTTAAATCTAGCTCAGGTATCTCTACAAAAGCTACAGTGACTGTACTATAATTGCAGACACACTTTCACCATGATGCGTATGAAACTGTAATAATGCAGCTGAGAAGCTGATAGTGTAGCTATTGATAATATTTAAACAGAAGACAAAGATGAATTTATAGTTCATAGCATCTTTCAGGCAAGATCATAAATCATATTAGAGCATTACCTAAGCCTTATTAGTTATAAAGGCAGGGAGTTAGATTATTCCCATTTTACAACTGAGTAAACAGACCCACGGAGGGGTTAAGGCTTACTCAAGTTTATGCAGCAAATTTGTGGCTGTGCTCCCATCTCCTGACTTCCTATGTTACTGCAGTGTCTGTATCTGGACATGACAGTAGTGAAATAAAAGTAATTGTACAGATTTTATCTTATTAAATTCTGGAAGGTGGAAGGAAATTAAAATATGAAGTAATTTCCTATACTAGGAATGATTTGTAGAAGTGTCAATAGTGTGTTTCAATAATGGTACTTCTAAAATAAATCAAGAGGCTAGATGGTGTTAGCCAAATGAAGATCTGCCTGAAGTTTTAAAACAGCTGAGAGCAGTGATTCTCAATCAAGGGGCTGTGGCACCCTGAGATGTCTTGAGATACTTTCAAGGGCACTGTGGGGTGCTGCAGAATGTTAGTACTGTTAGGTGTGCAAACATAATTCACAAGATAAACCCAGATTTTTCATGTAGAAAGCCAGTGTTAAAAACATTCAGGCCTGTTGTGGTCTTTCTGAGTTCTTTGCAACAGAAGAATTACTTGTTGTTTTTCTGTAGTCAAAAAAAGAGTGACAATTAAGAGCAGGCATTTTCTGATGGGTGCTTCAAATCTAAAAAGGTGGAGAATCACTGGCTTAGAGATAGGCATGTAGCTCAAAATTGACCTGAGTTATAAAGCTTTATGTATACTTTCTTTAAAGTTTAAAGTGTTCAATATGAAGTAAACCCCCTTCTGATGCAGCACCCTATTTTCCTTGACATTGATAAGGGTCTTTTCACCTAGAACAGTGATTTTTCAATTTGTTCCGTGGACCCCTATGTCTGAGGGGTCCACAGAAGATTACTGTGATCAAGCAAAAGTATGTCAATACCCACACTTACAATTCAAAGGGGTCCACATCTCCATTCAACATTTCCAAAGGAGTCCACACCTCTATTCAAAATTCTTTAGGGTTCCACAGAAGAAAAAAGTTTGAAAACCACTGACCAAGAATAAGGAGCAAATATCTGGATAGGGAGTACCAGTGGAACTGACTTATGCATAAAGTACTTGGAAAGTACACATTTTAAAAAATACAGAAAAAATCTTTATTCACTAATGTCTTCTAGTAACAGTTGCTGCCATAAAAAGATGTGTAAATATGCCTGTCCACTTTAAAATGTTGATAAAGTTTCAGGGTAGTTCAGCTCTCAGTAATCTCCTTCCATTTTTTAAAAGGTTTGTTTTAGCCTAGATTGTTAAAATTCATCATACTTTGTGCAATGACATGCGTTTATTTCAAAAACTAAAGATTTTTATGAGATATCAAGGAAATACGTAACATGTAAATGGGATTTAGTTTATACAGGGCATGTTTACACATGTATTAATGCGCCTTGTCTAATGCACATTGTATTTAGTACCTCCAACGTGAGATACTAAATTAATGCACATTAGGCTGCGCTAATGCACAGTAGCTCATTTGCACACTTTTTTAGTGACGCTTAATGCACAATAGACTATTTTACTGCACAGCAGCGTAATGTCAATTTTTATGTGATGCTTTAATGCACAATAAAATAGTCTTCTGTGCATTAAAGTACATGTGTAGACAGGCCCACAGTGCTGTCAATAGATTTCTATTAACTCATGTCCTGGAATTTAAAACTGAGCATTGTAGAGTTCTGCAGTAGAACCCCTCAGGATTAATCATTCTCAGGATTAACATTACTGCAAGGCCATTACATATATATATGGGAGATTCAGTTGAAGGCCAATAATTCTGCCTTTTACTCAGTCCTGAAGCCCAGCTAATCCCTATTGCTTAATGCATTGTCTTTTTACTAATTCCCTTATGAAATCCTAGAGCTGGGCCAAGAACACAGAGTGCTTCACAATTAATTAATTCCCCTGGCATAGGGGGAATCCCTGGCTGCTGTTTCAGACAGCATAGCCAGAGAAGTGGTATGCAGGAATCCCAGTCCATGCCAATATAATGGCCCCTATGGGTTTTAAAACTGATGCTACCCCAGGGACTCAAGGCATGAAAATAGCTTAAAGTCAGCATTGACTTATCTATCGGTCTTAGCTATACTAAGCAGGACTCTGATGCAGCCGGGGGTCTGTCTTGGGGGTTAATTACTTTGGTAAATTATTTGTACTTTCAACATCAGTTTAAGAATACAGAGCTCTAAAATGCTAACACTCCCTGTATAAAGAAACTGGACAGCCTCAAAGCATACCATTTAGTTTAACTGAGGTCTGCAAAGACAGTCTTTTACTTGCATTTTCTTATTTCTGGCCTCTCTAACGAACAGTCAAAGACAGATTTTCATTTGTAAGAAACTGGGTAAAAAAGTAGGCTGCTATTTGAAAATGCAGGATCTTTGCCATTCAGGCAGCTGAAGTACATGCTGTAATTGAAAGTAAAATTGTCCATTATAAGAAAAAGAAAGCAATGCGACTAAATGCTCTCTGTTGGTAATGAGCAAAATGTTAGAATCCTAACCTGAATTTGATCACCGCATTTCTTTGCTCAAACACTGTACACCTGGCCTCGTTTGCGAATGTGCTGAACACTCACAAAATTTTGCCAGTATAGTTTTAAATCCAAAAAAGAAATGGTAATTTAAAAAATAAGAGGGCATATACCTGTATGTTTCTTTATCAGTTCATTTTTATATGGTTCATGAAACCCTACACCTTTGTCTCTAACTCAAGCAATTTAGTGGCTTATTTAGTGGCTAAGAATACACTAAAATGTCTTGTGATTATATGGATCTTTAAGAAAACATTTTCCCATAAGATATAGATTAGTAGGTCTTATAAATTATAAATAATATGGTATAACAGACCATGTGTTAGAAATAAATAGCATCCGTTAAAATCTGTTGGCCAAAACAATAAAACT
Source organism: Gavialis gangeticus (assembly GCF_001723915.1). Classification (NCBI taxonomy): domain Eukaryota; kingdom Metazoa; phylum Chordata; order Crocodylia; family Gavialidae; genus Gavialis; species Gavialis gangeticus. Next base: position 19,502,074 of record NW_017729006.1, on the reverse strand, counting down.
GCACAGTAGAGTCTACCCTATATGTATACGTTGGGAGGCAAGAAAATTGAAGCATTAGAGTTGGTTGAGTTGCAGATTTGTTTTGGTTTGTTTTTTAATTTATTCTTATTACCATTTTTATTAACCTTCTAAATGTAGCATCCACAGTTAGCCAGTGGGGAGCAGTACGTAGTAGACAGTATATGGATAAACAGAAAAGAACCATGGGCCACCTTAGGCATCTTTACAGCATCTTAAGACGCTAGGTAGCTCCACAGTGAAGCATGCAATGCCTGCTCCACATGTGATTTGCCCTGAAACCAATGAAACCCTAAAGTTTTAGTGTGCCTGTAGATGTGCAGGGATACTATTCCAACATATTATTTCATAGATTTCATAGACATTAGGGCTGGAAGGGACCTCGGAAGCTCATCGAGTCCAGCCCCCTGCCCAAAGGGCAGGAAGTCAGCTGGGCTCATAGGATCCCAGCAAGATAAGCATCCAGTTTACTCTTGAAGGTGTTCAATGTAGGTGCTTGAACCACCTCCGATGGCAGGCTGTTCCAGACCTTGGGGGCTCGGACAGTAAAGAAATTCTTCCTTATGTCCAGCCTGAAACGGTCT
>NW_017729006.1:19495621-19496472 GCF_001723915.1 Gavialis gangeticus | reverse complement strand
TCCCAGCAAGATAAGCATCCAGTTTACTCTTGAAGGTGTTCAATGTAGGTGCTTGAACCACCTCCGATGGCAGGCTGTTCCAGACCTTGGGGGCTCGGACAGTAAAGAAATTCTTCCTTATGTCCAGCCTGAAATGGTCTCGCAGGAGTTTATGACCGTTCGACCTCGTCATCCCTTGGGGTGCTCTGGTGAGCAAACATTCCCCCAGATCCTGGTGGTCACCCCTGATAAACTTATAGGTGGCCATCAGATCACCCACGAGCCTGCACTTTTCCAGGCTAAAGAGCCCCATGGCTCTCAACCTCTCATCATAAGGTCTGCTTTCCTGACCTCTGATCATGCGCGTGGCTCTTCTCTGGACTCTCTCAAGCTTCTCCACATCCTTTTTGAATTGTGGAGCCCAAAACTGGACTTGATTATAATTAATCAAGTCTGCTGGAGTGTGCTAATTAGCATCCCATGTATTCAGCATCCCCATGCTTCAGAGTGGCAGTGGGGGCTCTTTAACTAAAGTTCATTTGATGAGATTTAGTTAAAATGCCCCGTCACCATTTTGAACTTCAGGATCCTGAATACAAGAATCACCGTGGGCGGTTTAATTAGAGCAGCGCTCCAAATCACTCTAATTAAACCACGCCTCTCCCACCAATAGAGCATGTGTAGAGACACCCTTAGTGTGGTACTAAGTGAGTTCAATAAGCTCATAGTCTCAGGTGCAAGAACTAAAGCAACTACATTATTGACTCCAAGATGAACATGAGTCGGCAATGTGGGGAGGCGGATAGGAAGGCCAACTGCACCTTGTCGTGCATCCACAGATGCATCTCAAGCAGGTCCAAGGAGGTGATCCT
>NW_017729006.1:19475846-19495364 GCF_001723915.1 Gavialis gangeticus | reverse complement strand
GGGGATCTTGTGGCCTGTTATAAACTGGTTAGGGGGGATCAGCAGGCGCTGGGGGAGTCCCTGTTCCCCCGAGCGCCGCAAGGAGTGACCAGGAACAATGGTCACAAGCTGGCGGAGGGAAGGTTTAAGTTGGACATCAGGAGGCGCTACTTCATGGTCAGGGCGGCTACGGTCTGGAACCAGCTTCCAAGTGAGGTGGTGCAGGCTCCCACCCTGGGGGTTTTTAAGAGGAGGTTGGATGACCACCTTACTGGGGTCATTTGACCCCAGTGCTCTTCCTGCCATGGCAGGGGGTCGGACTAGATGATCTGCTCAGGTCCCTTCCGACCCTAAAAACTATGAAACTAAACTATGAAACTATGAAACATTATCTCCATTGTAGATTAGAAAACATTCAGCACCAGTGTGGGGTGCTTCTCTGTGGCACTCCCTAGCATGGTCCTTTGATGATGTAGACCTTCCTAGCTAGCCCTTAAATAGACTAATGTCAACAAGCAAATTTGTAACACTGTTCCGTGGTATTCAATTTCCATCTGGTACCTAGTAGCCCAGACAATTTCCTGCATCTCCCAGTAGAAACAACAACATTATAAATGCATGTAAACAAGCTGGCCTAACCCTAAAATGTACTTTGGAACTAATGAAATTCCATTTCCCAGGACTGATGGTCCAATGCTTCTTTGCAGCTCACTGTCTAAGTTAGTGATAGAGATATACTCCTACTACAATTAATATTTTATATAATTGGCTACTACTCTTTGTAAATAATCTTTGAATTTTATCTCAACAGAGATCTCAGTCAGCATTCTCATTGACTATGGAAGATGCACCAAGCAAGGGCCTGGACCTCGCATCTTCTATGTCTGAGCTTCTTTGGAGACATCAGAAAGGCCAATCCAGGAGAAAGAAGGAACATAAAATGTCTGCATTGCCCAGCTGGAAAAGTGTGGACAGGCTAAATGAAATAAGTAAATATTTCTTGTACCAGTACACGCCCCCTTGTTTATTCCTTTTGGACAAATGTCCTTTTTCTATTGACGTGCAAACAACAGATGTAAAAAGGCCTGCACTAAATTGGCAATACTTATCATGACAATAATAATGGCTGCTGATGGATATGGAAAAAAAATTCACTTTACCAGAAGCAGCAGCGCATTAGTTCTACCTGGCTTGGCATCTGTATAGATTGGGTGCTTCAGCAGGGCTTTTTTTGGCGCTTTTATCTAATAGCTGATTGAATCAGCTATTAGATAAAAGCACCAAAAAAAGCCCTGCTGAAGCACCCGATCTATACAGATGTTGGGCGAGCTGGGTCAAACTGACATGATGCCTCTTTTGGGCATGTGCTGGGCTCAACATGGCCATGGGCCAAAATTAAAGTGCTGGGGCTTGGGGTTTTTTGGCGGAGTGGGTTATGTCTGTAAGCACCCATGAAGTCTATAGTGCTTGTTATTGTGCTGTTAGTTTCCCCTGCATAAAGACATCAGAATTTATCCTTTACTGAATAAAAAATGACTATCTTTACAAGTCAAGTAAGAGCAAATACACTGTGAGTTAACAATGTATTTATTGCTATGAGGCAAGGATTTGGGGGGCAAGGGGGATATCTTTACTGGAGGAGCTGCTTGAATGGGATAAAGTTAGACAAACTTTTGACTAAAATGCATTCTTCTTCCTGTCTGAAGGGGGGAAGCAAGCACAGCAACTGTTAACAGCGAGTAGAGCTGTGAAAGTGGAGGTGGGAGAAATTCCCAGAGGTAGTCGGCAAACAATTAACAGAAAAAAAGAAGCTTGACATCAAACGAGATCTAGACATAAGAAATGGGCGGAGGGGCATTATCACCTGTAGTGCGTAGGAAGAATTTCAGGAATCAGGTAGATTATAGTGTGTAAGAAAATCAGTATTGGTGTTCAGTCCTTGGTTCCTAGTATCCAGCCATCTTATGGGTTTTTGTTCCCAAGTTCGCCTTTTAAAGGTGTTTGGTGTATTTTCCTTGAGTATGAAGGTAGTAACATCAAAAAAGACATGGTTGTCCTGTGAGAAATGTGCTCCTACTGACATGTGTGTCTCGTGCTTTTTTTCTGTCAGAATTCATTCTTGTGCATAGTGCTGTTTAGTTTCATCCATGTAGTTACAACAGGGGCATTGGATCAGCTATATCACATTTTGGAAAAGGCATGTATAGTAGGGTTCATGGATTCTGATGGGTTCATTGTGGCAGGGGTGTTGATTTTAACAGCAGTGGAGATGTGTTGACGGGTGAAGCATTTGTTGTTAAGTAAGGCTGTGTCCAACTGATGTCTGTTGAGCAATGTGGAGTTTACTTCTGATGATGAGTTGGACAAGGTTAGGAGGTTGTTTGATAGCCAGAAGCAGAGAGACTTGGAGTATTTCTCTCAACGTCTGATCTTCATTGAGTACAGGTAATTGTTCAGTGGTTCTTCTAATCAGTTCCAAATGTGGAGTGCGCGGTCACAGTGGGGGTTTTTTTATTATAGAAGGGTATTTGGGGGTATTTGGGTGGCTCTTTCAAAGATATTTCTCTACTAAAATGTCCTTTTTGTATGAAGGTAGTGTTAGAGTGATATTGTAGCCAAGATGGTCTGGGAGTTATGTGAGAGGCAAGGATTTCTTAGGGTGATATATTTTATTGGCCCAACTCCATAGTTGGAATAGAGTTAAACCAGATTTTGAATGCAAGGCATTCTTCATCAGGTCTACACTGTGTTGGCATTTACTGCTTAGACCTGATGAAGAATGTCTTGCATTCAAAAGTTTGTCTAACTCTGTCCCAACTATGCATTTAGTCCAATAAAAGATATCACCTTAAGAAATCCTTGTTGTATGAAGGCAGATATTAGGCTGGCCAGGTGACCATCACCAGTGTTCTCCGCAGAGCAGGTGCTATGCAAATTTTCATTTTACTGCTATGCAAGTTTCTGATCAGAGTAACCTTCTGCCATGCATTATACAAAAAAAAAATGAGTAGGAGTAGGATTCTAGCCAAAAGCCTATATTCAGCAAGGCAATTAAGTAGATACTTAAATTTAAGCACCCACTTAAATTCCATTGAAGTAAATCACACAGTAATTTAGCACTTAACAATTACTTAACCACAGCTGAATGATGGATTGATAAAGGTGTGTTTTTTAGGTTCCCTGCTGATATTATGTCTTCATGCCTTCTAACATGGAGGTCACAGCTGGGATAAAACAAAGGTGCACTACAGAGACTGTTTTATGTATAATAGTTTATTGTATTGACTTGTGCGATATTATTTACTGCATCTTTGTTCTCTAGTTAGCAACTGTATGTTAAAACAGAGGGGCCAGCCTTTTTTCGGAAGTGCCACAAATTGGCCCTGCATCCTCCCCTATGGCTACTCTGATCCCCTTCCCCTGCCTAATCCACTGCTCTGCTCTCTGCTCTGTGCTTCCTGCCTGCTCTGCTGCTCTATCTCTTGCTGTGCTGACTGTCTCCTCCCTGATCTGCTACATGCCACCCACAAAGGCTGCCCATGCCATCTGTAGTATGCATATCGCAGGTTGGCCACTCCATTTTAAAACCTGCTCAAGCCGAAAGGATCTCAACCAGCAGTTCCAAGTGATAGCAGCAAATACCAGCGGTCCAATCATTCGTTTACTTGCATCTTATTAGATATTTATGCCTCCAAAAAGTGAATTGAAACTCCACAACTCTGATTAAGTAGCATTTATCTTTATTTTGAACCCTATTTATATGCAAGATCTCTATAGTGGTTCATTTCTCATGGCATCTCTGCTAATATGCAATCAGCTCATGTCCTTTACCTATATAATCAATTTTAAAGGCTTTTATCTATTTCAGTTATTCATATTTGCAGGTAATAGTTGCTTGTAGTGCTCGCCCTCTGTGGCCCTGAGGGATGAATGGGTGGCATGGGGCTGTTCCACAGGCTAGATCCCATGTGAAGTCATTTCTAATACAAGACAGTGAGTGCACAGATGTCATCTGGTGCACTGGTACAACCCTGCACACTTGATCAGGCCTTAGCGTGACTGCACACTGGGTCCAGCGCATGGGGCCCTGTCATCCAGCCTGGGGAGTTCCCCACGGGTCCAGAAATTTGGCAGCAGGGAATACCATGGCTCTGGGAACAATGACTGCTCCCCTGCCACTAGATTTCTGGACTCTTTTTGGGTGTTTGTAGACGAAACGGGGGCCCTAAATTGTGAGGCGGTGGGTTTTTAAACCCACCTCTTCAATTTGGGGCAAAGTAACCCCCGTGTCATGCACACACCTCGCACTTACCTGCCTCTCCGGTGAGGAGGGTGAGCTGCTGGCATGCGGAGCCATCCCTGGGTGGTGGGGGGGACTGGTGCTCCCTCCACACCAGCAGTAGCACCCGCCCACAGGCACCAGGTTCAGGCAGTCCCAGCGGGCAATGCAGCCACAGAGGGAAGCACCAGGCCCCCATGCAGCTCAGGCAGGCAGGCAGGCAGGCTCTGGAGAGGGGGTGGGGGGGGGAGATCAGGCTCACCACTTTTCTTGGGTGGAGCCTGTTTCCCAGGCTGCTGCCAGGCTGCCTGCAGGGCTTCCTGTAGAGCTGTGGAGCTGCACAGAGCCTGGTGCATCACTCCGCGGCTGTAGGGTACCAAACTAAAACTCCTTGAAGGAAATTTGTTTAGCTGCGTCCCAAGTCTTTCAAGGCGCACTACACTGCTGAATTTCCTACAGTGGCTGGAATTCATGCGCAATATGCCACCAAGGCATACAAACACCGACACCCTTAAAGCAGTGTAAAAGCATTTTGCCTGCTTTAAAGTGCCATGGACACATAGCCATGGAGAGAGCCCCATGGGCTGGATGACAGCTCTGTGGGCCAGGTACAACCTGTGAATTGACATGATTTTTCACATGTTTTGAGAGAGAGTGAAGAAGTAATATTAGGCAGTGCTTATACAGATCTGAGCCAGTTAATCATGGAGTAGCCAAACCCATCAGCAGGAATAGAGCTGCAAAAATCACTTGATGGGTTTGAGGGTGAAAAAATTGTTTGATTTTTTTTTTTTTTTTTGCCAGAGTGTGACTTACTTCATCGGGATAATTAATCCAGTTCTTTGAATTGATATGAAATTTCGGGATGAAAATGGGCCAAGGAGATTTAAATAAATAATACACAAAAAAAAAAAATCCTTAACAGAATTCAGAAGCTTAATTATCATTTTGTTGGTATTTTGGTTTTCTCCTTTTTAGGTTTGTTTATGCTCCAGGGAAAAACTGTTCCAAACCTCAAAGCATATTTACTATACTGCATATTTATTTCATAATTGTATCCTCTAATAGGCAAACAGCAGTGTCAAATAAAAAAAAATTCATTACCTTGACTTCCAGATATTTACAACCATAAAACTGGGGGCACCTGTTATTCCCATATAACAATATCAATGTTCCAAAAGCTGTTTTATCATTTGGGAGAAAAATTTAAACATTTGGAACAGTAATGCTCTACCTGTACTTTATATTTTGTGTCCTTCTAACCATTTATGTAAACAGTTGTGCCTGTCAGAGGAATCTGCATAAGATGCATAATTTGATTCAACGTGTTAAGATGAGTATGTAAACTCACCACACTGTTTAGTTTACAGCTATTATAGGCATTATGAATAATAAACCCATCAGATGTTCAAACCTACATTAAAAAACTCTCTCACATCCAGTAGGAAGTGGAATATGAATTTTGAATCTGTTTAAGCCTTAACATTTTGATAAATAGATCCCTTTTCTTGCATATTTTTGTTTTCTGAAATTTAGAACTTTAGCCTCAAATGAAGAACCTGTAGCATAACCTTGGATCCTAAATCTTATATATTTTATAATTCTGTGATGACTTCTGATTAAACAAAATATTTTCATATGATCCCTCGTGAAAGTGACTAACTCTCCCAGATTTTTCAGACCATTTCAAATTTCAAGGCTATGTCCTGGTATCCCTGAAATTGGATTTTTATCCCAAAATTGAATGCATTCTGCAGTCAGCTGAGTCAGGGCCACTCCTGGAATGGTCCTACAGTACCAGTCTGTGTCCTGGTTTGTTTCCTGAGAGGACAAAACATGACACTATCTGGTGCTATATGAATGTAGCTGTAATACTTCTGCTGCAGGTGGTAGTCATAGGTTACCTTCAGAGCCTGCAGCAGTATAGCCATGTTCATGCAGTGTTCCAGAAAGACTAGTAAATCCTCCTGAAAGCAGAGCAAATTAGCCCAGAGGCAGTGCCACATTAAGGCAGCTACTTGAAACGCAACTAGAAGAGGTGCAGGTAACGTGCACCAAACATTGGGTTGTTTGAGGCCCCTGACTCAAGGCATAATGGAATCTATGTAGCAAATCACGTATTCATTTCTTTAAGAATATAAGAAGTGCCATACTGGGTCAAACCAGTGGCCGAGTACCCTGTCTCCAGCAGTGGCAGGGGTGGGTCCTTTAGAGGAAGAGCACTGAGCTGGCTGTATCTAGAGTGATCAATCCCCTCTTCATTACCTTCCCTGATATCCACCATAGCCCAAGTTTCTGTCCATCTTTCTGTGCTGCTCCCATAATTAAGTGGGCAGCTTCTGCTAAAGTCTGTATTTGAATCTGAAGCAAGCAAATCAGCCTTTCCCACTGAAGTAATAAAATAATTCTTGGGGGCGGGGGGTTGTTCTTGTTTTAATTTCACAGGCCCGCCTCCTGTTTTACACAGCACCGATGGAAATTGGGTGGCTTTGCAAAATGTCGCCTTGCCCCTCCCTCGAATGCTTGCCAAACCAAAGAGCCAGGTGTTCAAAGCCTTGGAGAATGAGTCTAGCGTTGTGTCTGCTTATGATGAGATGGGCTCTGACAGCGAGGATGACTACGACTGGAATGTGGCCTTGAACAAGCTGCGCCAGAGACCAAGGCAGTTGTCGGAGGACTCGTATTATACTGATTCCCAGTACAACACAGAATGGGCTTATGGCAATGATCAGCACCAACCAATCACCTCCCCTTCCTCGGGACTGTGTACCAACACAGAGACTGTATACTCTGACTCAGAAACATCTTCAGTAAATTCTTCCAGAGAAGCTGGAGGATCTAGCCAGCTTCCTTGGCTGCAAAGGAGAACTCAAAGTGAGAAGTCCCAAGCTGAAAGAACCTATTTGCACGGAGAACTCGATGTAAATTTCAATCCACAGACATCCAGTATAGAGTATTCAGACAGCAGTGAGGCTGAGGAAGTCCAGTATGACTTAGAAAAGAGGTCTAGAAGGTGGAGAAAGAGCAAAGTTGTCTCAGAAGAACTGTGCGAAGGAAAGCATCATGGAAAAACTCACAAGAATGTGAGCTCAAATCAGGTAACTACATTTGTGCTGCAGGAGGAGGAAGTATGCAACAGCAGCTCAGGCATACTTACAACTATGCTAAGCATAGAAAGGATCGGGAGATCTCCTAATATCTTTATTTTTCTGGCTTATTAGAATTAAATGTAGTACAAAGAAGGTGTGTTGCTTAAACTATGATTGGTCTGCGCTGTACAGCCATTGCTTCCTCCTCTTTCCAGTCACCCACTGGATAATGACAGTACTCATAAGTTCAACATACAGGTCACCAATACAAATGAGAATTTGCCAGCAGTTAACAAGCAGCGGCATGTGATGAAGTTGCATTTTTTCTCTGTTCTTAGAACAGAAAACAACTGAGATATTTCACATACTTCTGTGTAGTAACAGTTGGTGAATGACTTTTTAGTGGAGGTAACTGCTGGTGATTGCTATGGACAAGTATGTAAAAGCAAATGGGCAGTTATTGAAATATAGCCCAGGTAATGTCTGGTTTTAATTTCCCAATGTATGCTTATCCTTGTGTTTTTACACACTGCTTTTGTTTAAGAAAATTGCTCAGGAAGAAAAGGAGGTAATCGGCAGAATATAACATCTAAACTATGAATATAAAAAGAACAGAAGCAGGCAAAGTGTTTTTTTCTCCCCACAAAAGATAGTTTTTATAACAAGGAAGTTAATAACATAAGAGCTGTATTTGGGTCAGACCAATGGTCCATCTGTCCCAGTATCCTGTAAAACAGTGGCTGAAGTGGATGTGATAGAGGCAGAGCTTTGAGCTGGATAGCTCTAGATACCCCCTATTCAGTACCTTCCCTGGTATCCACCATTATGAGTTTACAGATGCGAGACGAAACATCTCCAACCATTCTGTTAAGTAATCATTAATAGATTTATTGTCCATGAATTTATCCAGTCCTTTTTGAACATGGCTATGCTATTCATTACCACCACCTCCTGTGGTAATGAATTCTACGGGTGTTGATTCTGTGTGTTGCTTAGAAAAGTACTCTTTCTTTTTATTTTTAAACGTGTCACCTACTAATTTCAGCGGGGGCCCCCTAGTTCTAGTATTCTGGGACTTGACAATTAACCATTCCCTGTTTACCTAGTCTGCACCTTTCATGATTTTATAGACTTCTATCATATCTCCACCCAGGCTTCTCCTTTCCAAACTGAAGAGTCCTAGCCTTTTTAGTCTCTCCCAGTATGACAACTACTCCATGCCACTCACTGATCATTTAAGTTGCCCTTCTCTGTACTTTGTTAAATTAGTTCAATAACAGTGTAACCAGAAAAATCCTCTGCTTGGTGCATGCCCTAGTGCTGTGACTGGAGTTCGATGTAGGATCTGATTTTCCCCAGAAGCAAATAGCAACTATTACAATCCTGAACACCTGGACAAGGTGAATGGAAAGCTGAGCTGGCCTTTACTCCTGCACTGAGGATCAAGTAGCTCACTGATATTCTGTCTCGTGAATCCCATGGTTGGGACATCCTCTAATGCATCAGGATAGTGCAACTGCCTTAGGAATTAAATCTTCCTTTCCCCTATTCTTCACTTTGGAAGTAGATAGGCAATCTGCTCTATCCTTTAGATTCATGGACCAATCATTGTTAGTTCTTTCTTTTGTTGGTTTATACTACCTACCTTTATGTCTAACCTTTATATCTGCTCACCTACTCCCACCCTTAACAGAATCCTAGTGTTTCATGATGTTGAGGATACTGGTTAAATTACTTCTTGCTAGCATGTTCTGCATCTGCTCTGCCCCTTTGGAAGAAGAGACAGATATAGACATCCCCTGCTGGTACATTTCCAGGCATGCTCTATTTATTTTTAGCAAGAGCCAAAGCCAGTGAATTTTATTTCCTTCCCTTTCTACTTGTCTTACAAGTATTATAATGCATGCACAAGAGGGAAAATGGGTATGTGTGTGCATGCACAGAGATATACTTTGGCCTTCATGCCCCCTGCTACTCTGCAAGAAGTACCAAGAAGCAGAGCACCCTGATTAGGTCCATGCTTCCAAAGAACAGGATGCCTGTTAGCACGCTGGGCTGCATGCTTTAGCAGCAGGTATAGCATATGCTTCAGTATCCCAGCCAGTGCAGAAAATGGTTATGCCTTTCAGGCTTCATTCAGATGTCTTTCACCAATGGTTTTAATTTCTCTCCAGTGTGTTCAAGGACCCCACAAGATATAAAGCAAAAGGCAAAAATCGTTTGTTTGTTTTTTCTTTGCCTCTGTCAGAGAACCAAGGCAAAGGCAAAATTTGGCCCTGAATCACTTTCACAAAGGCAATGTTTTTAAAGTAGCAAGATTCTCCTACAGCACAAAAGAGGGAAGCAAGACACAGGGGGAAGGAGCAAAGAAATGCAAAACAAATTGTATAGTTTAAACTTACTCTTGATAGCTGCTCATTCCTTCAGCAAAGAGTAACACAAAACCATTGTAGATAAAACACCGGTGAGAAAGACCAAGGAGATTGGCCATTGCCATTCTAATAAAACATTTATAAAGAGGATGTAGCTAGGATTGAAAATTCTAGTGGAAGGCAGTGAAAATGATCCAGGGGATTGGCGGTATGAGTTAGAGTAAGAAGACAAATCATCCAGACTTAGTCTATATTCCTGAGAAAAATGAGAGTAGAGGAATGGCAAAACTCTATGAATTTGCAAAAGTAATTTCCTGATTCAAACTAAACCATTGAGACTGAGCAATTCAGATGAAATGTCTTATATACAGGGTGATGCTCTTCAAGTGCCCAGAGTAGGGGGAGAGCACTATTCTGCTCATCACACTTGCCTCCCTCTCCCACAGATACACAGATTGGTGCATCGCTGCACTGCACAGCTCCTGTGGCTGGGCAGAGTCACCTCAAGGTTCCCCCGTCACTGCAAAGACTCCCAGGGGGAGTCTGAGAAATGTCTAAGGGGCAAGGATTTTTTGGGATATCTTTTCTGGGTGAACTGTATTGTTGGTAGCAGTGTTTGGGCATAAAGCGCCCCTCCTCAGGTCTCCATAGTTCAGTGCACTTGGAATCCATAGTGATGTATATTAAGGAACTGTACTTTCCATCACACACACACACACACACACACACACACACACACCCACCCACACACACACACACACACCCACCCACACACACACACACACACCCACCCACACACACACACACACACCCACCCACACACACACACACACACCCACCCACACACACACACACACACCCACCCACACACACACACACACACCCACCCACACACACACACACACACCCACCCACACACACACACACACACACACACACACACTGGAAAGTACAATACCTTAATTGCTTTATATGAATGACACTTGCTTCCATTTTGAAGACAGCTACTGCTTTTATAAAATGGCATCACCTGCTAATTACAGTCTTCCTACCATTTAGCTCCACATATTGTCTGTTCCTCTGACTAGTCACTGTAACTGGATGTTGAAATACAGGGTTTACTCTTTAATCATTCCACTAGATGGCGCTTGTGCTTTATTTACAGAAAATATGGGCCTTTTAACCCCAGACTTTCCTACCTGTAGAGCAGGAGTTCTTAACCTGGGGTCCACGGACCCCCAAGGGGTCTGTGGATAGATTTCAGGGGGTCCGTGAACTTGGATGGGAAAAAAATTACGTCTTCATTTTCACTAACCTCTAACTGAAATTTAGCATTTCCTTCAATTATGAATGTAGGCAACAAACCACAGTAGCATTAGCAGTACCTGTGACTTTGTCACCAGTAGAAATTACAGATATTTTCATATCACGTTACAGTTGTTGCAGATATCTCGAAATATCGTTTACGCTCATCACTACTTTGAAATTACGGTAGTTATTAGACCCGCCGCTAGATCGCACGTGATTGCAGTCTTCCTGTCTACAGACGCTCATTATTCTGAGAAGGGGTCCATAGGCTTCACCAGACTGCCAAAGGGGTCCATGGCACAAAAAAGTTAAGAACCCCTGCAGTGTAGAGTGTATTATTTGACCTTAGCTATTTACAAGAAGAACGGCTGCTTCTTTTCTGTGTGTCCTACAATGAAGTAATGGTCATTTTTGTGTTTCTTTTCTTAATAGGTCACAGAGTAATGTGGGTTTGTTACTGAACCACCCCAGCTAGTTTTCTGGCTTGTTCATGTGCTTATGCACAGTAAAATTAGAAATCATATTTCTAATTTTAAAAATTGACAAGGACCCCAAATTAATCTAACCTAAACTTAATTGATTAAAAAAATCCGTAATACAGAAAAATATACCATGACATTTACAAACAGTTCACTGTTAACTGTGTTTGAATGCTCAGGAATTTACCAGTAGCAAAACCATGGTGATTTAAGTTTACAGCTTTGGGTTATATTTCTCTCTGCATGCAAACAAGAACTACAAAATACCTAGCTTGCTCATAATGAAGCAGTAGTTGTGGAGCATGGATAGAAAGATGACCAGCAGCTACAGCTGCATCCGTGGTCTCACCAAACTCAGTATGGTGCTGCTGTGTCTTCACTAGGAAAAAAAAGGAAGGAGATTCTTAATGCAAAGGAGCTAGGACAAGGCCAAAGTAATGTCAAGGCAGCTTGCAACATATGCTAATGTGTTTAATTAAAGCCTGTGCTCACTACAGTCTTTAATTCTTCCTGCCCACTCATGTAAGCTACAAACTGCTTTGTCTTTGTTGAGCATTATGAATACCTGGTTTTCACCTAGTAAAAGCCCCTGGTTGACATCTTCAGACTAACACAGCTAACTACCTCCCTTTTTTGAGTTAGGTCATCATCCAAAGCCCATAAAACTGAAAAACATCCACAGATTTCATTGGACTTTGGATGTGGACAGCCAGGAACTAACCTTTAAGTACAATCTTATCCCAATCAAGTTCTTGATTTGGAAGGCTAATATGATTTTGTTGGCCCTGAATACAAGGGTGTAATTCTACCAGCTTGTTATCAGTTAATCAGGTTCTCTTGAAGGCCCTGACACTGGGTGTGCTCAGTCCTAATAGGCAATACCTTTTTTTTTTCATTAGAGCCAGGCAGCTGTAGAACATGATGTGATGGCTTTGTAGTATAAACGTGTTCAAGAAGTATTACTGTACATGGAGAGTACTATTCTCTCATGTCCACTGCAGCTCCTAACCAGGATTTGAATCCATTTGAACAATTAGCTACTCTATTTCACCCCCACATCAATTGTAAATATCAACTGATGATCTGACCAACATATTCAGTTGATACAATATGTCAGTGCCATCCATGATAGAACTATCAATCAAAAAGCAAAATCTTTCCGAACAGGTTCTGTATCCCTTACCGTTTCTACTGGAATTTGACCTCATAAGCAACCTTTGGGAAAATGCTAAGTAGGAACTACCTCCTATTTCACCTTTACACACCTTATAGCAATATAAGAGTTGTTTGGAGCACTTATACACCATTTGGATTCTATTTGCATTTGTGTGGGTAAGTTTGCCCTGTGCTATCTTGCTAAGCATGCCTAGAAGGCAGCATTCATAGATTCATAGATAGTAAGGCTGGAAGGGACCTCAGAAGATCATTGGGTCCAGCCCCCTGCACAAAGCAGGAAACGTAACTGGGGGTCAGGTGACCCCAGCAAGGTGACTATCTAGTCTCCTCTTGAAAGGCTGCCTAGGCCCAGGAGTGGAATAGAATTGCCCAAGTAAACTCATAATTGTATGCATGTCCCAAAACTTCAGGTGCAAAAAACAACAAATAGCAATGGGAAGAGAGGGTCAACCTGCCTTTTATCCCTGGCCGTAAAATAGAATAGACAGACTATCCTACTGCTGTTTATTCATTTTGTCCAACGAATATTAAATGCAAGATGCAGAAGAGCCAGTGGGAGCCAGAAGAAAGAACCAGAACCCAGGGCCCCTTCCTTCTATCCAAGACTGCATCCATCTCACTGAGCCATCCTCCCTCTTGCTTGCTTCTTCCTAGCCCTACGTATGTTCCTCACCTGCTTTGCCCAGTTGGCCAGCTTCCAGAGAAAACCTGGAGAGTTTTTTGGGCAATGCCCAGTCCCTGGCCCGGTGGTTTTAGATCATTTTGTTGGGAAGTGGGAGATCCCCCCAGTGTGAGGGGAGCCTAGTACCTGGGTTTCTCCCTCCCTAGGCAGGTGCTTGGGGCTGAAAAAAAGGAGAGAGATGTGCATACCTGAACACCCCTATTCTGCCACAAATGGACAGAGAATCTTAAACCCACTTCAGTATGAAAAATTGCACTTGCACAGCTATACATGTGCCCTGTAAGCACGTAAAGGTGAAAGAGGCTTTGGCCCAAGGTAGATTGAACAAGAAGAGGGAATAAAAAATGGATGAAAAGGTTCTAAGAAGACCAGCATTTTAAATGCATTACAAATCTACAGTAGCATTGAGCAGAGTGAAAACATTTGAGAACCCATTCTCCATGTACAAACTCCATTTGCTCAGAGCTATGATTTGGAAGTCCATGTGATAAAAATAAATTTTCACTCTGCAGAAACTGCTGTTTTGGAAAAGCTCATATTTTAATGTACATTTTCAAGTCCCTATCTGTTGTGGCAGCCATCTACATCCCAAGCCTGAGGAGATTATTCTGTTAAAAAAATAATTAATTTTTATGTACTTACTGTGTTTTTTCATGTAAAATAGGAGAGAGCAAAAATAATCAAGTCCATGTGCTGAAAGGTAGACGTGCTGCACATCTATACCAAATTGAAAATCTAACTGTCCAGAGATTTATACCATGGTATCTTTCCAGATTTCCTGAAAAATAAATGTATTTGTATGAATTACAAACTTCAACATAGCTTAGGTAAAAATCAGTTTGATTTTTTTTTATTTGTTCACTCTGAGTTTTATTTCTATTGTTCTACTGTTTTGGTTCCATCATAGGATTTTGAAGATTTATCAGAAAGTGATATAAGCAGTGAAGATCAACACGATAAAATCAAAGCAGACCTTATGGAGGAAGAGCTTAAATCCAGGTTATTTGACCTAGCTGCTAAGATGAATGACAAGGAAACATCTTCCGGTGAAGAACAGGAGTCAGAGCCTCAAACAGAATCTGAGAACCTGAAGGAGAGTGTGTCATCGGAAGAAAACAGCAAAAGCATACAGGATGAGCTGAAGAAGGTAAGCTGTCACTACAGTGGCCTAGAGATATCTTAGGAATTGGAATCCTTGCTGTTGGGAGGTGTCTCTATTTGTAGTGGGGCCAGATCTGGAGTAGATCATGTTCACGGGGGAAAATGAAGAATTTATACGTGCCTACCAGTAATGCTTAGATAATTCCATAGATTTTCCTGTTGCCTCTCTGGCTGGATATTTCGTGCCTTTTTAATGTTTTCCCAAACCTGTTTTCCTATCTATTCATTCTCCTTTTTCTCTGACAACAAGACTCCATAGGTGTAAAAATCTTAGAGATTCTGAAAGGCAGTGTCCTTCCTAACAATGCATTTGATCCGCTGTGGGCACATCTACATGAAACACTTTACTGCAAAGTAGAGGTAATTACTGAGCTGTAAGCATCCGTATCTACACACACAGATCCTTACTGCACAGTAATTGGCTCTAATCATGAGTAAATTTGCCCCCTGCAAATACAAGTAGAAAATTTACTTGTGGTTAGTAACTGTGCAGTAGCACACATGTAGACATCTGACCAGGAGCAAATGTGCTCCCAGTCAGCTGGGCAGCAGGGGGCAGGAGATAGCTCCCTGACCCCAAGAGCTGCCTACTCCTGGGGCAGGCTCTGCCATTGGAGTTTGAGTAAAGACAATGTCCCCCTGGCCTCACAGCAGGAAGCTCCCAGCCCCCACTCCACGATTGCCGAGCCAGGGCTGGGAGATCCTTATCTCTCAGCCCAGGCTCCACAGTTGCCGGACCCTGAGCTAAGAGATCCCTGGGAGGATATCCTCCTGGGAGATAAGGATCTCCCAGTCTGGGTCCCGCAACTGTAGGGCTTGGGCTGAGAAATAAGGAACTTCTAGCCCCAGCCCTGCAGTCACAGAATGGGGACTGAGCGTTCCCCACTCCTGGGGCAGGGGGACACTGTTCCTGCCTGGGCTCTGATTGCAGAGCCCACCCTGGCAGCAGGCAGCTCCTGGGGCCAAGGAGCAATGTCCAAGCCCCTGCTAGGAGACAGCTGTCTCCTTGCCTAGAGCTCCCCCTGGCTGCTGGAGGGGCTGGTAGCGGGGCCATAGGGAGCAGGATCAGTCTGCTGCTAGGGGCAGCAAATCTGTTCCTGCATACTTGCACATGTAGACACATGCCCAGAAGCATTTACTCTTGAGTAGTTTACTCAGGAGTAAACTGTTTCTGGAGCTTTTGCACATGTAGATGCACCCAGTGTGTGTGTGAAGTGTTCCAAAATCCAGCCCCTGCCGTGAGATTCTTGATTTCAACAATGGTTGACTGTATTTACCACCAGATTTTTTTGTCTTTCTCCTCTGAGTTTCCCTTTATATGATGTTATAATGCACCTGAATATAGGGCTCTCTTCCCCCAGCTGGACCTAACAAACTTGTCACCTCTGAAATCTCTAATTGACTTTGACCAGATCCTTTTTGCGCATCTGGCAAAGTGAAGTCTATTAGATTTTTACTCAGACTTTATTTTTGGATGATGTTGATTTACCTTGGGATGGATAAAAGCTTGTATATACTGACCTCAGTTTCAACATAATCCAATTCTTTCAAGTGTATGAAATGGACTGCCTGTACATACCAAGATAAAAATTAGTTCTGCTAGCAAGCAGTGAGGAATCTTCTATGTCTTGAATAAGAGAGGCTTTTGTTTTGAGCACAAGACTGCGAGTTCCTTTCATTGTGACATAGGCATGTGGTTAACTAATGTCCAAGGTGTTCGTGTGTGGGTATAACTTAAGCTATGATACATTATGGCAATAGACAAGTAGCAATGGGCTTTTTATGCCATTCAAACCATGCAAAATATGCCTCCTACCAGAGACTTCTGCTTCCGCTAACACAAATATAGTTCCTTACTGCTTAATGTGTGAAAGCTCATTGTTAGCAGTACGCTGTCCACCCAGATCTTTCATTTGTCAAGAATGGTGTGTTCTGCAATTACCTTATGGGCCTATTGAGAAGGGGCTGAAGTTGTTTTGTTTTGGAAGCTTTTATGTAACATAGTGAGGAAGTAGAAAATTTGTAAACAAAGAGCTTTGTGCTTTGGTTAGAGATAGTAACATTACAAAAAGCTACATTTCTGTGAATTTCAAAATGGGTTATATCTAAACATGCTTATTACTGCATGTGACTAAACTCCAGGGCTTATTGCTGTGGAGTTTATTGCCCTTGGGCACCCAGGAACACAGCACACTGAGGGAGCAGGGAGACTGGGGGGGTCACCTGCCAGCCCAGGGCTCCTCTGACCTGGCTGAATGTCTTGTGGAGGGGCTGGGTGGGGCACAAGGATGCTTTGGTGTGGGGCTAGCTGGCAGGTAGCCCATGCACTGAAGAACCCTTGTACCCCAGCCAGCCAGGACAGCACCTACAAGTGTACTGCTGCAGAGTTTTTCACTCTTGTATTTACAAGCGCACAGTTGTAGAGTAAACTTGTTTACTCCAGCCTAATAGGGGTACACATGTAGACACATAACAGTTACTGAATAGCTAATTAGTCAGCTCCACAGTAAGCAACTCGTGTAAATGTGCCTAATTAGTCCTTTCCTGTTAAGCTGGAGATTTTATGTCTGTGTTTTCTGGAAATATTTTTCATCTGTGGATGAATGTACAGACCTGCAAAGCTAACAATGAATGGTTAATTTTTTCCTCTTTTATGTTAACCCTAACAAATATATGGGGGCTGGACTCAATGATCTTCTGAGGTCCCTTCCAGCCCTAATGTCTATGAAATATGCTTATTAGTTGTCATGGTTTTACCATTTTTACAAGGATGTTAGAAATCATGCAAATATTTCATTTTCTGAAAATACTTCTCAGTAATACAGGCTTCTAAGGAAAGGAAAGAACCTTTGGAAGTGAACCAAAAGTGTTGCTGGCTATGGACCCCCTCCTCCCCCCAAGATCTAGAGTTAGTCATCCATGGCTATTGTATATCTTTTTGTCTGCAATAAAGTAGTCAAGAAAACCAAATACTATTCATAGTCATGGTCTCAGAGGAATTGATAGCGGAACTTGCTGAAGCTTCACTATAGAAGAGAAACATGTGGGCTAACTTCATTCCTATTCTTGGCAGGTATTTTAAGAGGGTTTTTTATCTCTCTTCCAAATGACACCATCTTTTTTCTAAGTTGGCTGACCAACGTATTACAATAAAATACTGAAGATGAGAATATATGATGTCAGAAGAGTAGCTTCAGCTGCCTAAAGAGGAAGTTATATCTAAATGTATATCTAAATGTATTTACTTGAATACAAGATGACTCTGAATATAAAGGTGACCTCCCAATAATTAAATTCTATTATTTATAAATGTCTAAATTTGTTCTCATTTTCCAGGTATTGACTCTAATTACTGGAGGTTTGCCTTGAATTTGTCCCCCTCCCATTGCTGTAGCAGGGAAAATAAATCTCCAGGGATCAGGTGGGCCCCTTGCCTTCCACCCGCACCCACCCGACTTCCTTCCCTGCAGCCTCTTCCCCACCTACCTCAGATCCAATCGTGCTCTCTGTGAACACATAGAAATGTGGGGCAAATTTGAAAAGACTGACTTTGAAGTAAATATGCCTGTAATAATTCAGTTCCTCCAGAATTGATGTATTTTACCTTTTTTTGAAACTGCTGTAATTTTTAGCACAGATACTCCATAAACACACTTTTAATCAGTACTTTTATATCTACTTTTATATAGTACAAACTATGCATGATATCAGTCTAAAGCCAAAAGATTCATAATTTACTATGTTGTTCATTGGACTGGACCACAGCAGAGTCAACAGTGTTTCAAGCTAGTGGTGACCCTGGAGCTCAGCACTGCTCACTATGTGTGTGTGTAATACAAATACCCACCTTCCCCACAAAGGATCAATGTGCTAATTAACCCCAACTCATGACTGGAACTGGGTGTTCTCGTCATGAGTCCTGGAATCCTCCATAATTTATATGCCGATGAGGCACAGAGCAACCTGGTCCAGCTCCACCTCATGGAGGGGTTTGCTACACTAATGTGCCACAGTCTGAGAGAAGGTGTGGCAGAGGGATTTGGGGTGAACTGTTTGGAGCCCTGTTTGGTAATGTTTTAGAGACATTTAAGGTTGGTGAAAACACAGGAATAATTGGAAATTGAAAAGAAAGGTACAGCTAAATTGTGGGAATGAAGAGAAAGTTGAAATGCATTCAGTGCAGTGGCTCACCATGACTTGGAAAAGAGTCAGCACTGAAGGGGACTGAGTGCAAATGGGCACTACTATCTATCATATTCAAGTGGGGTATGCTAACCTGCCCTTTTGGCTCAAACTTCACAGTTCAGGACTGTATTAAGATGGGGCTGTGTGAAATATACTGGTACTACAGAAACACAGAAGATAATGGGAAAGAAATGGCAGACCTCATATGGTGGAGAGGGGACTGGCATAGATGTTTCAGAGGCAAACTCTCTGAAGAGTACAATGCATGAAAGCACTGGAATGGTTATGGGTGCATGGTGTAAACTGTGTAACAGGACTAAAATAGTTTAACTATCAAAGTATGTTTTGGTTTGCCAGGTGAACCACAGTGGTCACTTGATGGGTTGTTAGAGGTACAGTTTTTTTATTGTGACAGTCGTGCCTCCCCGGGACCATCTATTCGTGGTCCTGCAACACCGATCAAGGGCCAACCACCCGCCTTCTTGCCTGCCATGCCTTGTTGTTATTTGCTTGATTGAAAGATCTTAATCAAAACAGGTGGCTGCCTATTTTCTGCCTCAGTGCCTTAGGCACTATCTGCGGCTCCTTTCCTCACCTTATACTGCAGCCCAAGCCTCACCGATGTATCTGGTGTTGTTCAGGTCTGTTCTACTCCCTGCGCCGTGCGGTCGCTCTCTGGCTTATCCCTCAGCCAGCACCCTCACCGGTGCCCTCTAGCTCATCTCAGAGCCCCCGCCCCTACCGGCGCCCTCTAGCCTGTCACACACTGCCCATTTCAGAACTTCTCACCCGTGCCAACTCCGGGCCC
>NW_017729006.1:19470521-19470846 GCF_001723915.1 Gavialis gangeticus | reverse complement strand
ACCTTATACTGCAGCCCAAGCCTCACCGATGTATCTGGTGTTGTTCAGGTCTGTTCTACTCCCTGCGCCGTGCGGTCGCTCTCTGGCTTATCCCTCAGCCAGCACCCTCACCGGTGCCCTCTAGCTCATCTCAGAGCCCCCGCCCCTACCGGCGCCCTCTAGCCTGTCACACACTGCCCATTTCAGAACTTCTCACCCGTGCCAACTCCGGGCCCCTCGCCGCCCCCTTCAGTCGGGGCTCCTTGCACCCCAAACAATGCTGCGCCCTCTACAGTGCTAGGAAAATCCACACTACTGTGGAGTCCCTATGAGGCCTCCTCCAACC
>NW_017729006.1:19469202-19470510 GCF_001723915.1 Gavialis gangeticus | reverse complement strand
CATTCTGGTCAAAAATACGAATCCCTCCCTACCAGAGAGAGAGAGAGAGCGCGCATCGCCCCCCTGCAGGAACCAGGGGATGTTCCGACCATCAGAGCTCTTCCCTTTGTTTTGGCTGAGTTCCTCCTCTGTCAGCCGCTGGAGGGGAACTGCCCTCCTGGCCTTCTGCCTAGGCTTAAGAAAGGCTAAGCTCCGCCCCTTCCTGTCTCTAGGTTTCCCTGGTTGCTAGGGCAACCAGCACCTGCGCAGTCCTGGTGACTGGTAGCTGCGCTTCCCCCTTCCCGCCACTAGGGGTCTCTCCTGAGCTGTTTCTGCTCTCAGTCGCAGGGCACCTGAGAGCTCTGAAACATTTATATATCTTTTTGGTTTGTTTGTTTTTCCACAAAAAAATTGGTTAGACCTCAGAAATGTATACTGACTTTTTAGCTCGTTGCTATCATGCTTTAATTTCCACTTATAGTAGGGTCTCCCCTGCAGCTGGCAGCCCTGTCACCTGATGGGACTCCCCACCAAGGGGATGCACCATAAGCAGCTAAGGCCAGGAGTC
Organism: Gavialis gangeticus; assembly: GCF_001723915.1. Taxonomy (NCBI): domain Eukaryota; kingdom Metazoa; phylum Chordata; order Crocodylia; family Gavialidae; genus Gavialis; species Gavialis gangeticus. The sequence goes on along the minus strand of NW_017729006.1, from coordinate 19,469,963 downwards.
CTGCAATTAAGGGGACTATCAGGCCCAACAGCTGTGGACTCTGAATTCCAGCAGCGTGTCTGGCAGGCCCCTGGCTCTCTCGGCCTCCAACCATCTCCAGCGTATGCCCTGGTCTGGCAGGCATTAAGCCTTGTTGTGCCTCACTGACGCCCTGCTATAGCCTCTGCACATTCCCAGACAGCCGCTCCCAGCCCCCTAGTTTAACTCCAACAAAAACATAGGTTGTTGCCTTACTAAAACATTCCTCTTCCTAGAGTACAAAAGGAAACAAAACAGAAAAAGGATCATGACCACTGTAGCAGCAGTCCTCTCACCCAGAATACACAAATGTCACAGGAGGGTTTGGACCACTACTGTTTGTGACTTTTCCCAGGCTCATAGCATCTGGACCGCTGAGGTCTCTGATACTTGCAACACAGCAACTGGTACAGCATCAGAGCATCTTCTTGCCCCACTGACCAGGCTTGTTCCTTTCTTCCATCCCTCTGCCCACCTTCTGGCAAGGGCTTAAGAGTCCACAGGCCCTTTTCACCAGCCAAATGCCTGCCTCATCTCATGGTCCACGGGCATGTCTCATCTCTTGATTAATGCCGCTCCATTTTCTTAAAGGAGTAGGACCTTGGCTCCCTGACATGGGTCCCTGCTGTCTAAACCCATGACTCCAGCTCCTGTTCCTCCTTTTCTCTTCCCCTCACTTGGGTAACAGGGTTAGTGTCCCCTGTTAAAACGCCATTAATTGCATTAATGTGTGGCAAGGCGAC
>NW_017729006.1:19462729-19464202 GCF_001723915.1 Gavialis gangeticus | reverse complement strand
CCCACCTTCTGGCAAGGGCTTAAGAGTCCACAGGCCCTTTTCACCAGCCAAATGCCTGCCTCATCTCATGGTCCACGGGCATGTCTCATCTCTTGATTAATGCCGCTCCATTTTCTTAAAGGAGTAGGACCTTGGCTCCCTGACATGGGTCCCTGCTGTCTAAACCCATGACTCCAGCTCCTGTTCCTCCTTTTCTCTTCCCCTCACTTGGGTAACAGGGTTAGTGTCCCCTGTTAAAACGCCATTAATTGCATTAATGTGTGGCAAGGCGACAACTTAAGACATGATTAACTGGTTAATCACATCTTAAGTGTAACATGTAACATGAGTGATTATGTCATTTAAGAAAATCAAGTTGGGGGAATGGTAGCTCGGACATCTTCAATATTGCTAATCCTGAAGCATTCAGAAGTGTGCCTAAAGTCATGTTGTTTGGGCTTTTTAAACAAAATTATATATGTTGGATTCTTCCTATCTGCCTTCTGGGTTTTGAACCTCAAGTTTCCCATTTTCAAGCTCTTTCCTGTAATCATGAGTTTGCAGCCATCATTGAAATCACTGAGAGCTGAGGTACCCAAAAGCCCCTAAGCACCTGCCTCCCACAAAAACCATTGGGAGTTAGGCACCAAGGTGCTTTCGAAAATTCCAGTGAGTGACTATTTGTATCATTAGGCACCTATATATCTGGCCTTTGCTTTCTTAAAACTGAGAGTTGGAGCTTCATATAAGCTCACTTGGTGAGCTGGCACTTCAAAAAGATTACCAGGTTGTGGGATTTAAAAATAAATATATAACAAATATAACAAGAGTCTTAAATATAACACCAAGCCTTCAAACTACAGAAATATTGGTGTTTCTTTCACTTGGGATTTATGGGTGCTCAATGCTGTTGAAATCAGGTCAATTTATATATGAGTGACTGAATTTGGATTTAGAAGCCTGACTTAAGTTTTAAAATTTTATCCTTGGATTTTATTACTTTATATATTTGTGGTATACCTGGAAATTTATTCTTATCCTTGAACAAGATTAGAACCTGCAGTTTAAGTTCCATTTTAGCAAGGCATGATGTACAATTTACTTTCTAACAAGATTTCTCTTTTTATCTTACTGTATTTTTCCTTCTTTTCTTGTAAAATTGAATAAAGCATGTTACTACAAAAGACACATTTTTTGAAGTATTCTGAGGAGGTCTTAATTGTATTGATACTGAGTGTAGCATAAGTTGAGAATTTTAATTCTGTTATATTACTGTTTTCAGGAGCAGGAATATGTCAGATTTCAGATATATTATAGATGGTAATTTCACCAGTGTCATAGCGAACCCAACACAAGAGACTGGTAGGGAAGGCACAGTGGGGCCTGTGTCCTCCCTCTCCCCCAAGATTGGCCCCCAACTCAGCACGGGGCAGGTATTTTTGCCGCATGGGCCAGCAGCATGTTGGGCGGGGGGGGGGGGGGGGGCCCAAACCC
>NW_017729006.1:19447151-19462353 GCF_001723915.1 Gavialis gangeticus | reverse complement strand
CATGGTGCAGTAGTATAGGAGTGGATATGGAGCTTTTGGCCCATCCCCGGGCATGCCCACAAATCGGGTCCCTCCTGACTCAGGAAGCACCAGTCACCCCTGAAACCCAACATTGTAAATGCACTTTTCCTACTTTTTATTTAAAAAAAAAACAATAATCGAAATGAACAGAAGCCCATGATCCCTGGCCTTTTTTACAAATCAGTCCTTATATCACCAAAACAGAAATAATTTTATATTTTTCTGTGGTGGTTTGTTTATTTATTGGGAAGGGATTTTTGGTGATATTGTTTCTTTCCCAGATCTGAGAAAAGGTATGTTGTGCCTAAAGGTTATCCATCATCTTTCCCAACTATACAGTTGGTCCAATAAAAGATATTACCAAAAAATCTTTATCTAGTTCCTGGACCATTTTGCCTACAGCACTTCCTCCCTGCTATTTGCTAGTTGTGTATCTCATTGCTTAGGCAGTTAAAATAATTACTTTATTTTTATTTTGGCAGTCAATTTCATTTTCTCTTCTTACGAACTTCTGTAACATTAGATATTGTTTCTCATCTGAATGCCTAAATACTTCAATGTCTACAAAAATGTTCACCCTTGTTTAGGAAAAGGCTTGTTCATTTTAAGCACGAGCTTAAATTCTGTGATCTTCTACTGGACATTAAATTTAAGCACATCAAATATCTCACTGAATCAGAACCTGTGAGTTTGTTTATTTAAAAATAAATATCTACTCAGTTTATGGGCTCTTGAAATGTTGATTATCTTTTATTTTCCCAGTCATCTGTACAGCACCCAGCACAATGGACTGTCATCCCTGGGTGGAACAGCCATAGCCCTTCCCAGTATAAATGCCAAGCATAAAAACATGTTTTTCCAATTAAATATACTTTTTAAGATTCCTTGGAAATCTTTCTACTCATTTTAAGTCTTGTACAAGCTTGTATTTATGAATCCTACATATTGAGGCAAGTTTGATCTGCCAATGTCGTCTTAATGACCATTTGTCTGTTAGGGACAGGTGTCTTTTATTTGAAGTGGGTATATTTTATAGTGAACAGTACACAAACCTCTTAATTTGCATTCTCATAAATTACATTACTGCATACAAGAAAGGCAGTCAGTGGAGATGTAAATTGAGGAGTGAGTGGGTGAGAGACAGGCTGGGGGAGAGTAAGTAGCTCCCCCCAGTAGTAAAGTATAGTGAAGTAGCAATGAAAGTAGCTGGTAAATAGTGGAGAGGTTCCTGGGGAATCAGATGTTAGGCAGGTTATAATGTGTTATAAATCCAGTGTCTATATGTAGTCCATGATCTTTTGTATCCAGGAGGTTGATGAATTGAAGTTCATAGGCTTGTCTTTGAAAAGTGTTTTGTAAATTCCCTTTTAGGATTAGAACTTAGAGACTGGAGAGTGGTATTTCTGTGAGAAATGTTGCCCCTACAGGTAATTGTGTATTCTTGTCTTTAATAGACTTCTGGTGTGCATTTATTCTGGTGCACAGTTGTTGTTTGGTGTCTCCTGAGTATTTTCCATCAGGGCATTTGGTGCACTGGATGACATATATTACATTTCTGAAGGTGCAGCTGTAAGATCCAGGAAGGCTGATGGTTCTTTGTGGGGTGTAGTAATTGTGGAGGTGATGCAGATATGTTAGCAGGTTTTACATTTCTTGTCATGGCATGGTCTGGATCCATTCAGTGTGTTTTGGGTCATGGGAAGTTTGCTTCTAGTAATGAGGTTAGCAAGCATCAGTGCTTGTTTGAAGCCTAGGATGCGTGGTTCTAGGAAGATCTCTTTAAGAACTGGGTCTTCTTCTAGTATGGGTTGCAATTGTTTGAGGATTTTCCGTATAGGTTCAAGGGAGGGGTGATATGTCATAACCAGTGGTGTGCAATTCATGGAGGTTGTCCTTCTGTACCGCAGCAGTTCTTCACGTGGTATCCGGATGGCTCATTCAAACATGCAATCTATTTCTCTAGAGAAGTTTTCTTATTGACTGAAAGCCTTTTTGAGATTTGTGAGGTGGCAATCCTGGGTGTTCTTCTCAGTGAAAATTTGGTGGTATCTGAGGGCTTGGCTGTATATTACAGCTTTCTTGGTGTTTAGGGTGATTGCTGGTTCTTCACAGATATGTATGTTGGTCTGTGGGTTTCCTGTATAACATGGTCTGTATTTTACCATTCTGGATACTGATCATCGCATCTAAGAAGGAGATGTTGGTGCTGGAGTATTCAAGAGATGGAGGGGTGATAATTGTTGAATTTCTGGTGGAACACAATCAGAGATTGCAGGTTTTCAGTCCAAATAATGAAGATGTCATTGATATATCTTAGTATAATAAGGGTTTGGTGGTTCAGTCATTGAGGAATTTTTCTTCCAGGTGGCTTATAAAAAGGTTGGCATATTGTGGGGCCATTTTGGTGCCCATGGTCTGGAGGAAGTATTGGTTACTAAAAGTGAAGTTGTTGTGTGTGAGGATGAAGTATATAGGGTCAGTAATATATTTGTGTCTGTACTGTTTGTCATCTTGTTCTTGTAGGTATGTAAGGTAGGCTTGGATGCCATCCTGGTGTGGGATATTGATATATAAGTTGGTAACATCCATAGTGGCTAAGAGGGTGTTGCTGGGAAGGTGGGCTATGTTTTTAAGTTTTCATAGAAAGTCTGTAGTGTCTTGGACAGCACTTGCTCTTTGGGTGACAAGCAGTTTTATGATTGATTCAATGAAGCCTGATGTTTCCTCAGTTAGGGTTCCATGGTTGGATATGATAGGGGTGCCAGGGTTTATGACACATTTATGACACGTTATAACCTGCCTAACGTCTGACTCCTCAGGTACCTCTCTACTAATTACCAGCTACTTTCATTCCCCTTTTCTTCTTCCCCCTCCAGCCTGTCTCTCACCACTCACTCCTCAATTTACATATCACTGACTTCCTTCCTTGCATGCATACCAGCCTCTGGCTTCTTTTCTATTTGTTCCATCTGGGAAGAGCACACACCAACTGCAGATGCTTCCTCAGCCTTATGAAGGTTATCTATACCCAAAAGCTTGCTAAGAAGAATTTTTCCAACTATTTGAGTTGGTCTAATAAAATATAACTATACTTCTATATTCATATTGAAAGAAGTATAGCCATGTAGTTAAGCTGATAGATCCCCATGTATAGACAAGCATTTGAGATCTATTTTGATTGTTAAGTTTTTCACATGGAAAAATTCTTGGCTTTTGGTACATCGTGACTTCCATTTCCATGTTAATAGTTTAGACAGTCTTCTTTTTGCCAAAATCTTTGACTAACTGAATATATACCATGTGGTAGAAATTGAGGTGTCTCTGGAATGAAGAATGACACCCAACATACTGAATGAAAATGAAGGGTGCTGAAGCAAACACTTATGCTTCCAAAAAAGAGCCATGAAAAATGTTTTTTGTTCCTACTGAACAGACAAAGTCTAGGTTTTAACTTCTTGATCTAATAAAGCATTCAAGGATATGCTTTAATTTAAGTGGTTTGCTGGGCTGTGGCTTAAGAAATTCACAAATAGTGCTGGTTTTATGTATGCAGGAAGAGCTAATTTTATTTCCACCTGACTGTCCCTGGGACTGAACCTGAGTTTTCAGGAAATGTAGTTATTTGAAATCTGTAAAAATAAACTATTTTCAAAAGCAGGCATTTTTGGTTTCTTTCAATTTTGGATGTCCAACCTGAGTCACATTTGGGGTTTGCCAATGCTTGCGACTTCCATTCACTTCCATTCAAACTGGCATTATGATTGCTAAGCATCTTTGAAAATCAGGTCCAATCCATCTTTATTAAGACATCCAAAACCCGTGATCTTCTTGAAAATTGAGCCCAATGCCTTCCCATCTGGAATTTTAAAGATTCCCTGTACAAAAGATCTACATTCTTGATAAATATAGATGCAAGCACACTCTGAATAAGTAGAGGGCAGTATAACAAAAGAAAAACTGCAGAAGTTAAGGAGATATAGACATACCACAGAAAAAAAAAGTTAATGTCCTCTTGAGCTAATTTCACCAGTGGCTGAAATAACTTGAGAATGGTAATGTAATAAAGATATTAACCCTTTTGAAACTAGAGCCACCCATAGTAGTTGGTGCAGAGTTTATTGTTGGCAGAAGCAGAAATCTGATTTTAAAGAATTCTATGCAAATCCAGAAGCTGTAAATGCAAAAGAATCTTTTTCGTAAAGATTACTACAAAAGTAGCCTTCCTTGGAGCCATTTTGTTTTGTTAGATTCAGGTCAACGCTTCATGTTTATTTCATCATACAAACACAATGTATCAACCATGTTAAATTGGAATTTAACCATGTTAAAGTACTTGTATCTTTAATGAGCTATATTAACCAGCAGGTCGAAATAAATAGTCTTTATTTCCTATGTTTTAGTTATACATATCAAATATAATCTTCCTTTTATTTTCTGTTTATTTGTATCCTATCTCTTACCTTCATTTCATAGTTTTCTGCATTTTAACCACTTCAGCAATTAACATATTTTCTGCTTCTCTATTTAACTTCTGTCCCTATCTAGGAAAAATCAAAGGCTTTTGATCTCCATTTAAAACTGCAGTTTTTATCCTCAGTATTACAGCAGGTGAGAGTGCTTTGTTTTGTCCATGTTTCTCTTATTCAGTGAAAGATACTCTAAAAACTATGTTGAAGGTTTTCATATTGACAAACTAAACTGGTTTTCTTTACAAGTCAGAATATTTTTTCTGACGGCCAGCTTTGAAGTGCAAAGAGAACTGAAAAACCAGGTTCCTTTGTTCACAGAGCTTCACAAAGAGAAAAGATTACGAAATAAGAAATTAGCAGTGTATGATGCTGCATGAAATAGAAATGTAGCCAGCTTGCCCTTTCTTAGCTGAATTAGTGGTAAGAAATTGTTTTTATCAGTAAAATAATCAGAGAAAAGGACAGATATGCAGAATAGGAAGTTCTCCCTCATAAAAATCACATACTTATGTTTTTATTTTCACGATAAAAAAACTTTAAAATTGAGAAAAAATTAACAAAAACTAACAAAGATGATGTGAAAGAGATTAGCTACAAGAGTTTGACTATCATGAATCTCACCACACTTTAAATATTTCTCACAATGTATGCTGTTTAGCCTTTTTTCCCCTTCTTTTACATGAAGGAAGTATATACCTAGGTGGGAATCATAATGAAATGAATCAGAAAGGCATGTCTCCACCTTCCACCTCACCCTTTATAATTTGTGCATGGTGCAGATTTGGTTTTGAATCTGGACTAATTAACTCTTGGCTTTCTGGAATCAGATAGTACAATGTTTCCACTTGTCCAACTGTGCACCGTTATGTGGCACTTGTGATATACTCTATGAAAGTTGCTATTCTAAAGGGATTCATGTATAATATACATCTAAACTGATACATTTGATTTTGTTCCTCCTACCAGACATAAAACAGGGGACCAGATTTTTGTAAGAAAGTTTTTCCCCTTATTCAACCAGATGAACACTTGTCTTGTGCTTTTTTGTCCTGTTTTTATACTTCTCTTGTGTCATTTGCATTCTGCTCTGTTAATAATATTTCACATCTTTTCTTTTTATTTGTTCAGTGTTTGTAAAGCTATGTCTATTTTGGATATATTTGTCATATATCTTGTATTTTGTGAAATATTTACCTTTGCTGTTTGGAGCAGAATATTTCATTAAGTAGAAAATGAATTTCCCTTCCTATTTCGTGCAAGGTTTATTACCAAAAGCCAAAAGTCAGAAGTAGATCCATCTTTTAGGCATGCAAGTGGACTTAGGCATGTAATATATGGAATAACATCTGGACCAAATTGTTGCAACTAATTAATAGTAACTTCAAGTCCCCAAAGTATCAGTCATCACAACTCAAAAGAAAAAAACTAAAGTTTCTCTGTCTTTATTGCCTAGTGGAGAATGTCAGTCTGTTTTCTGCTAAATAGCTTTCATTGGAAAAAAATCCTGATGGTAAGCCACAGTTAAAATTTTCAAACTTGCCCAGTAGTACATCTTTTCAGTGACACAGGTAGCAAGTGTGTCAGACCTGCACTCTTCTCTACACCTTGCCTTATCATTGAATATTGAGTCAAACCCAAAACTGCTTTCCCTTTTTTCATGGTGCGAAATGGTCTGGATCCCTTTTCACACCAAGAATGGCTGAAGCTCCAACCTGAGAGCTGTGGTTAGCAACTCTGTTGCCCATGAATAGTGGCTGGATCCAGATATGCAGGCACATGTGGTTTGTGGCACCGTAAACCTCTTTGTGGCACCACAAACTGCATGTGTTGCGTGTTAAACCATGCATAGCACTGCTGCTTTGTAGCGCTGGGGCAAAATTTGCTACCAGGATTTCCCGGTAGTGAAAAAAACACCCAGAAGAAAAAGGTGACACGAAGCATGCCAAAGTAGCATTCTCTGGGGCAAATGTGGAGATAGGGCCTGCCTGCTCCCCTGTCTCCATGTGCCGCTCCCCAGCTGGTGGGAGCACAGGGTGCCAGCTAGCCCCGTGCTAACACACCCTGTGCCCCAGCCAGGCCTCCCTGCAGGACATGTAGCAGTGGGACATGTCCCACTGCAAAGCACACAAGCAGGGGCATTCACTCTGGTACAAAGTAGTGACACAAAAATGTGCTGCTATTATTTGTGCTGCTGGAAATGCACGCCCCTGCTCATGTGGACACAGCCAATGGTGTTATCCACTGCAAAGTTGAGACCTGTCTGTGTAAGAAATGGGTTCTTCTGGGGGAGCCTGTGAAAGTTGTAGCATAAACTCCTATATGATCTCTGTGTAAGAGGCCGAGGATTATGAAGGATATGGGTCATCAGTAATGTAACTTTCTCCCTCTTCTTTCTGTAATGTTTTTGTGAAGGGTTGATATGATTTGTATTGCAAATCATTGATGGTGATGTTGGTTGAAGGGGGTGGTCTGTAGTAAAGCTTAAACTTTCTTCTGACAATGTAACATAGTAGTAGAGGGAGAACATGCTAGCAGGCATCAAAACTGTAGAGAAAACAAAGGACAAAGACTAGTGCCACTTAAGGGCATTGATCATAATGTAGATACATTCAGAAAAAGAAAATAGGATATAGAGCTGAGGTGTTCAACTGGAATATAAGCAAACACTTGAACGCTTGCTGGCTCATAGCAGTTTACACACTGGGCCAGTTTCAGGTTGGTCAAAATAATACTTTTGTGATGACTGCGGCTTTGTTTCCATTATTTATTAGCTTTCATGTAGGAAGGAAATGCTTCAGGACAGTTTCTTAGTGGTACTTCCAATAGGAAAGGTTAAGGCAAATCTTTTAGAAAAAAGGGAAAACACCACACTGGAGAAAGGAGACAGTTCAAACTTAGGAACAACAACGGACCCTGCTGAAAAAATATATATTTTATTATATATTAAATTATATATTTAATATATAGAGAGCTTATATTGTATCTGTTGCTGTAGATTGAAAGGGCAACAAAATATGATTTTGTTGTATTCATATACTATGCTTATTTTAGTATTTTTTTAGTGTTAGAACTCTTCCCCAGTGCCCATCAGAGCTCTGAGTGCCAACGTTGTAAATTAAAAACACAACTAAGAGTAGTTGCACAGTGTGCTCCATGAATATGGACATTAATTACAGCAAAAGAACATATTTTTTCTATTTTTCAGTTAAGTATTAAGTGATCCTGAGCTCAGTGGAGGATCAGAATCTAATCTCAGATACAGGTATTTAAATTTAGAATAATTCTACTGACTGCAGTTAAAATCAGTAGAGTGAAATCTATATTTTATATTGGTATAACCAAGATCAGAATCTGTCCAGTGTTTCCAAAGAATGGTTGTATTTACTTATTCTGTTCTAGTTCTTTGTAATCCAAATTGCCTGTGTCTGTCAAATCCTTATTAGTTATTTGACTATGTGACAGGGCTGATGTATGAGAGACTTTGTCCTGTTGTGATGGCTGTCTTTTTGAATCACCTGTAGGAATTAATGATGGCCCTTCCTTCAGTGGGAAAATGAATGAGACACGTAACAAATGTCAGCCAAGATGGCATTTTATCAGTTTGCAATGTCTACCTACAAACACTATTTTGCTGCATATGTGTCTATGAATTTTAGCTGATTTTTTAAATGTAGTATAGCTTCTATTTAATTCTTTTTGAAAGAATTCAATCACATAGTTACTTTTACCATAGTCAGTATTGTTCTATACATTGAAGACTAAAGTCCAGATTCTCAGGTGCCATAAATCAATGTAGCTCCCATGAGGGTTGAGCCCAGTCTGCCCAGGGAATACTGCATGTTGTCTCTCTCTCTAAAACCCTGTAGTTTAAAGGTCTGAACCAAACCCCACTGAAGTTCAGAGAAAGATACTTCCTTATGCTTTATCAGCTAAGTTTGGATCCTACAGAAGCTTTAAGCATGTAATTTAATGGATTTCATGTCCACTGATTTTCTTGAGACAACACAAATGTTTGCAGGTTCAGGTATTTAACCAAACCCTGATCCCATCAGCCTCTTTATTTCTATATGTAAATGAAATGTATTGTGTGTCCAAGGCAATACAGTTGTAAAGGGGTGCATCTACATGTGCAATTAACGCATATTTTGATAAGGCAGTTTAGGCCTACATCGGGAAGGATTATCTCTGATCTGCACTACCCAAATCCTGGTCCATTTAGTTGTGGCCAGTCCTCACAGATGTGCCGCCTAAGTTGAATTCCTCCAATATCCCAGGATCTCCTACACCCCTGCCTGTAGAGCAAGGATAAAAGCATGTCTTGGCTCACCAGCCTTCAAGTGGCAACTCACAGCTACAGCACCTAACCCTGCCTCTGCTCAGCAGAGGCAAGGCACAGCTGTGCAAGTGAGGAACAGTCAGAGAAGGTTTCTAAACTAAGGGTGCGACTGCTCCAAACTCCAAGGTAGCACTAACACCAATCAACATTTTTGCAGCTTACAGCATAAGGTGTAACAAGGCCCCAAATGACTTGCACTGATAACAGCCTCGTTCTATGAGCAGTGAAATCATTTTTTGTAATGGTGCATAACTCCATCAAAAACCATCGTATTATTGAAGTGTTGACTGAAATAAGTCTTTGCCTTCTCTGCTTGCTCTTGCTTTGACTCCCCCTGACATGTAAAGAGGATGTTAGAGTGCCATACTACATTCCCCAGGACGGATAGGTATTCATAGAGGTGGGTCCTTGAATCCCTGGCTGTGCATCTCTGGATCTTGGGTATGCTAAATATGCAGATGGGTAAGGGTTGCTGGTATCTGACTGGCCTCTCATTAATACAAGAGTTAGGGGTGCACTCCATTCTTTTAAGCTATGGTCCTGAACAGCCATAAGGTGCCTTTCAGAGGTCCCCATCATGCTAAGCTTCCTTCTAATTGTCATCTCATGCAACTGCCAAGAGGAAGCTCCAGAAGTGCTTTTTTTCAAGTAAAATAGCAAAAGTTAGTTAAGGAACAAGGAATAAAATTTCATGATGGCATTTGCCAGAAAAAAAATCCATGGGTATATTCCTTCCAGGATCTGTAAATGGAAATTTTGAAACCCTTAGATTGATTTTATAACAGCTCAGGTAAGTAAAGAAAATATGCAAAAATATAATTGAGCAGAAATTGTTCTCAGTTGGAGACTAAGAGCTCTCAGAGGAGCCAAAACTCATTAAAAATGCTGTTCTGATGCCTCTGTTTGGCCATTATTAGGCTTCACTCATTTTTCTGCCATGCACAGACCAGGGGAAGCTGAGTTGCAAATCCCCTCAGTGGGAAATTTCTAGGAATGTGGGTTTTCTAAGGGTTTGGGAAATCTAATAATTCAGAAATATTTTAATTTAAAGAGAATTCCATTTTTGTTCGAGTGCATTCCTTTCATTTTTTCAACCCAGATATTGCAGCAGCCTTGTTGTATTACATGAGTAATGACCTTCTAAAGAAAAACGGGGAGTCATAGGATCTCAATTGCTGTGTTCTCAAAATGTGTTCTTCTAAATATTCAGAATCACTGAGAAGCCAATATCATGTTTTCATCGTAAGGCAGGCTTTCTCCTTGCTCTGGAAAGTTTTAAAAAGAACTCCACTTGCCATTAAGAACTTTCCTAGGAGGCCTAGAAAATCCTAATACCTCTTTCCTTGAATTCTTTTCTTGTTGCTCAGTAAGGTACCAAACAGATAAAGAAGTGTTTTACTTTAAATTTCATTTTTTATGGCTTGTCTACACAGGGAAATGTACCGGAATACCTATTGTGAAATCATCTATTCCAGGATGTGGCAGCATTTTGAGCAGAATGCTAAAAGCACTCCAGCCCTGACTTGGAAGATGGTGGTATGCCAGGGTGGGCAACGGGGGAGCCACAAGGGGCATGCTACTTGTTGTGACAGTGCAGCCCCAGCCCCTTCCCTGCCATCAATCTGGAGGCTGGCACTCATGCATCCACAGCCAGCAACAAGCCAGGCCAGGTCTCCACAGACCCTAGTGCAGCAGGTTGCAGCCTTCCTGCTGCCTGCTGCTGGCAGGGGCCTGCCCAGAGCCTGGCCTGGCTGTGTGTTGGGGGTTGCTGACCCCTGATCTATTCCATAATAGCTATTTTGGGATACATCTTAGTGTAGGCAGTAAAGTGTAACTTTTTTTTTCCCCAATTCAACACAATCCTCTTTAGAAACTCTTTAATAGTAGTTAAGTGTGGCAGATTTCAAGACAAATAAACACTGAATTCAGGCTACAAGTTCTTGAAACTTAGAACATATACCAGTATTGTATACTTTGAAGAAAATGCAGCATATCTGTCCAGTATACTTTTTGTTAATTAATAGGATAGAACAAGAAAAGGTGCTTGTGAAGGCAAATGATAAAAAGAGAGTAACATTGATTTCTGCCTTCCTCCTATAATGTTATTGATCTGTTTTTACCTAATTGGCACTTTCACAAATAAATGGAAAACAGTAGGATTTTAAGATTAGTTCTGGTAACTCTTTATGTTTCAAGTAGTTCTGCCTCATAACAGATCCTGTTTGTTAATGACCATCTCTCTGCCTCCCTGACAAACTAACGACTTAAGTGCCTTCAACATCCTTTCTTTGCTTTTGTTCTCATTCTCTTTAATCTCATGCTTCTAATTTGCCTTGTAATTTAGCTGAATAACAATGCTGCAGATGCCTTAATGCATTGGTAGAAGCAGTAATGAATGCGTACATGATTTGAGAAAAACAATTTTTCAATAAACATCTCATCTAGCATATAGGTAAGGTGGAGCTACTTAGAAGGAAGAAAGTGACTAAAAGGTAATAGTAAATGTGTGAAACAGGAAAAAATTACTTTTGCCATTTCCTACAGAATGTGACCAGGTGACACACTATTTATTGTGGTTAGCTTTTAGTAAAGGACAGCAATGCATACATGGTAATCAGAATGCTTAAAGGAAGTCAAAGGAGCAACTATAAATCCTTCTTAGGTCTCTATCATTTGGACATTTTGCAACAGGGTCTGTTTGCACGTGAATAGTCCCAGAATTCACATGCACAAGTGTTTGCAGGATTGAGGATTCAGAATTGCATTTAAAGCCATCTTTCAAGGATTTACTCCTATGAGTACTTAGGTGGAAGTTGTAGCACATCTTTGCATGTGAAATACAAGGAAGCATTTACTTCAGCTTCAATGGACTTGGATCAAGCCTTACACATCTAAAAGTTCAGAGCCCTAGTTAAGCATCCTGACTCCTAGGTCCTGATCATCCTGTTATCCTGGTGTAGATTTGTGGCAGTCAGAGGAGTTACACTGATCCAAAACCAATTTGACAATCCTCAAAGTAAGACTTCTGCAATGTATCCACAAAGCTGAGATAGTAGAACAGAGGTGATACGCAATTTTTCTTGCTATTTAAAACTGATTTATACTTATGGAACATAAAAAGCAGACAAACCAAAAGTTAAACATGCTGGTCTTGATTTTTAAAGCATCTCTGCCTTTCTTTCTGGTCTGATAAATTACTGATGACAACTCCTCAGAAAGTATTGTTTTCCTGGTTCAAATAAGAACGTCCCTGTGATCACAGGAGAGAGAGACTTCCATGTTCTTATTTGAGTTAATAAATAAATTAGTCCATGATTATTTACAGGGGAGGAACTATATTTTAAATCACTGGATTTAAATTTGTTGCCAAATACATGATGTATGGCTCACTTTTGAAGGAGTTTGGAGAATGTGTGTGTGTGAGAGAGTGTGTGTGAATAAGGAAGGGTACATTCCAATACCATCTAATTTCATAACATTACTATTTTGTTCATTATAACCAGCTAGATAGGGTTTTAGAAGGCATGTTTAAAACTAAGCTGCAAACGAGGCAATATTAAAATAATCCATGTCTGTGTTAACCTAACACTATTGTTTGTCCCTATCTATTCTTGTAACAAAACAGAAATACTCTGCTGTGTCTCTCTGCAACATATCTACGGAGGTCCTAAAAGTCATTAATGCCACAGAGGAACTGATAGCAGAATCCACAGGCCCTGGTGATCTGCCAGCAGACACTCATGACAGAGGGAAAGAGGTGTTTCCATTAGGTACAGACCCTGTCAAACTTGATGAGCAGCTCACCACATTGGAAGAAAATGTAAGACCATGATATCAATCTACATAAATGTAAAAATATATCTATATATCTGTATCTATATCTAGATAAAAATGTAAATATATATATATATATATATACACGCACACACATATTTATATAGATGTATGTATGTATGCATGTAAATCTCTATAAATGTAAATATGTCTTCAGGATGGAAGGGAGATGTTGGGACTTCAGGGACATGGTTTTGGGTTTTAGCTTTAATTATGCATTGCTTTTTTCTGAAACTGGCTACCAAGGCAGTGGCAGCTCTTCTTTGAAATACATAAAATGTAGGTGATAAGAAAAACCCTGCACAGATTCTGGGCTGGTTTTATACATTGTTATCAAACTTTTTAACTCCAAATAAGTCTTAATCCCTATAGTCACTGCTTGTGCACCAGCACTGTGCCTTGGTTTTTTGAGAAGTACAGTCAATCCTGTAAATTCACATTCTTGCATGGCCTCATGGGCCATTAGGTGTGAGAAGATAGAGTAAACAAAGCACCGTTTTAGGCAGGCAAGGAGTTAAGCATAGGTCTGACTTCCATCCACACCTTACCAACAGAGCTGACAAGCGCCTGGAGTAATGGAAGTGCATAGCTGTGCCAACCCTGCCACTAAAGCTGGAGGTGAGGGAGTGGAGCAAGGCACTGCCCCCTTACAAGGCGCAGATTAGCAAACCTATGAAATGTTCCCTCTCATAATAATCAAATTCTTCTGCCATTTTTGATGAGAAAGTGTCACCCACTGCCACCCAAAGGAAAAATTTGACCCCCAAATATTTTGTAAATCTTCCTTAAGTAGGAGTTCTAGTGCATCCTTCATACAGTAATCATCCACTCAGGCCTCCCAATCTTCTCCTACATCTTGCAACATTTAGCTAACTATATTTTAAACTATATTCCCTGTCTCAGTGGCTTTTTCAAAATCTGGCTGGACTACAAAATGTTCAATTATAACATCCTGAGCAATGCAAGAAAGTGGACACCTGTTGTCTGCAGCAGAAATTACTTTCAAATGAAAAACAAGAATTGTTTTAAAGTGCCCAAGAGCATGGCCATTTTGGTTTTAAATCAGAATTCTTTTATTTTATTCCTCCCTTTATGTTTTGAGTTCTCCAGCAAAGATGTTTAAGTAAGATCATTTAATTGCACAAAGCCATTTTTTAAAATGTTAGCTTTTGAGCTGAAATTGTTGTTTTGGAGATTCAGTTAATGAGACAAAATACATTGGTATGAACAGACATGAATGCAGGTTTATACTTGCAAGCCATTTAAGATGTCTTGTTTATTTGACTTTAATTATATAGCAAAAAAATGACTGATATAAAGGAAGAAAATGTTCTGCTGCAAATCATTAGGGAACGATAAAGTTTGATCTAGTCATAATCTACTTTTGTGTTCTAAAACACAAAAAAGCCCAAAATTGTCCTCGAGTGTCATAGCAAAGGATGGTGGGACTTAGGAAAAGACATTACATATGAGCCTTTTGTGCGTAGGTCCAGCTGTTGCTACTTGATTGGGGAACTTGTCTGTGGTGAGAGGGAGTGTGGTTTCTCCTGGAGGATTTTCCCACAGCCTTGTCTTCCACTTGCCTACAGAGTCCTCACCTGTGTGGCTGTGAGGCCAATTGCATTGTTTGTCCTTGCATTTTTGTAATGTTTTCCTCACTGGAGGATACAATACTGAAATGTAGGGGAGGAAGAAACAGCCACCACCTTCAATTTATTTCGACAGTACCAGAGTAGTCATTGCTGAGGTGGTATGCTCGTTATTTCTGAAATAGGCAGGAGCTGCAGTGTGAAGCCTACACAAACCTTTTCTCCAAAGCAGCAGAGCTCATTGCTTGATGATTACAGACCCAAAGGACTTGTTCCTTCGAAGTTTTCTGTCTTGGCTGTGGGCCAAAATCATTGGCTCCAGTTCAGACCTGGTGTGAAATCATCAGAGTTGCAGCTGCTTGCACCAGGTCTGAATTTGGCCCTACACATCATCCCATCAGGAGGCCAGCTCCTGACTCAAGGTTGTTTTGACCTCAGATGAGACTTCTGAAAACTTCTAATGTTCTGCAAGTCTTGTGCATGTGCTTTTCTAACCTGGGAAAAATTGCAGTGCATAACAGCACTGCCTCTCTGAATTATCCAGACCATTGATCTCTTAGGTCTGGATAATTCAGACTGGTGATGTATTTCAGGTTGGTTGGCTGACAGCCAACAGGTGCTGGCCTCCATTGGACCAGGTAAATGAGGTCAGTACCTGTTGGCTGTCAGCCAGCCGGTTTGAAATGCATCACTAATTGCTGGGCAGACTGGCAGTTCCTAGTTCCCCAGGGAGCCCAAGCCCCTCACCCAGGTATGTGATGCCAGTCACACAGGCAGAGGGAGCAGCCCCGCCCCCCACCCCCAGGAATGTATCCAGCTCAGGTTACTTAAAGAGATAGGGCAAGGTGTGTACCTTCTGTAGGTCCCATCTTAACCGAATTGTCACAGAGCAGAGTTTTTGGGGAGAAACAGAGGTGGCCTTCTGCCACACTTCCCCCCCCCCCCAAAAAAAA
>NW_017729006.1:19405815-19447017 GCF_001723915.1 Gavialis gangeticus | reverse complement strand
AAAGAAGCTTGGACACATGGCTTTACAGAGCTATGGGTACGAGCGTGTTTCATTTGGAAGGGTCACCTTTCACACCTAAAGAGAGATTACACAACACTTTGTTCCCACACAACACTGCAGTTTAATCAGACATCCTGCCATTCGAACATGCATCCTGCTGCAGGCATCCATTCCAACAGGAAACTTTTACTGGCACTTGCAAAAGAACCTGCTACTTTCTGGATTTGCTGGGAGAGGTGATAGCCACCAAAAGCAAGGCTGTTAGAAGGGATGGTGGGGGAAATGATCTCCCACTTCAGTGCAGATTGGCAGTGACAGCTTCATTTAGAAACATACTCTTTAGTAAGTTTTGGAGGGAAGGTGAATTATTGCTTCCCTTCAGACCAGTTAGAGCAGCATTAACTGAGGTCATTGGAAGACTAAAATCTGAGAGTGCAAATCCTGGAGAGTGGGAGCTTTCATGTGAGATATTAGGGCCTGGGGGAGCATCTGGTCACCAAGGCCCCCCAGGGGAGGACAAGAAACAATGAACACAAACTGATTGAAGATCGCTTCAGACTGGACATAGGGAAAAAACTTCTTTACAAGTCTAGTGCCGAGGGTTTGGAACAGGCTTCCCCCCAGAGGTGGTGCGGTCACGCACCCTGGCAGTCTTCAAAAAGCATCTTGGCATCCATCTTGCAGGGGTCATCTGATCCCAGCAGGTCTTCTCTGCCCAAGAGCAGGGGGGCTGGACCTGATGATCTGTAAGGTCCCTTCCAGCTCCTAACAACTGTGAACTGGTAGAGTTTCAGGCAAAGCAGTGAGAAAGAGAGGTGTATAAACCTCTTCCTACAACAAAGAAAAGCTGGATAAGTATGCATTTCGATGAAAGAAAGTAGAAAGGCATGACGTATTGTGTGTGACCTCTTATGAACAGATGGCTAGGAAATGACCGTTCCAGAAGTGGTTTATCTGGCTGCTGTAAGAAAATTCCTGAGACTGCTCAGAGGGGGGATTCTTTTAAAATGCTGTTTTTGGCAGGTTTGGAGGGTTACATTTATCTCCGCTATAAGATACATTATCCCACCCACCCCAAACTGCTGAGGGTACCCCTACAATTCATTCAGAAACTAAACCTAGTACAGGATATTGTGAACCGCTTAACTGGTGGTGTGTTTCATTGGGAACATGTAACACCAGTTCTGCCTGCCACTTGGCTCCCAATAGGAACATAAGGTGTTCAGTTTGGGAGTTGCTTACTCAGGATTCTCCTCCTCTCCCTTTCTGATACTGCCATAGCTGCATTAAAAGGAGGCACTCGGCTGGAGTCTCCATGCTATAGAAGAGAGGGGGCTGCTGGTACATCTCAGTAGCTCTGAAAGAGCTGTTGGGTGGAAGGATGCTGGCTGTTGTTTAACTGTATGAGTAAAAGTGTGATTAATTGCAACTATTTTTAAATCTCACAATTAATTGTGATTTTTTAAAATTGTTTGTCAGCCCTACTTTCTATATTTTGCCACGAAGTCAACATTTTCCAAATATGTCAAAATATGACAAAATATTAATCTTCCTTTCCTCTGTATTTCATAGCCAGAGATTGTATGTTCTTGTTATTTGTTTGGCTTTTTCCTTAGCTGCCAGTAGTCTTTAGTCTTCAAGTTAAGCTATAACTGAAAAGCAATTGGCCTTGCTCTGTGCTGTGATTTGGACCATTTAGGTATACTTGACAGCAGGCACCGTGTATGGGTTAGAGGGTCAGCTGACGGAGTTAGAGGATGCAGCACGCAAAATTAACAGTATTACAGCAGAATCTGAACTAGCTGAGCTGGAAGATCAGGTAGCAACGGCGGCAGCACAGGTTCATCATGCAGAGCTTCAGGTGAGAAAATTCTCTATTACCCTTTTTAGCAAGTCAATATAGAATTGCTTTGTTATGCTTAGTACTTGCACAGGTTTCCCTCGCTTTATGCTGTACATGTGTTCCTGGAAAACAGCTCATAACCTGAATTCACATAAAGGGAACCCACTTTACAATGTAACAAATAGGGATGCAGTCCAAGACCTCGACTGTACTGACCCCCAGACTTATTTCTACCACTTTTACAAGGCAATGTTGGTACTCACCAACAGCAGACAGTGCACACACACATAGGGCATTATCATAATGTGGATGGCAACTACAGAAACACGTGTCACAGGCAACGAGCAAGGAGCACAAATCTACACAGGAGACTGTATTTTGGTGTGCATCACGATGCACTGCACAGAGCAGTTGATTGTGGGCTTCCACCACACTGATCACTTAAGAGTGAATTTACCTAACATATAACAAATATTTGGTAGAAAAAGGGTCATTGCATAAGAGCAAATTCACACATACAGAACCCACATAAAGCGAGGGAAACCTGTATATTAATTTTTCCATTATGCAGACTTATCTTCACATTACACAGATTCTGTCTGTATCAAGATGGTGTAGTAATCCAAATACATGCATCAGCATAACAGCAACTCAGAAAGTGACTGACCCACATTTCAACATAACTGGTTATAATGGTTATAATACTGATCAACAGTGGGTCCCAAACCACTTTACAAAGTAGGTCAGAATAATTTCCCCCATTTCACAAATGAAGAAACTGAAGCATGAAGAGGTAAAGGGACTTGCCCAAAGCCACCCAGTGAAGAGCTGGGAATAGAACCCAAAAATGTTGAGTCCCAGGGAGCTGGCTTAACCGCAAGACTGCACCAGGGAAAAATCTTCCTTTGCGCCAAACATGCTGGATCAGATCCTACTATCACTGAAGTAAAAGGCAAATTATTTGTTGATTTTGGTAGGATCAGATTCAGGTCCAGTTAGTCTACATATGTCAATAGGTGGCAGAAGGTACCTTTTAGTAATGAACCAATAAAGTGACTTTGTCTTTATGCAAAGTCTGAAATTGGTCAAGTTCACAGATTAAAATCAGAGACAACTTCAGCCACCCACATTTACCTGTACAGAGGCTGCTCTGAATTGTTTTACTGGGCTGATCTATACCATGAGCTACATGCAGCAAATGCCCATTCACATCACAGAAGTTTGTAGAGGCTTGCCCCAGCAAACACTGAGTGAAAAATGATGAAAAAATTACACCACTTTTAAAGTTTTAAAGACAGCACTAATATTTACCTTACATTGCATAGACAAGCTCTATCTAACTCAAGAAATCCATGGGCCGACACAAGGCAAGGCGCTGCTAGATCTGGTTCTGACCAAAGGGGATGATCTAGTCAGTGACCTGAGGATTGAGGGGAAGCTCAGTAACAGTGATCATGAATCACCTTCCTCATCCATCGCAAAACTGGCAAATCAGTCAGCAATGCAGAAATCCTTGACTTCAGGAAAGCTGATTTTCACAAGCTCAGGAAATTGGTTGTAGAGGCCCTGATGGATCACAGCCTGACAGGGATGGGTGTCCAAGAAGAGTGGTCGCTCCTTAAGGATGCGATCCTAAAAGCACAAGTGAAGTCCATTCCGGCCCACAGTAAAGGTAGTAAAAGGGCTGGGAAACCCCCGTGGCTGAATAGGGAACTCATGGACCGCCTCAATCTTAAAAGAAAAGTGTATAAGGGATAGAAGACAGGAAATACCTCTAAGGAAGATTATGCATCACTGGCCCACACCTGTAGGGAGTGAACCAGAAAAGCTAAGGCCCATACTGAGCTTAGGCTGGCTGCAGGAATCAAGGACAATAAAAAGTCCTTCTTCAGATACATAGGAAGTTGAAAAAAAATAAGGGCAACATTGGATCCCTGACATCAAAGAAAAAGCTAATCTCCTCAATGATTACTTTGCGTCGGTTTTCCGCCAGCCCGAGGGGATCACCCCGCCTGACAGGACACAGGACTACACGAAGGTACAGGTGACCGTACACCTGCATTTTGTGAAGACCTTGTGAGGGAACACCTTGAGAGGCTGAATATCCACAAGTCATCAGACCCTGATGGAATGCACCCAAGAGTGCTAAAAGAGTTGGCCAACATCATAACTCAACCATTGGCGCAGATATTTGAGAACTAGTGGCGCTCAGGAGAGGTTCCTGAAGACTGGAAGAGGGCCAATGTGGTGCCTGTCTTCAAGAAAGGAAGATCCAGGGAACTATAGGCCAGTCATTTTGACCTCAATCCCTGGTAAGATCTTGGAAAAAATTATCAAAGAATCCATCAACAACAGGCTGACAGAAGGCACCTTTCTGAGAGACCGCCAATACAGCTTTGTTTCGGGTTGGTTGTGACTAATTAACCTCATCTCCTTCTATGATGTGTCACCTGGACAGGGTGGAAGAGGTTAATGTCATTTACTCAGATTTCAAAAAGGCCTTTGACTTGGCCCCCCATGATGTCCTCATGGCAAAACTGGGGAACTGCAGCCTTGACAACCTCATGGCCCGATGTTTCAGGAACTGGCTCCATAGTAGGACCCACAGAGTGATTGTTGGTGGAACCAAGTCAGCATGGCATATGGTGACCAGTGGCGTCTCTCAGGGTTCAGTACGCGGACTGGTACTCTTTAATATATTCATTAACAATATTGATTTAGGTGTTGGATGTTTAAGTTTGCGGATGACACCAAACTATAGGGAAGTATGGAGGATAGTCTGGGGATCCAGGCTGACCTGGATAGGCTCGCAAGGTGGGCATATACAAACCCGATGACCTTCAACATAGAGAAATGCAAGGTGCTCCACCTTGGGGAAAAAACCCACATCATACCTATAGGCTCGGCAGTGCTTCACTCACTAGCACTATGTCTGAAAGAGACTTGGGGGTCATGATTGACCACAAGATAAATATGAACCACCAGTGCAATGCTGCAAGCCGGCAAAGCAAATAAAACTCTGGCTTGCATCTACCAAAGCATCTCAGACAAGACCCAATGTCATTCTTCTGCTTTATTCAGCCTTGGTGAGGCTGCAGCTGGAGTACTACATCCAACTCTGAGCTCCACACTTTAAAAAGGACATGGAAAAGCTCAAGAAAGTCCAGAGGAGAGCCACACACATGATAGAAGGACAAGAGAGCCGGCCATATGAGGAGAGGCTGAGAAGCATTGGACTCTTTGGCTCTGAGAAGCATAGGCTCGGGGGGACTTGGTGGCAGCGTACAAGTATATCAGGAGTGTGCATCAGGACCTGGGAGAACAACTGTTCACCAGGGCTCCCCTAGGAAAAACAAGGTCCAATGGTCACAAACTGCTGGAAGACCATTTTAGACTGGACATAAGGAATAATTTCTTTACTGTCTGAGTCTCCAGAGTCTAGACTAGACTCCCACCAGAAGTGGTGCAAGCACCTACTCTGGACACTTTCAAGATGCCTTTGGATAATTATCTTGCTGGGGTCCTCTCACTCCAGCTGACTTCCTGCCATTCGGCAGGGAGCTGGATCAAGTTGGCCTTGCTACTATCTGCACATGTTGTCTTGCCAGCTGTGTCCCTTTTGGAATCACTTGTGTCTCAATTTTATCTTAATCTCCTCCCAAAGACTCATTTACTTGTTTACTTTCAGGTTTTTTGTAGCTTATTCTGCTTTGTTTTGCTTGATTTTTCTTAATTATGACATACTAAAGGTGGAAGGTTTGAGTCCAACTACAAAGAATCATAACCAACTGCAAAGAAGTCCTAACCAATTTGAAATCATGAAGGTATGATACAGTGTGTCGGCAACATTTTGGGCAGAGTGGCAAAACAGTGGCATGCTGCAGGGGAGCCACGAGGGGCCCAATACTTGTCGTGGCAGTGAAGCCCCAGCTCCTTCCCCACCTTCCACCCCAAGGCGTACATGAACCTGCTGCCAGCAGTGAGCCAGACTGGGGCTCTACAGACCCCAGTGCAGCCTCTTGTAGTGTCCTGGCTGTCTGCCACATCCAGCCAAGGCTCTGGGCAGGCCTTCCTGCCCACCACAAAGCCTTGGCTGCTCATAGCAGGGAGGCTGCAAGCAGGTGCACTGGGGTCTGCAAAGCCCCAACCCAACTTATTGCCAGTGACAGGTGCATGCATGCTTCAAGGTGGATGGAGGGGGAGGGGTTGGGGCTTCACTGCCAAAACAAAGATGGGTTCCTCATAGCTCCCCTGCCATCCACCCCAAGGCACATGTGCCAAGCAAAATGCCTTCTCATGCCACACTGGTATATGTGCTGGGGGTTGCCTACCCCTGGTCTGTGCTTTGAGCCTAACTTTCTCTAATGCAACTTGAATGAAATTAGGATTCGAGTCATTGGCTACCAGCTGTTTCTCAAACACAGCACAACACAAAGCTTCAGTTTATAGTCCTGCAGTATGTCAGTGCAATGCCACCAGATCATTCTTTTCAATGATTTAATCAATAATTTTTTTTTCTATTGAACAAGGGTCCCCTTTGGGAACCAAAGGATACCACACTCCAAAGTGTCTTTGCTAGATTGTCTTTCAGAATTACTAAAAAAATGAGCTGTTCCTTTTATATTTTTATTTGGTGAGGGTATGAACGTGTTGGGAAAGTGCATTTTTGTTGTGTTTTTATATTAACTTTGAGATTTCTTTTTCTCCCCCCAACTCTCTCTCTCTTTCTCTTGTTTTACTTTAAGATTTCAGATATTGAAAGCAGAATTTCAGCACTCACTTGTGCAGGACTGAATGTGGCACCATGTGTTCGCCTGGCAAGAAAACGGGAGCAAAAACAAATGAACCAGGTACCAGAGCATTGAGCAATATTGACAAATATATCGGGAAGCCCTTTTTTCCATATTAAATTTTAATAATATGTATATGTTCTCCACAGATGCACACAATAGACACATCAAGACAGCAAAGGAGAAAGCTTCCAGCTCCACCAGTAAAAGGTGCACTAAAAGTTTCAGTAAACTCATTTCACATATGTTCTCTTTCTGGTTAAATGATGCTGTGCAGCTGACAAACAGGAGGGAAATAAGTTGTGAGGTGAATAAAATAAGAATAAATAATTCCCTCCCAGGCTATATTTATATTGAATACTATACTGGTCTGTCTCTTCATAATGTGCTGTTGCTTGTTTTTTAAGTTAACTTTTTATTGTTTTACTTTACTAGGAGCAAAAAAAGAACCATAACCAAAGCATAAAAGAAATTTTAAAAGTTTGACCCGACCCCAAAGAAAGAGGGTGGGGTAAAACATTAAAAGGTATTTTATAGGAGATGAAAGATTTGGCAATGATGTGCTAATTAGCCGTGAGACAGGGATTTTTTTTTTTTGTAGGTGATGTCTTGTATTGGACCAACTGCATAGTTGTGATGGAAAGCTTTTGGCTACTGTGGTACTCTTCCTCAGATCTCTGGGAGAGCATTTTGGGAGAGAAGAGGCCTAAGGAAAGGTCCTGTGGTACCTGGAAGGTTGTTTAAGTCTATCCCAACCATACTATTGGTGCAATAAAATATATCACCCACAAAAATCCTTGCATCTTGCATATATCCTGGACCATCATGTCTATAGCATAACTTCAATACCGCTGAGTTGTAAATAACTGTCACTTTTCTGGAAAGTCAGTGCATTTCATTTGACTATGTGGGAAGACCTAATTAAAGCCTTGATCCAGTAAAGTACTATTTAGTAAAACACTTAAGTATGAGCTTAACTTTAAGCATGTATTGTTTAAGTATGTTTCCAAATTGAGGCCTAAGGCTTTAAAGAATCTTAGACCCAAAAAGAGTGTCTCCAGCTAACATGTCTAACTTCCTTTGATTTATGTTTGTCCAAGTATCATGCTTTCACCCCACCCTCAGATCATCATCTTAAGAAACACGTCTGTTGAAAACCTCTAAATCTTTTGGCTAAGAGACATTACTTGGTAATTTCGTATATAATTAAAATAGTTTTCACAAAATAAGAGTCTGTGCAAAATATGGGTATCATCACCAGTGTTCAAGAGTGAATGGAAAGTGCTGTGCTTTATATTGAACTCAATGCTACTGTCAGTGAGGGTCACAGAGGTAGGTGCCTCCTCTGTGAGTTATCTGGATATCAGTATGATGCACGCACTTCCTTTGCCAAGGCAGAAACAAGCTCAAAGTTGGAGCTGGAGTTCAGACATACCCTTGTATCCAATTTTTCACTTGTTTTCCACCCAGTACTTAAGAGCTCCTTAGTAGGGAAGCACCTGTGGGTCTCTCCATTCCCTGGAGAAAAGACACAAGTGCTAACCTGTGGACTTGGGCCACCAGTCTGAGGCAAGGTGCCCTAAATTTTAGGCTCTGCAACACCAAAGTACCTTAGATGTTGATTGTACAGGTAAGAATTCAAGATCCATGGGGCATGAAGGAAAACAAGCAAATGGGAGATGACTTAGCCCTGTGTTTAGGACACTAGGCTGGAACGGGAAGGGGGAGGGGGTGAGTCCTGAGTTACAGTCTTTGCTCCATATTTATGCATGCTGCATTGAATAGTCATTGAATGAAAAAAAGAGGAGGGATGAAACTTTAGCTTGGCAGTTAGAGACTTATCTTAGTTGTGAGAACTGTGGGTTTACATGGCTTCAGGCTAAGGATCTACACCTAGGTTTTCCTTTTCCTGTGTTGGTGCTTTAGCCACTAGCAGTTGTATAATAAGGCCACTGGAACAATGGCCATGGGCACTATTACATTTTTAAATGAAAGTGGCTATAACTATGTGTGCTAAACGTAATACTTGATGGAGCCTTCCAGAGGACATAGTTACTGTTCTGCCCATTTCTGGATCCAGTTCTAGAGTGCAGGTAGGAGGTAGGCATCTAGCTCCTCAAACAAAGAGATTTAAGATGTGCCCATCAGACAGAGTTGCAGGACCTTGGAGAATTTTCAGGTCTAAAAGATAGGCACCTAGCAAGTTCAGGTGGCCACTAGATCACAGTTTTAGATTTGGCTGTCTAAAATCTTCCTAAATTGAGGTTTAGATGCTTCCATCCTTCTTTCCAAAGGTTTGAGCCTGATTCTCCCAGCCTCCCTCTAATTTTATACCCGTATAACTCCATTGATTGAAGCAGAGTCAAGCTGAAGTAACATGGGGGTCAGGCAGGCTGTATCATAATTTTGAAAACTTCTCTTACAAGTTCAGTGCCTACTATATTTCCATTTGAAATTAATCTCTTTACTTTGTTTTTTTTTAAAGTATAACATTCCTCCTGACTTAGGTTTAAGCCTCTAATGACCTAAAAGATATGTTTCCTCATGTTTGTTGTTGTGTTTGGTTCCAGCCATGGCTTGAGGAATGTTCCCACTTCTTTCTCCCCAGGTGAAAAAACTGATGAGACTCCAGTTACTACTACTACTACTAATACTACTACTACTACTACTAGAACATTTAACAGAAACTTCATGCTCCGAGGATCTCTAACACAAAGAACTAAAGAGAGAAAAAGCACTGCCAAGGACCCAATGGTAATGACTAAGAATAGGCTTTTTTAAAGTTGTAATAAGGAACACTAAGCACAACATACTTAGCTCATTCTCACTGTGCAAAGAATGAGGCCTTGGCTATACTCGCCTGCCTCTCCCAGGAGAGCTTCTGGGGGCAGACAGTAGCTACCCCTGCCCAGCCACCAGAGTGCTGCATGTTCACACACCACTACCAGGGCTATGAAGGCATCAGCTGCTGTAGGGACTGCAGCAGCTGACAGAAAGCAGAGGAGTATCTGGAGGTGCCTTCTGCCAGCTGCTGGATGGTGACAGAAGCCTTCCTCCATTCACCAGAGAAGGGTTCTGCCACTGCAAAGGTGCTCTGAGTGTGCGGTTAGGCCTAGGGGTCCCCTGACTGCCAGCCGGAAGAGATATTTGGATTTCAGCTCCAGGTGTGTTAGTTATGGAAGATTAGTAAGTGCTGCTGGATTGATCCTCTCCTCAAAAAGTTACTGAGTGGGAAGTGGAAAGAGACAGCTCAACCCTCCACACTTGCCAGCTATTATAGTGGGTCAGGAGCATGGAGGACAGCTAACTGCATCTGAGCAAGTGAGGAGAGAAAAGAGAGTTGTGGTCCTTTGAAGAATTCCTGTTAGTGGTTCTCCCAGTCCACAGTTTATCCATATTCATGTATGAACATGCACAATTTCCAGGTGCGTTTACAGAATTGCAAACGGTGCCTTCTTTTTATAATTCTTCCAAAATAGAATCAACAGGCGAATTCCCATCACACCAGGCTGCTAATTCAGATCCTGGCCATCGCAGTGCCACAGTTTCATAGAGCAGGAGATACTTCTGTTATTCGACAGTAGGACTAGAAACATGCCCATGAGCCATCAGCACCTGTCCCCTATATTTGCAGGCCACCATTTGTCCATAAGGCCAAGAACTTCCATACTGGTCCCTCTTCCATTCTACATTCACAAAACAAACTATAAACACCCCACAGCATGCCTCAGGTAAGGAGCAGGATGGCAAAAGGGCTACTAATGCCTTGGCCACTGAAGTGGTAGAGAAATTACCAACTTAAAATATGTTCAGATGAGTGTGTGAACACTCCTAAAACATCCTATCCCCTGCTACCTTAGGTGAGATTTGCCCCCACTAAAGTTGATGAGAGTTTGCCATTAACTTGAAAGCTAATGGCAAAACCCCAGAAATCATATCTGAGGACTGCCACCCGAACCGTGTCAACTCCTCTCTGCAATTAGGAGGGTGGGACTTGTGAGGTGTACAGCCCTCTGTGCTGCATAGGGTGAATTTTAATTGGGAAATATGATAAGCTACTAAACTGGCAACACAGCAGTGTTTTGCTTAAGAAGACTTATTAGGATTGTATTCTATACCTATTTTGTAACTAAATATTTTGCTAAACTTGTCTTTTTTCTCTGCATTCTAGAAACCAACTATAGGAGCTGTTGTTATGTACTAGAATTACAAACTCTACTGCCAATAACACACTGCCTAAGGCTGTACACTTGAGTGCCTTTACCTAACAGCCATTGTATATGTCCAATAGAAAATGGACCCTTGAGAACCCACAATGCCTCAGTAATAGGGCTTTGTTTGGATACCTCACTGAGAAAGCTGTCCAAGTCTTCAGCATTGTGGTCTGCTAATGGAAACTCTGCCTTAAAGTTCTCATAAGACTGGAGAAAGGATACTGAGTTTCAAAAGCAAGGCTCCACATTTTAAGATGCACTCCTCCCCCTCTCTCCCCCCATCAATTGTACTGAAGTATATTGTCTTTAAAAATCCAGTATGTTTTTGTACACTTAATTCAACTGTAATTGTTGGTCAATATTTCACATGAAAGGAAAGGACAAAGCAAACCTGTGATTCTTCTCTGCTGGCCTCTTATTGTTCACATAGATATCTCTCTTGTTGAGCAATAAGAAAAATTCCACATGCAGTGTAGTGAACATTTGTTTTGTAGAAGCTTGGAGGTGGGGGGGAAATTGGTGTACCTGATTCTGCTCCCCCGAGCTCAAAGGGAGCTATAACATCAAGTCAAATGTTTCCAGGATCAGCTTCAATGTCTGAAGAGTCCCTATATGCTGAGAGCGCACCTTTGTCTGAGTTATTGTTCTAACTCCAGATCTGTGTGCTTTTCCTGTTGAGAGAGCAGTTTACAGTGGTGATGGGCTGCCATGTTTCACCATGACACCATAGTAGGTAACATGCATGCAGTGTATCTAAGACTAAATGTGTGGGGATCGTTGTTCTGTCATCTCAATGCATCTGAAAACTTGCAAAATCAACACCTCTGCATCTATTATACTGCTTGGAGTTGCCCCTGTTTGGAAGCATCCCAAGTATTTGTTATGATACGGTTGGCATAGCTCAGCACTGAGCCCTGCCAGTTCTTTAACAGTACAAAAGTAGAGTAAAATAAAGCTAGGAATTAGGAACAGTTTCCAGAAAGTGCTTCCTGAAATGTATTTTTAAAAACCAAGAGAGTGATTATGAAAGGTCCTCAGATCCATGGCAGGGAGAATGAGACCTAAGGAACCTTTCACCTCCCTTGCATATTGCATGGAAGGCCCTTTCAGAATGTCGGTCCTTTTGCTTTGGAGAACATCATGACTGCCGGTGCCAGTCCTTGTGTCCTGAAGGATGTAGGGAGGCAATGGGTTTATGACTCCATGCCGACTGCAGAGCAGGATCAGTGAGTGCAACGGTGATAAACTTCACCCCAGGAGGAAGTGCAGCTTGAGATGTCCTTCACCTCTGTACCAAGGAGTTCTGGGAGGGAGAGCACCTCTTACAGCTCCACCTGGGACAATACATTTCTGTCCTTTGCCAAGCTTAGTATGTAACAGGCATTGTGGAGCCCGAAGGAGCAATTAACCATGTGCATATGGAAATAAATTTTGGACTGTGCAGTGATTTAAGGGTCTACAATGTTGAACACTTCATGGCTGATGCCAAACATTTGGGCCAGGATTTTCAGATGCTTCAAGACAGAAGAGTAGCCTGGTTTTCAGAAGCAGTGAGTCCCTGCAGTTCCCATCAGCTTCCTTAAGCACTAGGGATGTTCAGCACTTCTGAAAATTAAGCCATTTTTCTTTATGTGTCTAAACTTTGGGCAGCCACATTGACAGTTTTGGGTTGTGGGCTGGAGAGATGAACAAAACCTGGAATTAATCAGGTGTAACTGGATGCCACCAGTCAGATTTGATGCTAAATAGAAGAGAAAAAAAACAAAGAGCGTATGAAATGAGGACTAGTCATGGTGCAGTTCCCAGTCTCCCAAGCTCATTCAGCCCTGGGAAAGGTAAATGATTCCAGTTACAAACTTTCTTCCTATATGTGTAGTTTGTCCACCAGTGCAGTTAGAGCATCACCTTTGAAAACATTTGGCTCATCCGGAAGTATGACGTCATTTCCCCAGCTGGTGTAAGTCAGCATAGTTCCATTAGCTTTAGTGGACCTATACCAGCTGACGAGCTGGCTCACGATGTTTATTCTGGGCCAAATGAGGCCTGCCCCTCGTCCCAGGCAATGCTAATTCTTTCCAATTGGTTCACACAGGTATGGGCATCGTACTTAATCCACTAAGGGTAAACTGTATGTACCAGGCAGTGGAGGAGATTAAAAAGCACAGGACACCTAAAGTATTCTTCATCTTTCGATTTCTCTCCCCTCAACTGTTCTCCTATCTATGTACTATACATTCCCAGATTTTTGTTTATACCGGAATGTGTGCTATGAAACGTTACTAATGGTGGTTGGTCTAACATATTCATCTAAGAATACTATTAGCTAATATCGTATATGTAATATCAATTCAGAAATGACTAATTTTAATAGATTAACTCTGGCTTCTGTTCTGTTAGTGTGATTTAAAAAAACAAACAAACAGAGTTTGGAATAAGATGTTTTCCATAAGAGGCATGAAAAGCAACTACTGTTGTGTTACAATGTTAAAATATTCAGTCTTCTTTAACACAAAATGTGTACTGTGTAGGCATTGCAAAAAAAACAAACAAACACAAAACCCTGCTATATGGCATTTGAATTTTTACAAAGGTTTACTTGTGCCAAATATGTGCAAAGGTTTAATTTACTGTTTTAAAAAACAAAAATCATAAAAGCATATGTTATAGCACACAAAGAATTATTTTGTCATCCAGTGATTTCAATCTTTAGTGTTAATATTTATATTTAGATTAATTTTTATAATGAAAATATTTTAATGGTTAAAATGAAGACTATATGATGATCTATTTGATTAAGTCTGAGTGAATATTCAGCTTGCCTTGTTGTTGTTTGCATATTCACCAAGAATTATTGTCAAAGGACATGATAAAAAGAGTAAAAGTAATTTATGAAAAAGAATGCCTTTTCAGGGACTTGATTCATAAAGAAAACAAACCAACAAAAAAAAGTTCTACTCTGTTGTTTGGATTTGTGTGCACTTTACTTGGGAAAAAGTGCAGCAGGCACTATACCACACTTTATAATACTACAGTACAAAGGCCTAACAAGCAGTTTTCGTAGCAGCAGTGTCTGGGACAGTGGTGGCTTCAGCCCCTCTACATCAGCACCCACGGCTGATGCCCCATTTGCCCATCCCTTGTTACAGTATGTGCACTGCTTTGTACGTACAGGTATCCATTGCACGCAAATGACTGCTGCTCCATTATGTTTAGGAGGTGGTGCAACTCGGGAAGGGAATCCAGTGCTCCACTATGCCAAGCATACTAATTTTGCTAAGAAGTGATATATACACGCCCTATACACAGGTCTTTCTTTCAGAATGATACTGGAGAAGAAAGAAAAAATTTCTCCTTAAGAAATTTGGTATGTATTCCATTCTAAGCTATATGCACAGACTACATTAAGTATAGTGCCTACACTTTCCATCAGGGTCATACCTACATAAGAGACTCAGGATTTGGCCCTCTGTGAATCCATAGCACCTTTTCCTGTGTTCTAATACGTCCTCAATCACACATAAATTAGAAGCCTTTAGCCATTTTTTTCCAGCTAAAATGTTGATTGTGTTGAAACCAAAATGTTTTTACAAAAATGGCAATTTCAATGAAAGTCTCAACAAAATTAATGTTTTGAATTAAAGAAAAATCAGTTTATATTATTTTTTATTTTGGATATACCAGAATTTCATTTCAAAATGCTATATTATGGGGGAGGGAGATCATTTTTTTAAGTGTTATTATTTTTTGTGTCAGTAAAAACATATGTTGTATACTACTACTACTACTGACCACGTTATGAAATAATTTTAAAATAGTATAAGTATTATGCAGTATAATGACTGGCATACCAAATATAGGACAGAATTAAAATATTCTATTTTTATTTGTTTTAAAACCCATTAAAGGCAGTGCTGTATAATACTTATTGAAACATCTTTTCTAGATCAGTTTATCTCTGTTTTTGGTGTTACAAAGCATCAAACATTACAACAACATTAAGATGCCTTTTGATGTAGCAAAGAAGATAAGATGTTTTGATTAGTATTAAGTGGATGCGGCTCTTAATAAAATTTCTCTAATGCACAGAAAAATATTTGTTTCTATTCAAAATTGGAATGAAAACAAATTTCACAATGTTGATATTTCATACAAAATGGAAATTCTGAATTTCAATAGGCTCCTCACAGACATTGCATGCCATTTGTTTTCCTGTTTCTCCTATTTCTCAGCATTCATGATTGCAAGTGATAATGAAAGTCTGAAACCCCACTCTCTATCTTCCTCCTGCTGTCTTACTCAGAATTGAAACACACACACATTTACTCTCCTTTCCTAGCCCATCTGAAATTGTGCACCCAGCCTCGCTATGTCTGTAGTATGCTCTACACATGCTTCATATCTATGCAATGAGTTCTGCTTGTTCTGTCAGTTTGTTCTGAAAATCCTATGAAAATGCATTGCCCCTTTGTAGTGAAGTGATCACATTCACAGTATTGTATGTGTGCACATCCAGAGGCACCATGCAGTTTTGAAACTGGCTCAGACAGCTGCCTGAGGATTCACCTGGGATCCCCTGGATGGCAATGTCTAAGTAGCTGATGTCCTAGCATAAGGGTCATGGTTGAAGATGGGGAGTCTGATTGCGTTTTGGCTGGTGTCTAGTGATTTACTAGAAAGATTCAGTGAGGGCTGGTTTTGGCAGTGCAATTCAAAGCAGATCTATGGCTAAGAGCTGGTTGTTGAGAGGC
The DNA here is from genome assembly GCF_001723915.1 of Gavialis gangeticus. NCBI lineage: Eukaryota > Metazoa > Chordata > Crocodylia > Gavialidae > Gavialis > Gavialis gangeticus. The sequence continues at coordinate 19,431,422 of NW_017729006.1, read as the reverse complement.
AGCAGACATTGGCCCAATATGTTCATCCTTTTTGGGAATCCCAGGTCATGTTTAAATTGGGACTAGTTTTGCTGTGTTTGCCTGCTACAGAGCATAGCAATGGTCAATGTCTTCATAAGCCACATGAATGATAAATCATTAGAATCACTTCAAGAATTCAAGGTAATCATTAGCGCCATGGTAATTATTAGCATCATTGATTCCTGGCTCAGTTCACACATATGGTCATACTTGTGGTGTAGGTTGCTTACCACAGTTTGAAGGTTTAGCAGTTGGAAACCAGAAATATCAGGGAGGTAAGAAGTCTCATTACATCCCACATTTTGAGACTGGATCCACCTACCTCAACTTTGGGACCTTTAAAAAGCATGATAGATTTGTACCTTATAGACAAACCAAAATAGATATAGATATAGATATCTATATATGTATATCTAGATAGATAGATGCAGCTTGTGCTTGATATATACCTACTTTGCTTATTCTATAAGGCACATATCTACCCTGCCTTCTACTTCACTTCAGACTAAGACAGCTAACTATGTTTTTTTGGGACCTTTTCAGTGGTCCTCACTTCAGAGCTAAAAGAACCAGAGCAATTCCAAAAGACTGTGAAAAGAGATATAGATCCTTTAATAACCCACACTATGAAAGATATAATGTGGTTTAATAATGATCATTGATAAAATATTATGCTATTGTTTGGAGTGTGCAGGAGGTTTTGATGTAATGCTGAGAAACTCAGAATTACTTAAATGCCACCCCTCTACTTGTTAATCCAGATACAGAAACTGGGCACAACACATATACTACACTAGTGATGCTGGTAGATAACTGCATTTTATTATTGTATTTTCTTACATACAGCACACATCTCTTCTCCCAAAAGTCAGGGGGAATGTGTTTTAAGCAAAGAAGCTGTTTTCTTCACTGGAAAAAACGCATTCCTGGAGACACTGTGCATGCCCTGGTGCTGCTAAGGCAGCGACTGCTTCTGTCTGTTCAGCAAACTGAAGAGGTAGAGTCTTGCGTTAACCTTCACAGCCTTAGCTTGTGCCTGAAACAGCACGTGATCTGTTCTGATATGGTAATGACACCTTGAGCACATCTACACGGGATGCTTAACTTTGTATTTGCATAATTTACTGTGAAGTAAGCATGTGTGTCTACAGGTGCACATGCTTACTTCTCAGTAAACCTCCCTAATCCTGAATAAATTTGCTACCTGCAGATGCAAGTAGCAAATCTACCCAGGATGAGTAACAATGCCATAGCACTCATGTAAACACTGGACTGGGAGCAAAATCTGCTCCCAGTCAGCAGTCCATCAGGGGGCAGGAGATAACTCCCTGCCCCTGAATGCTGCCTGCTGCCAGGGCAGCCTTTGCCACAGGAGCCCAAGTGGGGACTATGTCCCCCTGCCCCAGCAGCAGGGAGCTCCAACCCCACTGTTCCTAGATCACAATCAGGGAGCTGGGGCTGGGAGATCCTTATCTCCCAGCTCTCCAAGCCCCTGCTCCGTCATTGCAATTGAGAGGCTGGGAGATAAGGGTCTCTCAGGTTGAGCCCTGCAGCCACAACCATGGAGCTTGGGCTGGAAAATAAGGGCCTCCCAGTCCCTACCTCCCCAGTTGTGATGGCAGAACTGGGGGCTTGGAGATAAGGGTCTCCCAGCAGTGTCCCCATGGTCACAAAGCTCCGTGCTGGAGAGGGTTAGGGAGCTCTTTCCAAGCCCCATGTCCCCAGCTCCCTGCCAGCCCCTGGGCTAGCACCTGGAGGGGGCTGGAGCTCCCCGCAGTTGCAGCAGGGGCCCATTGCAGGGCTGCATGAAACTGGGTGTAGGGGCTGGCAAGGTTTTCAAGCCACAGGCCAGAACAATAGCACCAAGGAACTTTCCCTCTGCCCGCACTGAGGCTAGTCCCCTGGAAGCTGCACCTGCATTGTTGCCACTTTTCCCAACCCCCAACTCCCTAGTTAGGGTGTGTGTGTGTCTTCCAGACAGTGGGGAACTCCATGCTGTCAGGAGACAGCCACACTGGGAGTTCCTGATGCCATACTTTTGGACATGCTATGTTTCTAGGAGGACTTTCTCTACAGCCACGGTAGAGGGTGGCCATGCTGTCAGCCATGACTCTGAAAAAGCCTTTTTTTCTACGTTTTGTTTTCCAAAAACAAGGTGCATGTTTTATTTGGGGCTGTGTTGTATGTGATAAAATATAGTATTCAAGCAAGATTTGCCAAACATTTATAAATGCCCATGAATAGGTTTAATAAACTGAAGGAGTCATAAAGCATTCACCAACCCTTCTAAAAAAAAAGTACAGTGCCACATGAGTCCAGTGATATAAGACATGAATAGCAAGTAGTCATAGTAAGTAGTTTGCAAATAGGCCAGAGTCCCAAAATTCTCCATACAAAGTGTCACACAACTGACAATAACAATCAATTTTGTAAAGCAACACAGATCTTGTTGGCAGATAATTCATGGGCAGAAATAATTACAAGGACTTAATTATTTGCTGATTAATTCACTGTTATTGAACTTTCTGACAGTGATTTAAGAACAAGGCTAGAAAGATTTCTAATGCTTCTTCTGCAGTGCTATTCACAAATTGAATGTTAATTCTAGTTCATTAGCTAAGTGTTAAATGATCTTTTTTGGACATAAGCCACAAAGTATTAGCACTGCGTATAATTTTATCTGAAGTATTTTGGTGGTAATAGCTACTAATCAAGATTAAATATATTGTAATTGGTATTGCTCATAAAATTACTATAATTGAATTAACTGACATCATGATGATCCATGTTAAGCCAGAAATCATGGCTTATTTATGCAGTCCATTATAATAGGTTTCTTCATTACTTATGGTGCAGAGTGACTTAGAGCTTCCTGACTAATGAAGTCTCATGAAGATTATATTTAAGATTGTTAAAAGGGAGCTGAATCAGGACAACAGCATACCTTGGTCCTATTTCCCCAGTAAGTTAATATAGGATTAAAGACTCTGTGAGCACTAAACTACCAATAAGGGCAGGCAATATACCCACTGGAAATACGACAGAAAGGCTTGTTGACACATTAGCACTGACACTATGTTTTATACAGAGTTAATTCCAAGCACAAGAATTGTTTGGCTCTTGGGCAGATCTAATGTCACAGTGAATGGTGATGTCAAGGCACAGGGTGGGTGTTATTGGGGGAGTGCTTTGCTCAGAGCAAAAATACTACTAACAGCTTATGGTTGCATTCAGTGCCACTTTTCACCTTCCATCTGAAACCTGAGTGCAATTATTTTTAAATGAATTTGCATGGGAAATAAATAGATTACATGGCTGAGGACAACTAGGCAAAAGGGTTAAAGTGTGTATGTCAGGAGACAGAAGAATGCAATTGAAATGGAAGTTAGTGTTGTTACACTCCAGCAAAAAATGGGGTCACCAGCCTTCATCCTCTTCTGCATCCATTGCTTCTGGTTCCCATAATGCATTCAAGATCAGGTCCAGGCCTCTGCCTCCGGGTTTTAAGCTGCTCTGGCTGCTTCTTAGCTGCCTTTTTCCAAACCGGCCAATAGGTCGGACTCCACGTCCCACATACCAGAATGGATCAATCTCAGGACCTAGAATTCAAACTGCTCAGTGAAAAAGGTGCACTTGAAGTCATTATCCATGAATGACTATCGTTTTGGGGTGAGCATCTCTTGAACAAAGTCCAAACATTCAAAGGACATTATAGCATGCGAGACAAGTTCCAGGATAACTAGAAAAGCAATACACATCTGTAGTCCTACATATAGGTGACTCTTGCCTTGTGTGGAAGCTCCCCATGTGCAGGATAAGGGTTTGGGTAGTCAAGATTATTCCCACCAGATGGAATTTCCCTTTCCATTTATGGGTCTTAACCTCCTGTTCTTACTCGAGTGAAACTCCCATCACTTTCAATAAGCAGCCCTCTGTGGTCTGTCTAACACTAAAATAACAGACAAAAGTCTTTCAGTAAAAGTAACCACTACATTTTTTCTAGAGATTGTAGCCATCCATCTCAGCCACACATAGAAGCACACAAATTAAATGTCTACTGGAATTAAGTATAAAGCAGGCCTTGTTCTCTGCTTTAATGAACACACAACTCCCATTGAAACCAAATTGGAACATTGTCTGCACAGAACAAACTGGCGCTTGAAGGCCAGCCACACCTTGTCATGCATCCACAGATGCATCACGAGTAGGTTCAAGGAGGTGATCCTCCCCCCCCATGTGACACTGGTCAGGCCGCAGCTGGAGTACTGCATCCAGTTCTGGGCGCTGCACTTCAGAAGGGATGTGGACAACATGGAGAGGGTCCAGAGGAGGGCCACTCGCATGATCAGGGGGCAGCAAGGCAGGACCTATGAGGAGAGGTTAAAGGACCTGAACCTGTTCAGCCTCCACAAGAGAAGGCTGAGAGGGGATCTGGTGGCCATCTATAAACTGACCAAAGGGGACTAGCAGGCATAGGGAGAGTCCCTGTTCCACTGAGCACTACCGGGAGTAACAAGGAATAACGGGCATAAGTTGATGGAGAGTAGATTGAGGCTAGATATCAGGAGGCACTACTTCAGAGTCAGGGCGGCTAGGAGCTGGAACCAACTTCCACGAGAAGCGGTGCTGGCTTCTACCCTGGGGTTCTTCAAAAGGAGGCTAGACAGCCACCTAGCCGGGGTCGTTTGACCCCAGTACTCTTTCCTGCCATGGCAGGGGGTCAGACTTGATGATCTGCTCAGGTCCCTTCCTACCCAACCAACTATGAGCTACACTCAGACCAAGGCCTGCACTAGCTTTTGCTGGCATTACCTTACAGGTGGTAGAAGGTTGTGGTAGTAGAAACTAGCAGAGATCAAGGGATAAACCCATCAACACATTGCCTGAGAGGGATCTACTTTGTACACTTTCAGAGCCCTGATCCATTTTGTGTCTCCCCTCCCTCAACAGAAGTTCTGAAAGAGGGTGATCATACGGAGCATATGCTTGTCTTCCATGTAAGTGAATAGCTCCTGGGTTATCTTCTGGATCACTGTAGGTTAAATCCATAGCATCTGCCTGGGTGCATGTATTAAATACATCTACTGAAGAAAAACCAAAATTACTTGCATTTTGGTCACTGTACTGAATGTGTCCTTTAGTCAGTCTTTCCAAACTAGCCATCATTGGAAGATCTTGTAGGCCATAGCAATAGGTTCCAGAAGAAACCTTCTATGCTCTGAATACTTTAAAACCACAAACGTACTAAAGCTGCCAGCAAGATTTCAATGCAGTTATTTTTCTATTGGAAAATGCTGCTGTGTTGAAAATCTCAGTGTTCATGACAGCCTGTCAGTGTCAACACAGTTTGCTGAAAAAAATAAGTTTAAAATGCCAAATTGAAAGGTATGGTTTTGTCAATTGCTTTATTCTATTGTTTTATTAAGATTTAATATTTTACCTTATGTAAATATTAAATCTACTGTTGGAATATTAACATTTTTACAAAAAAAGCTCTTTTCTGTTTTGTGTAACGTTTCCAAATTCTGATATTTTGGAATTTTTGTTCTATAAAATATTTTAACTTTGAGCTTCTTAGAGATAAAAACAAATATAGAGATTTGGAGATTCTTTTCATGGGACAGAAATTCTCATTTATGATCACTATCCAATAAGTGTCTGACACTGTATCAACGAGATTTTATATCAGAGATCAAAAATTTTAGCACATATGAAAAATGCCATACAAACATGGCCGATCTTTTTACACAGCTTTTACACATTGTACATGATCTTCAAACTTGGATTTTTTTGCACTATTTGATTTCCAAGACCAGGTTGTTGTTTTTTAATTGCACTGGAAAAAAATGGCAAGATTGATATAATGCAAGAAACCAGAATGGGAAAAATGCTATAGCATCGTGATAGAAACATCAGTGCCATAATCAAGTTCCTGCTATTATTCCAGGAATACAACTGTCAAGATAGATTGATGTCCAAGTTTATTTGAAATACATTTACTAGTTCACACAGAGCTTTGAAATGAGACTGCAAGACAGGACCCCGTATGTGTTACTCTTTAAACAGAGACAAGCAAAAAAAAAAAAATCCCAAGAACCCCAAAAAATAAATCCCTTCCTATGGTGATCACAAATTGCCCTATGAACACAAAATAACTTTCTCAAAGATTTGTGATGTAAATTGTGCTGCAGGCCATGAATTTTTGTATGCCTAGCTTGAGAAACCTTAAAACTACTGTCTGGTTACCAGACAGTACTGAGCCCCCCAACCTCTGGAAAAAAAAAATAAAAAAAAAATAAAATCAGACCTTTAAATTGAGTCAAGTAAGTAACTAAAAATCTGAACTCCCAATCTCTCTACTTGCTTGTAAAAATGTAGAAACTTCTGGTAAAGGGAACTCATTCCTGTTGCTCATGGCCAGTCCCCTGTAAGCCTTCAGCACTCAGTGCCCAAGAATCACCCACTGAAGTATTCTGAGGGGTTAGAGAAAGGACAGTGCACACTATAGGTTCCTTCTTCCATTTCTTTTTTGCACCCCTTCATTATGAATATGCAAGAGAGGTTTGTTTTGATGATGCTTCTGTCACAGAGACTGTTTACGATCCCTGTTTTTGACTCAGTGCAAAAAAGATGGTATTGCCATTTATCTAGCCTGGCTTCAGACATTACAACGATAAAATATTTGGAAGTGAGAGGTCTCTGATGCACTAGTGTCTTCCTCATTGGCAACATTTAGGGGGTGCATGCAGGTGCACATACACCCCCTGAGCTTGGCGGTGCACCCTCTATGCGCCAACATTACCTGCAGCTCCTGCAGGTGGTCGCCGCTCCCCACCCACCTCGCTGCCGACACTGCTGGTGGCATCTGCGGGCGGTCCACGATTGCTGGTGGCCACTGCCAACACTGTCAGTGGCATCTGTGGGTGATTGCCACTGCCAGTCAGCACTTGCCACCTGCACCCCCTCCACCGCCAATAGCGCCACTGCCACCTGCAAGAGCTCATTGTGCCCCCCCAGCCTTCTGGGGGCACATGGCATTCATAGTCTTCCTTGTGCTTCTGTCACAGAAGTTTAAAAATGGGGACATTTCACTTGACTAAGAGAGTTATAAAATCAAACATCCTAATCTATATGAGAGCACAACATACAATGGGATGGAGGTTATTGCTCCATTTCATCTTTTTAACCTTAAAGACAAACCCAAGAGGACTTTGCGCTCAGCATTCTGACTAACAACCTGAGTCTGATCTCATTCATGTGTGCATGAGTCTGGCTTTCATCGGAGGCAATGGAATTATCCCCAGCGAGACAAGAATCAGGCTGACAGTCTCCAGCTTAGGGGCAAAATCAAAGTTCATTTGAAAGAAGACCAAAAAACAAAAACAAAAAAACAAAAACAAAACAAAAACAAAACAAAAACAAAAAAAACACAAAACCCCAAAACAAAAAAACCCAAAAAAACAAAAATCAATGCTTACTTCTGTTGTCTATCTGATGTTTATATGATCTGCTCTGGCCTGTCACAAAGCTGAGTGATACCAAGAGCACCAACACATAGACTGTGACAAGCTTTAAGTGCTTGGATTGAGGTGACCAGTGAGACTGCTGAGACCATGGCACTGAATACCACATGATGGGTTGGGGATAAAGGCACTGCAGAAAAAGAAGGAAACTCAATTAAAATGCATGATTTAAAGAACACGGCATCAGCTCTCAAAAACATACTAAAAAATTGAACCCCTTGACCCACGCCACTGAGGATGGGACTAGGACCCAGAATGTCTTGTGTCCAACACTGTCACTGACTTGCTATGTGGCTTCTTGCGACTAGTCCTTATGCACTATGTGGTCAGTGGGTATAGCATTTGCCTCCCTCAAAAGTGATGTAAGGCTCAGTCAGTGACTGGGGATAACTGTGGAGTTCTACAGCCCATCAGGATTCGCTCTCCAAGTATAATATCAATGACCACTTTTATTGCTGTTCATGTTTTCTTTACTAGTATGTTAGCTACTGGGGTATTTTACAGTCTTAGGTAGGATTAAATGCGGTGGAAAGGAAAACTTTGTTGTAAACTTTCCTGGTACAAATTTGAGATTTCTTTTTTAATTCAACACAACACAACATTGTAGTTTCAAGTTACTTATTGCCACTTGAATATGATCCTACCCTAGAGTCTCAGCAAAACTATTGAAGGCAGTGAGGCACAGGAAAGACAGACTACAGAGTGGGCTCTACAGACAACTGTCTACAAGAGCTAGGCAGTAATGGGAGGAAACAGGTCTAGAAAATTAGGACACAAGGGAAAGTATTCTAGGTGCTATTCCTAGCTCTGTATTACCTCACTGAAATCTTGGACAAGTCACATAACCCTTCCTTTTTTCAGGCTTCCTGTTTCTAAGTGAGGATATTTAGCCTACGGGGAAGCTGAGATAAATATTTTGAGCCCATACCAGCTGAAAGCTACAAGCAGCACTGTCAGTGGCTTTAGACCTGTCTACCTGTAAAACGAGTTGCCGGTAGGTCAATCCTGGCAAACTTCCTAGTGGGAACAGTTCAACAATTTGCAGTTTTTAAATCATGTCCGCATCCTATGACAGGCAGCGGTGCATTCCAGCACCCCCAAATCTGCTGCTCTGCCCTGGCTGCCAGCCAAGCCTGAAGCAGTGCATCTGTGTCCATGTGGCACTGCAAGCTGGCTGATGAACAGCAAGGTGTGTTAATGGATGCGATCACTCAGTAACACTTATTAGTTCAGCTGAAGCAGTGAGCAGATGTGAGGTCACTGCTTCTGACTTAGGAAGCAACCTGTGTGGAGCAGTATAGGATGTCTGAGATCACCACTGCCTGGCAGATATGCCCACATGGGTTAAAAAGCTCTTCTGCCAGTACAGCTTATGCCAGTTCCTCAAACAGAATAAGCAGTGCTGGCAAAAATGCATGTTTGCTGATACATCTGTATTTACAGTTCCAGCCCGCATAGCTATGCCAATTAGGATGGTGATTGTTTTAATACTCCAAACTGATTCAGCTAGGCTGGTGCAACTTCTAAGTGTGGACTAAGCCATTAATAGGTACAGGACCAGGCCCTGAAACATCCTCACATTTGGGGAGATAACAAAGGGCACTGTGTAACATGCAGTGCAGTTAAACCAATATTCAGCACTTTTTGAAGCACTTGGCCAGTTCCATTTCTTTCAGTTATTAAAATAGCTCCACAGTCACTATGTGCTTCGGCTAGTCTTCAGCACAATTTAATGCTTACTTTTGCTTTTTTTACGGGTGCAAATGAGAGACAAATGTAACCCAAAAGAATGTTTTTAATAGCTGTTTGTAGCAAACCCTTAAATTAACTTTTGTTAACTGCATAATTATCTCACTGTAATTAATACCTTCACAGAGTACATCATACCCAGCCAAACACCTCTAAAAAGAATAGAGTGTCTGTGTTATGAATACCTATATTCCCACTGAACATTCACTATAGCAGGACAATTCTGCCTCCATTACACTGGTGTTTATATTTTTTGCCCAGGTGATGCATTTTCCAGGTACACAGGGTACTTCTTAAGACAGGATTTAGCCAGTCAGCTCACTTGAATCAACTTTCAACACACCCATTATTTTATTAAATTTACTATAAACACCCAGGGCAAGATGCCCTTTTAAGTACATGTCTTCCAAACACTTCTAGGTAGGTACCACTGGGACTTCTACAATGAAGTGGCTGAGCACCATATCACACTAAGGAATTTGTTCATACCCCTGGAAGAAAAGATAGTTGTGGTATTACCGATTTTAATCCGGGAGAAACTGAGCTACAGGGAGACTTGTGTTGATCCTGCATGATGCTGAGCATCCTCAACTCCCATTGTTGTCAGTGGGAGGTAAAACCATGCTAAGCACAGGATGGGGCTCCTGAATCCCAGAGCTTTACTTTAATCTCCAGCCCATCCTTCTCCTTCTCAAACTAAGCATGGCTGAGGTTCTAATGACAGTTATTAACTACTGGCTAAAAAAAATATTTTGCTCCTTATTTTCCCCAGCCCTTTGGGTATTTCAATAAGGATGTTAATGTCTGACTTGTAACCCATATCTCATCATTCTATTGCAGCAGATTAAAGAAAAGACCAAAAAACATGGAGCAGAAATAAATAGTGCTAAGACAATAGCTCAGACTGCAAAAGGACCTAAGGAAGGGGTCAGACTCAATGATCTACTGAGGTCCCTTCCAACCCAAACATCTATGAACCTAACCTGCTTTTCATAGGAAAGTTCATTATGAACTGGGAAGCATTCCAGTAGAATTTCCTTAACCATTTCCCCTCCTTTTCCCCAAGGAGGAGAAAGTTGTCAGCCATACACTGTGTACACTCCCCCCTAGTTCCTTCCCTTCCACCACAGTACCACCAAAAACGTGACACTAACACTCAGCTTCCTAATCAGGACCTTTAAAAGGCAGATCTTAAAATCTGGATGGGACATAGCCTGGGTGGAAGTACCTGGGAGATCTTTCAATGGGTGTTCACTCACACTCCTCGTAACTGCTTGTATCTAAAGGGGTTAGAGCCTGATCCTGCCTTGGCTAAAGTCAGTGTTTGCACTTCCACTGGCAGGTCTAGGGGAGTTGCTCGGGGTCACAGGGTGAGTCAGTGGCAGAGTCAGGAATAGAGCCTGGAAGTCCTTATCCTTCTCAGATCCAAGTCTTCATTTTCTATCTACATCCCTCCTATCACTAACCAGTCTTTGCCATTAGCTCTTCTTTCCTGGCAACTCCCTGTTAAACCCAGAGCTGCTTTTACAGCCTCAGGGGCTCTTTGTGTTCCAGCAGTGTTCTCATCTCATTCACCGATCAACTAGCAGCAACAGCCAGACAGAAGCAAGACAAGGATGAGAGCAGCTGGCCCCAGTCACTCACCTGTTCACCGAAGCTCTGCTCCACAGGTGACTGATGCTCCACAGAGAAACACTTGGGGGGCAGCTGGCATTTTATACCTAGGAGACCAGGCTAGAAGGAGGGAGGGAGGAAGGGGATGGATGGACGTCAGCTGCACAGCTGAGCAAAATCTACATTGGAAAAGTAATTGTTCTTGTAGCTCCATTAAACAGCTCTAAGGGGGAGAGTTGGGGGCGGTGTTAATGCAGTGCACGGCTAGGGGCACTTTGTCAGCATGATCGACCAGCTCCAAGAAGGACCCTCCCTTTTCCCAGCCAGCGAGGAGGGGGAGCCAGCAGGGAAGGGGTATGGATGCTGCTCCACCCCCATAAATCTGCTGGGTCTCACAGACTGGAGCAGCAACAGCTTGGTCACTGCACTCTTCATCACAGAAGTTGTCAATCTGAAAAGCACTTTCCAAAGCTAGGGAGACAAGACCTGCACAAGCCCAGAAGAACATCACTGGGGATGAAGTGCTCAGGAGAGACAGAAAGAAGTGGGACTTCCAAGGTAGTGTGATGAGGATTGCCCTTCCACCATCCCCACGTCACATTGCTTTGTTATTGGGGTTTCTCCCATGTGCCCTAGCTCGGATCCCCCGCCCCTGAAAGCATTACTGAGGGGTGTGCACATTTCAGATTGTCACGTAGGATACAGAGATCTCCCTCAGCTTGGGCACCTGAACAGTGCCATAGCGGTGAAGTTTGGTGCCCAGGGCAAAGCCTGCAGCAGCAGACCACCCTCGCCCCACACACAGATCTGGGGAGGGGGCACCCATCCCCCATGTTTGCCTGGAAGTGCACACAGTGGTGGAAGCCGCTCTTCCCCCCATCCCTGCACCCCCCAAACCAGCTGCTTGTGGCTCCATCCCATGCCCCTGCCCAACTGGGCAGCACCTGTTGGCACTCCTTCACTTCAGTGCTCGGGGTGGTCGCCCAGCTCTCCCCCCACCTTGCTATAGCACTGCACCTGAAACAGTCTAGCCACATAGCAGATGAATTAGCCCATGTGAAGCACTGGCCTGCTGTGACTAGCCTACATCTAATATCCAGGCCATCTCATTTAGAGCTGGCTCCGATATCTTTACATTATACTGCAGCCTGAAATGTGAACATACCCTAAGCTTATGAAAGAGAGAGGAGAAGAGTTTAACAGGCCCGGGAGCCTTCTAACAGAAGTTAATGGTGATCAGCAGCCTCTGATCTCTTCCTTGGTCCTTGGACTTCTTTGTTCTTGAGGAAGGACACTGGTCCCATCTCAAGAATAATATTGGAGCAACCCAGTTACATGTAAGCATTTAGGATCTGATTCAGCAAGGCACATTAGCAGCTGCATAGCTGTGATCACCTGTGTGGCCTGCTGCTTATAGACTTAAAGTTAAGCAGTGGGTTTAGGTCCCAATCCAGCAAACTACTTATGTGAAAGATTAAATCAATCCTGAATCAGCAAAGCACTTCAACATTCCCCTATTGGTAAAGAGGTTGTCAAATTGCTGCATATGGAAGTTTTGATCCAGTGCTCACTATGGGCGCGTCCAGACAAGTGTGCACATGCATTTCCCCAGGGACAAATAGCAGTGGCACATAGTTGTGCCACTGCTACTTGTCTCCAGGGAACACCTGTACATGCACGCTCTGTCGTGTGGCAAGTTGCCCCAAGTGGGGTAGGGGAGACCGGGTCTAGCACCTGGGCTGGTCCCAGCAGCCTTACCTGGGGTTTGGGGGGCCTCTTGGGGCTCCAGCTGCAGCCATCCAGGCTCGCAGAGCCTGGCCACCAGCTGGAGTGTGGCTCTGGCTAGCCAGGATCCAGTTTCAGGTGGTGCACACTGCGCCCCCTGCATCCCCAGCTTTTTTTTTTTTGGCTCAGGTTTTTGAGACATAGGGAACGCCTGCATGTGCATACTTACTATGCATGCGCGCTCGTCTAGATATGCCCTGAGACTACATCTAGCAGATGTCTAGTTCTAATCATTTCTGCAGTAAGGACTTTATAAAAATGCATTTCTTGAATAACATGGTCCTTATCCTCAATGAAGAAATCATTGCCTGGTAATGGATCTCTCTATTTATATAACCAAGAATGTGGTTTATGTTTGCACGGCTCTAAAGAGTGTTTGATCTAGCTGTTAGCAGATACTTCAGTTCTAATCCTGTACTAATGAAGCAGCTTACTCTTTGTGCAACTATTTGGAGATTGCTAGTAACTAATGACTGTATCACTAAGGTCTTTATAGGTAAAGGAACATCTCTTACTATTATTGTATTGAGATTCACAAGAGGATGAAATTATTTTAAACCTACCCCTGACATTCCTGTTTCTATTTTGAACATGTTTAAGGAAATGGAGTAGACAATTTTTTGCTATTCCTTTCATGTCAAAGGGAATTAAACAAAACGAAACAAAAACATTGGTGGTTTAGTTATGCTTTAAATTTGGGCAAAGTTACTAAACATCGCTAGAGTGAGTCACTTCTATGCCATTAGTGTAAATGCTACTGTTTCATTGGAACCATCTCCTGAAAAAGACTGAACACCTGTCTTAAAACAAGTTATTTTCTTTTTCTTTTTGAACAAAGAACAAAAACCTTTTCTTGGACAGTTTTGGATAATTTGTGTGGACAGCTATTTGTGAAACTTTTTATGAAGGTTTGATTATTAAGAGCTTTATTTGAATATGCTACAGAGACTGCTTGGGATGACTGCATCAGGACCAGGGTAAGAAAGCTAGAGAAGTCTTTCATTGTGATTTGTTCTTTGAATTTCTCTTGGCTATGTCATAAGTAGCCAAACTTCTTCATTGCTCCCCCAAGTGTTTGTGTATGCACCTGTATGCACACACACAACAGGAGATGAAAGATGATAAATATTCTTCTATCCAGCTGAGTTTCTTCTTCCTTTATCCCTACCAGTAGAAGGGTATTTAAAGAAATCCTATCATATGCTTCTTATCTAAGTTTTCAAGAGTTTACTCAGCCTAATTAGGGTTATAACAACAAAATAATAAGAACACGTCAAGTCTGTGGTGGAGTCCAACTGTCTTTTCCAAAGATGACTCAGTCAATAATGCATACACATGCTCTCTTCTCCTGCCTGCTTTTAAAACACTACCTTTGAACCACACAAATTAAAAGGACACATTTTCTACCAAAAAAATCAATTTGTAGCAAAGAGCTGGTAGCTACTCTTCACTCTTGCTAAATGTGTGCGTGTGCATGCATGCTAAGGATATTCTTCCACACTTGGTTTATTGATGAGACCCTCCATGGATTTGTTCCACTCCACGTCAGAGCTTTTCATTTGTCCCTTTTCCCCCACTTATTCTGCTCTTATGTCATTTGCCTCCCTTTTCAGACTCCACTCACTTGGGCCATGGATGCTGTGAGGGCTTTTATCTTATTGAGTAAGTCTGCATCTGATTTTAAGTGAGAGCTAAAAGCACGTTTGTTCCACCTTGCTTATACAACACACTTTCTCTCTCTGTTATTTTTAATACTCTATTTATATTACAAAACTTCAGAGAGTGGATGTGGACCTATGTTTCCTCAAACTCTCAGTGAGTACCTGAAAAAGTACCCCATTTGTCTGAAAGTTACCATATAACTATAATAAAATGGCATTATGCTATTTTTGCCCCAGTGTAGTTGGCTCAGCTGTAAAGGTATGAAGCAAAGTAACGTACAGTTGTGAGATGCATCATAATTTGCTTCTTCTTACTATGCTGCTAGAGTTTAAAGCACTCTGATTTCAAATCTTACTGTTCGACTTTCAAGAATGGTACAGTAGCACTGTATTATGTGATATGATGGAAACAGACCAAACAGACTTAATCACTCTGTCACTATTCACTGTGCACCTAAAACTTTTCTTTAAATCTTAACTATTAGTCATACCCCAGATGTCCAAATCTTTCCTCTGCCATTTCAGCTACAGCAAAAGTAGGTCCTGAGCCTCAGTGCTTGAGCACTGTCCCAGTTTCCCCACACTGACCTCTCTTTCAATCAGTCTTACCAAACAGCCCCACTAGCACTCCATACTGTAAGACCTTAGAGTCCTTTCTCTAGCACAGGGTGGGATTCAGGAAACTGTCATTCCCAAAGGACTCGGGGATGAACGGTCAGGAATAGCACCCCTTGACTTCACAAGGGTTCAGGCCATTCTCCTCATGAGAAGGCAGCTCAGTCCAGGACTCCATCCTTTTTGATGAGATAGCATGCTGCCTGGTTAATCGTCCCCTAAGTGCCCTCCTTTCTCCTCAGGGACTTGGTACACCGGACCTACTCACCCCCTTGTTGGGTTACTTTCAAGGACCCAGTCTTCCCATTCTCCATTCCTCCAATTCAAGTGCATTTGCCCTACAGTGACATTGTTACTGTGCTGTGCTTTAGTACTTTCAAAAGTACTAAACTTTTGAAACTGCCCATGCTGTGCCATACATGTGGCACACAGTTATTTTTAGTGGCCACTTTGCCATAGTAACATGCTATAATGGGGGAGCGTGCCACTACGGCGAAGTAGCTTCAAGTCCTGTGTAGACACCCATGGATGCTACATCACAGTAGTGCATTGCTACAGTGATCCAGTGTCATGTGTAGACGCACCCTTGATGTAGCAATCCCTGCGCTTCCCACTGCTAGTTTACAGAACACTTTCTTTAAGAGAAGAAAACACAATATCTGAATATTTTAAATGTTTAATAAAAAATTATCTGGGCTTAAAACCGAATTAACTAATTGAACTCCACATTGTACTAGTGTTCCTCAATTTTCAAGTCTCACTGAAACCCATAACACTGATGATGTTATAGTGAATGGGCTGTTATGCTGGCATACTGCACTGCATCCTCTATACAAAACTTGACGGCTGGCCATTTCCTGATGATCCCTTCAGTGAAGCTAGATTTTTTTTTAATGCTAAAAACTGCAGTAAAGCCCATTCAAAGGGAAAAAAAAGTTGAAACAATATTTTGAGATTGACCAAGGTCTTCCAATACATGATCTGACACTCCTCAAGCTGAAATGAAACCACTGGCATTTTAATTCTACTTATTTATGCTGATTTATGGAATGATGTTTTTCGGTGTCTCCTATGTGGTATTTTGGCTTCTATTCTACCCAGGAGAGCACACAATTCACCAGCAGACTCTCTATATGCCTGAAGAAGGATGTTTGTGACCAAAAGCTTGCAAAGAACAAATTTTCCAACTTTTTAGTTGGTCTAATAAAAGATATAACATCTACCCAAAGAACCTGGGTTTCCTATGTAGTATTACATTTAGAGCATACCATTACTTTTGCATTTTCACAAATATGTGTAGACAAAACAGGGGCCCTAAGTTGAAGCAATGGGTTTTTAAAAACATTGCTTCAATTTAGGGCCCTTTAAACCCCCCGTGTCATGCACACACCCCTCTGACTTACCTGCCTCTCCAGCAGTGGGAAGGGAAGGGTGAGTTGCTGGCGGTCGAAGTGGTCCCTGGGCTGGTGCTTCCCTCCATGACAGCGGTGGCCCCCCGCCAGGTGGCATCCACCCACAGGCACCCAACTCAGGTGGTCCTGGAGGGACCCACAGTCACAGAGGAAAGCACCGGGCCCCCACACAGCTCAGGCAGGCAGGCAGGCTACAGGGGGGAAAAAAAAAAAAAGATCAGGCTTGCTGCTTTTCTTGGGCAGAGGCTGCCTTCCCAGGCTGCTGCCAGGCTGCCTGCAAGGCTTCCTGCAGAGTCCCTGAGCTTTATGGAGCCCAGTGCTTCACTCTGAGGCTGTAGGGGCAGCAAATGAAAACTCCTCCGAGGAGTTGCTGCACCCCAAGTCATTTAAGGTGCATTATGCCACCGAATTTGCTATAGCGGCTGTAATTAATGCGGAATACACCACCAAGGCGTGCAAACACCAACACCATTAAAGCAGTGCAAAATCACTTAGCCCACTTTAAAGTGTTGTGCACGCATGCCCCTCGCTTCATCTACACACAGCCTAGTTTGATGGAAGGGGGCAGTGTGACTCTCCCAGCTTTCACACAGCTGTGCCAGGCTCTATCAGCTGAGGGGCCTGATCATATTGTGTACTAAACTGCAAAATGACTTACCTGTATAACATTAACGGCCTGTTCTTTCTGTGGCTGAAATCAATGAGAATTGTGACATTGACTTAACAGAGGAGAGGCTAACAAGTGCTCTCTGGTGCTGAAATAAGTGATTTTCAATTGACCTGACATTCAATTGTTTGCTGTCAATTGATCTTTCCGAGGCCCAAATGCACAAAAATAATACAAACCATTGTGATGTATAGGTAATCATTTAACAAAGTGAATAGATTTGACTGTAATTACTCATTGTTATACATCAGACCATGGACAGACAGTTACTTCACTAATACCATTCAAGTGCAGGGAAAGCCAGTAGAAGTAACTAGGGGGTTTTCTTTGATAGACAAGCACCATCTAGTGGATTATGCAGGAAAAATTCTGTGCGCTATCAAATAAACCCTCCCAAGGTTTAGGGTTCAGACTAGGTTTGGATAAGCGTCTAGAAGTTTGAATGCTGACCATGAAAAAAAACAAAGACAAAACAAAAGTGCTTGATTTGAACAAAACTGTTCAAAGCATGTCGCTCTTCAAAACCCAGCTGGGCAGCTTTCCAGAACAAGGTTTATTATAGGATTCCCAGCATTTCCATACCTAGCTGGAAGTCTTGTGGGACAGACGTCCACTCAGCATTTTGTTATAGCTACATTCAAATCTCAGCTGCAAACTGCAGCTCTAAAGGCCTGGGCATAAAGTTATCCAGTTCTCCAAACACTGGAAGAGAAAGTATGAGCAGGAATCGTCTTTTCTAAAGTGTCTGCACAGCATGCAGAACAGTGTCCTAGACGGATCCTAAGTAGGGTCCCTTGGATAGTATTTTAATTTCCTCTACATTACACCTGTATAGCAGGCTACTAAAATGTCTATTTGTGCTTTAGCCCTAGTTCTTGAAATTAGAGTCCAAGTTTTCAAACACTGTATAGAAGCTTTCACTGATATTGCTTGTGCTGTGCTGTGTATGACAAACTGAGAGATATTAGAGCAGTTGTTTCCAATCTGTGATTTGAGAGAAGGCTCACACTATGCCCCATGTAACTCAATTCAAAGTCTGATGATAAAGGTGCCTGGAGGATTGTGAGAAAGTTTGAGGGTTGACAGTGATTGATTAGGTCAACAAAGTATGTGCACTAGTGTATTAGCAGATCTCATCCTTCAGCATTGGGTTTGGTGGCCTTTAAATTATTTTTCAATAATTATAATAGATATTAGTTCATACAGTAATAATCCTTTTCACAACAGCCCACCAATATAAGATTTTGGAAGGTTTTGTTGAGGAAGAATGTAGGATAAAAGGCCTACATCGCATGAAGCTTCTTTTTTATATAAATTCAAAATGTTTCATTTTCCTGTTGAACTTTTATTTTTTTTCCCTGTGATTACAATTTAATTACAATTTCAAAACAAAAAAGTCATCTTGCATCAAAAAATGAAAACTTGTGTTTCAAATACATTTTAACAGCTCATTTATACAGTTTTGAAACTTTTTGCAATTTTTTAAAATCAAATCAGTCTGTCATTCCTGAAAACAATTTCAGCAGATCAGCACTTTCCAATGGAAAAAAAGAACAAAAATCCTTTTACTGGACAATTCTCTGCCGCTTCTACTTAAAAATGCCAGCTTAGCTGTAGTTTATGTGCTAACCTGTGTTTTATGAGATGCCTTGAATAACCAATTTCAATACCAGAAAGCCGAAAAAGCAAATCTAAATCAGCCTTAGTTTCTTAATATATAAAGCAGAAGACAAATAAATTACAACATTACAGATTTATTTTCAATGTGATAAAGTTTCTGTGTTGACTGGAATCATACGAGTTACATTCAAGTGAGAGGAAAGAGGATCTGAAACAAGCAGAACTAAGGATCAGGACAAAGTGACAGCTCTCATGAACAGAAGTACTTCTTCACTCATATCATAAAGCTCTTTTGTTTCTGAAACTCTGGGTACTGTAGTTCACTTTGAACAAGAACGGTATAAAAGATTTGCTTTTGCTGCATCCATTATTTGGTGTTTTCAAATAACAGATGTATTTCAGATACAGTTCAGTAGGAGTGAAATTCAGTTCCTGACACAGACTTGTGGTAATCTTTTGCACCACCTGAATTTCAGGGCTTCCTACAGAATACAGCATTTTATACGTAAGGTAATCAGTCACAAGACATAACAATTGTGCCCAAGCACACCTTCACTAGTGTTTTATGATTCATGTGCTGAACTAAGGTGAAATAAAAGACAAGCCCAGGGATCTCTAATTGCTATTCATACCAAATAACTGCTTAACCAAGTTTTCAAGAACTGTATTCAAAGAGTTTGAAATTATGAACAGGATAATTTAAAAAGCGTTCCTCTTTTTCTGCACTGTATTTGTAAAGTTGTAGGTTAATTATGCAATTACATTATTAATTTGCTTACAATAGACAATCTGCATTTTAAATATGTTAGTGGTCATGATTAACACCCACCTTTGGTGTGTAATAATATGGTAGGAGTGCAACTGGGGATATCAAAATATCTCCTGATAGTACTGAGCTTTAAAATCTGTTTAAAGTCTTTCTCTGCCAAGTCTCTGCTCCAGTACCAAAGCCATAGCTGTGTTCTTCTGAAACTGTTTTGGACTGGCTGGTTATCATCAGCAAAAGTGTCACTTTTGCAAGTATGTTGCGTGGCACTAAACTGGATTTTCTGACATGAAAGTGGTGTGTCAGCCCTTCACAGTATAATGTGATATGTTAATAAACTATCATTGAAAGGCACTGCAACATTGCCACATAGAAATGCTGGGAATGGCAGTATTACACTGGACTGTTATCAAACTATATTAAGATTCCATGATAGGGTACAACCTCAGGCATTACCATTACATTGTACCCAAACAATAATATATGGGATGGAATTGTTCTACGAGAGGAACACCTCTCTCACCAACATCACATGAGAATATTTCACTGAAACATCAGCACACTTTGTCATGACCCTTTAGTATTTGGGGATCCATGAATGTCCCACCTTAAACATGTTTATTAAAATGAGGATCGTGCTGGGCAAATAGGAATATGTGGTTCTTTTTACAGAGTTTGAAAATGAGAGGAATGAGTGGCACAAGGCCAGATTCTGACCGTTAATATATCTATGTTCAGGAACAGCCCAACCTGACTTTGAAACTTCTCTAAGTGGGCACATTTAGGTTCTCTCCACACGAGAAATTGCCACATGGTGAGAGGACAATGACATCGTAACACAATCACCATCTCCCAACTTTCCCTGTCTTCTGTAGCTGGAGCATGTTGTGCTCTTGAACCCTTCATGCTTCCCCCACAAAACACATAACAAAAGCTTGTTTAATCTGTGCACATAGATCAGTGCTTTGTATTTAATATGGTTGAGGCTGAATTTAAAATTTTGCATGATACTGCTGTGAGGAGGATTAATGTAGCATGTTATGTGCTGGAGTCAGAAGAAAATTCCTTGTGAACCTGTGCATCCAGTCACTCTCAGTGCAAACACACTGTGTAGGCATTAAAGTCTATTTAATAGGTGTTGCATGACTGGGCTTTTTGTGGCTTTCACTTGTAGATCTATTGCTCTCAAGCAATATTAATCTGTTTAAGTAAAATTTGTATTAATGGAATTGCTGTCTTTACACACAAGTGTAAAATGGTTTTAAGTAAGAGGTGGGTAAAAGGGGCAGCAAAGAAGGGATGCACTCTCCCAATTTTACCTACAGCAAATAAGGATAAAACAGGTCAGTGGAATGCCACATGGTGCAGACAATGGGGTACCTAAGTTGGACCAGTGGAGTTCTTGGTCCTCCAGTTACCAGAACAGACCAGGTTATATCCTAGAAAGCTCTTAACAAAATGACAGACTTCTGGGCAAGAGTCCTTACTCCCCACTTCAGCATATGGAGGTTGGTGACTTAGTTTATACTACATTATTCAGTTCTCATTATGAGAAGCAGGGGGGAGGATTGTTGTGAGACTGGCAGTAGGTTCATCTCTATCTATGCAGTGTCTGCATTTCCGAGATGAAGAGAGCCTATCAAACCTCTCATCTGCTCTCAGAGTAGAGCAGCTTTTGTCAAAGCTGCACACCATCAGCAAAGACTTGAGTGCCCGGCATACTAAACTGTAGCTTCTCCCCCCTCCCCCCCGCTCCCAGCAGCTCTGGGCATTACTCACCTAGGATATGCTGTAAAAAAATCTTAATAAAGTAAGAGACTTCTGGGTAGAAACTCATGCCCTTAGTTCTCTGCTTCGACACCGAGGTTTGTGCAATAAACAATTTCCCATCTACTATCTATAGACTGTGGGGACAGAAATATTTTCCCTAAGGGCAACTTGGCATTGCCTTTTTGTCAGCTATGGGAATAACCATTTGGGATAAATGGAATTGTTAGTGAAAGGATAACGCTTAATTTTCACCTGTTTTCTTTGACTAGATTTTTAAAATAAATTAACTAAATGAAAAATCTAGTTGGAGTTAGTTGCGGGGTTTGAAAATAGGTGAGATGCTTGGGGCCAAATCCTATTTACTCTTCTTGATCCTCAGTGGCAGGTATGTACCTGCACATTTGAAGTTTTTGACACTTGCGTAGAATTTAGGATTTAGCATTTCCTGTACTATGTTATTGTCCTACAGGGTATCCTCATTAGTGCTGCACTCCAACTGGGCAGCTACCTGGGAAAACAATCACCCATGAATGTGCACAAGGCTGGGAAAGCCCCAAAATGTCAGTCAGAGAAAAAATTTAATTAGCAGGTGTTAGGTGCTGAAGGACACTGCCACCTTTTAGCTTGGTGGCACAACACTTGCCTGATGAGTGTGGTCTCAGGATCTAGACCCACCCTCTCCAGTATCTTTTGCTTGCCTGTCAAATGCTTCAAACACCAAGAAACAAGCCACAGTCAAAGAAGCCATTGTGCAGGTCTTTTCACTACCCTTCTCCTGAAGTGATTTACTGGTCAGCCAAGAAAGGGAGATATGTAGGGCCAAGAGAAAGGGTACAGGCCAGTGTGATGGTTTAGTGAGATGGAGGCTGCTCTAGAAGCAGGGCAGAAGGGCTGAGTTTTAGTCTGGGACACTACTCCCCATAAGGCAAAAACTTTCCCAGTGTTTTTTACAAGGGTGAGTGGGCCAGCTTCTAGAGGAGTGTTGGGGAAGGCTCTTGGCACTGCCTAGCCTGTGGGCTGATGTTTAGATCACTCAAGCAGACTACGTAAATTCAGAGGGAGGGAGGCTGAGAACCCATATTGCCAACTTAATTTTGCTTTGGGCAGGTAGCAATCCAAGTGATCCTTTTTCACAAGCAAGAATCCCAAACTGTGTGTAAGCACCAGAAACTGCAGGAGCTTTGCAGTATTTATTCTCTCATCAAGTATGATGGAGAAGTGAACTATATACAGCATATTGTGCAGTACTTATTCCCAGAAATGCAGCAGGAATTATTAAGCAATATATGTGCTATGAAACACAGAGCTAACTTACAGAATTCATTGCCACAGGAGGTGGTGGAGGCAGATGGCTTGGCCAGATTCAAAAATGGACTGAAATTCATGGATGATACAACTAGTAATAGCTATTGAATAGAACAGTTGGAGATGCTTCCTCTGGCATCTCTAAACCAATAATGGAGGATACTGGTTCGGGGATAGATCACTCTAGAGATTTCCAGTTCAGTGCTGTCCCTCCATCACATCCATTTTAGCCACTGTCAGAAACAGAATACTGCGCTAGATGGACCATTGGTCTGAACCAGTATGTCACTTTGTATGGTCTTATCTATTTCTAGGGATATTAAAGTGTATAAAAGGCAAGCTTTGTTGCACAGAATTATTTCAAAAAGTATATGAAAAAATGCACAACAGTGCTCACCTACACAGGCAATTTACACTGGAATAGACCTGATTCTGTCAGAGTAAAAAGAACTGCATGCACAGAACATTTACAAATCAGAAAAAGTCATAAAAAATCTGCAAGCACAATTCCTTGCACCAGAGTCAATAGGGAGGCTTTACTCCTGTTCAGATCAAGAGTAGGTTACCTGGCTGCAAGTTACTTGGCAGAACTCTGTGAAATCTGGTATGGATGCTTTGTAAAGGGTTCCCCGTTTCCCATTACTTAAGGAAAGGGTGGCATTGGGGAGGCTGGCGCTTTATGGGCAGTATTTCAGCTACTTCCACCTCCACCCACATGAAGAGATAAATAAGGCAGCAAGGCAGTGGCTCCTGGTAGGCTAAGGATTATCAGGAGGCTGGTGCTGGACAGCTCCCTGAAGGCAGCTTGGCAGGGGCAGGCTAAAGTGCTGAGCCCAGATGGCTGAGCCAAGATTTGAAGACTGAAGTACTATCCTACTGTGGAGTAAAAAAACTCCATAGCAGCACATGTGTAGATGCTGGAGGGACTGCCTGGGGCACAAGGGTACTTCAGGCAGGGGCGGCCTGCCAGCTAGCCTGATGCTGAAGCTCAGTTGTGCCCCAGAAAGCCCCACCACAGCAAGTTGAGTTGGGGGGGGAGCAGCTTTGGGCTGACCCCTGGGGCCCTGTCTGACCCAGCTCCATATGCTGCACGTGAATAAGCTCTGCAACTTATTGCTCCAGAGTTTATTTCGCTGAAGTTAATTTCTCCCAGGTGCACATTCAAATGACCAGAAAGCAGGGTGGGCTAGCAACAATTGGTTGGGAAATGCCAAATGTTATACACATGTGGGCTTTATTTTTCTGAAAGGAAAATCAGAGGCTGAGAGGTTTGTTACTTGTCCACTCATTTTTCTTCTCCTCTCCCTAAACAGGTGCATACACTCACTTTTTTCAAGCAGTGATTCTCAACCCTTTCAGACCTAAGCATGGGAGTTAAGGGAACATCCTCCAAATGAGAACTTCCTAAGCCAGTGGTGCTCACCGTTTTTCCCCGGCCCCTCTGTGGGCTAGATCCAGCCACTGTCCCCCATGCAGTGCCCAGAGCCAGCACCACCGGCCCCAGTTCAGCCATGAAGGGGGGCAGGGGACAGCTCAACTCTAATCCAGCCTCACAGGATGCCTCACAGGGTAGGGAGACCATGGTCTGGTCCCAACCTGGCCATGCATGGAGAAGGGGGTGTGACCTGGCCCCAAATCAACTGGATGATGGGGAAGAGGGAATAGCCAGCTCCCATTCAACCACACAGTGTCTGGCTGTGCGAGGGGTGGGGGTGTGGGAATTTGGCAGCCGGGGAGGGTGGCTATGTTAATGGCCACTGCCCCCTGCTATGAAATTTCCTGATGGGTGGAGAGCTCCATGGGCTGCCTTTGGCCCGTGAGAGAGGAACAGTGGAAAAAACCCTGGTCATGTCTCATCTACTCTCCTTTTCAGCATCTGCACTCTGCCACTGTCTGACCCACTAAATGGCAGTTATTTTATTCTTCAAGACAGGCCTCAAAACATGGCCATTCCTGGCCTTCACTCCTTTGTTTACCAATGGAAAGATAAAAAGCCATCCTCTGGTTGCAAAGAACTCGGGAAGACCCCAGTGCAACAACACATCCACCACCAGAGCAGCGGTGGCCCTCTGGATTCCTCCTGGAAACCTCTGGGTCTCTCCTGTGACGCAGGTGTAGGTATTCGCACACCTGTGGGTGTCAATATTGCCCAGCACCCCTATAAGGATCTCCAGCCTCCCCAGGGAGGAGAATTGCTGTGTTAAGGGCCCTGGGTCATGTCTGGGCACAGAAGATGTGCAAGGAGGATGGTGGCCAGGAGGCTGCTTGGGCGCTGGTCCCAGCCCCAGGAGGAGGACGCTGTGCCACATGGGGACTGAAGCAACCCACAGCAGTGCTCCTGCCACCAGACCCTGGCTGCCTGGCCCAGATGCTGGCAGGGGCTGAGGGCTCAGCTCCCCTCAGGTGGGTGGTGCGGGGTGTGAATGGGGTCTCCCTTTCCGAAGCCAGGTGCCCGGGTAAGGGGGAACGCGTCACAACCACCCCACACACTGCGCATGCTCGCCCCTCCCTTTCCCCCGGAGGGGCCGGGGCGCCCGGCAAGTCCTCAGGCCTGGGCGCACAGCGGAGCTGCTGGCAAGCGCGAGTCTCGCCGCAGCGCGGTGGACGCTGGGACTCGTAGTTCTCTGCGGGCACCAGGCGGCCGCACACTGCCCCCGTCCTGCCTCCGGGAAGACTGCGTTTCCCAGCCTGCCTCGCGCGGGGCCGAGGTGACGTAAAGCCGCCGGGGCCCGGATAAGAGCGGGCGGCCATTTTGTGCGTGAAGCAGTGGGTTGTTGCCTTCGCGCCCGGTCGGCTGCTGCAGCGCCGCCCCTCCCCCGCCGGCTTCTCCTTCTTCTCCTCCTCCTCCTCGCCGCGGAGTCTGCGTGAGACGTGCCCGGGCGGACCCAGTAGCCGCGGCCTTCTCCCCTGCCCAGCGCCCCGCCACTGAGTCGCATGTCAGCGATCCAGAACCTCCAATCCTTCGGTAACCCCCCCCGCCCCGCTGCGCCTGCGCTTGCGCCTCGGGACACCTGGGCTGCTCTCCGTGCGGGGGGGGGGGGGGGGGCGCAGGTTCGGGGCCCGGCGGCGCTCGGTTCCTGCTAGCCCCCCGTCTCTGGG